>NW_028123833.1:0-739504 GCF_965194805.1 Balaenoptera borealis
CCAATAGATTTCCTAAGCACTAGTGTTTTAAGGAACAGCTGAAAAAGAGAATCCTAATGTGATTTCTTTATAATGGGTGTGTTCCTTATCTTATCCTAGTGTCTAAACTCTTCTCCATGGCTGGACCCCCAAATAATGTTCCTTTACGTGCTAAGGGGGAGCTAGAGAGTGGGATAGGTTTACTAACTACCCTAGCCCTAACGCGTAACCTAACCCTAACCCCTACCCTAACCCTAACACGTACCCTAATCCTAACCCGTACCCTAAACCGAGCCCTAACCCTAACACTAACCCTAAGCCTAACACTAAACCATACCCTACGCCGTACCCGAACCCCTCCCCGAACCCATTCCCCAAGCCGTACCCTAAACCTAACCCTAAGCCTAACCCTAACCCTAGGCTACCCTTGACTGCTTCTGCCTCCAATAGATTTCCTAAGCACTACTGTTTTAAGGAACAGCTTAAAAAGAGAATCCTAATGTGATTTCTTTATAATGGGTGTGTTCCTTATCTTATCCTAGTGTCTAAACTCTTCTCCATGGCTGCACCCCCAAATAATATTGCCTTACGTGCTAAGGGGTATCTAGAGAGTGGGATAGGTTTAATAACTACCCTAACCCTAATGCGTACTCTAACCCTAACCCCTACCCTAACACTAACACGTACCCTAATCCTAACCCGTACCCTAAACCGAGCCCTAACCCTAACACTAACACTAACCCTAACCCTAACCCATACCCTACGCCGTACCCGAACCCCTCCCCAAACCCGTACCCTAAGCCGTACCCTAAGCCTAACCCTAAGCCTAACACTAACCCTAGGCTACCCTTGACTGCTTCTGCCTCCAATAGATTTCCTAAGCACTAGTGTTTTAAGCAACAGCTTAAAAAGAGAATCCTAATGTGATTTCTTTATAATGGGTGTGTTCCTTATCTTATCCTAGTGTCTAAATTCTTCTCCATGGCTGGACCCCCAAATAATATTCCTTTACGTGCTAAGGGGTATCTAGAGAGTGGGATAGGTTTACTAACTACCCTAACCCTAACGCGTACCCTAACCCTAACCCCTACCCTAAACCTAACACGTACCCTAATCCTAACCGTACCCTAAACCGAGCCCTAACCCTAACACTAACCCTAACCCTAACCCTAACCCATACCCTACGCCGTACCCGAAACCCTCCCCGAACCCTTACCCTAAGCCGTACCCTAACCCTAACCCTAAGCCTAACCCTAACCCTAGGATACCCTTGACTGCTTCTGCCTCCAATAGATTTCCTAAGCACTAGTGTTTTAAGGAACAGCTTAAAAAGAGAATCCTAATGTGATTTCTTTATAATGGGTGTGTTCCTTATCTTATCCTAGTGTCTAAACTCTTCTCCATGGCTGGACCCTCAAATAATATTCCTTTACGTGCTAAGGGGTATCTAGAGAGTGGGATAGGTTTAATAACTACCCTAACCCTAACGCGTACCCTAACCCTAACGCCTACCCTAACCCTAACACGTACCCTAATCCTAACCCGTACCCTAAACCGAGCCCTAACCCTAACACTAACCCTAACCCTAACCCTAACCCATACCCTACGCCGTACCCGCACCCCTCCCCGAACCCGTACCCTAAGCCATACCCTAAACCTAACCCTAACCCTAGGCTACCCTTGACTGCTTCTGCCTCCAATTGATTTCCTAAGCAGTAGTGTTTTAAGAAACAGCTTAAAAAGAGAATCCTAATGTGATTTCTTTATAATGGGTGTGTTCCTTATCTTATCCTAGTGTCTAAACTCTTCTCCATGGCTGGACCCTCAAATAATATTCCTTTACGTGCTAAGGGGGAGCTAGAGAGTGGGATAGGTTTACTAAATACCCTAGGCCTAACGCGTAACCTAACCCTAACCCCTACCCTAACCCTAACACGTACCCTAATCCTAACCCGTACCCTAAACCGAGCCCTAACCCTAACACTAACCCTAACCCTAACCCTAACCCATACCCTACGCCGTACCCGAACCCCTCCCCGAACCCATTCCCCAAGCCGTACCCTAAACCTAACCCTAAGCCTAACCCTAACCCTAGGCTACCCTTGACTGCTTCTGCCTCCAATAGATTTCCTAAGCACTAGTGTTTTAAGGAACAGCTTAAAAAGAGAATCCTAAAGTGATTTCTTTATAATGGGTGTGTTCCTTATCTTATCCTAGTGTCTAAACTCTTCTCCATGGCTGGACCCCCAAATAATATTCCTTTACGTGCTAAGGGGTATCTAGAGAGTGGGATAGGTTTAATAACTACCCTAACCCTAACACGTACCCTAACCCTAACCCCTACCCTAACCCTAACACGTACCCTAATCCTAACCCGTACCCTAAACCGAGCCCTAACCCTAACACTAACCCTAACCCTAACCCTAACCCTAACCCATACCCTACGCCGTACCCGAACCCCTCCCCAAACCCGTACCCTAAGCCGTACCCTAAACCTAACCCTAAGCCTAACCCTAACCCTAGGCTACCCTTGACTGCTTCTGCCTCCAATAGATTTCCTAAGCACTAGTGTTTTAAGGAACAGCTTAAAAAGAGAATCCTAATGTGATTTCTTTATAATGGGAGTGTTCCTTATCTTATCCTAGTGTCTAAACTCTTCTCCATGGCTGCACCCCCAAATAATATTGCCTTACGTGCTAAGGGGTATGTAGAGAGTGGGATAGGTTTAATAACTACCCTAACCCTAACGCGTACCCTAACCCTAACCCCTACCCTAACACTAACACGTACCCTAATCCTAACCCGTACCCTAAACCGAGCCCTAAGCCTAACACTAACCCTAACCCTAACCCTAACCCATACCCTACGCCGTACCCGAACCCCTCCCCAAACCCGTACCCTAAGCCATACCCTAAGACTAACCCTAAGGCTAACACTAACCTAGGCTACCCTTGACTGCTTCTGCCTCCAATAGATTTCCTAAGCACTAGTGTTTTAAGGAACAGCTTAAAAAGAGAATCCTAATGTGATTTCTTTATAATGGGTGTGTTCCTTATCTTATCCTAGTGTGTAAACTCTTCTCCATGGCTGGACCCCCAAATAATATTCCTTTACGTGCTAAGGGGTATCTAGAGAGTGGGATAGGTTTACTAACTACCCTAACCCTAACGCGTACCCTAACCCTAACCCCTACCCTAAACCTAACACGTACCCTAATCCTAACCGTACCCTAAACCGAGCCCTAAGCCTAACACTAACCCTAACCCTAACCCTAACCCATACCCTACGCCGTACCCGAACCCCTCCCCGAACCCGTACCCTAAGCCGTACCCTAACCCTAACCCTAAGCCTAACCCTAACCCTAGGCTACCCTTGACTGCTTCTGCCTCCAATAGATTTCCTAAACACTAGTGTTTTAAGGAACAGCTGAAAAAGAGAATCCTAATGTGATTTCTTTATAATGGGTGTGTACCTTATCTTATCCTAGTGTCTAAACTCTTCTCCATGGCTGGACCCTCAAATAATATTCCCTTACGTGCTAAGGGGTATCTAGAGAGTGGGATAGGTTTAATAACTACCCTAACCCTAACGCGTACCCTAACCCTAACCCCTACCCTAACCCTAACACGTACCCTAATCCTAACCCGTACCCTAAACCGAGCCCTAACCCTAACACTAACCCTATCCCTAAACCTAACCCATACCCTACGCCGTACCCGCACCCCTCCCCGAACCCGTACCCTAAGCCGTACCCTAAGCCTGACCCTAAGCCTAACCCTAACCCTAGGCTACCCTTGACTGCTTCTGCCTCCAATAGATTTCCTAAGCACTAGTGTTTTAAGGAACAGCTTAAAAAGAGAATCCTAATGTGATTTCTTTATAATGGGTGTGTTCCTTATCTTATCCTAGTGTCTAAACTCTTCTCCATGGCTGCACCCCCAAATAATATTCCCTTACGTGCTAAGGGGTATCTAGAGAGTGGGATAGGTTTAATAACTACCCTAACCCTAACGCGTACCCTAACCCTAACCCCTACCCTAACCCTAACACGTACCCTAATCCTAACCCGAACCCTAAACCGAGCCCTAACCCTAACTCTAACACTAACCCTAACCCTAACCCATACCCTACGCCGTACCCGCACCCCTCCCCGAACCCGTACCCCAAGCCATACCCTAAACCTAACCCTAAGCCTAACCCTAACCCTAGGCTACCCTTAACTGCTTCTGCCTCCAATTGATTTCCTAAGCAGTAGTGTTTTAAGAAACAGCTTAAAAAGAGAATCCTAATGTGATTTCTTTATAATGGGTGTGTTCCTTATCTTATCCTAGTGTCTAAACTCTTCTCCATGGCTGCACCCCCAAATAATATTCCTTTACGTGCTAAGGGGGAGCTAGAGAGTGGGATAGGTTTACTAACTACCCTAGCCCTAACGCGTAACCTAACCCTAACCCCTACCCTAACCCTAACACGTACCCTAATCCTAACCCGTACCCTAAACCGAGCCCTAACCCTAACACTAACCCTATCCCTAACCCTAACCCATACCCTACGCCGTACCCGCACCCCTCCCCGAACCCGTACCCTAAGTCGTACCCTAAGCCTGACCCTAAGCCTAACCCTAACCCTAGGCTACCCTTGACTGCTTCTGCCTCCAATAGATTTCCTAAGCACTAGTGTTTTAAGGAACAGCTTAAAAAGAGAATCCTAATGTGATTTCTTTATAATGGGTGTGTTCCTTATCTTATCCTAGTGTCTAAACTCTTCTCCATGGCTGCACCCCCAAATAATATTCCCTTACGTGCTAAGGGGTATCTAGAGAGTGGGATAGGTTTAATAACTACCCTAACCCAAACGCGTACCCTAACCCTAACCCCTACCCTAACCCTAACACGTACCCTAATCCTAACCGTACCCTAAACCGAGCCCTAAGCCTAACACTAACCCTAACCCTAACCCTAACCCATACCCTACGCCGTACCCAAACCCCTCCCCGAACCCGTACCCTAAGCCGTACCCTAACCCTAACCCTAAGCCTAACCCTAACCCTAGGCTACCCTTGACTGCTTCTGCCTCCAATTGATTTCCTAAGCACTAGTGTTTTAAGGAACAGCTTAAAAAGAGAATCCTAATGTGATTTCTTTATAATGGGTGTGTTCCTTATCTTATCCTAGTGTCTAAACTCTTCTCCATGGCTGGACCCCCAAATAATATTCCTTTACGTGCTAAGGGGGAGCTAGAGAGTGGGATAGGTTTACTAACTACCCTAGCCCTAACGCGTAACCTAACCCTAACCCCTACCCTAACCCTAACACGTACCCTAATCCTAACCCGTACCCTAAACCGAGCCCTAACCCTAACACTAACCCTAAGCCTAACCCTAAACCATACCCTACGCCGTACCCGAACCCCTCCCCGAACCCATTCCCCAAGCCGTACCCTAAACCTAACCCTAAGCCTAACCCTAACCCTAGGCTACCCTTGACTGCTTCTGCCTCCAATAGATTTCCTAAGCACTACTGTTTTAAGGAACAGCTTAAAAAGAGAATCCTAATGTGATTTCTTTATAATGGGTGTGTTCCTTATCTTATCCTAGTGTCTAAACTCTTCTCCATGGCTGGACCCCCAAATAATATTGCCTTACGTGCTAAGGGGTATCTAGAGAGTGGGATAGGTTTAATAACTACCCTAACCCTAACGCGTACCCTAACCCTAACCCCTACCCTAACCCTAACACGTACCCTAATCCTAACCGTACCCTAAACCGAGCCCTAAGCCTAACACTAACCCTAACCCTAACCCTAACCCATACCCTACGCCGTACCCGAACCCCTCCCCGAACCCGTACCCTAAGCCGTACCCTAACCCTAACCCTAAGCCTAACCCTAACCCTAGGCTACCCTTGACTGCTTCTGCCTCCAATAGATTTCCTAAGCACTAGTGTTTTAAGGAACAGCTGAAAAAGAGAATCCTAATGTGATTTCTTTATAATGGGTGTGTTCCTTATCTTATCCTAGTGTCTAAACTCTTCTCCATGGCTGGACCCCCAAATAATGTTCCTTTACGTGCTAAGGGGGAGCTAGAGAGTGGGATAGGTTTACTAACTACCCTAGCCCTAACGCGTAACCTAACCCTAACCCCTACCCTAACCCTAACACGTACCCTAATCCTAACCCGTACCCTAAACCGAGCCCTAACCCTAACACTAACCCTAAGCCTAACACTAAACCATACCCTACGCCGTACCCGAACCCCTCCCCGAACCCATTCCCCAAGCCGTACCCTAAACCTAACCCTAAGCCTAACCCTAACCCTAGGCTACCCTTGACTGCTTCTGCCTCCAATAGATTTCCTAAGCACTACTGTTTTAAGGAACAGCTTAAAAAGAGAATCCTAATGTGATTTCTTTATAATGGGTGTGTTCCTTATCTTATCCTAGTGTCTAAACTCTTCTCCATGGCTGCACCCCCAAATAATATTGCCTTACGTGCTAAGGGGTATCTAGAGAGTGGGATAGGTTTAATAACTACCCTAACCCTAATGCGTACTCTAACCCTAACCCCTACCCTAACACTAACACGTACCCTAATCCTAACCCGTACCCTAAACCGAGCCCTAACCCTAACACTAACACTAACCCTAACCCTAACCCATACCCTACGCCGTACCCGAACCCCTCCCCAAACCCGTACCCTAAGCCGTACCCTAAGCCTAACCCTAAGCCTAACACTAACCCTAGGCTACCCTTGACTGCTTCTGCCTCCAATAGATTTCCTAAGCACTAGTGTTTTAAGCAACAGCTTAAAAAGAGAATCCTAATGTGATTTCTTTATAATGGGTGTGTTCCTTATCTTATCCTAGTGTCTAAATTCTTCTCCATGGCTGGACCCCCAAATAATATTCCTTTACGTGCTAAGGGGTATCTAGAGAGTGGGATAGGTTTACTAACTACCCTAACCCTAACGCGTACCCTAACCCTAACCCCTACCCTAAACCTAACACGTACCCTAATCCTAACCGTACCCTAAACCGAGCCCTAACCCTAACACTAACCCTAACCCTAACCCTAACCCATACCCTACGCCGTACCCGAAACCCTCCCCGAACCCTTACCCTAAGCCGTACCCTAACCCTAACCCTAAGCCTAACCCTAACCCTAGGATACCCTTGACTGCTTCTGCCTCCAATAGATTTCCTAAGCACTAGTGTTTTAAGGAACAGCTTAAAAAGAGAATCCTAATGTGATTTCTTTATAATGGGTGTGTTCCTTATCTTATCCTAGTGTCTAAACTCTTCTCCATGGCTGGACCCTCAAATAATATTCCTTTACGTGCTAAGGGGTATCTAGAGAGTGGGATAGGTTTAATAACTACCCTAACCCTAACGCGTACCCTAACCCTAACGCCTACCCTAACCCTAACACGTACCCTAATCCTAACCCGTACCCTAAACCGAGCCCTAACCCTAACACTAACCCTAACCCTAACCCTAACCCATACCCTACGCCGTACCCGCACCCCTCCCCGAACCCGTACCCTAAGCCATACCCTAAACCTAACCCTAACCCTAGGCTACCCTTGACTGCTTCTGCCTCCAATTGATTTCCTAAGCAGTAGTGTTTTAAGAAACAGCTTAAAAAGAGAATCCTAATGTGATTTCTTTATAATGGGTGTGTTCCTTATCTTATCCTAGTGTCTAAACTCTTCTCCATGGCTGGACCCTCAAATAATATTCCTTTACGTGCTAAGGGGGAGCTAGAGAGTGGGATAGGTTTACTAAATACCCTAGGCCTAACGCGTAACCTAACCCTAACCCCTACCCTAACCCTAACACGTACCCTAATCCTAACCCGTACCCTAAACCGAGCCCTAACCCTAACACTAACCCTAACCCTAACCCTAACCCATACCCTACGCCGTACCCGAACCCCTCCCCGAACCCATTCCCCAAGCCGTACCCTAAACCTAACCCTAAGCCTAACCCTAACCCTAGGCTACCCTTGACTGCTTCTGCCTCCAATAGATTTCCTAAGCACTAGTGTTTTAAGGAACAGCTTAAAAAGAGAATCCTAAAGTGATTTCTTTATAATGGGTGTGTTCCTTATCTTATCCTAGTGTCTAAACTCTTCTCCATGGCTGGACCCCCAAATAATATTCCTTTACGTGCTAAGGGGTATCTAGAGAGTGGGATAGGTTTAATAACTACCCTAACCCTAACACGTACCCTAACCCTAACCCCTACCCTAACCCTAACACGTACCCTAATCCTAACCCGTACCCTAAACCGAGCCCTAACCCTAACACTAACCCTAACCCTAACCCTAACCCTAACCCATACCCTACGCCGTACCCGAACCCCTCCCCAAACCCGTACCCTAAGCCGTACCCTAAACCTAACCCTAAGCCTAACCCTAACCCTAGGCTACCCTTGACTGCTTCTGCCTCCAATAGATTTCCTAAGCACTAGTGTTTTAAGGAACAGCTTAAAAAGAGAATCCTAATGTGATTTCTTTATAATGGGAGTGTTCCTTATCTTATCCTAGTGTCTAAACTCTTCTCCATGGCTGCACCCCCAAATAATATTGCCTTACGTGCTAAGGGGTATGTAGAGAGTGGGATAGGTTTAATAACTACCCTAACCCTAACGCGTACCCTAACCCTAACCCCTACCCTAACACTAACACGTACCCTAATCCTAACCCGTACCCTAAACCGAGCCCTAAGCCTAACACTAACCCTAACCCTAACCCTAACCCATACCCTACGCCGTACCCGAACCCCTCCCCAAACCCGTACCCTAAGCCATACCCTAAGACTAACCCTAAGGCTAACACTAACCTAGGCTACCCTTGACTGCTTCTGCCTCCAATAGATTTCCTAAGCACTAGTGTTTTAAGGAACAGCTTAAAAAGAGAATCCTAATGTGATTTCTTTATAATGGGTGTGTTCCTTATCTTATCCTAGTGTGTAAACTCTTCTCCATGGCTGGACCCCCAAATAATATTCCTTTACGTGCTAAGGGGTATCTAGAGAGTGGGATAGGTTTACTAACTACCCTAACCCTAACGCGTACCCTAACCCTAACCCCTACCCTAAACCTAACACGTACCCTAATCCTAACCGTACCCTAAACCGAGCCCTAAGCCTAACACTAACCCTAACCCTAACCCTAACCCATACCCTACGCCGTACCCGAACCCCTCCCCGAACCCGTACCCTAAGCCGTACCCTAACCCTAACCCTAAGCCTAACCCTAACCCTAGGCTACCCTTGACTGCTTCTGCCTCCAATAGATTTCCTAAACACTAGTGTTTTAAGGAACAGCTGAAAAAGAGAATCCTAATGTGATTTCTTTATAATGGGTGTGTACCTTATCTTATCCTAGTGTCTAAACTCTTCTCCATGGCTGGACCCTCAAATAATATTCCCTTACGTGCTAAGGGGTATCTAGAGAGTGGGATAGGTTTAATAACTACCCTAACCCTAACGCGTACCCTAACCCTAACCCCTACCCTAACCCTAACACGTACCCTAATCCTAACCCGTACCCTAAACCGAGCCCTAACCCTAACACTAACCCTATCCCTAAACCTAACCCATACCCTACGCCGTACCCGCACCCCTCCCCGAACCCGTACCCTAAGCCGTACCCTAAGCCTGACCCTAAGCCTAACCCTAACCCTAGGCTACCCTTGACTGCTTCTGCCTCCAATAGATTTCCTAAGCACTAGTGTTTTAAGGAACAGCTTAAAAAGAGAATCCTAATGTGATTTCTTTATAATGGGTGTGTTCCTTATCTTATCCTAGTGTCTAAACTCTTCTCCATGGCTGCACCCCCAAATAATATTCCCTTACGTGCTAAGGGGTATCTAGAGAGTGGGATAGGTTTAATAACTACCCTAACCCTAACGCGTACCCTAACCCTAACCCCTACCCTAACCCTAACACGTACCCTAATCCTAACCCGAACCCTAAACCGAGCCCTAACCCTAACTCTAACACTAACCCTAACCCTAACCCATACCCTACGCCGTACCCGCACCCCTCCCCGAACCCGTACCCCAAGCCATACCCTAAACCTAACCCTAAGCCTAACCCTAACCCTAGGCTACCCTTAACTGCTTCTGCCTCCAATTGATTTCCTAAGCAGTAGTGTTTTAAGAAACAGCTTAAAAAGAGAATCCTAATGTGATTTCTTTATAATGGGTGTGTTCCTTATCTTATCCTAGTGTCTAAACTCTTCTCCATGGCTGCACCCCCAAATAATATTCCTTTACGTGCTAAGGGGGAGCTAGAGAGTGGGATAGGTTTACTAACTACCCTAGCCCTAACGCGTAACCTAACCCTAACCCCTACCCTAACCCTAACACGTACCCTAATCCTAACCCGTACCCTAAACCGAGCCCTAACCCTAACACTAACCCTATCCCTAACCCTAACCCATACCCTACGCCGTACCCGCACCCCTCCCCGAACCCGTACCCTAAGTCGTACCCTAAGCCTGACCCTAAGCCTAACCCTAACCCTAGGCTACCCTTGACTGCTTCTGCCTCCAATAGATTTCCTAAGCACTAGTGTTTTAAGGAACAGCTTAAAAAGAGAATCCTAATGTGATTTCTTTATAATGGGTGTGTTCCTTATCTTATCCTAGTGTCTAAACTCTTCTCCATGGCTGCACCCCCAAATAATATTCCCTTACGTGCTAAGGGGTATCTAGAGAGTGGGATAGGTTTAATAACTACCCTAACCCAAACGCGTACCCTAACCCTAACCCCTACCCTAACCCTAACACGTACCCTAATCCTAACCGTACCCTAAACCGAGCCCTAAGCCTAACACTAACCCTAACCCTAACCCTAACCCATACCCTACGCCGTACCCAAACCCCTCCCCGAACCCGTACCCTAAGCCGTACCCTAACCCTAACCCTAAGCCTAACCCTAACCCTAGGCTACCCTTGACTGCTTCTGCCTCCAATTGATTTCCTAAGCACTAGTGTTTTAAGGAACAGCTTAAAAAGAGAATCCTAATGTGATTTCTTTATAATGGGTGTGTTCCTTATCTTATCCTAGTGTCTAAACTCTTCTCCATGGCTGGACCCCCAAATAATATTCCTTTACGTGCTAAGGGGGAGCTAGAGAGTGGGATAGGTTTACTAACTACCCTAGCCCTAACGCGTAACCTAACCCTAACCCCTACCCTAACCCTAACACGTACCCTAATCCTAACCCGTACCCTAAACCGAGCCCTAACCCTAACACTAACCCTAAGCCTAACCCTAAACCATACCCTACGCCGTACCCGAACCCCTCCCCGAACCCATTCCCCAAGCCGTACCCTAAACCTAACCCTAAGCCTAACCCTAACCCTAGGCTACCCTTGACTGCTTCTGCCTCCAATAGATTTCCTAAGCACTACTGTTTTAAGGAACAGCTTAAAAAGAGAATCCTAATGTGATTTCTTTATAATGGGTGTGTTCCTTATCTTATCCTAGTGTCTAAACTCTTCTCCATGGCTGGACCCCCAAATAATATTGCCTTACGTGCTAAGGGGTATCTAGAGAGTGGGATAGGTTTAATAACTACCCTAACCCTAACGCGTACCCTAACCCTAACCCCTACCCTAACCCTAACACGTACCCTAATCCTAACCGTACCCTAAACCGAGCCCTAAGCCTAACACTAACCCTAACCCTAACCCTAACCCATACCCTACGCCGTACCCGAACCCCTCCCCGAACCCGTACCCTAAGCCGTACCCTAACCCTAACCCTAAGCCTAACCCTAACCCTAGGCTACCCTTGACTGCTTCTGCCTCCAATAGATTTCCTAAGCACTAGTGTTTTAAGGAACAGCTGAAAAAGAGAATCCTAATGTGATTTCTTTATAATGGGTGTGTTCCTTATCTTATCCTAGTGTCTAAACTCTTCTCCATGGCTGGACCCCCAAATAATGTTCCTTTACGTGCTAAGGGGGAGCTAGAGAGTGGGATAGGTTTACTAACTACCCTAGCCCTAACGCGTAACCTAACCCTAACCCCTACCCTAACCCTAACACGTACCCTAATCCTAACCCGTACCCTAAACCGAGCCCTAACCCTAACACTAACCCTAAGCCTAACACTAAACCATACCCTACGCCGTACCCGAACCCCTCCCCGAACCCATTCCCCAAGCCGTACCCTAAACCTAACCCTAAGCCTAACCCTAACCCTAGGCTACCCTTGACTGCTTCTGCCTCCAATAGATTTCCTAAGCACTACTGTTTTAAGGAACAGCTTAAAAAGAGAATCCTAATGTGATTTCTTTATAATGGGTGTGTTCCTTATCTTATCCTAGTGTCTAAACTCTTCTCCATGGCTGCACCCCCAAATAATATTGCCTTACGTGCTAAGGGGTATCTAGAGAGTGGGATAGGTTTAATAACTACCCTAACCCTAATGCGTACTCTAACCCTAACCCCTACCCTAACACTAACACGTACACTAATCCTAACCCGTACCCTAAACCGAGCCCTAACCCTAACACTAACACTAACCCTAACCCTAACCCATACCCTACGCCGTACCCGAACCCCTCCCCAAACCCGTACCCTAAGCCGTACCCTAAGCCTAACCCTAAGCCTAACACTAACCCTAGGCTACCCTTGACTGCTTCTGCCTCCAATAGATTTCCTAAGCACTAGTGTTTTAAGCAACAGCTTAAAAAGAGAATCCTAATGTGATTTCTTTATAATGGGTGTGTTCCTTATCTTATCCTAGTGTCTAAATTCTTCTCCATGGCTGGACCCCCAAATAATATTCCTTTACGTGCTAAGGGGTATCTAGAGAGTGGGATAGGTTTACTAACTACCCTAACCCTAACGCGTACCCTAACCCTAACCCCTACCCTAAACCTAACACGTACCCTAATCCTAACCGTACCCTAAACCGAGCCCTAACCCTAACACTAACCCTAACCCTAACCCTAACCCATACCCTACGCCGTACCCGAAACCCTCCCCGAACCCTTACCCTAAGCCGTACCCTAACCCTAACCCTAAGCCTAACCCTAACCCTAGGATACCCTTGACTGCTTCTGCCTCCAATAGATTTCCTAAGCACTAGTGTTTTAAGGAACAGCTTAAAAAGAGAATCCTAATGTGATTTCTTTATAATGGGTGTGTTCCTTATCTTATCCTAGTGTCTAAACTCTTCTCCATGGCTGGACCCTCAAATAATATTCCTTTACGTGCTAAGGGGTATCTAGAGAGTGGGATAGGTTTAATAACTACCCTAACCCTAACGCGTACCCTAACCCTAACGCCTACCCTAACCCTAACACGTACCCTAATCCTAACCCGTACCCTAAACCGAGCCCTAACCCTAACACTAACCCTAACCCTAACCCTAACCCATACCCTACGCCGTACCCGCACCCCTCCCCGAACCCGTACCCTAAGCCATACCCTAAACCTAACCCTAACCCTAGGCTACCCTTGACTGCTTCTGCCTCCAATTGATTTCCTAAGCAGTAGTGTTTTAAGAAACAGCTTAAAAAGAGAATCCTAATGTGATTTCTTTATAATGGGTGTGTTCCTTATCTTATCCTAGTGTCTAAACTCTTCTCCATGGCTGGACCCTCAAATAATATTCCTTTACGTGCTAAGGGGGAGCTAGAGAGTGGGATAGGTTTACTAAATACCCTAGGCCTAACGCGTAACCTAACCCTAACCCCTACCCTAACCCTAACACGTACCCTAATCCTAACCCGTACCCTAAACCGAGCCCTAACCCTAACACTAACCCTAACCCTAACCCTAACCCATACCCTACGCCGTACCCGAACCCCTCCCCGAACCCATTCCCCAAGCCGTACCCTAAACCTAACCCTAAGCCTAACCCTAACCCTAGGCTACCCTTGACTGCTTCTGCCTCCAATAGATTTCCTAAGCACTAGTGTTTTAAGGAACAGCTTAAAAAGAGAATCCTAAAGTGATTTCTTTATAATGGGTGTGTTCCTTATCTTATCCTAGTGTCTAAACTCTTCTCCATGGCTGGACCCCCAAATAATATTCCTTTACGTGCTAAGGGGTATCTAGAGAGTGGGATAGGTTTAATAACTACCCTAACCCTAACACGTACCCTAACCCTAACCCCTACCCTAACCCTAACACGTACCCTAATCCTAACCCGTACCCTAAACCGAGCCCTAACCCTAACACTAACCCTAACCCTAACCCTAACCCTAACCCATACCCTACGCCGTACCCGAACCCCTCCCCAAACCCGTACCCTAAGCCGTACCCTAAACCTAACCCTAAGCCTAACCCTAACCCTAGGCTACCCTTGACTGCTTCTGCCTCCAATAGATTTCCTAAGCACTAGTGTTTTAAGGAACAGCTTAAAAAGAGAATCCTAATGTGATTTCTTTATAATGGGAGTGTTCCTTATCTTATCCTAGTGTCTAAACTCTTCTCCATGGCTGCACCCCCAAATAATATTGCCTTACGTGCTAAGGGGTATGTAGAGAGTGGGATAGGTTTAATAACTACCCTAACCCTAACGCGTACCCTAACCCTAACCCCTACCCTAACACTAACACGTACCCTAATCCTAACCCGTACCCTAAACCGAGCCCTAAGCCTAACACTAACCCTAACCCTAACCCTAACCCATACCCTACGCCGTACCCGAACCCCTCCCCAAACCCGTACCCTAAGCCATACCCTAAGACTAACCCTAAGGCTAACACTAACCTAGGCTACCCTTGACTGCTTCTGCCTCCAATAGATTTCCTAAGCACTAGTGTTTTAAGGAACAGCTTAAAAAGAGAATCCTAATGTGATTTCTTTATAATGGGTGTGTTCCTTATCTTATCCTAGTGTGTAAACTCTTCTCCATGGCTGGACCCCCAAATAATATTCCTTTACGTGCTAAGGGGTATCTAGAGAGTGGGATAGGTTTACTAACTACCCTAACCCTAACGCGTACCCTAACCCTAACCCCTACCCTAAACCTAACACGTACCCTAATCCTAACCGTACCCTAAACCGAGCCCTAAGCCTAACACTAACCCTAACCCTAACCCTAACCCATACCCTACGCCGTACCCGAACCCCTCCCCGAACCCGTACCCTAAGCCGTACCCTAACCCTAACCCTAAGCCTAACCCTAACCCTAGGCTACCCTTGACTGCTTCTGCCTCCAATAGATTTCCTAAACACTAGTGTTTTAAGGAACAGCTGAAAAAGAGAATCCTAATGTGATTTCTTTATAATGGGTGTGTACCTTATCTTATCCTAGTGTCTAAACTCTTCTCCATGGCTGGACCCTCAAATAATATTCCCTTACGTGCTAAGGGGTATCTAGAGAGTGGGATAGGTTTAATAACTACCCTAACCCTAACGCGTACCCTAACCCTAACCCCTACCCTAACCCTAACACGTACCCTAATCCTAACCCGTACCCTAAACCGAGCCCTAACCCTAACACTAACCCTATCCCTAAACCTAACCCATACCCTACGCCGTACCCGCACCCCTCCCCGAACCCGTACCCTAAGCCGTACCCTAAGCCTGACCCTAAGCCTAACCCTAACCCTAGGCTACCCTTGACTGCTTCTGCCTCCAATAGATTTCCTAAGCACTAGTGTTTTAAGGAACAGCTTAAAAAGAGAATCCTAATGTGATTTCTTTATAATGGGTGTGTTCCTTATCTTATCCTAGTGTCTAAACTCTTCTCCATGGCTGCACCCCCAAATAATATTCCCTTACGTGCTAAGGGGTATCTAGAGAGTGGGATAGGTTTAATAACTACCCTAACCCTAACGCGTACCCTAACCCTAACCCCTACCCTAACCCTAACACGTACCCTAATCCTAACCCGAACCCTAAACCGAGCCCTAACCCTAACTCTAACACTAACCCTAACCCTAACCCATACCCTACGCCGTACCCGCACCCCTCCCCGAACCCGTACCCCAAGCCATACCCTAAACCTAACCCTAAGCCTAACCCTAACCCTAGGCTACCCTTAACTGCTTCTGCCTCCAATTGATTTCCTAAGCAGTAGTGTTTTAAGAAACAGCTTAAAAAGAGAATCCTAATGTGATTTCTTTATAATGGGTGTGTTCCTTATCTTATCCTAGTGTCTAAACTCTTCTCCATGGCTGCACCCCCAAATAATATTCCTTTACGTGCTAAGGGGGAGCTAGAGAGTGGGATAGGTTTACTAACTACCCTAGCCCTAACGCGTAACCTAACCCTAACCCCTACCCTAACCCTAACACGTACCCTAATCCTAACCCGTACCCTAAACCGAGCCCTAACCCTAACACTAACCCTATCCCTAACCCTAACCCATACCCTACGCCGTACCCGCACCCCTCCCCGAACCCGTACCCTAAGTCGTACCCTAAGCCTGACCCTAAGCCTAACCCTAACCCTAGGCTACCCTTGACTGCTTCTGCCTCCAATAGATTTCCTAAGCACTAGTGTTTTAAGGAACAGCTTAAAAAGAGAATCCTAATGTGATTTCTTTATAATGGGTGTGTTCCTTATCTTATCCTAGTGTCTAAACTCTTCTCCATGGCTGCACCCCCAAATAATATTCCCTTACGTGCTAAGGGGTATCTAGAGAGTGGGATAGGTTTAATAACTACCCTAACCCAAACGCGTACCCTAACCCTAACCCCTACCCTAACCCTAACACGTACCCTAATCCTAACCGTACCCTAAACCGAGCCCTAAGCCTAACACTAACCCTAACCCTAACCCTAACCCATACCCTACGCCGTACCCAAACCCCTCCCCGAACCCGTACCCTAAGCCGTACCCTAACCCTAACCCTAAGCCTAACCCTAACCCTAGGCTACCCTTGACTGCTTCTGCCTCCAATTGATTTCCTAAGCACTAGTGTTTTAAGGAACAGCTTAAAAAGAGAATCCTAATGTGATTTCTTTATAATGGGTGTGTTCCTTATCTTATCCTAGTGTCTAAACTCTTCTCCATGGCTGGACCCCCAAATAATATTCCTTTACGTGCTAAGGGGGAGCTAGAGAGTGGGATAGGTTTACTAACTACCCTAGCCCTAACGCGTAACCTAACCCTAACCCCTACCCTAACCCTAACACGTACCCTAATCCTAACCCGTACCCTAAACCGAGCCCTAACCCTAACACTAACCCTAAGCCTAACCCTAAACCATACCCTACGCCGTACCCGAACCCCTCCCCGAACCCATTCCCCAAGCCGTACCCTAAACCTAACCCTAAGCCTAACCCTAACCCTAGGCTACCCTTGACTGCTTCTGCCTCCAATAGATTTCCTAAGCACTACTGTTTTAAGGAACAGCTTAAAAAGAGAATCCTAATGTGATTTCTTTATAATGGGTGTGTTCCTTATCTTATCCTAGTGTCTAAACTCTTCTCCATGGCTGGACCCCCAAATAATATTGCCTTACGTGCTAAGGGGTATCTAGAGAGTGGGATAGGTTTAATAACTACCCTAACCCTAACGCGTACCCTAACCCTAACCCCTACCCTAACCCTAACACGTACCCTAATCCTAACCGTACCCTAAACCGAGCCCTAAGCCTAACACTAACCCTAACCCTAACCCTAACCCATACCCTACGCCGTACCCGAACCCCTCCCCGAACCCGTACCCTAAGCCGTACCCTAACCCTAACCCTAAGCCTAACCCTAACCCTAGGCTACCCTTGACTGCTTCTGCCTCCAATAGATTTCCTAAGCACTAGTGTTTTAAGGAACAGCTGAAAAAGAGAATCCTAATGTGATTTCTTTATAATGGGTGTGTTCCTTATCTTATCCTAGTGTCTAAACTCTTCTCCATGGCTGGACCCCCAAATAATGTTCCTTTACGTGCTAAGGGGGAGCTAGAGAGTGGGATAGGTTTACTAACTACCCTAGCCCTAACGCGTAACCTAACCCTAACCCCTACCCTAACCCTAACACGTACCCTAATCCTAACCCGTACCCTAAACCGAGCCCTAACCCTAACACTAACCCTAAGCCTAACACTAAACCATACCCTACGCCGTACCCGAACCCCTCCCCGAACCCATTCCCCAAGCCGTACCCTAAACCTAACCCTAAGCCTAACCCTAACCCTAGGCTACCCTTGACTGCTTCTGCCTCCAATAGATTTCCTAAGCACTACTGTTTTAAGGAACAGCTTAAAAAGAGAATCCTAATGTGATTTCTTTATAATGGGTGTGTTCCTTATCTTATCCTAGTGTCTAAACTCTTCTCCATGGCTGCACCCCCAAATAATATTGCCTTACGTGCTAAGGGGTATCTAGAGAGTGGGATAGGTTTAATAACTACCCTAACCCTAATGCGTACTCTAACCCTAACCCCTACCCTAACACTAACACGTACCCTAATCCTAACCCGTACCCTAAACCGAGCCCTAACCCTAACACTAACACTAACCCTAACCCTAACCCATACCCTACGCCGTACCCGAACCCCTCCCCAAACCCGTACCCTAAGCCGTACCCTAAGCCTAACCCTAAGCCTAACACTAACCCTAGGCTACCCTTGACTGCTTCTGCCTCCAATAGATTTCCTAAGCACTAGTGTTTTAAGCAACAGCTTAAAAAGAGAATCCTAATGTGATTTCTTTATAATGGGTGTGTTCCTTATCTTATCCTAGTGTCTAAATTCTTCTCCATGGCTGGACCCCCAAATAATATTCCTTTACGTGCTAAGGGGTATCTAGAGAGTGGGATAGGTTTACTAACTACCCTAACCCTAACGCGTACCCTAACCCTAACCCCTACCCTAAACCTAACACGTACCCTAATCCTAACCGTACCCTAAACCGAGCCCTAACCCTAACACTAACCCTAACCCTAACCCTAACCCATACCCTACGCCGTACCCGAAACCCTCCCCGAACCCTTACCCTAAGCCGTACCCTAACCCTAACCCTAAGCCTAACCCTAACCCTAGGATACCCTTGACTGCTTCTGCCTCCAATAGATTTCCTAAGCACTAGTGTTTTAAGGAACAGCTTAAAAAGAGAATCCTAATGTGATTTCTTTATAATGGGTGTGTTCCTTATCTTATCCTAGTGTCTAAACTCTTCTCCATGGCTGGACCCTCAAATAATATTCCTTTACGTGCTAAGGGGTATCTAGAGAGTGGGATAGGTTTAATAACTACCCTAACCCTAACGCGTACCCTAACCCTAACGCCTACCCTAACCCTAACACGTACCCTAATCCTAACCCGTACCCTAAACCGAGCCCTAACCCTAACACTAACCCTAACCCTAACCCTAACCCATACCCTACGCCGTACCCGCACCCCTCCCCGAACCCGTACCCTAAGCCATACCCTAAACCTAACCCTAACCCTAGGCTACCCTTGACTGCTTCTGCCTCCAATTGATTTCCTAAGCAGTAGTGTTTTAAGAAACAGCTTAAAAAGAGAATCCTAATGTGATTTCTTTATAATGGGTGTGTTCCTTATCTTATCCTAGTGTCTAAACTCTTCTCCATGGCTGGACCCTCAAATAATATTCCTTTACGTGCTAAGGGGGAGCTAGAGAGTGGGATAGGTTTACTAAATACCCTAGGCCTAACGCGTAACCTAACCCTAACCCCTACCCTAACCCTAACACGTACCCTAATCCTAACCCGTACCCTAAACCGAGCCCTAACCCTAACACTAACCCTAACCCTAACCCTAACCCATACCCTACGCCGTACCCGAACCCCTCCCCGAACCCATTCCCCAAGCCGTACCCTAAACCTAACCCTAAGCCTAACCCTAACCCTAGGCTACCCTTGACTGCTTCTGCCTCCAATAGATTTCCTAAGCACTAGTGTTTTAAGGAACAGCTTAAAAAGAGAATCCTAAAGTGATTTCTTTATAATGGGTGTGTTCCTTATCTTATCCTAGTGTCTAAACTCTTCTCCATGGCTGGACCCCCAAATAATATTCCTTTACGTGCTAAGGGGTATCTAGAGAGTGGGATAGGTTTAATAACTACCCTAACCCTAACACGTACCCTAACCCTAACCCCTACCCTAACCCTAACACGTACCCTAATCCTAACCCGTACCCTAAACCGAGCCCTAACCCTAACACTAACCCTAACCCTAACCCTAACCCTAACCCATACCCTACGCCGTACCCGAACCCCTCCCCAAACCCGTACCCTAAGCCGTACCCTAAACCTAACCCTAAGCCTAACCCTAACCCTAGGCTACCCTTGACTGCTTCTGCCTCCAATAGATTTCCTAAGCACTAGTGTTTTAAGGAACAGCTTAAAAAGAGAATCCTAATGTGATTTCTTTATAATGGGAGTGTTCCTTATCTTATCCTAGTGTCTAAACTCTTCTCCATGGCTGCACCCCCAAATAATATTGCCTTACGTGCTAAGGGGTATGTAGAGAGTGGGATAGGTTTAATAACTACCCTAACCCTAACGCGTACCCTAACCCTAACCCCTACCCTAACACTAACACGTACCCTAATCCTAACCCGTACCCTAAACCGAGCCCTAAGCCTAACACTAACCCTAACCCTAACCCTAACCCATACCCTACGCCGTACCCGAACCCCTCCCCAAACCCGTACCCTAAGCCATACCCTAAGACTAACCCTAAGGCTAACACTAACCTAGGCTACCCTTGACTGCTTCTGCCTCCAATAGATTTCCTAAGCACTAGTGTTTTAAGGAACAGCTTAAAAAGAGAATCCTAATGTGATTTCTTTATAATGGGTGTGTTCCTTATCTTATCCTAGTGTGTAAACTCTTCTCCATGGCTGGACCCCCAAATAATATTCCTTTACGTGCTAAGGGGTATCTAGAGAGTGGGATAGGTTTACTAACTACCCTAACCCTAACGCGTACCCTAACCCTAACCCCTACCCTAAACCTAACACGTACCCTAATCCTAACCGTACCCTAAACCGAGCCCTAAGCCTAACACTAACCCTAACCCTAACCCTAACCCATACCCTACGCCGTACCCGAACCCCTCCCCGAACCCGTACCCTAAGCCGTACCCTAACCCTAACCCTAAGCCTAACCCTAACCCTAGGCTACCCTTGACTGCTTCTGCCTCCAATAGATTTCCTAAACACTAGTGTTTTAAGGAACAGCTGAAAAAGAGAATCCTAATGTGATTTCTTTATAATGGGTGTGTACCTTATCTTATCCTAGTGTCTAAACTCTTCTCCATGGCTGGACCCTCAAATAATATTCCCTTACGTGCTAAGGGGTATCTAGAGAGTGGGATAGGTTTAATAACTACCCTAACCCTAACGCGTACCCTAACCCTAACCCCTACCCTAACCCTAACACGTACCCTAATCCTAACCCGTACCCTAAACCGAGCCCTAACCCTAACACTAACCCTATCCCTAAACCTAACCCATACCCTACGCCGTACCCGCACCCCTCCCCGAACCCGTACCCTAAGCCGTACCCTAAGCCTGACCCTAAGCCTAACCCTAACCCTAGGCTACCCTTGACTGCTTCTGCCTCCAATAGATTTCCTAAGCACTAGTGTTTTAAGGAACAGCTTAAAAAGAGAATCCTAATGTGATTTCTTTATAATGGGTGTGTTCCTTATCTTATCCTAGTGTCTAAACTCTTCTCCATGGCTGCACCCCCAAATAATATTCCCTTACGTGCTAAGGGGTATCTAGAGAGTGGGATAGGTTTAATAACTACCCTAACCCTAACGCGTACCCTAACCCTAACCCCTACCCTAACCCTAACACGTACCCTAATCCTAACCCGAACCCTAAACCGAGCCCTAACCCTAACTCTAACACTAACCCTAACCCTAACCCATACCCTACGCCGTACCCGCACCCCTCCCCGAACCCGTACCCCAAGCCATACCCTAAACCTAACCCTAAGCCTAACCCTAACCCTAGGCTACCCTTAACTGCTTCTGCCTCCAATTGATTTCCTAAGCAGTAGTGTTTTAAGAAACAGCTTAAAAAGAGAATCCTAATGTGATTTCTTTATAATGGGTGTGTTCCTTATCTTATCCTAGTGTCTAAACTCTTCTCCATGGCTGCACCCCCAAATAATATTCCTTTACGTGCTAAGGGGGAGCTAGAGAGTGGGATAGGTTTACTAACTACCCTAGCCCTAACGCGTAACCTAACCCTAACCCCTACCCTAACCCTAACACGTACCCTAATCCTAACCCGTACCCTAAACCGAGCCCTAACCCTAACACTAACCCTATCCCTAACCCTAACCCATACCCTACGCCGTACCCGCACCCCTCCCCGAACCCGTACCCTAAGTCGTACCCTAAGCCTGACCCTAAGCCTAACCCTAACCCTAGGCTACCCTTGACTGCTTCTGCCTCCAATAGATTTCCTAAGCACTAGTGTTTTAAGGAACAGCTTAAAAAGAGAATCCTAATGTGATTTCTTTATAATGGGTGTGTTCCTTATCTTATCCTAGTGTCTAAACTCTTCTCCATGGCTGCACCCCCAAATAATATTCCCTTACGTGCTAAGGGGTATCTAGAGAGTGGGATAGGTTTAATAACTACCCTAACCCAAACGCGTACCCTAACCCTAACCCCTACCCTAACCCTAACACGTACCCTAATCCTAACCGTACCCTAAACCGAGCCCTAAGCCTAACACTAACCCTAACCCTAACCCTAACCCATACCCTACGCCGTACCCAAACCCCTCCCCGAACCCGTACCCTAAGCCGTACCCTAACCCTAACCCTAAGCCTAACCCTAACCCTAGGCTACCCTTGACTGCTTCTGCCTCCAATTGATTTCCTAAGCACTAGTGTTTTAAGGAACAGCTTAAAAAGAGAATCCTAATGTGATTTCTTTATAATGGGTGTGTTCCTTATCTTATCCTAGTGTCTAAACTCTTCTCCATGGCTGGACCCCCAAATAATATTCCTTTACGTGCTAAGGGGGAGCTAGAGAGTGGGATAGGTTTACTAACTACCCTAGCCCTAACGCGTAACCTAACCCTAACCCCTACCCTAACCCTAACACGTACCCTAATCCTAACCCGTACCCTAAACCGAGCCCTAACCCTAACACTAACCCTAAGCCTAACCCTAAACCATACCCTACGCCGTACCCGAACCCCTCCCCGAACCCATTCCCCAAGCCGTACCCTAAACCTAACCCTAAGCCTAACCCTAACCCTAGGCTACCCTTGACTGCTTCTGCCTCCAATAGATTTCCTAAGCACTAGTGTTTTAAGGAACAGCTTAAAAAGAGAATCCTAAAGTGATTTCTTTATAATGGGTGTGTTCCTTATCTTATCCTAGTGTCTAAACTCTTCTCCATGGCTGGACCCCCAAATAATATTCCTTTACGTGCTAAGGGGTATCTAGAGAGTGGGATAGGTTTAATAACTACCCTAACCCTAACGCGTACCCTAACCCTAACCCCTACCCTAACCCTAACACGTACCCTAATCCTAACCTGAACCCTAAACCGAGCCCTAACCCTAACACTAACACTAACCCTAACCCTAACCCATACCCTACGCCGTACCCGCACCCCTCCCCGAACCCGTACCCTAAGCCGTACCCTAAACCTAACCCTAAGCCTAACCCTAACCCTAGGCTTCCCTTAACTGCTTCTGCCTCCAATTGATTTCCTAAGCAGTAGTTTTTTAAGAAACAGCTTAAAAAGAGAATCCTAATGTGATTTCTTTATAATGGGTGTGTTCCTTATCTTATCCTAGTGTCTAAACTCTTCTCCATGGCTGGACCCCCAAATAATATTCCTTTACGTGCTAAGGGGGAGCTAGAGAGTGGGATAGGTTTACTAACTACCCTGGCCCTAACGTGTAACCTACCCCTAACCCCTACCCTAACCCTAACACGAACCCTAATCCTAACCCGTACCCTAAACCGAGCCCTAACCCTAACACTAACCCTAAGCCTAACCCTAAACCATACCCTACGCCGTACCCGAACCCCTCCCCGAACCCATTCCCCAAGCCGTACCCTAAACCTAACCCTAAGCCTAACCCTAACCCTAGGCTACCCTTGACTGCTTCTGCCTCCAATAGATTTCCTAAGCACTACTGTTTTAAGGAACAGCTTAAAAAGAGAATCCTAATGTGATTTCTTTATAATGGGTGTGTTCCTTATCTTATCCTAGTGTCTAAACTCTTCTCCATGGCTGCACCCCCAAATAATATTGCCTTACGTGCTAAGGGGTATCTAGAGAGTGGGATAGGTTTAATAACTACCCTAACCCTAATGCGTACTCTAACCCTAACCCCTACCCTAACACTAACACGTACCCTAATCCTAACCCGTACCCTAAACCGAGCCCTAACCCTAACACTAACACTAACCCTAACCCTAACCCATACCCTACGCCGTACCCGAACCCCTCCCCAAACCCGTACCCTAAGCCGTACCCTAAGCCTAACCCTAAGCCTAACACTAACCCTAGGCTACCCTTGACTGCTTCTGCCTCCAATAGATTTCCTAAGCACTAGTGTTTTAAGCAACAGCTTAAAAAGAGAATCCTAATGTGATTTCTTTATAATGGGTGTGTTCCTTATCTTATCCTAGTGTCTAAATTCTTCTCCATGGCTGGACCCCCAAATAATATTCCTTTACGTGCTAAGGGGTATCTAGAGAGTGGGATAGGTTTACTAACTACCCTAACCCTAACGCGTACCCTAACCCTAACCCCTACCCTAAACCTAACACGTACCCTAATCCTAACCGTACCCTAAACCGAGCCCTAAGCCTAACACTAACCCTAACCCTAACCCTAACCCATACCCTACGCCGTACCCGAACCCCTCCCCGAACCCGTACCCTAAGCCGTACCCTAACCCTAACCCTAAGCCTAACCCTAACCCTAGGCTACCCTTGACTGCTTCTGCCTCCAATAGATTTCCTAAGCACTAGTGTTTTAAGGAACAGCTGAAAAAGAGAATCCTAATGTGATTTCTTTATAATGGGTGTGTTCCTTATCTTATCCTAGTGTCTAAACTATTCTCCTTGGCTGGACCCTCAAATAATATTCCTTTACGTGCTAAGGGGTATCTAGAGAGTGGGATAGGTTTAATAACTACCCTAACCCTAACGCGTACCCTAACCCTAACCCCTACCCTAACCCTAACACGTACCCTAATCCTAACCCGTACCCTAAACCGAGCCCTAACCCTAACACTAACCCTATCCCTAACCCTAACCCATACCCTACGCCGTACCCGCACCCCTCCCCGAACCCGTACCCTAAGCCGTACCCTAAGCCTGACCCTAAGCCTAACCCTAACCCTAGGCTACCCTTGACTGCTTCTGCCTCCAATAGATTTCCTAAGCACTAGTGTTTTAAGGAACAGCTTAAAAAGAGAATCCTAATGTGATTTCTTTATAATGGGTGTGTTCCTTATCTTATCCTAGTGTCTAAACTCTTCTCCATGGCTGCACCCCCAAATAATATTCCCTTACGTGCTAAGGGGTATCTAGACAGTGGGATAGGTTTAATAACTACCCTAACCCTAACGCGTACCCTAACCCTAACCCCTACCCTAACCCTAACACGTACCCTAATCCTAACCGTACCCTAAACCGAGCCCTAACCCTAACACTAACACTAACCCTAACCCTAACCCATACCCTACGCCGTACCCGCACCCCTCCCCGAACCCGTACCCTAAGCCATACCCTAAACCTAACCCTAAGCCTAACCCTAACCCTAGGCTACCCTTAACTGCTTCTGCCTCCAATTGATTTCCTAAGCAGTAGTTTTTTAAGAAACAGCTTAAAAAGAGAATCCTAATGTGATTTCTTTATAATGGGTGTGTTCCTTATCTTATCCTAGTGTCTAAACTCTTCTCCATGGCTGGACCCCCAAATAATATTCCTTTACGTGCTAAGGGGGAGCTAGAGAGTGGGATAGGTTTACTAACTACCCTAGCCCTAACGCGTAACCTAACCCTAACCCCTACCCTAACCCTAACACGTACCCTAATCCTAACCCGTACCCTAAACCGAGCCCTAACCCTAACACTAACCCTAAGCCTAACCCTAAACCATACCCTACGCCGTACCCGAACCCCTCCCCGAACCCATTCCCCAAGCCGTACCCTAAACCTAACCCTAAGCCTAACCCTAACCCTAGGCTACCCTTGACTGCTTCTGCCTCCAATAGATTTCCTAAGCACTACTGTTTTAAGGAACAGCTTAAAAAGAGAATCCTAATGTGATTTCTTTATAATGGGTGTGTTCCTTATCTTATCCTAGTGTCTAAACTCTTCTCCATGGCTGCACCCCCAAATAATATTGCCTTACGTGCTAAGGGGTATCTAGAGAGTGGGATAGGTTTAATAACTACCCTAACCCTAATGCGTACTCTAAACCTAACCCCTACCCTAACACTAACACGTACCCTAATCCTAACCCGTACCCTAAACCGAGCCCTAACCCTAACACTAACACTAACCCTAACCCTAACCCATACCCTACGCCGTACCCGAACCCCTCCCCAAACCCGTACCCTAAGCCGTACCCTAAGCCTAACCCTAAGCCTAACACTAACCCTAGGCTACCCTTGACTGCTTCTGCCTCCAATAGATTTCCTAAGCACTAGTGTTTTAAGCAACAGCTTAAAAAGAGAATCCTAATGTGATTTCTTTATAATGGGTGTGTTCCTTATCTTATCCTAGTGTGTAAACTCTTCTCCATGGCTGGACCCCCAAATAATATTCCTTTACGTGCTAAGGGGTATCTAGAGAGTGGGATAGGTTTACTAACTACCCTAACCCTAACGCGTACCCTAACCCTAACCCCTACCCTAAACCTAACACGTACCCTAATCCTAACCGTACCCTAAACCGAGCCCTAAGCCTAACACTAACCCTAACCCTAACCCTAACCCATACCCTACGCCGTACCCGAACCCCTCCCCGAACCCGTACCCTAAGCCGTACCCTAACCCTAACCCTAAGCCTAACCCTAACCCTAGGCTACCCTTGACTGCTTCTGCCTCCAATAGATTTCCTAAGCACTAGTGTTTTAAGGAACAGCTGAAAAAGAGAATCCTAATGTGATTTCTTTATAATGGGTGTGTTCCTTATCTTATCCTAGTGTCTAAACTCTTCTCCATGGCTGGACCCTCAAATAATATTCCTTTACGTGCTAAGGGGTATCTAGAGAGTGGGATAGGTTTAATAACTACCCTAACCCTAACGCGTACCCTAACCCTAACCCCTACCCTAACCCTAACACGTACCCTAATCCTAACCCGTACCCTAAACCGAGCCCTAACCCTAACACTAACCCTATCCCTAACCCTAACCCATACCCTACGCCGTACCCGCACCCCTCCCCGAACCCGTACCCTAAGCCGTACCCTAAGCCTGACCCTAAGCCTAACCCTAACCCTAGGCTACCCTTGACTGCTTCTGCCTCCAATAGATTTCCTAAGCACTAGTGTTTTAAGGAACAGCTTAAAAAGAGAATCCTAATGTGATTTCTTTATAATGGGTGTGTTCCTTATCTTATCCTAGTGTCTAAACTCTTCTCCATGGCTGCACCCCCAAATAATATTCCCTTACGTGCTAAGGGGTATCTAGAGAGTGGGATAGGTTTAATAACTACCCTAACCCTAACGCGTACCCTATCCCTAACCCCTACCCGAACCCTAACACGTACCCTAATCCTAACCGTACCCTAAACCGAGCCCTAAGCCTAACACTAACCCTAACCCTAACCCTAACCCATACCCTACGCCGTACCCGAACCCCTCCCCGAACCCGTACCCTAAGCCGTACCCTAACCCTAACCCTAAGCCTAACCCTAACCCTAGGCTACCCTTGACTGCTTCTGCCTCCAATAGATTTCCTAAGCACTAGTGTTTTAAGGAACAGCTGAAAAAGAGAATCCTAATGTGATTTCTTTATAATGGGTGTGTTCCTTATCTTATCCTAGTGTCTAAACTCTTCTCCATGGCTGGACCCCCAAATAATATTCCTTTACGTGCTAAGGGGGAGCTAGAGAGTGGGATAGGTTTACTAACTACCCTAGCCCTAACGCGTAACCTAACCCTAACCCCTACCCTAACCCTAACACGTACCCTAATCCTAACCCGTACCCTAAACCGAGCCCTAACCCTAACACTAACCCTAACCCTAACCCTAAACCATACCCTACGCCGTACCCGAACCCCTCCCCGAACCCATTCCCCAAGCCGTACCCTAAACCGAACCCTAAGCCTAACCCTAACCCTAGGCTACCCTTGACTGCTTCTGCCTCCAATAGATTTCCTAAGCACTAGTGTTTTAAGGAACAGCTTAAAAAGAGAATCCTAAAGTGATTTCTTTATAATGGGTGTGTTCCTTATCTTATCCTAGTGTCTAAACTCTTCTCCATGGCTGGACCCCCAAATAATATTCCTTTACGTGCTAAGGGGTATCTAGAGAGTGGGATAGGTTTAATAACTACCCTAACCCTAACGCGTACCCTAACCCTAACCCCTACCCTAACCCTAACACGTACCCTAATCCTAACCTGAACCCTAAACCGAGCCCTAACCCTAACACTAACACTAACCCTAACCCTAACCCATACCCTACGCTGTACCCGCACCCCTCCCCGAACCCGTACCCTAAGCCATACCCTAAACCTAACCCTAAGCCTAACCCTAACCCTAGGCTACCCTTAACTGCTTCTGCCTCCAATTGATTTCCTAAGCAGTAGTGTTTTAAGAAACAGCTTAAAAAGAGAATCCTAATGTGATTTCTTTATAATGGGTGTGTTCCTTATCTTATCCTAGTGTCTAAACTCTTCTCCATGGCTGCACCCCCAAATAATATTCCTTTACGTGCTAAGGGGGAGCTAGAGAGTGGGATAGGTTTACTAACTACCCTAGCCCTAACGCGTAACCTAACCCTAACCCCTACCCTAACCCTAACACGTACCCTAATCCTAACCCGTACCCTAAACCGAGCCCTAACCCTAACACTAACCCTATCCCTAACCCTAACCCATACCCTACGCCGTACCCGCACCCCTCCCCGAACCCGTACCCTAAGTCGTACCCTAAGCCTGACCCTAAGCCTAACCCTAACCCTAGGCTACCCTTGACTGCTTCTGCCTCCAATAGATTTCCTAAGCACTAGTGTTTTAAGGAACAGCTTAAAAAGAGAATCCTAATGTGATTTCTTTATAATGGGTGTGTTCCTTATCTTATCCTAGTGTCTAAACTCTTCTCCATGGCTGCACCCCCAAATAATATTCCCTTACGTGCTAAGGGGTATCTAGAGAGTGGGATAGGTTTAATAACTACCCTAACCCAAACGCGTACCCTAACCCTAACCCCTACCCTAACCCTAACACGTACCCTAATCCTAACCGTACCCTAAACCGAGCCCTAAGCCTAACACTAACCCTAACCCTAACCCTAACCCATACCCTACGCCGTACCCAAACCCCTCCCCGAACCCGTACCCTAAGCCGTACCCTAACCCTAACCCTAAGCCTAACCCTAACCCTAGGCTACCCTTGACTGCTTCTGCCTCCAATTGATTTCCTAAGCACTAGTGTTTTAAGGAACAGCTTAAAAAGAGAATCCTAATGTGATTTCTTTATAATGGGTGTGTTCCTTATCTTATCCTAGTGTCTAAACTCTTCTCCATGGCTGGACCCCCAAATAATATTCCTTTACGTGCTAAGGGGGAGCTAGAGAGTGGGATAGGTTTACTAACTACCCTAGCCCTAACGCGTAACCTAACCCTAACCCCTACCCTAACCCTAACACGTACCCTAATCCTAACCCGTACCCTAAACCGAGCCCTAACCCTAACACTAACCCTAAGCCTAACCCTAAACCATACCCTACGCCGTACCCGAACCCCTCCCCGAACCCATTCCCCAAGCCGTACCCTAAACCTAACCCTAAGCCTAACCCTAACCCTAGGCTACCCTTGACTGCTTCTGCCTCCAATAGATTTCCTAAGCACTAGTGTTTTAAGGAACAGCTTAAAAAGAGAATCCTAAAGTGATTTCTTTATAATGGGTGTGTTCCTTATCTTATCCTAGTGTCTAAACTCTTCTCCATGGCTGGACCCCCAAATAATATTCCTTTACGTGCTAAGGGGTATCTAGAGAGTGGGATAGGTTTAATAACTACCCTAACCCTAACGCGTACCCTAACCCTAACCCCTACCCTAACCCTAACACGTACCCTAATCCTAACCTGAACCCTAAACCGAGCCCTAACCCTAACACTAACACTAACCCTAACCCTAACCCATACCCTACGCCGTACCCGCACCCCTCCCCGAACCCGTACCCTAAGCCGTACCCTAAACCTAACCCTAAGCCTAACCCTAACCCTAGGCTTCCCTTAACTGCTTCTGCCTCCAATTGATTTCCTAAGCAGTAGTTTTTTAAGAAACAGCTTAAAAAGAGAATCCTAATGTGATTTCTTTATAATGGGTGTGTTCCTTATCTTATCCTAGTGTCTAAACTCTTCTCCATGGCTGGACCCCCAAATAATATTCCTTTACGTGCTAAGGGGGAGCTAGAGAGTGGGATAGGTTTACTAACTACCCTGGCCCTAACGTGTAACCTACCCCTAACCCCTACCCTAACCCTAACACGAACCCTAATCCTAACCCGTACCCTAAACCGAGCCCTAACCCTAACACTAACCCTAAGCCTAACCCTAAACCATACCCTACGCCGTACCCGAACCCCTCCCCGAACCCATTCCCCAAGCCGTACCCTAAACCTAACCCTAAGCCTAACCCTAACCCTAGGCTACCCTTGACTGCTTCTGCCTCCAATAGATTTCCTAAGCACTACTGTTTTAAGGAACAGCTTAAAAAGAGAATCCTAATGTGATTTCTTTATAATGGGTGTGTTCCTTATCTTATCCTAGTGTCTAAACTCTTCTCCATGGCTGCACCCCCAAATAATATTGCCTTACGTGCTAAGGGGTATCTAGAGAGTGGGATAGGTTTAATAACTACCCTAACCCTAATGCGTACTCTAACCCTAACCCCTACCCTAACACTAACACGTACCCTAATCCTAACCCGTACCCTAAACCGAGCCCTAACCCTAACACTAACACTAACCCTAACCCTAACCCATACCCTACGCCGTACCCGAACCCCTCCCCAAACCCGTACCCTAAGCCGTACCCTAAGCCTAACCCTAAGCCTAACACTAACCCTAGGCTACCCTTGACTGCTTCTGCCTCCAATAGATTTCCTAAGCACTAGTGTTTTAAGCAACAGCTTAAAAAGAGAATCCTAATGTGATTTCTTTATAATGGGTGTGTTCCTTATCTTATCCTAGTGTCTAAATTCTTCTCCATGGCTGGACCCCCAAATAATATTCCTTTACGTGCTAAGGGGTATCTAGAGAGTGGGATAGGTTTACTAACTACCCTAACCCTAACGCGTACCCTAACCCTAACCCCTACCCTAAACCTAACACGTACCCTAATCCTAACCGTACCCTAAACCGAGCCCTAAGCCTAACACTAACCCTAACCCTAACCCTAACCCATACCCTACGCCGTACCCGAACCCCTCCCCGAACCCGTACCCTAAGCCGTACCCTAACCCTAACCCTAAGCCTAACCCTAACCCTAGGCTACCCTTGACTGCTTCTGCCTCCAATAGATTTCCTAAGCACTAGTGTTTTAAGGAACAGCTGAAAAAGAGAATCCTAATGTGATTTCTTTATAATGGGTGTGTTCCTTATCTTATCCTAGTGTCTAAACTATTCTCCTTGGCTGGACCCTCAAATAATATTCCTTTACGTGCTAAGGGGTATCTAGAGAGTGGGATAGGTTTAATAACTACCCTAACCCTAACGCGTACCCTAACCCTAACCCCTACCCTAACCCTAACACGTACCCTAATCCTAACCCGTACCCTAAACCGAGCCCTAACCCTAACACTAACCCTATCCCTAACCCTAACCCATACCCTACGCCGTACCCGCACCCCTCCCCGAACCCGTACCCTAAGCCGTACCCTAAGCCTGACCCTAAGCCTAACCCTAACCCTAGGCTACCCTTGACTGCTTCTGCCTCCAATAGATTTCCTAAGCACTAGTGTTTTAAGGAACAGCTTAAAAAGAGAATCCTAATGTGATTTCTTTATAATGGGTGTGTTCCTTATCTTATCCTAGTGTCTAAACTCTTCTCCATGGCTGCACCCCCAAATAATATTCCCTTACGTGCTAAGGGGTATCTAGACAGTGGGATAGGTTTAATAACTACCCTAACCCTAACGCGTACCCTAACCCTAACCCCTACCCTAACCCTAACACGTACCCTAATCCTAACCGTACCCTAAACCGAGCCCTAACCCTAACACTAACACTAACCCTAACCCTAACCCATACCCTACGCCGTACCCGCACCCCTCCCCGAACCCGTACCCTAAGCCATACCCTAAACCTAACCCTAAGCCTAACCCTAACCCTAGGCTACCCTTAACTGCTTCTGCCTCCAATTGATTTCCTAAGCAGTAGTTTTTTAAGAAACAGCTTAAAAAGAGAATCCTAATGTGATTTCTTTATAATGGGTGTGTTCCTTATCTTATCCTAGTGTCTAAACTCTTCTCCATGGCTGGACCCCCAAATAATATTCCTTTACGTGCTAAGGGGGAGCTAGAGAGTGGGATAGGTTTACTAACTACCCTAGCCCTAACGCGTAACCTAACCCTAACCCCTACCCTAACCCTAACACGTACCCTAATCCTAACCCGTACCCTAAACCGAGCCCTAACCCTAACACTAACCCTAAGCCTAACCCTAAACCATACCCTACGCCGTACCCGAACCCCTCCCCGAACCCATTCCCCAAGCCGTACCCTAAACCTAACCCTAAGCCTAACCCTAACCCTAGGCTACCCTTGACTGCTTCTGCCTCCAATAGATTTCCTAAGCACTACTGTTTTAAGGAACAGCTTAAAAAGAGAATCCTAATGTGATTTCTTTATAATGGGTGTGTTCCTTATCTTATCCTAGTGTCTAAACTCTTCTCCATGGCTGCACCCCCAAATAATATTGCCTTACGTGCTAAGGGGTATCTAGAGAGTGGGATAGGTTTAATAACTACCCTAACCCTAATGCGTACTCTAAACCTAACCCCTACCCTAACACTAACACGTACCCTAATCCTAACCCGTACCCTAAACCGAGCCCTAACCCTAACACTAACACTAACCCTAACCCTAACCCATACCCTACGCCGTACCCGAACCCCTCCCCAAACCCGTACCCTAAGCCGTACCCTAAGCCTAACCCTAAGCCTAACACTAACCCTAGGCTACCCTTGACTGCTTCTGCCTCCAATAGATTTCCTAAGCACTAGTGTTTTAAGCAACAGCTTAAAAAGAGAATCCTAATGTGATTTCTTTATAATGGGTGTGTTCCTTATCTTATCCTAGTGTGTAAACTCTTCTCCATGGCTGGACCCCCAAATAATATTCCTTTACGTGCTAAGGGGTATCTAGAGAGTGGGATAGGTTTACTAACTACCCTAACCCTAACGCGTACCCTAACCCTAACCCCTACCCTAAACCTAACACGTACCCTAATCCTAACCGTACCCTAAACCGAGCCCTAAGCCTAACACTAACCCTAACCCTAACCCTAACCCATACCCTACGCCGTACCCGAACCCCTCCCCGAACCCGTACCCTAAGCCGTACCCTAACCCTAACCCTAAGCCTAACCCTAACCCTAGGCTACCCTTGACTGCTTCTGCCTCCAATAGATTTCCTAAGCACTAGTGTTTTAAGGAACAGCTGAAAAAGAGAATCCTAATGTGATTTCTTTATAATGGGTGTGTTCCTTATCTTATCCTAGTGTCTAAACTCTTCTCCATGGCTGGACCCTCAAATAATATTCCTTTACGTGCTAAGGGGTATCTAGAGAGTGGGATAGGTTTAATAACTACCCTAACCCTAACGCGTACCCTAACCCTAACCCCTACCCTAACCCTAACACGTACCCTAATCCTAACCCGTACCCTAAACCGAGCCCTAACCCTAACACTAACCCTATCCCTAACCCTAACCCATACCCTACGCCGTACCCGCACCCCTCCCCGAACCCGTACCCTAAGCCGTACCCTAAGCCTGACCCTAAGCCTAACCCTAACCCTAGGCTACCCTTGACTGCTTCTGCCTCCAATAGATTTCCTAAGCACTAGTGTTTTAAGGAACAGCTTAAAAAGAGAATCCTAATGTGATTTCTTTATAATGGGTGTGTTCCTTATCTTATCCTAGTGTCTAAACTCTTCTCCATGGCTGCACCCCCAAATAATATTCCCTTACGTGCTAAGGGGTATCTAGAGAGTGGGATAGGTTTAATAACTACCCTAACCCTAACGCGTACCCTATCCCTAACCCCTACCCGAACCCTAACACGTACCCTAATCCTAACCGTACCCTAAACCGAGCCCTAAGCCTAACACTAACCCTAACCCTAACCCTAACCCATACCCTACGCCGTACCCGAACCCCTCCCCGAACCCGTACCCTAAGCCGTACCCTAACCCTAACCCTAAGCCTAACCCTAACCCTAGGCTACCCTTGACTGCTTCTGCCTCCAATAGATTTCCTAAGCACTAGTGTTTTAAGGAACAGCTGAAAAAGAGAATCCTAATGTGATTTCTTTATAATGGGTGTGTTCCTTATCTTATCCTAGTGTCTAAACTCTTCTCCATGGCTGGACCCCCAAATAATATTCCTTTACGTGCTAAGGGGGAGCTAGAGAGTGGGATAGGTTTACTAACTACCCTAGCCCTAACGCGTAACCTAACCCTAACCCCTACCCTAACCCTAACACGTACCCTAATCCTAACCCGTACCCTAAACCGAGCCCTAACCCTAACACTAACCCTAACCCTAACCCTAAACCATACCCTACGCCGTACCCGAACCCCTCCCCGAACCCATTCCCCAAGCCGTACCCTAAACCGAACCCTAAGCCTAACCCTAACCCTAGGCTACCCTTGACTGCTTCTGCCTCCAATAGATTTCCTAAGCACTAGTGTTTTAAGGAACAGCTTAAAAAGAGAATCCTAAAGTGATTTCTTTATAATGGGTGTGTTCCTTATCTTATCCTAGTGTCTAAACTCTTCTCCATGGCTGGACCCCCAAATAATATTCCTTTACGTGCTAAGGGGTATCTAGAGAGTGGGATAGGTTTAATAACTACCCTAACCCTAACGCGTACCCTAACCCTAACCCCTACCCTAACCCTAACACGTACCCTAATCCTAACCTGAACCCTAAACCGAGCCCTAACCCTAACACTAACACTAACCCTAACCCTAACCCATACCCTACGCCGTACCCGCACCCCTCCCCGAACCCGTACCCTAAGCCATACCCTAAACCTAACCCTAAGCCTAACCCTAACCCTAGGCTACCCTTAACTGCTTCTGCCTCCAATTGATTTCCTAAGCAGTAGTTTTTTAAGAAACAGCTTAAAAAGAGAATCCTAATGTGATTTCTTTATAATGGGTGTGTTCCTTATCTTATCCTAGTGTCTAAACTCTTCTCCATGGCTGGACCCCCAAATAATATTCCTTTACGTGCTAAGGGGGAGCTAGAGAGTGGGATAGGTTTACTAACTACCCTAGCCCTAACGCGTAACCTAACCCTAACCCCTACCCTAACCCTAACACGTACCCTAATCCTAACCCGTACCCTAAACCGAGCCCTAACCCTAACACTAACCCTAAGCCTAACCCTAAACCATACCCTACGCCGTACCCGAACCCCTCCCCGAACCCATTCCCCAAGCCGTACCCTAAACCTAACCCTAAGCCTAACCCTAACCCTAGGCTACCCTTGACTGCTTCTGCCTCCAATAGATTTCCTAAGCACTACTGTTTTAAGGAACAGCTTAAAAAGAGAATCCTAATGTGATTTCTTTATAATGGGTGTGTTCCTTATCTTATCCTAGTGTCTAAACTCTTCTCCATGGCTGCACCCCCAAATAATATTGCCTTACGTGCTAAGGGGTATCTAGAGAGTGGGATAGGTTTAATAACTACCCTAACCCTAATGCGTACTCTAACCCTAACCCCTACCCTAACACTAACACGTACCCTAATCCTAACCCGTACCCTAAACCGAGCCCTAACCCTAACACTAACACTAACCCTAACCCTAACCCATACCCTACGCCGTACCCGAACCCCTCCCCAAACCCGTACCCTAAGCCGTACCCTAAGCCTAACCCTAAGCCTAACACTAACTCTAGGCTACCCTTGACTGCTTCTGCCTCCAATAGATTTCCTAAGCACTAGTGTTTTAAGCAACAGCTTAAAAAGAGAATCCTAATGTGATTTCTTTATAATGGGTGTGTTCCTTATCTTATCCTAGTGTCTAAATTCTTCTCCATGGCTGGACCCCCAAATAATATTCCTTTACGTGCTAAGGGGTATCTAGAGAGTGGGATAGGTTTACTAACTACCCTAACCCTAACGCGTACCCTAACCCTAACCCCTACCCTAAACCTAACACGTACCCTAATCCTAACCGTACCCTAAACCGAGCCCTAACCCTAACACTAACCCTAACCCTAACCCTAACCCATACCCTACGCCGTACCCGAAACCCTCCCCGAACCCTTACCCTAAGCCGTACCCTAACCCTAACCCTAAGCCTAACCCTAACCCTAGGCTACCCTTGACTGCTTCTGCCTCCAATAGATTTCCTAAGCACTAGTGTTTTAAGGAACAGCTTAAAAAGAGAATCCTAATGTGATTTCTTTATAATGGGTGTGTTCCTTATCTTATCCTAGTGTCTAAACTCTTCTCCATGGCTGGACCCTCAAATAATATTCCTTTATGTGCTAAGGGGTATCTAGAGAGTGGGATAGGTTTAATAACTACCCTAACCCTAACGCGTACCCTAACCCTAACGCCTACCCTAACCCTAACACGTACCCTAATCCTAACCCGTACCCTAAACCGAGCCCTAACCCTAACACTAACCCTAACCCTAACCCTAACCCATACCCTACGCCGTACCCGCACCACTCCCCGAACCCGTACCCTAAGCCATACCCTAAACCTAACCCTAAGCTTAACCCTAACCCTAGGCTACCCTTGACTGCTTCTGCCTCCAATTGATTTCCTAAGCAGTAGTGTTTTAAGGAACAGCTTAAAAAGAGAATCCTAATGTGATTTCTTTATAATGGGTGTGTTCCTTATCTTATCCTAGTGTCTAAACTCTTCTCCATGGCTGGACCCCCAAATAATATTCCTTTACGTGCTAAGGGGGAGCTAGAGAGTGGGATAGGTTTACTAACTACCCTAGCCCTAACGCGTAACCTAACCCTAACCCCTACCCTAACCCTAACACGTACCCTAATCCTAACCCGTACCCTAAACCGAGCCCTAACCCTAACACTAACCCTAACCCTAACCCTAACCCATACCCTACGCCGTACCCGAACCCCTCCCCAAACCCATACCCCAAGCCGTACCCTAAGCCTAACCCTAAGCCTAACCCTAACCCTAGGCTACCCTTGACTGCTTCTGCCTCCAATAGATTTCCTAAGCACTAGTGTTTTAAGGAACAGCTTAAATAGAGAATCCTAAAGTGATTTCTTTATAATGGGTGTGTTCCTTATCTTATCCTAGTGTCTAAATTCTTCTCCATGGCTGCACCCCCAAATAATATTCCCTTACGTGCTAAGGGGTATCTAGAGAGTGGGATAGGTTTAATAACTACCCTAACCCTAACGCGTACCCTAACCCTAACGCGTACCCTAACCCTAACACGTACCCTAATCCTAACCTGTACCCTAAACCGAGCCCTAACCCTAACACTAACACTAACCCTAACCCTAACCCATACCCTACGCCATACCCGCACCCCTCCCCGAACCCGTACCCTAAGCCATACCCTAAACCTAACCCTAAGCCTAACCCTAACCCTAGGCTACCCTTGACTGCTTCTGCCTCCAATTGATTTCCTAAGCAGTAGTGTTTTAATAAACAGCTTAAAAAGAGAATCCTAATGTGATTTCTTTATAATGGGTGTGTTCCTTATCTTATCCTAGTGTCTAAACTCTTCTCCATGGTTGGACCCTCAAATAATATTCCTTTACGTGCTAAGGGGGAGCTAGAGAGTGGGATAGGTTTACTAACTACCCTAGCCCTAACGCGTAACCTAACCCTAACCCCTACCCGAACCCTAACACGTACCCTAATCCTAACCCGTACCCTAAACCGAGCCCTAACCCTAACACTAACCCTAACCCTAACCCTAACCCATACCCTACGCCGTACCCGAACCCCTCCCTGAACCCATTCCCCAAGCCGTACCCTAAACCTAACCCTAAGCCTAACCCTAACCCTAGGCTACCCTTGACTGCTTCTGCCTCCAATAGATTTCCTAAGCACTAGTGTTTTAAGGAACAGCTTAAAAAGAGAATTCTAAAGTGATTTCTTTATAATGGGTGTGTTCCTTATCTTATCCTAGTGTCTAAACTCTTCTCCATGGCTGGACCCCCAAATAATATTCCTTTACGTGCTAAGGGGTATCTAGAGAGTGGGATAGGTTTAATAACTACCCTAACCCTAACGCGTACCCTAACCCTAACCCCTACCCTAACCCTAACACGTACCCTAATCCTAACCCGTACCCTAAACCGAGCCCTAACCCTAACACTAACCCTAACCCTAACCCTAACCCATACCCTACGCCGTACCCGAACCCCTCCCCAAACCCGTACCCTAAGCCGTACCCTAAGGCTAACCCTAAGCCTAACCCTAACCCTAGGCTACCCTTGACTGCTTCTGCCTCCAATAGATTTCCTAAGCACTAGTGTTTTAAGGAACAGCTTAAAAAGAGAATCCTAATGTGATTTCTTTATAATGGGTGTGTTCCTTATCTTATCCTAGTGTCTAAACTCTTCTCCATGGCTGCACCCCCAAATAATATTGCCTTACGTGCTAAGGGGTATGTAGAGAGTGGGATAGGTTTAATAACTACCCTAACCCTAATGCGTACTCTAACCCTAACCCCTACCCTAACACTAACACGTACCCTAATCCTAACCCGTACCCTAAACCGAGCCCTAACCCTAACACTAACACTAACCCTAACCCTAACCCATACCCTACGCCGTACCCGAACCCCTCCCCAAACCCGTACCCTAAGCCATACCCTAAGCCTAACCCTAAGCCTAACACTAACCCTAGGCTACCCTTGACTGCTTCTGCCTCCAATAGATTTCCTAAGCACTAGTGTTTTAAGCAACAGCTTAAAAAGAGAATCCTAATGTGATTTCTTTATAATGGGTGTGTTCCTTATCTTATCCTAGTGTGTAAACTCTTCTCCATGGCTGGACCCCCAAATAATATTCCTTTACGTGCTAAGGGGTATCTAGAGAGTGGGATAGGTTTACTAACTACCCTAACCCTAACGCGTACCCTAACCCTAACCCCTACCCTAAACCTAACACGTACCCTAATCCTAACCGTACCCTAAACCGAGCCCTAACCCTAACACTAACCCTAACCCTAACCCTAACCCATACCCTACGCCGTACCCGAACCCCTCCCCGAACCCGTACCCTAAGCCGTACCCTAACCCTAACCCTAAGCCTAACCCTAACCCTAGGCTACCCTTGACTGCTTCTGCCTCCAATAGATTTCCTAAGCACTAGTGTTTTAAGGAACAGCTTAAAAAGAGAATCCTAATGTGATTTCTTTATAATGGGTGTGTTCCTTATCTTATCCTAGTGTCTAAACTCTTCTCCATGGCTGGACCCTCAAATAATATTCCTTTACGTGCTAAGGGGTATCTAGAGAGTGGGATAGGTTTAATAACTACCCTAACCCTAACGCGTACCCTAACCCTAACCCCTACCCTAACCCTAACACGTACCCTAATCCTAACCCGTACCCTAAACCGAGCCCTAACCCTAACACTAACCCTATCCCTAACCCTAACCCATACCCTACGCCGTACCCGCACCCCTCCCCGAACCCGTACCCTAAGCCGTACCCTAAGCCTGACCCTAAGCCTAACCCTAACCCTAGGCTACCCTTGACTGCTTCTGCCTCCAATAGATTTCCTAAGCACTAGTGTTTTAAGGAACAGCTTAAAAAGAGAATCCTAAAGTGATTTCTTTATAATGGGTGTGTTCCTTATCTTATCCTAGTGTCTAAACTCTTCTCCATGGCTGGACCCCCAAATAATATTCCCTTACGTGCTAAAGGGTATCTAGAGAGTGGGATAGGTTTAATAACTACCCTAACCCTAACGCGTACCCTAACCCTAACCCCTACCCTAACCCTAACTCGTACCCTAATCCTAACCCATACCCTAAACCGAGCCCTAACCCTATCACTAACCCTAACCCTAACCCTAACCCATACCGTACGCCGTACACGAACCCCTCCCCGAACCCATTCCCCAAGCCGTACCCTAAACCTAACCCTAAGCCTAACCCTAACCCTAGGCTACCCTTGACTGCTTCTGCCTCCAATAGATTTCCTAAGCACTAGTGTTTTAAGGAACAGCTTAAAAAGAGAATCCTAATGTGATTTCTTTATAATGGGTGTGTTCCTTATCTTATCCTAGTGTCTAAACTCTTCTCCATGGCTGCACCCCCAAATAATATTGCCTTACGTGCTAAGGGGTATCTAGAGAGTGGGATAGGTTTAATAACTACCCTAACCCTAATGCGTACTCTAACCCTAACCCCTACCCTAACACTAACACGTACCCTAATCCTAACCGTACCCTAAACCGAGCCCTAACCCTAACACTAACCCTAACCCTAACCCTAACCCATACCCTACGCCGTACCCGAAACCCTCCCCGAACCCTTACCCTAAGCCGTACCCTAACCCTAACCCTAAGCCTAACCCTAACCCTAGGCTACCCTTGACTGCTTCTGCCTCCAATAGATTTCCTACGCACTAGTGTTTTAAGGAACAGCTTAAAAAGAGAATCCTAATGTGATTTCTTTATAATGGGTGTGTTCCTTATCTTATCCTAGTGTCTAAATTCTTCTCCATGGCTGCACCCCCAAATAATATTCCCTTACGTGCTAAGGGGTATCTAGAGAGTGGGATAGGTTTAATAACTACCCTAACCCTAACGCGTACCCTAAACCTAACCCCTACCCTAACCCTAACACGTACCCTAATCCTAACCTGTACCCTAAACCGAGCCCTAACCCTAACACTAACACTAACCCTAACCCTAACCCATACCCTACGCCGTACCCGCACCCCTCCCCGAACCCGTACCCTAAGCCATACCCTAAACCTAACCCTAAGCCTAACCCTAACCCTAGGCTACCCTTGACTGCTTCTGCCTCCAATTGATTTCCTAAGCAGTAGTGTTTTAAGAAACAGCTTAAAAAGAGAATCTTAATGTGATTTCTTTATAATGGGTGTGTTCCTTATATTATCCTAGTGTCTAAACTCTTCTCCATGGCTGGACCCTCAAATAATATTCCTTTACGTGCTAAGGTGGAGCTAGAGAGTGGGATAGGTTTACTAACTACCCTAGCCCTAACGCGTAACCTAACCCTAACCCCTACCCTAACCCTAACACGTACCCTAATCCTAACCCGTAACCTAAACCGAGCCCTAACCCTAACACTAACCCTAACCCTAACCCTAACCCATACCCTACGCCGTACCCGAACCCCTCCCTGAACCCATTCCCCAAGCCGTACCCTAAACCTAACCCTAAGCCTAACCCTAACCCTAGGCTACCCTTGACTGCTTCTGCCTCCAATAGATTTCCTAAGCACTAGTGTTTTAAGGAACAGCTTAAAAAGAGAATTCTAAAGTGATTTCTTTATAATGGGTGTGTTCCTTATCTTATCCTAGTGTCTAAACTCTTCTCCATGGCTGGACCCCCAAATAATATTCCTTTACGTGCTAAGGGGTATCTAGAGAGTGGGATAGGTTTAATAACTACCCTAACCCTAACGCGTACCCTAACCCTAACCCCTACCCTAACCCTAACACGTACCCTAATCCTAACCCGTACCCTAAGCCGAGCCCTAACCCTAACACTAACCCTAACCCTAACCCTAACCCATACCCTACACCGTACCCGAACCCCTCCCCAAACCCGTACCCTAAGCCGTACCCTAAGGCTAACCCTAAGCCTAACCCTAACCCTAGGCTACCCTTGACTGCTTCTGCCTCCAATAGATTTCCTAAGCACTAGTGTTTTAAGGAACAGCTTAAAAAGAGAATCCTAATGTGATTTCTTTATAGTGGGTGTGTTCCTTATCTTATCCTAGTGTCTAAACTCTTCTCCATGGCTGCACCCCCAAATAATATTGCCTTACGTGCTAAGGGGTATGTAGAGAGTGGGATAGGTTTAATAACTACCCTAACCCTAATGCGTACTCTAACCCTAACCCCTACCCTAACACTAACACGTACCCTAATCCTAACCCGTACCCTAAACCGAGCCCTAACCCTAACATTAACACTAACCCTAACCCTAACCCATACCCTACGCCGTACCCGAACCCCTCCCCAAACTCGTACCCTAAGCCATACCCTAAGCCTAACCCTAAGCCTAACACTAACCCTAGGCTACCCTTGACTGCTTCTGCCTCCAATAGATTTCCTAAGCACTAGTGTTTTAAGCAACAGCTTAAAAAGAGAATCCTAATGTGATTTCTTTATAATGGGTGTGTTCCTTATCTTATCCTAGTGTGTAAACTCTTCTCCATGGCTGGACCCCCAAATAATATTCCTTTACGTGCTAAGGGGTATCTAGAGAGTGGGATAGGTTTACTAACTACCCTAACCCTAACGCATACCCTAACCCTAACCCCTACCCTAAACCTAACACGTACCCTAATCCTAACCGTACCCTAAACCGAGCCCTAACCCTAACACTAACCCTATCCCTAACCCTAACCCATACCCTACGCCATACTCGCACCCCTCCCCGAACCCGTACCCTAAGCCGTACCCTAAGCCTGACCCTAAGCCTAACCCTAACCCTAGGCTACCCTTGACTGCTTCTGCCTCCAATAGATTTCCTAAGCACTAGTGTTTTAAGGAACAGCTTAAAAAGAGAATCCTAATGTGATTTCTTTATAATGGGTGTGTTCCTTATCTTATCCTAGTGTCTAAACTGTTCTCCATGGCTGCACCCCCAAATAATATTGCCTTACGTGCTAAGGGGTATCTAGAGAGTGGGATAGGTTTAATAACTACCCTAACCCTAACGCGTACCCTAACCCTAACCCCTACCCTAACCCTAACACATACCCTAATCCTAACCTGAACCCTAAACCGAGCCCTAACCCTAACACTAACACTAACCCTAACCCTAACCCATACCCTACGCCGTACCCGCACCCCTCCCCGAACCCGTACCCTAAGCCATACCCTAAACCTAACCCTAAGCCTAACCCTAACCCTAGGCTACCCTTAACTGCTTCTGCCTCCAATTGATTTCCTAAGCAGTAGTTTTTTAAGAAACAGCTTAAAAAGAGAATCCTAATGTGATTTCTTTATAATGGGTGTGTTCCTTATCTTATCCTAGTGTCTAAACTCTTCTCCATGGCTGGACCCCCAAATAATATTCCTTTACGTGCTAAGGGGGAGCTAGAGAGTGGGATAGGTTTACTAACTACCCTAGCCCTAACGCGTAACCTAACCGTAACCCCTACCCTAACCCTAACACGTACCCTAATCCTAACCCGTACCCTCAACCGAGCCCTAACCCTAACACTAACCCTAAGCCTAACCCTAAACCATACCCTACGCCGTACCCGAACCCCTCCCCGAACCTATTCCCCAAGCCGTACCCTAAACCTAACCCTAAGCCTAACCCTAACCCTAGGCTACCCTTGACTGCTTCTGCCTCCAATAGATTTCCTAAGCACTACTGTTTTAAGGAACAGCTTAAAAAGAGAATCCTAATGTGATTTCTTTATAATGGGTGTGTTCCTTATCTTATCCTAGTGTCTAAACTGTTCTCCATGGCTGCACCCCCAAATAATATTGCCTTACGTGCTAAGGGGTATCTAGAGAGTGGGATAGGTTTAATAACTACCCTAACCCTAATGCGTACTCTAACCCTAACCCCTACCCTAACACTAACACGTACCCTAATCCTAACCCGTACCCTAAACCGAGCCCTAACCCTAACACTAACACTAACCCTAACCCTAACCCATACCCTACGCCGTACCCGAACCCCTCCCCAAACCCGTACCCTAAGCCGTACCCTAAGCCTAACCCTAAGCCTAACACTATCCCTAGGCTACCCTTGACTGCTTCTGCCTCCAATAGATTTCCTAAGCACTAGTGTTTTAAGCAACAGCTTAAAAAGAGAATCCTAATGTGATTTCTTTATAATGGGTGTGTTCCTTATCTTATCCTAGTGTCTAAATTCTTCTCCATGGCTGGACCCCCAAATAATATTCCTTTACGTGCTAAGGGGTATTTAGAGAGTGGGATAGGTTTACTAACTACCCTAACCCTAACGCGTACCCTAACCCTAACCCCTACCCTAAACCTAACACGTACCCTAATCCTAACCGTACCCTAAACCGAGCCCTAACCCTAACACTAACCCTAACCCTAACCCTAACCCATACCCTACGCCGTACCCGAAACCCTCCCCGAACCCTTACCCTAAGCCGTACCCTAACCCTAACCCTAAGCCTAACCCTAACCCTAGGCTACCCTTGACTGCTTCTGCCTCCAATAGATTTCCTAAGCACTAGTGTTTTAAGGAACAGCTTAAAAAGAGAATCCTAATGTGATTTCTTTATAATGGGTGTGTTCCTTATCTTATCCTAGTGTCTAAACTCTTCTGCATGGCTGGACCCTCAAATAATATTCCTTTACGTGCTAAGGGGTATCTAGAGAGTGGGATAGGTTTAATAACTACCCTAACCCTAACGCGTACCCTAACCCTAACCCCTACCCTAACCCTAACACGTACCCTAATCCTAACCCGTACCCTAAACCGAGCCCTAACCCTAACACTAACCCTAACCCTAACCCTAACCCATACCCTACGCCTTACCCGCACCCCTCCCCGAACCCGTACCCTAAGCTGTACCCTAAGCCTGACCCTAAGCCTAACCCTAACCCTAGGCTACCCTTGACTGCTTCTGCCTCCAATAGATTTCCTAAGCACTAGTGTTTTAAGGAACAGCTTAAAAAGAGAATCCTAATGTGATTTCTTTATAATGGGTGTGTTCCTTATCTTATCCTAGTGTCTAAACTCTTCTCCATGGCTGCACCCCCAAATAATATTCCCTTACGTGCTAAGGGGTATCTAGAGAGTGGGATAGGTTTAATAACTACCCTAACCCTAACGCGTACCCTAACCCTAACGCCTACCCTAACCCTAACACGTACCCTAATCCTAACCCGTACCCTAAACCGAGCCCTAACCCTAACACTAACCCTAACCCTAACCCTAACCCATACCCTACGCCGTACCCGCACCCCTCCCCGAACCCGTACCCTAAGCCATACCCTAAACCTAACCCTAAGCTTAACCCTAACCCTAGGCTACCCTTGACTGCTTCTGCCTCCAATTGATTTCCTAAGCAGTAGTGTTTTAAGGAACAGCTTAAAAAGAGAATCCTAATGTGATTTCTTTATAATGGGTGTGGTCCTTATCTTATCCTAGTGTCTAAACTCTTCTCCATGGCTGGACCCCCAAATAATATTCCTTTACGTGCTAACGGGGAGCTAGAGAGTGGGATAGGTTTACTAACTACCCTAGCCCTAACGCGTAACCTAACCCTAACCCCTTCCCTAACCCTAACACGTACCCTAATCCTAACCCGTACCCTAAACCGAGGCCTAACCCTAACACTAACCCTAACCCTAACCCTAACCCATACCCTACGCCGTACCCGAACCCCTCCCCAAACCCATACCCCAAGCCGTACCCTAAGCCTAACCCTAAGCCTAACCCTAAACCTAGGCTACCCTTGACTGCTTCTGCCTCCAATAGATTTCCTAAGCACTAGTGTTTTAAGGAACAGCTTAAAAAGAGAATCCTAATGTGATTTCTTTATAATGGGTGTGTTCCTTATCTTATCCTAGTGTCTAAACTCTTCTCCATGGCTGCACCCCCAAATAATATTCCCTTACGTGCTAAGGGGTATCTAGAGAGTGGGATAGGTTTAATAACTACCCTAACCCTAACGCGTACCCTAACCCTAACCCCTACCCTAACCCTAACACGTACCCTAATCCTAACCTGAACCCTAAACCGAGCCCTAACCCTAACACTAACACTAACCCTAACCCTAACCCATACCCTACGCCGTACCCGCACCCCTCCCCGAACCCGTACCCTAAGCCATACCCTAAACCTAACCCTAAGCCTAACCCTAACCCTAGGCTACCCTTAACTGCTTCTGCCTCCAATTGATTTCCTAAGCAGTAGTGTTTTAAGAAACAGCTTAAAAAGAGAATCCTAATGTGATTTCTTTATAATGGGTGTGTTCCTTATCTTATCCTAGTGTCTAAACTCTTCTCCATGGCTGGACCCCCAAATAATATTCCTTTACGTGCTAAGGGGGAGCTAGAGAGTGGGATAGGTTTACTAACTACCCTAGCCCTAACGCGTAACCTAACCCTAACCCCTACCCTAACCCTAACACGTACCCTAATCCTAACCCGTACCCTAAACCGAGCCCTAACCCTAACACTAACCCTAACCCTAACCCTAAACCATACCCTACGCCGTACCCGAACCCCTCCCCGAACCCATTCCCCAAGCCGTACCCTAAACCTAACCCTAAGCCTAACCCTAACCCTAGGCTACCCTTGACTGCTTCTGCCTCCAATAGATTTCCTAAGCACTAGTGTTTTAAGGAACAGCTTAAAAAGAGAATCCTAAAGTGATTTCTTTATAATGGGTGTGTTCCTTATCTTATCCTAGTGTCTAAACTCTTCTCCATGGCTGGACCCCCAAATAATATTCCTTTACGTGCTAAGGGGTATCTAGAGAGTGGGATAGGTTTAATAACTACCCTAACCCTAACGCGTACCCTAACCCTAACCCCTACCCTAACCCTAACACGTACCCTAATCCTAACCTGAACCCTAAACCGAGCCCTAACCCTAACACTAACACTAACCCTAACCCTAACCCATACCCTACGCCGTACCCGCACCCCTCCCCGAACCCGTACCCTAAGCCATACCCTAAACCTAACCCTAAGCCTAACCCTAACCCTAGGCTTCCCTTAACTGCTTCTGCCTCCAATTGATTTCCTAAGCAGTAGTTTTTTAAGAAACAGCTTAAAAAGAGAATCCTAATGTGATTTCTTTATAATGGGTGTGTTCCTTATCTTATCCTAGTGTCTAAACTCTTCTCCATGGCTGGACCCCCAAATAATATTCCTTTACGTGCTAAGGGGGAGCTAGAGAGTGGGATAGGTTTACTAACTACCCTGGCCCTAACGTGTAACCTACCCCTAACCCCTACCCTAACCCTAACACGAACCCTAATCCTAACCCGTACCCTAAACCGAGCCCTAACCCTAACACTAACCCTAAGCCTAACCCTAAACCATACCCTACGCCGTACCCGAACCCCTCCCCGAACCCATTCCCCAAGCCGTACCCTAAACCTAACCCTAAGCCTAACCCTAACCCTAGGCTACCCTTGACTGCTTCTGCCTCCAATAGATTTCCTAAGCACTACTGTTTTAAGGAACAGCTTAAAAAGAGAATCCTAATGTGATTTCTTTATAATGGGTGTGTTCCTTATCTTATCCTAGTGTCTAAACTCTTCTCCATGGCTGCACCCCCAAATAATATTGCCTTACGTGCTAAGGGGTATCTAGAGAGTGGGATAGGTTTAATAACTACCCTAACCCTAATGCGTACTCTAACCCTAACCCCTACCCTAACACTAACACGTACCCTAATCCTAACCCGTACCCTAAACCGAGCCCTAACCCTAACACTAACACTAACCCTAACCCTAACCCATACCCTACGCCGTACCCGAACCCCTCCCCAAACCCGTACCCTAAGCCGTACCCTAAGCCTAACCCTAAGCCTAACACTAACCCTAGGCTACCCTTGACTGCTTCTGCCTCCAATAGATTTCCTAAGCACTAGTGTTTTAAGCAACAGCTTAAAAAGAGAATCCTAATGTGATTTCTTTATAATGGGTGTGTTCCTTATCTTATCCTAGTGTGTAAACTCTTCTCCATGGCTGGACCCCCAAATAATATTCCTTTACGTGCTAAGGGGTATCTAGAGAGTGGGATAGGTTTACTAACTACCCTAACCCTAACGCGTACCCTAACCCTAACCCCTACCCAAAACCTAACACGTACCCTAATCCTAACCGTACCCTAAACCGAGCCCTAAGCCTAACACTAACCCTAACCCTAACCCTAACCCATACCCTACGCCGTACCCGAACCCCTCCCCGAACCCGTACCCTAAGCCGTACCCTAACCCTAACCCTAAGCCTAACCCTAACCCTAGGCTACCCTTGACTGCTTCTGCCTCCAATAGATTTCCTAAGCACTAGTGTTTTAAGGAACAGCTGAAAAAGAGAATCCTAATGTGATTTCTTTATAATGGGTGTGTTCCTTATCTTATCCTAGTGTCTAAACTATTCTCCTTGGCTGGACCCTCAAATAATATTCCTTTACGTGCTAAGGGGTATCTAGAGAGTGGGATAGGTTTAATAACTACCCTAACCCTAACGCGTACCCTAACCCTAACCCCTACCCTAACCCTAACACGTACCCTAATCCTAACCCGTACCCTAAACCGAGCCCTAACCCTAACACTAACCCTATCCCTAACCCTAACCCATACCCTACGCCGTACCCGCACCCCTCCCCGAACCCGTACCCTAAGCCGTACCCTAAGCCTGACCCTAAGCCTAACCCTAACCCTAGGCTACCCTTGACTGCTTCTGCCTCCAATAGATTTCCTAAGCACTAGTGTTTTAAGGAACAGCTTAAAAAGAGAATCCTAATGTGATTTCTTTATAATGGGTGTGTTCCTTATCTTATCCTAGTGTCTAAACTCTTCTCCATGGCTGCACCCCCAAATAATATTCCCTTACGTGCTAAGGGGTATCTAGACAGTGGGATAGGTTTAATAACTACCCTAACCCTAACGCGTACCCTAACCCTAACCCCTACCCTAACCCTAACACGTACCCTAATCCTAACCGTACCCTAAACCGAGCCCTAACCCTAACACTAACACTAACCCTAACCCTAACCCATACCCTACGCCGTACCCGCACCCCTCCCCGAACCCGTACCCTAAGCCATACCCTAAACCTAACCCTAAGCCTAACCCTAACCCTAGGCTACCCTTAACTGCTTCTGCCTCCAATTGATTTCCTAAGCAGTAGTTTTTTAAGAAACAGCTTAAAAAGAGAATCCTAATGTGATTTCTTTATAATGGGTGTGTTCCTTATCTTATCCTAGTGTCTAAACTCTTCTCCATGGCTGGACCCCCAAATAATATTCCTTTACGTGCTAAGGGGGAGCTAGAGAGTGGGATAGGTTTACTAACTACCCTAGCCCTAACGCGTAACCTAACCCTAACCCCTACCCTAACCCTAACACGTACCCTAATCCTAACCCGTACCCTAAACCGAGCCCTAACCCTAACACTAACCCTAAGCCTAACCCTAAACCATACCCTACGCCGTACCCGAACCCCTCCCCGAACCCATTCCCCAAGCCGTACCCTAAACCTAACCCTAAGCCTAACCCTAACCCTAGGCTACCCTTGACTGCTTCTGCCTCCAATAGATTTCCTAAGCACTACTGTTTTAAGGAACAGCTTAAAAAGAGAATCCTAATGTGATTTCTTTATAATGGGTGTGTTCCTTATCTTATCCTAGTGTCTAAACTCTTCTCCATGGCTGCACCCCCAAATAATATTGCCTTACGTGCTAAGGGGTATCTAGAGAGTGGGATAGGTTTAATAACTACCCTAACCCTAATGCGTACTCTAACCCTAACCCCTACCCTAACACTAACACGTACCCTAATCCTAACCCGTACCCTAAACCGAGCCCTAACCCTAACACTAACACTAACCCTAACCCTAACCCATACCCTACGCCGTACCCGAACCCCTCCCCAAACCCGTACCCTAAGCCGTACCCTAAGCCTAACCCTAAGCCTAACACTAACCCTAGGCTACCCTTGACTGCTTCTGCCTCCAATAGATTTCCTAAGCACTAGTGTTTTAAGCAACAGCTTAAAAAGAGAATCCTAATGTGATTTCTTTATAATGGGTGTGTTCCTTATCTTATCCTAGTGTGTAAACTCTTCTCCATGGCTGGACCCCCAAATAATATTCCTTTACGTGCTAAGGGGTATCTAGAGAGTGGGATAGGTTTACTAACTACCCTAACCCTAACGCGTACCCTAACCCTAACCCCTACCCTAAACCTAACACGTACCCTAATCCTAACCGTACCCTAAACCGAGCCCTAAGCCTAACACTAACCCTAACCCTAACCCTAACCCATACCCTACGCCGTACCCGAACCCCTCCCCGAACCCGTACCCTAAGCCGTACCCTAACCCTAACCCTAAGCCTAACCCTAACCCTAGGCTACCCTTGACTGCTTCTGCCTCCAATAGATTTCCTAAGCACTAGTGTTTTAAGGAACAGCTGAAAAAGAGAATCCTAATGTGATTTCTTTATAATGGGTGTGTTCCTTATCTTATCCTAGTGTCTAAACTCTTCTCCATGGCTGGACCCTCAAATAATATTCCTTTACGTGCTAAGGGGTATCTAGAGAGTGGGATAGGTTTAATAACTACCCTAACCCTAACGCGTACCCTAACCCTAACCCCTACCCTAACCCTAACACGTACCCTAATCCTAACCCGTACCCTAAACCGAGCCCTAACCCTAACACTAACCCTATCCCTAACCCTAACCCATAACCTACGCCGTACCCGCACCCCTCCCCGAACCCGTACCCTAAGCCGTACCCTAAGCCTGACCCTAAGCCTAACCCTAACCCTAGGCTACCCTTGACTGCTTCTGCCTCCAATAGATTTCCTAAGCACTAGTGTTTTAAGGAACAGCTTAAAAAGAGAATCCTAATGTGATTTCTTTATAATGGGTGTGTTCCTTATCTTATCCTAGTGTCTAAACTCTTCTCCATGGCTGCACCCCCAAATAATATTCCCTTACGTGCTAAGGGGTATCTAGAGAGTGGGATAGGTTTAATAACTACCCTAACCCTAACGCGTACCCTATCCCTAACCCCTACCCTAACCCTAACACGTACCCTAATCCTAACCGTACCCTAAACCGAGCCCTAAGCCTAACACTAACCCTAACCCTAACCCTAACCCATACCCTACGCCGTACCCGAACCCCTCCCCGAACCCGTACCCTAAGCCGTACCCTAACCCTAACCCTAAGCCTAACCCTAACCCTAGGCTACCCTTGACTGCTTCTGCCTCCAATAGATTTCCTAAGCACTAGTGTTTTAAGGAACAGCTGAAAAAGAGAATCCTAATGTGATTTCTTTATAATGGGTGTGTTCCTTATCTTATCCTAGTGTCTAAACTCTTCTCCATGGCTGGACCCCCAAATAATATTCCTTTACGTGCTAAGGGGGAGCTAGAGAGTGGGATAGGTTTACTAACTACCCTAGCCCTAACGCGTAACCTAACCCTAACCCCTACCCTAACCCTAACACGTACCCTAATCCTAACCCGTACCCTAAACCGAGCCCTAACCCTAACACTAACCCTAACCCTAACCCTAAACCATACCCTACGCCGTACCCGAACCCCTCCCCGAACCCATTCCCCAAGCCGTACCCTAAACCGAACCCTAAGCCTAACCCTAACCCTAGGCTACCCTTGACTGCTTCTGCCTCCAATAGATTTCCTAAGCACTAGTGTTTTAAGGAACAGCTTAAAAAGAGAATCCTAAAGTGATTTCTTTATAATGGGTGTGTTCCTTATCTTATCCTAGTGTCTAAACTCTTCTCCATGGCTGGACCCCCAAATAATATTCCTTTACGTGCTAAGGGGTATCTAGAGAGTGGGATAGGTTTAATAACTACCCTAACCCTAACGCGTACCCTAACCCTAACCCCTACCCTAACCCTAACACGTACCCTAATCCTAACCTGAACCCTAAACCGAGCCCTAACCCTAACACTAACACTAACCCTAACCCTAACCCATACCCTACGCCGTACCCGCACCCCTCCCCGAACCCGTACCCTAAGCCATACCCTAAACCTAACCCTAAGCCTAACCCTAACCCTAGGCTACCCTTAACTGCTTCTGCCTCCAATTGATTTCCTAAGCAGTAGTTTTTTAAGAAACAGCTTAAAAAGAGAATCCTAATGTGATTTCTTTATAATGGGTGTGTTCCTTATCTTATCCTAGTGTCTAAACTCTTCTCCATGGCTGGACCCCCAAATAATATTCCTTTACGTGCTAAGGGGGAGCTAGAGAGTGGGATAGGTTTACTAACTACCCTAGCCCTAACGCGTAACCTAACCCTAACCCCTACCCTAACCCTAACACGTACCCTAATCCTAACCCGTACCCTAAACCGAGCCCTAACCCTAACACTAACCCTAAGCCTAACCCTAAACCATACCCTACGCCGTACCCGAACCCCTCCCCGAACCCATTCCCCAAGCCGTACCCTAAACCTAACCCTAAGCCTAACCCTAACCCTAGGCTACCCTTGACTGCTTCTGCCTCCAATAGATTTCCTAAGCACTACTGTTTTAAGGAACAGCTTAAAAAGAGAATCCTAATGTGATTTCTTTATAATGGGTGTGTTCCTTATCTTATCCTAGTGTCTAAACTCTTCTCCATGGCTGCACCCCCAAATAATATTGCCTTACGTGCTAAGGGGTATCTAGAGAGTGGGATAGGTTTAATAACTACCCTAACCCTAATGCGTACTCTAACCCTAACCCCTACCCTAACACTAACACGTACCCTAATCCTAACCCGTACCCTAAACCGAGCCCTAACCCTAACACTAACACTAACCCTAACCCTAACCCATACCCTACGCCGTACCCGAACCCCTCCCCAAACCCGTACCCTAAGCCGTACCCTAAGCCTAACCCTAAGCCTAACACTAACTCTAGGCTACCCTTGACTGCTTCTGCCTCCAATAGATTTCCTAAGCACTAGTGTTTTAAGCAACAGCTTAAAAAGAGAATCCTAATGTGATTTCTTTATAATGGGTGTGTTCCTTATCTTATCCTAGTGTCTAAATTCTTCTCCATGGCTGGACCCCCAAATAATATTCCTTTACGTGCTAAGGGGTATCTAGAGAGTGGGATAGGTTTACTAACTACCCTAACCCTAACGCGTACCCTAACCCTAACCCCTACCCTAAACCTAACACGTACCCTAATCCTAACCGTACCCTAAACCGAGCCCTAACCCTAACACTAACCCTAACCCTAACCCTAACCCATACCCTACGCCGTACCCGAAACCCTCCCCGAACCCTTACCCTAAGCCGTACCCTAACCCTAACCCTAAGCCTAACCCTAACCCTAGGCTACCCTTGACTGCTTCTGCCTCCAATAGATTTCCTAAGCACTAGTGTTTTAAGGAACAGCTTAAAAAGAGAATCCTAATGTGATTTCTTTATAATGGGTGTGTTCCTTATCTTATCCTAGTGTCTAAACTCTTCTCCATGGCTGGACCCTCAAATAATATTCCTTTATGTGCTAAGGGGTATCTAGAGAGTGGGATAGGTTTAATAACTACCCTAACCCTAACGCGTACCCTAACCCTAACGCCTACCCTAACCCTAACACGTACCCTAATCCTAACCCGTACCCTAAACCGAGCCCTAACCCTAACACTAACCCTAACCCTAACCCTAACCCATACCCTACGCCGTACCCGCACCACTCCCCGAACCCGTACCCTAAGCCATACCCTAAACCTAACCCTAAGCTTAACCCTAACCCTAGGCTACCCTTGACTGCTTCTGCCTCCAATTGATTTCCTAAGCAGTAGTGTTTTAAGGAACAGCTTAAAAAGAGAATCCTAATGTGATTTCTTTATAATGGGTGTGTTCCTTATCTTATCCTAGTGTCTAAACTCTTCTCCATGGCTGGACCCCCAAATAATATTCCTTTACGTGCTAAGGGGGAGCTAGAGAGTGGGATAGGTTTACTAACTACCCTAGCCCTAACGCGTAACCTAACCCTAACCCCTACCCTAACCCTAACACGTACCCTAATCCTAACCCGTACCCTAAACCGAGCCCTAACCCTAACACTAACCCTAACCCTAACCCTAACCCATACCCTACGCCGTACCCGAACCCCTCCCCAAACCCATACCCCAAGCCGTACCCTAAGCCTAACCCTAAGCCTAACCCTAACCCTAGGCTACCCTTGACTGCTTCTGCCTCCAATAGATTTCCTAAGCACTAGTGTTTTAAGGAACAGCTTAAATAGAGAATCCTAATGTGATTTCTTTATAATGGGTGTGTTCCTTATCTTATCCTAGTGTCTAAATTCTTCTCCATGGCTGCACCCCCAAATAATATTCCCTTACGTGCTAAGGGGTATCTAGAGAGTGGGATAGGTTTAATAACTACCCTAACCCTAACGCGTACCCTAACCCTAACGCGTACCCTAACCCTAACACGTACCCTAATCCTAACCTGTACCCTAAACCGAGCCCTAACCCTAACACTAACACTAACCCTAACCCTAACCCATACCCTACGCCATACCCGCACCCCTCCCCGAACCCGTACCCTAAGCCATACCCTAAACCTAACCCTAAGCCTAACCCTAACCCTAGGCTACCCTTGACTGCTTCTGCCTCCAATTGATTTCCTAAGCAGTAGTGTTTTAATAAACAGCTTAAAAAGAGAATCCTAATGTGATTTCTTTATAATGGGTGTGTTCCTTATCTTATCCTAGTGTCTAAACTCTTCTCCATGGTTGGACCCTCAAATAATATTCCTTTACGTGCTAAGGGGGAGCTAGAGAGTGGGATAGGTTTACTAACTACCCTAGCCCTAACGCGTAACCTAACCCTAACCCCTACCCGAACCCTAACACGTACCCTAATCCTAACCCGTACCCTAAACCGAGCCCTAACCCTAACACTAACCCTAACCCTAACCCTAACCCATACCCTACGCCGTACCCGAACCCCTCCCTGAACCCATTCCCCAAGCCGTACCCTAAACCTAACCCTAAGCCTAACCCTAACCCTAGGCTACCCTTGACTGCTTCTGCCTCCAATAGATTTCCTAAGCACTAGTGTTTTAAGGAACAGCTTAAAAAGAGAATTCTAAAGTGATTTCTTTATAATGGGTGTGTTCCTTATCTTATCCTAGTGTCTAAACTCTTCTCCATGGCTGGACCCCCAAATAATATTCCTTTACGTGCTAAGGGGTATCTAGAGAGTGGGATAGGTTTAATAACTACCCTAACCCTAACGCGTACCCTAACCCTAACCCCTACCCTAACCCTAACACGTACCCTAATCCTAACCCGTACCCTAAACCGAGCCCTAACCCTAACACTAACCCTAACCCTAACCCTAACCCATACCCTACGCCGTACCCGAACCCCTCCCCAAACCCGTACCCTAAGCCGTACCCTAAGGCTAACCCTAAGCCTAACCCTAACCCTAGGCTACCCTTGACTGCTTCTGCCTCCAATAGATTTCCTAAGCACTAGTGTTTTAAGGAACAGCTTAAAAAGAGAATCCTAATGTGATTTCTTTATAATGGGTGTGTTCCTTATCTTATCCTAGTGTCTAAACTCTTCTCCATGGCTGCACCCCCAAATAATATTGCCTTACGTGCTAAGGGGTATGTAGAGAGTGGGATAGGTTTAATAACTACCCTAACCCTAATGCGTACTCTAACCCTAACCCCTACCCTAACACTAACACGTACCCTAATCCTAACCCGTACCCTAAACCGAGCCCTAACCCTAACACTAACACTAACCCTAACCCTAACCCATACCCTACGCCGTACCCGAACCCCTCCCCAAACCCGTACCCTAAGCCATACCCTAAGCCTAACCCTAAGCCTAACACTAACCCTAGGCTACCCTTGACTGCTTCTGCCTCCAATAGATTTCCTAAGCACTAGTGTTTTAAGCAACAGCTTAAAAAGAGAATCCTAATGTGATTTCTTTATAATGGGTGTGTTCCTTATCTTATCCTAGTGTGTAAACTCTTCTCCATGGCTGGACCCCCAAATAATATTCCTTTACGTGCTAAGGGGTATCTAGAGAGTGGGATAGGTTTACTAACTACCCTAACCCTAACGCGTACCCTAACCCTAACCCCTACCCTAAACCTAACACGTACCCTAATCCTAACCGTACCCTAAACCGAGCCCTAACCCTAACACTAACCCTAACCCTAACCCTAACCCATACCCTACGCCGTACCCGAACCCCTCCCCGAACCCGTACCCTAAGCCGTACCCTAACCCTAACCCTAAGCCTAACCCTAACCCTAGGCTACCCTTGACTGCTTCTGCCTCCAATAGATTTCCTAAGCACTAGTGTTTTAAGGAACAGCTTAAAAAGAGAATCCTAATGTGATTTCTTTATAATGGGTGTGTTCCTTATCTTATCCTAGTGTCTAAACTCTTCTCCATGGCTGGACCCTCAAATAATATTCCTTTACGTGCTAAGGGGTATCTAGAGAGTGGGATAGGTTTAATAACTACCCTAACCCTAACGCGTACCCTAACCCTAACCCCTACCCTAACCCTAACACGTACCCTAATCCTAACCCGTACCCTAAACCGAGCCCTAACCCTAACACTAACCCTATCCCTAACCCTAACCCATACCCTACGCCGTACCCGCACCCCTCCCCGAACCCGTACCCTAAGCCGTACCCTAAGCCTGACCCTAAGCCTAACCCTAACCCTAGGCTACCCTTGACTGCTTCTGCCTCCAATAGATTTCCTAAGCACTAGTGTTTTAAGGAACAGCTTAAAAAGAGAATCCTAAAGTGATTTCTTTATAATGGGTGTGTTCCTTATCTTATCCTAGTGTCTAAACTCTTCTCCATGGCTGGACCCCCAAATAATATTCCCTTACGTGCTAAAGGGTATCTAGAGAGTGGGATAGGTTTAATAACTACCCTAACCCTAACGCGTACCCTAACCCTAACCCCTACCCTAACCCTAACTCGTACCCTAATCCTAACCCATACCCTAAACCGAGCCCTAACCCTATCACTAACCCTAACCCTAACCCTAACCCATACCGTACGCCGTACACGAACCCCTCCCCGAACCCATTCCCCAAGCCGTACCCTAAACCTAACCCTAAGCCTAACCCTAACCCTAGGCTACCCTTGACTGCTTCTGCCTCCAATAGATTTCCTAAGCACTAGTGTTTTAAGGAACAGCTTAAAAAGAGAATCCTAATGTGATTTCTTTATAATGGGTGTGTTCCTTATCTTATCCTAGTGTCTAAACTCTTCTCCATGGCTGCACCCCCAAATAATATTGCCTTACGTGCTAAGGGGTATCTAGAGAGTGGGATAGGTTTAATAACTACCCTAACCCTAATGCGTACTCTAACCCTAACCCCTACCCTAACACTAACACGTACCCTAATCCTAACCGTACCCTAAACCGAGCCCTAACCCTAACACTAACCCTAACCCTAACCCTAACCCATACCCTACGCCGTACCCGAAACCCTCCCCGAACCCTTACCCTAAGCCGTACCCTAACCCTAACCCTAAGCCTAACCCTAACCCTAGGCTACCCTTGACTGCTTCTGCCTCCAATAGATTTCCTACGCACTAGTGTTTTAAGGAACAGCTTAAAAAGAGAATCCTAATGTGATTTCTTTATAATGGGTGTGTTCCTTATCTTATCCTAGTGTCTAAATTCTTCTCCATGGCTGCACCCCCAAATAATATTCCCTTACGTGCTAAGGGGTATCTAGAGAGTGGGATAGGTTTAATAACTACCCTAACCCTAACGCGTACCCTAAACCTAACCCCTACCCTAACCCTAACACGTACCCTAATCCTAACCTGTACCCTAAACCGAGCCCTAACCCTAACACTAACACTAACCCTAACCCTAACCCATACCCTACGCCGTACCCGCACCCCTCCCCGAACCCGTACCCTAAGCCATACCCTAAACCTAACCCTAAGCCTAACCCTAACCCTAGGCTACCCTTGACTGCTTCTGCCTCCAATTGATTTCCTAAGCAGTAGTGTTTTAAGAAACAGCTTAAAAAGAGAATCTTAATGTGATTTCTTTATAATGGGTGTGTTCCTTATCTTATCCTAGTGTCTAAACTCTTCTCCATGGCTGGACCCTCAAATAATATTCCTTTACGTGCTAAGGTGGAGCTAGAGAGTGGGATAGGTTTACTAACTACCCTAGCCCTAACGCGTAACCTAACCCTAACCCCTACCCTAACCCTAACACGTACCCTAATCCTAACCCGTAACCTAAACCGAGCCCTAACCCTAACACTAACCCTAACCCTAACCCTAACCCATACCCTACGCCGTACCCGAACCCCTCCCTGAACCCATTCCCCAAGCCGTACCCTAAACCTAACCCTAAGCCTAACCCTAACCCTAGGCTACCCTTGACTGCTTCTGCCTCCAATAGATTTCCTAAGCACTAGTGTTTTAAGGAACAGCTTAAAAAGAGAATTCTAAAGTGATTTCTTTATAATGGGTGTGTTCCTTATCTTATCCTAGTGTCTAAACTCTTCTCCATGGCTGGACCCCCAAATAATATTCCTTTACGTGCTAAGGGGTATCTAGAGAGTGGGATAGGTTTAATAACTACCCTAACCCTAACGCGTACCCTAACCCTAACCCCTACCCTAACCCTAACACGTACCCTAATCCTAACCCGTACCCTAAGCCGAGCCCTAACCCTAACACTAACCCTAACCCTAACCCTAACCCATACCCTACACCGTACCCGAACCCCTCCCCAAACCCGTACCCTAAGCCGTACCCTAAGGCTAACCCTAAGCCTAACCCTAACCCTAGGCTACCCTTGACTGCTTCTGCCTCCAATAGATTTCCTAAGCACTAGTGTTTTAAGGAACAGCTTAAAAAGAGAATCCTAATGTGATTTCTTTATAGTGGGTGTGTTCCTTATCTTATCCTAGTGTCTAAACTCTTCTCCATGGCTGCACCCCCAAATAATATTGCCTTACGTGCTAAGGGGTATGTAGAGAGTGGGATAGGTTTAATAACTACCCTAACCCTAATGCGTACTCTAACCCTAACCCCTACCCTAACACTAACACGTACCCTAATCCTAACCCGTACCCTAAACCGAGCCCTAACCCTAACATTAACACTAACCCTAACCCTAACCCATACCCTACGCCGTACCCGAACCCCTCCCCAAACTCGTACCCTAAGCCATACCCTAAGCCTAACCCTAAGCCTAACACTAACCCTAGGCTACCCTTGACTGCTTCTGCCTCCAATAGATTTCCTAAGCACTAGTGTTTTAAGCAACAGCTTAAAAAGAGAATCCTAATGTGATTTCTTTATAATGGGTGTGTTCCTTATCTTATCCTAGTGTGTAAACTCTTCTCCATGGCTGGACCCCCAAATAATATTCCTTTACGTGCTAAGGGGTATCTAGAGAGTGGGATAGGTTTACTAACTACCCTAACCCTAACGCATACCCTAACCCTAACCCCTACCCTAAACCTAACACGTACCCTAATCCTAACCGTACCCTAAACCGAGCCCTAACCCTAACACTAACCCTATCCCTAACCCTAACCCATACCCTACGCCATACTCGCACCCCTCCCCGAACCCGTACCCTAAGCCGTACCCTAAGCCTGACCCTAAGCCTAACCCTAACCCTAGGCTACCCTTGACTGCTTCTGCCTCCAATAGATTTCCTAAGCACTAGTGTTTTAAGGAACAGCTTAAAAAGAGAATCCTAATGTGATTTCTTTATAATGGGTGTGTTCCTTATCTTATCCTAGTGTCTAAACTGTTCTCCATGGCTGCACCCCCAAATAATATTGCCTTACGTGCTAAGGGGTATCTAGAGAGTGGGATAGGTTTAATAACTACCCTAACCCTAACGCGTACCCTAACCCTAACCCCTACCCTAACCCTAACACATACCCTAATCCTAACCTGAACCCTAAACCGAGCCCTAACCCTAACACTAACACTAACCCTAACCCTAACCCATACCCTACGCCGTACCCGCACCCCTCCCCGAACCCGTACCCTAAGCCATACCCTAAACCTAACCCTAAGCCTAACCCTAACCCTAGGCTACCCTTAACTGCTTCTGCCTCCAATTGATTTCCTAAGCAGTAGTTTTTTAAGAAACAGCTTAAAAAGAGAATCCTAATGTGATTTCTTTATAATGGGTGTGTTCCTTATCTTATCCTAGTGTCTAAACTCTTCTCCATGGCTGGACCCCCAAATAATATTCCTTTACGTGCTAAGGGGGAGCTAGAGAGTGGGATAGGTTTACTAACTACCCTAGCCCTAACGCGTAACCTAACCGTAACCCCTACCCTAACCCTAACACGTACCCTAATCCTAACCCGTACCCTCAACCGAGCCCTAACCCTAACACTAACCCTAAGCCTAACCCTAAACCATACCCTACGCCGTACCCGAACCCCTCCCCGAACCTATTCCCCAAGCCGTACCCTAAACCTAACCCTAAGCCTAACCCTAACCCTAGGCTACCCTTGACTGCTTCTGCCTCCAATAGATTTCCTAAGCACTACTGTTTTAAGGAACAGCTTAAAAAGAGAATCCTAATGTGATTTCTTTATAATGGGTGTGTTCCTTATCTTATCCTAGTGTCTAAACTGTTCTCCATGGCTGCACCCCCAAATAATATTGCCTTACGTGCTAAGGGGTATCTAGAGAGTGGGATAGGTTTAATAACTACCCTAACCCTAATGCGTACTCTAACCCTAACCCCTACCCTAACACTAACACGTACCCTAATCCTAACCCGTACCCTAAACCGAGCCCTAACCCTAACACTAACACTAACCCTAACCCTAACCCATACCCTACGCCGTACCCGAACCCCTCCCCAAACCCGTACCCTAAGCCGTACCCTAAGCCTAACCCTAAGCCTAACACTATCCCTAGGCTACCCTTGACTGCTTCTGCCTCCAATAGATTTCCTAAGCACTAGTGTTTTAAGCAACAGCTTAAAAAGAGAATCCTAATGTGATTTCTTTATAATGGGTGTGTTCCTTATCTTATCCTAGTGTCTAAATTCTTCTCCATGGCTGGACCCCCAAATAATATTCCTTTACGTGCTAAGGGGTATTTAGAGAGTGGGATAGGTTTACTAACTACCCTAACCCTAACGCGTACCCTAACCCTAACCCCTACCCTAAACCTAACACGTACCCTAATCCTAACCGTACCCTAAACCGAGCCCTAACCCTAACACTAACCCTAACCCTAACCCTAACCCATACCCTACGCCGTACCCGAAACCCTCCCCGAACCCTTACCCTAAGCCGTACCCTAACCCTAACCCTAAGCCTAACCCTAACCCTAGGCTACCCTTGACTGCTTCTGCCTCCAATAGATTTCCTAAGCACTAGTGTTTTAAGGAACAGCTTAAAAAGAGAATCCTAATGTGATTTCTTTATAATGGGTGTGTTCCTTATCTTATCCTAGTGTCTAAACTCTTCTCCATGGCTGGACCCTCAAATAATATTCCTTTACGTGCTAAGGGGTATCTAGAGAGTGGGATAGGTTTAATAACTACCCTAACCCTAACGCGTACCCTAACCCTAACCCCTACCCTAACCCTAACACGTACCCTAATCCTAACCCGTACCCTAAACCGAGCCCTAACCCTAACACTAACCCTAACCCTAACCCTAACCCATACCCTACGCCTTACCCGCACCCCTCCCCGAACCCGTACCCTAAGCTGTACCCTAAGCCTGACCCTAAGCCTAACCCTAACCCTAGGCTACCCTTGACTGCTTCTGCCTCCAATAGATTTCCTAAGCACTAGTGTTTTAAGGAACAGCTTAAAAAGAGAATCCTAATGTGATTTCTTTATAATGGGTGTGTTCCTTATCTTATCCTAGTGTCTAAACTCTTCTCCATGGCTGCACCCCCAAATAATATTCCCTTACGTGCTAAGGGGTATCTAGAGAGTGGGATAGGTTTAATAACTACCCTAACCCTAACGCGTACCCTAACCCTAACGCCTACCCTAACCCTAACACGTACCCTAATCCTAACCCGTACCCTAAACCGAGCCCTAACCCTAACACTAACCCTAACCCTAACCCTAACCCATACCCTACGCCGTACCCGCACCCCTCCCCGAACCCGTACCCTAAGCCATACCCTAAACCTAACCCTAAGCTTAACCCTAACCCTAGGCTACCCTTGACTGCTTCTGCCTCCAATTGATTTCCTAAGCAGTAGTGTTTTAAGGAACAGCTTAAAAAGAGAATCCTAATGTGATTTCTTTATAATGGGTGTGGTCCTTATCTTATCCTAGTGTCTAAACTCTTCTCCATGGCTGGACCCCCAAATAATATTCCTTTACGTGCTAACGGGGAGCTAGAGAGTGGGATAGGTTTACTAACTACCCTAGCCCTAACGCGTAACCTAACCCTAACCCCTTCCCTAACCCTAACACGTACCCTAATCCTAACCCGTACCCTAAACCGAGGCCTAACCCTAACACTAACCCTAACCCTAACCCTAACCCATACCCTACGCCGTACCCGAACCCCTCCCCAAACCCATACCCCAAGCCGTACCCTAAGCCTAACCCTAAGCCTAACCCTAAACCTAGGCTACCCTTGACTGCTTCTGCCTCCAATAGATTTCCTAAGCACTAGTGTTTTAAGGAACAGCTTAAATAGAGAATCCTAATGTGATTTCTTTATAATGGGTGTGTTCCTTATCTTATCCTAGTGTCTAAATTCTTCTCCATGGCTGCACCCCCAAATAATATTCCCTTACGTGCTAAGGGGTATCTAGAGAGTGGGATAGGTTTAATAACTACCCTAACCCTAACGCGTACCCTAACCCTAACCCCTACCCTAACCCTAACACGTACCCTAATCCTAACCTGTACCCTAAACCGAGCCCTAACCCTAACACTAACACTAACCCTAACCCTAACCCATACCCTACGCCGTACCCGAACCCCTCCCCGAACCCGTACCCTAAGCCGTACCCTAACCCTAACCCTAAGCCTAACCCTAACCCTAGGCTACCCTTGACTGCTTCTGCCTCCAATAGATTTCCTAAGCACTAGTGTTTTAAGGAACAGCTGAAAAAGAGAATCCTAATGTGATTTCTTTATAATGGGTGTGTTCCTTATCTTATCCTAGTGTCTAAACTCTTCTCCATGGCTGGACCCTCAAATAATATTCCTTTACGTGCTAAGGGGTATCTAGAGAGTGGGATAGGTTTAATAACTACCCTAACCCTAACGCGTACCCTAACCCTAACCCCTACCCTAACCCTAACACGTACCCTAATCCTAACCCGTACCCTAAACCGAGCCCTAACCCTAACACTAACCCTATCCCTAACCCTAACCCATACCCTACGCCGTACCCGCACCCCTCCCCGAACCCGTACCCTAAGCCGTACCCTAAGCCTGACCCTAAGCCTAACCCTAACCCTAGGCTACCCTTGACTGCTTCTGCCTCCAATAGATTTCCTAAGCACTAGTGTTTTAAGGAACAGCTTAAAAAGAGAATCCTAATGTGATTTCTTTATAATGGGTGTGTTCCTTATCTTATCCTAGTGTCTAAACTCTTCTCCATGGCTGCACCCCCAAATAATATTCCCTTACGTGCTAAGGGGTATCTAGAGAGTGGGATAGGTTTAATAACTACCCTAACCCTAACGCGTACCCTAACCCTAACCCCTACCCTAACCCTAACACGTACCCTAATCCTAACCGTACCCTAAACCGAGCCCTAAGCCTAACACTAACCCTAACCCTAACCCTAACCCATACCCTACGCCGTACCCGAACCCCTCCCCGAACCCGTACCCTAAGCCGTACCCTAACCCTAACCCTAAGCCTAACCCTAACCCTAGGCTACCCTTGACTGCTTCTGCCTCCAATAGATTTCCTAAGCACTAGTGTTTTAAGGAACAGCTGAAAAAGAGAATCCTAATGTGATTTCTTTATAATGGGTGTGTTCCTTATCTTATCCTAGTGTCTAAACTCTTCTCCATGGCTGGACCCCCAAATAATATTCCTTTACGTGCTAAGGGGGAGCTAGAGAGTGGGATAGGTTTACTAACTACCCTAGCCCTAACGCGTAACCTAACCCTAACCCCTACCCTAACCCTAACACGTACCCTAATCCTAACCCGTACCCTAAACCGAGCCCTAACCCTAACACTAACCCTAAGCCTAACCCTAAACCATACCCTACGCCGTACCCGAACCCCTCCCCGAACCCATTCCCCAAGCCGTACCCTAAACCTAACCCTAAGCCTAACCCTAACCCTAGGCTACCCTTGACTGCTTCTGCCTCCAATAGATTTCCTAAGCACTAGTGTTTTAAGGAACAGCTTAAAAAGAGAATCCTAAAGTGATTTCTTTATAATGGGTGTGTTCCTTATCTTATCCTAGTGTCTAAACTCTTCTCCATGGCTGGACCCCCAAATAATATTCCTTTACGTGCTAAGGGGTATCTAGAGAGTGGGATAGGTTTAATAACTACCCTAACCCTAACGCGTACCCTAACCCTAACCCCTACCCTAACCCTAACACGTACCCTAATCCTAACCTGAACCCTAAACCGAGCCCTAACCCTAACACTAACACTAACCCTAACCCTAACCCATACCCTACGCCGTACCCGCACCCCTCCCCGAACCCGTACCCTAAGCCATACCCTAAACCTAACCCTAAGCCTAACCCTAACCCTACGCTACCCTTAACTGCTTCTGCCTCCAATTGATTTCCTAAGCAGTAGTTTTTTAAGAAACAGCTTAAAAAGAGAATCCTAATGTGATTTCTTTATAATGGGTGTGTTCCTTATCTTATCCTAGTGTCTAAACTCTTCTCCATGGCTGGACCCCCAAATAATATTCCTTTACGTGCTAAGGGGGAGCTAGAGAGTGGGATAGGTTTACTAACTACCCTAGCCCTAACGCGTAACCTAACCCTAACCCCTACCCTAACCCTAACACGTACCCTAATCCTAACCCGTACCCTAAACCGAGCCCTAACCCTAACACTAACCCTAAGCCTAACCCTAAACCATACCCTACGCCGTACCCGAACCCCTCCCCGAACCCATTCCCCAAGCCGTACCCTAAACCTAACCCTAAGCCTAACCCTAACCCTAGGCTACCCTTGACTGCTTCTGCCTCCAATAGATTTCCTAAGCACTACTGTTTTAAGGAACAGCTTAAAAAGAGAATCCTAATGTGATTTCTTTATAATGGGTGTGTTCCTTATCTTATCCTAGTGTCTAAACTCTTCTCCATGGCTGCACCCCCAAATAATATTGCCTTACGTGCTAAGGGGTATCTAGAGAGTGGGATAGGTTTAATAACTACCCTAACCCTAATGCGTACTCTAACCCTAACCCCTACCCTAACACTAACACGTACCCTAATCCTAACCCGTACCCTAAACCGAGCCCTAACCCTAACACTAACACTAACCCTAACCCTAACCCATACCCTACGCCGTACCCGAAAACCTCCCCAAACCCGTACCCTAAGCCGTACCCTAAGCCTAACCCTAAGCCTAACACTAACTCTAGGCTACCCTTGACTGCTTCTGCCTCCAATAGATTTCCTAAGCACTAGTGTTTTAAGCAACAGCTTAAAAAGAGAATCCTAATGTGATTTCTTTATAATGGGTGTGTTCCTTATCTTATCCTAGTGTCTAAATTCTTCTCCATGGCTGGACCCCCAAATAATATTCCTTTACGTGCTAAGGGGTATCTAGAGAGTGGGATAGGTTTACTAACTACCCTAACCCTAACGCGTACCCTAACCCTAACCCCTACCCTAAACCTAACACGTACCCTAATCCTAACCGTACCCTAAACCGAGCCCTAACCCTAACACTAACCCTAACCCTAACCCTAACCCATACCCTACGCCGTACCCGAAACCCTCCCCGAACCCTTACCCTAAGCCGTACCCTAACCCTAACCCTAAGCCTAACCCTAACCCTAGGCTACCCTTGACTGCTTCTGCCTCCAATAGATTTCCTACGCACTAGTGTTTTAAGGAACAGCTTAAAAAGAGAATCCTAATGTGATTTCTTTATAATGGGTGTGTTCCTTATCTTATCCTAGTGTCTAAATTCTTCTCCATGGCTGCACCCCCAAATAATATTCCCTTACGTGCTAAGGGGTATCTAGAGAGTGGGATAGGTTTAATAACTACCCTAACCCTAACGCGTACCCTAAACCTAACCCCTACCCTAACCCTAACACGTACCCTAATCCTAACCTGTACCCTAAACCGAGCCCTAACCCTAACACTAACACTAACCCTAACCCTAACCCATACCCTACGCCGTACCCGCACCCCTCCCCGAACCCGTACCCTAAGCCATACCCTAAACCTAACCCTAAGCCTAACCCTAACCCTAGGCTACCCTTGACTGCTTCTGCCTCCAATTGATTTCCTAAGCAGTAGTGTTTTAAGAAACAGCTTAAAAAGAGAATCTTAATGTGATTTCTTTATAATGGGTGTGTTCCTTATCTTATCCTAGTGTCTAAACTCTTCTCCATGGCTGGACCCTCAAATAATATTCCTTTACGTGCTAAGGTGGAGCTAGAGAGTGGGATAGGTTTACTAACTACCCTAGCCCTAACGCGTAACCTAACCCTAACCCCTACCCTAACCCTAACACGTACCCTAATCCTAACCCGTAACCTAAACCGAGCCCTAACCCTAACACTAACCCTAACCCTAACCCTAACCCATACCCTACGCCGTACCCGAACCCCTCCCTGAACCCATTCCCCAAGCCGTACCCTAAACCTAACCCTAAGCCTAACCCTAACCCTAGGCTACCCTTGACTGCTTCTGCCTCCAATAGATTTCCTAAGCACTAGTGTTTTAAGGAACAGCTTAAAAAGAGAATTCTAAAGTGATTTCTTTATAATGGGTGTGTTCCTTATCTTATCCTAGTGTCTAAACTCTTCTCCATGGCTGGACCCCCAAATAATATTCCTTTACGTGCTAAGGGGTATCTAGAGAGTGGGATAGGTTTAATAACTACCCTAACCCTAACGCGTACCCTAACCCTAACCCCTACCCTAACCCTAACACGTACCCTAATCCTAACCCGTACCCTAAGCCGAGCCCTAACCCTAACACTAACCCTAACCCTAACCCTAACCCATACCCTACACCGTACCCGAACCCCTCCCCAAACCCGTACCCTAAGCCGTACCCTAAGGCTAACCCTAAGCCTAACCCTAACCCTAGGCTACCCTTGACTGCTTCTGCCTCCAATAGATTTCCTAAGCACTAGTGTTTTAAGGAACAGCTTAAAAAGAGAATCCTAATGTGATTTCTTTATAGTGGGTGTGTTCCTTATCTTATCCTAGTGTCTAAACTCTTCTCCATGGCTGCACCCCCAAATAATATTGCCTTACGTGCTAAGGGGTATGTAGAGAGTGGGATAGGTTTAATAACTACCCTAACCCTAATGCGTACTCTAACCCTAACCCCTACCCTAACACTAACACGTACCCTAATCCTAACCCGTACCCTAAACCGAGCCCTAACCCTAACATTAACACTAACCCTAACCCTAACCCATACCCTACGCCGTACCCGAACCCCTCCCCAAACTCGTACCCTAAGCCATACCCTAAGCCTAACCCTAAGCCTAACACTAACCCTAGGCTACCCTTGACTGCTTCTGCCTCCAATAGATTTCCTAAGCACTAGTGTTTTAAGCAACAGCTTAAAAAGAGAATCCTAATGTGATTTCTTTATAATGGGTGTGTTCCTTATCTTATCCTAGTGTGTAAACTCTTCTCCATGGCTGGACCCCCAAATAATATTCCTTTACGTGCTAAGGGGTATCTAGAGAGTGGGATAGGTTTACTAACTACCCTAACCCTAACGCATACCCTAACCCTAACCCCTACCCTAAACCTAACACGTACCCTAATCCTAACCGTACCCTAAACCGAGCCCTAACCCTAACACTAACCCTATCCCTAACCCTAACCCATACCCTACGCCATACTCGCACCCCTCCCCGAACCCGTACCCTAAGCCGTACCCTAAGCCTGACCCTAAGCCTAACCCTAACCCTAGGCTACCCTTGACTGCTTCTGCCTCCAATAGATTTCCTAAGCACTAGTGTTTTAAGGAACAGCTTAAAAAGAGAATCCTAATGTGATTTCTTTATAATGGGTGTGTTCCTTATCTTATCCTAGTGTCTAAACTGTTCTCCATGGCTGCACCCCCAAATAATATTGCCTTACGTGCTAAGGGGTATCTAGAGAGTGGGATAGGTTTAATAACTACCCTAACCCTAACGCGTACCCTAACCCTAACCCCTACCCTAACCCTAACACATACCCTAATCCTAACCTGAACCCTAAACCGAGCCCTAACCCTAACACTAACACTAACCCTAACCCTAACCCATACCCTACGCCGTACCCGCACCCCTCCCCGAACCCGTACCCTAAGCCATACCCTAAACCTAACCCTAAGCCTAACCCTAACCCTAGGCTACCCTTAACTGCTTCTGCCTCCAATTGATTTCCTAAGCAGTAGTGTTTTAAGAAACAGCTTAAAAAGAGAATCCTAATGTGATTTCTTTATAATGGGTGTGTTCCTTATCTTATCCTAGTGTCTAAACTCTTCTCCATGGCTGGACCCCCAAATAATATTCCTTTACGTGCTAAGGGGGAGCTAGAGAGTGGGATAGGTTTACTAACTACCCTAGCCCTAACGCGTAACCTAACCGTAACCCCTACCCTAACCCTAACACGTACCCTAATCCTAACCCGTACCCTCAACCGAGCCCTAACCCTAACACTAACCCTAAGCCTAACCCTAAACCATACCCTACGCCGTACCCGAACCCCTCCCCGAACCTATTCCCCAAGCCGTACCCTAAACCTAACCCTAAGCCTAACCCTAACCCTAGGCTACCCTTGACTGCTTCTGCCTCCAATAGATTTCCTAAGCACTACTCTTTTAAGGAACAGCTTAAAAAGAGAATCCTAATGTGATTTCTTTATAATGGGTGTGTTCCTTATCTTATCCTAGTGTCTAAACTGTTCTCCATGGCTGCACCCCCAAATAATATTGCCTTACGTGCTAAGGGGTATCTAGAGAGTGGGATAGGTTTAATAACTACCCTAACCCTAATGCGTACTCTAACCCTAACCCCTACCCTAACACTAACACGTACCCTAATCCTAACCCGTACCCTAAACCGAGCCCTAACCCTAACACTAACACTAACCCTAACCCTAACCCATACCCTACGCCGTACCCGAACCCCTCCCCAAACCCGTACCCTAAGCCGTACCCTAAGCCTAACCCTAAGCCTAACACTATCCCTAGGCTACCCTTGACTGCTTCTGCCTCCAATAGATTTCCTAAGCACTAGTGTTTTAAGCAACAGCTTAAAAAGAGAATCCTAATGTGATTTCTTTATAATGGGTGTGTTCCTTATCTTATCCTAGTGTCTAAATTCTTCTCCATGGCTGGACCCCCAAATAATATTCCTTTACGTGCTAAGGGGTATTTAGAGAGTGGGATAGGTTTACTAACTACCCTAACCCTAACGCGTACCCTAACCCTAACCCCTACCCTAAACCTAACACGTACCCTAATCCTAACCGTACCCTAAACCGAGCCCTAACCCTAACACTAACCCTAACCCTAACCCTAACCCATACCCTACGCCGTACCCGAAACCCTCCCCGAACCCTTACCCTAAGCCGTACCCTAACCCTAACCCTAAGCCTAACCCTAACCCTAGGCTACCCTTGACTGCTTCTGCCTCCAATAGATTTCCTAAGCACTAGTGTTTTAAGGAACAGCTTAAAAAGAGAATCCTAATGTGATTTCTTTATAATGGGTGTGTTCCTTATCTTATCCTAGTGTCTAAACTCTTCTCCATGGCTGGACCCTCAAATAATATTCCTTTACGTGCTAAGGGGTATCTAGAGAGTGGGATAGGTTTAATAACTACCCTAACCCTAACGCGTACCCTAACCCTAACCCCTACCCTAACCCTAACACGTACCCTAATCCTAACCCGTACCCTAAACCGAGCCCTAACCCTAACACTAACCCTAACCCTAACCCTAACCCATACCCTACGCCTTACCCGCACCCCTCCCCGAACCCGTACCCTAAGCTGTACCCTAAGCCTGACCCTAAGCCTAACCCTAACCCTAGGCTACCCTTGACTGCTTCTGCCTCCAATAGATTTCCTAAGCACTAGTGTTTTAAGGAACAGCTTAAAAAGAGAATCCTAATGTGATTTCTTTATAATGGGTGTGTTCCTTATCTTATCCTAGTGTCTAAACTCTTCTCCATGGCTGCACCCCCAAATAATATTCCCTTACGTGCTAAGGGGTATCTAGAGAGTGGGATAGGTTTAATAACTACCCTAACCCTAACGCGTACCCTAACCCTAACGCCTACCCTAACCCTAACACGTACCCTAATCCTAACCCGTACCCTAAACCGAGCCCTAACCCTAACACTAACCCTAACCCTAACCCTAACCCATACCCTACGCCGTACCCGCACCCCTCCCCGAACCCGTACCCTAAGCCATACCCTAAACCTAACCCTAAGCTTAAACCTAACCCTAGGCTACCCTTGACTGCTTCTGCCTCCAATTGATTTCCTAAGCAGTAGTGTTTTAAGGAACAGCTTAAAAAGAGAATCCTAATGTGATTTCTTTATAATGGGTGTGGTCCTTATCTTATCCTAGTGTCTAAACTCTTCTCCATGGCTGGACCCCCAAATAATATTCCTTTACGTGCTAACGGGGAGCTAGAGAGTGGGATAGGTTTACTAACTACCCTAGCCCTAACGCGTAACCTAACCCTAACCCCTTCCCTAACCCTAACACGTACCCTAATCCTAACCCGTACCCTAAACCGAGGCCTAACCCTAACACTAACCCTAACCCTAACCCTAACCCATACCCTACGCCGTACCCGAACCCCTCCCCAAACCCATACCCCAAGCCGTACCCTAAGCCTAACCCTAAGCCTAACCCTAAACCTAGGCTACCCTTGACTGCTTCTGCCTCCAATAGATTTCCTAAGCACTAGTGTTTTAAGGAACAGCTTAAATAGAGAATCCTAATGTGATTTCTTTATAATGGGTGTGTTCCTTATCTTATCCTAGTGTCTAAATTCTTCTCCATGGCTGCACCCCCAAATAATATTCCCTTACGTGCTAAGGGGTATCTAGAGAGTGGGATAGGTTTAATAACTACCCTAACCCTAACGCGTACCCTAACCCTAACCCCTACCCTAACCCTAACACGTACCCTAATCCTAACCTGTACCCTAAACCGAGCCCTAACCCTAACACTAACACTAACCCTAACCCTAACCCATACCCTACGCCGTACCCGAACCCCTCCCCGAACCCGTACCCTAAGCCGTACCCTAACCCTAACCCTAAGCCTAACCCTAACCCTAGGCTACCCTTGACTGCTTCTGCCTCCAATAGATTTCCTAAGCACTAGTGTTTTAAGGAACAGCTGAAAAAGAGAATCCTAATGTGATTTCTTTATAATGGGTGTGTTCCTTATCTTATCCTAGTGTCTAAACTCTTCTCCATGGCTGGACCCTCAAATAATATTCCTTTACGTGCTAAGGGGTATCTAGAGAGTGGGATAGGTTTAATAACTACCCTAACCCTAACGCGTACCCTAACCCTAACCCCTACCCTAACCCTAACACGTACCCTAATCCTAACCCGTACCCTAAACCGAGCCCTAACCCTAACACTAACCCTATCCCTAACCCTAACCCATACCCTACGCCGTACCCGCACCCCTCCCCGAACCCGTACCCTAAGCCGTACCCTAAGCCTGACCCTAAGCCTAACCCTAACCCTAGGCTACCCTTGACTGCTTCTGCCTCCAATAGATTTCCTAAGCACTAGTGTTTTAAGGAACAGCTTAAAAAGAGAATCCTAATGTGATTTCTTTATAATGGGTGTGTTCCTTATCTTATCCTAGTGTCTAAACTCTTCTCCATGGCTGCACCCCCAAATAATATTCCCTTACGTGCTAAGGGGTATCTAGAGAGTGGGATAGGTTTAATAACTACCCTAACCCTAACGCGTACCCTAACCCTAACCCCTACCCTAACCCTAACACGTACCCTAATCCTAACCGTACCCTAAACCGAGCCCTAAGCCTAACACTAACCCTAACCCTAACCCTAACCCATACCCTACGCCGTACCCGAACCCCTCCCCGAACCCGTACCCTAAGCCGTACCCTAACCCTAACCCTAAGCCTAACCCTAACCCTAGGCTACCCTTGACTGCTTCTGCCTCCAATAGATTTCCTAAGCACTAGTGTTTTAAGGAACAGCTGAAAAAGAGAATCCTAATGTGATTTCTTTATAATGGGTGTGTTCCTTATCTTATCCTAGTGTCTAAACTCTTCTCCATGGCTGGACCCCCAAATAATATTCCTTTACGTGCTAAGGGGGAGCTAGAGAGTGGGATAGGTTTACTAACTACCCTAGCCCTAACGCGTAACCTAACCCTAACCCCTACCCTAACCCTAACACGTACCCTAATCCTAACCCGTACCCTAAACCGAGCCCTAACCCTAACACTAACCCTAAGCCTAACCCTAAACCATACCCTACGCCGTACCCGAACCCCTCCCCGAACCCATTCCCCAAGCCGTACCCTAAACCTAACCCTAAGCCTAACCCTAACCCTAGGCTACCCTTGACTGCTTCTGCCTCCAATAGATTTCCTAAGCACTAGTGTTTTAAGGAACAGCTTAAAAAGAGAATCCTAAAGTGATTTCTTTATAATGGGTGTGTTCCTTATCTTATCCTAGTGTCTAAACTCTTCTCCATGGCTGGACCCCCAAATAATATTCCTTTACGTGCTAAGGGGTATCTAGAGAGTGGGATAGGTTTAATAACTACCCTAACCCTAACGCGTACCCTAACCCTAACCCCTACCCTAACCCTAACACGTACCCTAATCCTAACCTGAACCCTAAACCGAGCCCTAACCCTAACACTAACACTAACCCTAACCCTAACCCATACCCTACGCCGTACCCGCACCCCTCCCCGAACCCGTACCCTAAGCCATACCCTAAACCTAACCCTAAGCCTAACCCTAACCCTACGCTACCCTTAACTGCTTCTGCCTCCAATTGATTTCCTAAGCAGTAGTTTTTTAAGAAACAGCTTAAAAAGAGAATCCTAATGTGATTTCTTTATAATGGGTGTGTTCCTTATCTTATCCTAGTGTCTAAACTCTTCTCCATGGCTGGACCCCCAAATAATATTCCTTTACGTGCTAAGGGGGAGCTAGAGAGTGGGATAGGTTTACTAACTACCCTAGCCCTAACGCGTAACCTAACCCTAACCCCTACCCTAACCCTAACACGTACCCTAATCCTAACCCGTACCCTAAACCGAGCCCTAACCCTAACACTAACCCTAAGCCTAACCCTAAACCATACCCTACGCCGTACCCGAACCCCTCCCCGAACCCATTCCCCAAGCCGTACCCTAAACCTAACCCTAAGCCTAACCCTAACCCTAGGCTACCCTTGACTGCTTCTGCCTCCAATAGATTTCCTAAGCACTACTGTTTTAAGGAACAGCTTAAAAAGAGAATCCTAATGTGATTTCTTTATAATGGGTGTGTTCCTTATCTTATCCTAGTGTCTAAACTCTTCTCCATGGCTGCACCCCCAAATAATATTGCCTTACGTGCTAAGGGGTATCTAGAGAGTGGGATAGGTTTAATAACTACCCTAACCCTAATGCGTACTCTAACCCTAACCCCTACCCTAACACTAACACGTACCCTAATCCTAACCCGTACCCTAAACCGAGCCCTAACCCTAACACTAACACTAACCCTAACCCTAACCCATACCCTACGCCGTACCCGAAAACCTCCCCAAACCCGTACCCTAAGCCGTACCCTAAGCCTAACCCTAAGCCTAACACTAACTCTAGGCTACCCTTGACTGCTTCTGCCTCCAATAGATTTCCTAAGCACTAGTGTTTTAAGCAACAGCTTAAAAAGAGAATCCTAATGTGATTTCTTTATAATGGGTGTGTTCCTTATCTTATCCTAGTGTCTAAATTCTTCTCCATGGCTGGACCCCCAAATAATATTCCTTTACGTGCTAAGGGGTATCTAGAGAGTGGGATAGGTTTACTAACTACCCTAACCCTAACGCGTACCCTAACCCTAACCCCTACCCTAAACCTAACACGTACCCTAATCCTAACCGTACCCTAAACCGAGCCCTAACCCTAACACTAACCCTAACCCTAACCCTAACCCATACCCTACGCCGTACCCGAAACCCTCCCCGAACCCTTACCCTAAGCCGTACCCTAACCCTAACCCTAAGCCTAACCCTAACCCTAGGCTACCCTTGACTGCTTCTGCCTCCAATAGATTTCCTAAGCACTAGTGTTTTAAGGAACAGCTTAAAAAGAGAATCCTAATGTGATTTCTTTATAATGGGTGTGTTCCTTATCTTATCCTAGTGTCTAAACTCTTCTCCATGGCTGGACCCTCAAATAATATTCCTTTACGTGCTAAGGGGTATCTAGAGAGTGGGATAGGTTTAATAACTACCCTAACCCTAACGCGTACCCTAACCCTAACGCCTACCCTAACCCTAACACGTACCCTAATCCTAACCCGTACCCTAAACCGAGCCCTAACCCTAACACTAACCCTAACCCTAACCCTAACCCATACCCTACGCCGTACCCGCACCACTCCCCGAACCCGTACCCTAAGCCATACCCTAAACCTAACCCTAAGCTTAACCCTAACCCTAGGCTACCCTTGACTGCTTCTGCCTCCAATTGATTTCCTAAGCAGTAGTGTTTTAAGGAACAGCTTAAAAAGAGAATCCTAATGTGATTTCTTTATAATGGGTGTGTTCCTTATCTTATCCTAGTGTCTAAACTCTTCTCCATGGCTGGACCCCCAAATAATATTCCTTTACGTGCTAAGGGGGAGCTAGAGAGTGGGATAGGTTTACTAACTACCCTAGCCCTAACGCGTAACCTAACCCTAACCCCTACCCTAACCCTAACACGTACCCTAATCCTAACCCGTACCCTAAACCGAGCCCTAACCCTAACACTAACCCTAACCCTAACCCTAACCCATACCCTACGCCGCACCCGAACCCCTCCCCAAACCCATACCCCAAGCCGTACCCTAAGCCTAACCCTAAGCCTAACCCTAACCCTAGGCTACCCTTGACTGCTTCTGCCTCCAATAGATTTCCTAAGCACTAGTGTTTTAAGGAACAGCTTAAATAGAGAATCCTAATGTGATTTCTTTATAATGGGTGTGTTCCTTATCTTATCCTAGTGTCTAAATTCTTCTCCATGGCTGCACCCCCAAATAATATTCCCTTACGTGCTAAGGGGTATCTAGAGAGTGGGATAGGTTTAATAACTACCCTAACCCTAACGCGTACCCTAACCCTAACGCGTACCCTAACCCTAACACGTACCCTAATCCTAACCTGTACCCTAAACCGAGCCCTAACCCTAACACTAACACTAACCCTAACCCTAACCCATACCCTACGCCGTACCCGCACCCCTCCCCGAACCCGTACCCTAAGCCATACCCTAAACCTAACCCTAAGCCTAACCCTAACCCTAGGCTACCCTTGACTGCTTCTGCCTCCAATTGATTTCCTAAGCAGTAGTGTTTTAATAAACAGCTTAAAAAGAGAATCCTAATGTGATTTCTTTATAATGGGTGTGTTCCTTATCTTATCCTAGTGTCTAAACTCTTCTCCATGGTTGGACCCTCAAATAATATTCCTTTACGTGCTAAGGGGGAGCTAGAGAGTGGGATAGGTTTACTAACTACCCTAGCCCTAACGCGTAACCTAACCCTAACCCCTACCCGAACCCTAACACGTACCCTAATCCTAACCCGTACCCTAAACCGAGCCCTAACCCTAACACTAACCCTAACCCTAACCCTAACCCATACCCTACGCCGTACCCGAACCCCTCCCTGAACCCATTCCCCAAGCCGTACCCTAAACCTAACCCTAAGCCTAACCCTAACCCTAGGCTACCCTTGACTGCTTCTGCCTCCAATAGATTTCCTAAGCACTAGTGTTTCAAGGAACAGCTTAAAAAGAGAATTCTAAAGTGATTTCTTTATAATGGGTGTGTTCCTTATCTTATCCTAGTGTCTAAACTCTTCTCCATGGCTGGACCCCCAAATAATATTCCTTTACGTGCTAAGGGGTATCTAGAGAGTGGGATAGGTTTAATAACTACCCTAACCCTAACGCGTACCCTAACCCTAACCCCTACCCTAACCCTAACACGTACCCTAATCCTAACCCGTACCCTAAACCGAGCCCTAACCCTAACACTAACCCTAACCCTAACCCTAACCCATACCCTACGCCGTACCCGAACCCCTCCCCAAACCCGTACCCTAAGCCGTACCCTAAGGCTAACCCTAAGCCTAACCCTAACCCTAGGCTACCCTTGACTGCTTCTGCCTCCAATAGATTTCCTAAGCACTAGTGTTTTAAGGAACAGCTTAAAAAGAGAATCCTAATGTGATTTCTTTATAATGGGTGTGTTCCTTATCTTATCCTAGTGTCTAAACTCTTCTCCATGGCTGCACCCCCAAATAATATTGCCTTACGTGCTAAGGGGTATGTAGAGAGTGGGATAGGTTTAATAACTACCCTAACCCTAATGCGTACTCTAACCCTAACCCCTACCCTAACACTAACACGTACCCTAATCCTAACCCGTACCCTAAACCGAGCCCTAACCCTAACACTAACACTAACCCTAACCCTAACCCATACCCTACGCCGTACCCGAACCCCTCCCCAAACCCGTACCCTAAGCCATACCCTAAGCCTAACCCTAAGCCTAACACTAACCCTAGGCTACCCTTGACTGCTTCTGCCTCCAATAGATTTCCTAAGCACTAGTGTTTTAAGCAACAGCTTAAAAAGAGAATCCTAATGTGATTTCTTTATAATGGGTGTGTTCCTTATCTTATCCTAGTGTGTAAACTCTTCTCCATGGCTGGACCCCCAAATAATATTCCTTTACGTGCTAAGGGGTATCTAGAGAGTGGGATAGGTTTACTAACTACCCTAACCCTAACGCGTACCCTAACCCTAACCCCTACCCTAAACCTAACACGTACCCTAATCCTAACCGTACCCTAAACCGAGCCCTAACCCTAACACTAACCCTAACCCTAACCCTAACCCATACCCTACGCCGTACCCGAACCCCTCCCCGAACCCGTACCCTAAGCCGTACCCTAACCCTAACCCTAAGCCTAACCCTAACCCTAGGCTACCCTTGACTGCTTCTGCCTCCAATAGATTTCCTAAGCACTAGTGTTTTAAGGAACAGCTTAAAAAGAGAATCCTAATGTGATTTCTTTATAATGGGTGTGTTCCTTATCTTATCCTAGTGTCTAAACTCTTCTCCATGGCTGGACCCTCAAATAATATTCCTTTACGTGCTAAGGGGTATCTAGAGAGTGGGATAGGTTTAATAACTACCCTAACCCTAACGCGTACCCTAACCCTAACCCCTACCCTAACCCTAACATGTACCCTAATCCTAACCCGTACCCTAAACCGAGCCCTAACCCTAACACTAACCCTATCCCTAACCCTAACCCATACCCTACGCCGTACCCGCACCCCTCCCCGAACCCGTACCCTAAGCCGTAACCTAAGCCTGACCCTAAGCCTAACCCTAACCCTAGGCTACCCTTGACTGCTTCTGCCTCCAATAGATTTCCTAAGCACTAGTGTTTTAAGGAACAGCTTAAAAAGAGAATCCTAAAGTGATTTCTTTATAATGGGTGTGTTCCTTATCTTATCCTAGTGTCTAAACTCTTCTCCATGGCTGGACCCCCAAATAATATTCCCTTACGTGCTAAAGGGTATCTAGAGAGTGGGATAGGTTTAATAACTACCCTAACCCTAACGCGTACCCTAACCCTAACCCCTACCCTAACCCTAACTCGTACCCTAATCCTAACCCATACCCTAAACCGAGCCCTAACCCTATCACTAACCCTAACCCTAACCCTAACCCATACCGTACGCCGTACACGAACCCCTCCCCGAACCCATTCCCCAAGCCGTACCCTAAACCTAACCCTAAGCCTAACCCTAACCCTAGGCTACCCTTGACTGCTTCTGCCTCCAATAGATTTCCTAAGCACTAGTGTTTTAAGGAACAGCTTAAAAAGAGAATCCTAATGTGATTTCTTTATAATGGGTGTGTTCCTTATCTTATCCTAGTGTCTAAACTCTTCTCCATGGCTGCACCCCCAAATAATATTGCCTTACGTGCTAAGGGGTATCTAGAGAGTGGGATAGGTTTAATAACTACCCTAACCCTAATGCGTACTCTAACCCTAACCCCTACCCTAACACTAACACGTACCCTAATCCTAACCCGTACCCTAAACCGAGCCCTAACCCTAACACTAACACTAACCCTAACCCTAACCCATACCCTACGCCGTACCCGAACCCCTCCCCAAACCCGTACCCTAAGCCGTACCCTAAGCCTAACCCTAAGCCTAACACTAACCCTAGGCTACCCTTGACTGCTTCTGCCTCCAATAGATTTCCTAAGCACTAGTGTTTTAAGCAACAGCTTAAAAAGAGAATCCTAATGTGATTTCTTTATAATGGGTGTGTTCCTTATCTTATCCTAGTGTCTAAATTCTTCTCCATGGCTGGACCCCCAAATAATATTCCTTTACGTGCTAAGGGGTATCTAGAGAGTGGGATAGGTTTACTAACAACCCTAACCCTAACGCGTACCCTAACCCTAACCCCTACCCTAATCCGAACACGTACCCTAATCCTAACCGTACCCTAAACCGAGCCCTAACCCTAACACTAACCCTAACCCTAACCCTAACCCATACCCTACGCCGTACCCGAAACCCTCCCCGAACCCTTACCCTAAGCCGTACCCTAACCCTAACCCTAAGCCTAAACCTAACCCTAGGCTACCCTTGACTGCTTCTGCCTCCAATAGATTTCCTACGCACTAGTGTTTTAAGGAACAGCTTAAAAAGAGAATCCTAATGTGATTTCTTTATAATGGGTGTGTTCCTTATCTTATCCTAGTGTCTAAATTCTTCTCCATGGCTGCACCCCCAAATAATATTCCCTTACGTGCTAAGGGGTATCTAGAGAGTGGGATAGGTTTAATAACTACCCTAACCCTAACGCGTACCCTAACCCTAACCCCTACCCTAACCCTAACACGTACCCTAATCCTAACCTGTACCCTAAACCGAGCCCTAACCCTAACACTAACACTAACCCTAACCCTAACCCATACCCTACGCCGTACCCGCACCCCTCCCCGAACCCGTACCCTAAGCCATACCCTAAACCTACCCCTAAGCCTAACCCTAACCCTAGGCTACCCTTGACTGCTTCTGCCTCCAATTGATTTCCTAAGCAGTAGTGTTTTAAGAAACAGCTTAAAAAGAGAATCTTAATGTGATTTCTTTATAATGGGTGTGTTCCTTATCTTATCCTAGTGTCTAAACTCTTCTCCATGGCTGGACCCTCAAATAATATTCCTTTACGTGCTAAGGTGGAGCTAGAGAGTGGGATAGGTTTACTAACTACCCTAGCCCTAACGCGTAACCTAACCCTAACCCCTACCCTAACCCTAACACGTACCCTAATCCTAACCCGTAACCTAAACCGAGCCCTAACCCTAACACTAACCCTAACCCTAACCCTAACCCATACCCTACGCCGTACCCGAACCCCTCCCTGAACCCATTCCCCAAGCCGTACCCTAAACCTAACCCTAAGCCTAACCCTAACCCTAGGCTACCCTTGACTGCTTCTGCCTCCAATAGATTTCCTAAGCACTAGTGTTTTAAGGAACAGCTTAAAAAGAGAATTCTAAAGTGATTTCTTTATAATGGGTGTGTTCCTTATCTTATCCTAGTGTCTAAACTCTTCTCCATGGCTGGACCCCCAAATAATATTCCTTTACGTGCTAAGGGGTATCTAGAGAGTGGGATAGGTTTAATAACTACCCTAACCCTAACGCGTACCCTAACCCTAACCCCTACCCTAACCCTAACACGTACCCTAATCCTAACCCGTACCCTAAACCGAGCCCTAACCCTAACACTAACCCTAACCCTAACCCTAACCCATACCCTACGCCGTACCCGAACCCCTCCCCAAACCCGTACCCTAAGCCGTACCCTAAGGCTAACCCTAAGCCTAACCCTAACCCTAGGCTACCCTTGACTGCTTCTGCCTCCAATAGATTTCCTAAGCACTAGTGTTTTAAGGAACAGCTTAAAAAGAGAATCCTAATGTGATTTCTTTATAATGGGTGTGTTCCTTATCTTATCCTAGTGTCTAAACTCTTCTCCATGGCTGCACCCCCAAATAATATTGCCTTACGTGCTAAGGGGTATGTAGAGAGTGGGATAGGTTTAATAACTACCCTAACCCTAATGCGTACTCTAACCCTAACCCCTACCCTAACACTAACACGTACCCTAATCCTAACCCGTACCCTAAACCGAGCCCTAACCCTAACACTAACACTAACCCTAACCCTAACCCATACCCTACGCCGTACCCGAACCCCTCCCCAAACCCGTACCCTAAGCCATACCCTAAGCCTAACCCTAAGCCTAACACTAACCCTAGGCTACCCTTGACTGCTTCTGCCTCCAATAGATTTCCTAAGCACTAGTGTTTTAAGGAACAGCTTAAAAAGAGAATCCTAATGTGATTTCTTTATAATGGGTGTGTTCCTTATCTTATCCTAGTGTGTAAACTCTTCTCCATGGCTGGACCCCCAAATAATATTCCTTTACGTGCTAAGGGGTATCTAGAGAGTGGGATAGGTTTACTAACTACCCTAACCCTAACGCGTACCCTAACCCTAACCCCTACCCTAAACCTAACACGTACCCTAATCCTAACCGTACCCTAAACCGAGCCCTAACCCTAACACTAACCCTAACCCTAACCCTAACCCATACCCTACGCCGTACCCGAACCCCTCCCCGAACCCGTACCCTAAGCCGTACCCTAACCCTAACCCTAAGCCTAACCCTAACCCTAGGCTACCCTTGACTGCTTCTGCCTCCAATAGATTTCCTAAGCACTAGTGTTTTAAGGAACAGCTTAAAAAGAGAATCCTAATGTGATTTCTTTATAATGGGTGTGTTCCTTATCTTATCCTAGTGTCTAAACTCTTCTCCATGGCTGGACCCTCAAATAATATTCCTTTACGTGCTAAGGGGTATCTAGAGAGTGGGATAGGTTTAATAACTACCCTAACCCTAACGCGTACCCTAACCCTAACCCCTACCCTAACCCTAACACGTACCCTAATCCTAACCCGTACCCTAAACCGAGCCCTAACCCTATCACTAACCCTAACCCTAACCCTAACCCATACCGTACGCCGTACACGAACCCCTCCCCGAACCCATTCCCCAAGCCGTACCCTAAACCTAACCCTAAGCCTAACCCTAACCCTAGGCTACCCTTGACTGCTTCTGCCTCCAATAGATTTCCTAAGCACTAGTGTTTTAAGGAACAGCTTAAAAAGAGAATCCTAATGTGATTTCTTTATAATGGGTGTGTTCCTTATCTTATCCTAGTGTCTAAACTCTTCTCCATGGCTGCACCCCCAAATAATATTGCCTTACGTGCTAAGGGGTATCTAGAGAGTGGGATAGGTTTAATAACTACCCTAACCCTAATGCGTACTCTAACCCTAACCCCTACCCTAACACTAACACGTACCCTAATCCTAACCCGTACCCTAAACCGAGCCCTAACCCTAACACTAACACTAACCCTAACCCTAACCCATACCCTACGCCGTACCCGAACCCCTCCCCAAACCCGTACCCTAAGCCGTACCCTAAGCCTAACCCTAAGCCTAACACTAACCCTAGGCTACCCTTGACTGCTTCTGCCTCCAATAGATTTCCTAAGCACTAGTGTTTTAAGCAACAGCTTAAAAAGAGAATCCTAATGTGATTTCTTTATAATGGGTGTGTTCCTTATCTTATCCTAGTGTCTAAATTCTTCTCCATGGCTGGACCCCCAAATAATATTCCTTTACGTGCTAAGGGGTATCTAGAGAGTGGGTTAGGTTTACTAACAACCCTAACCCTAACGCGTACCCTAACCCTAACCCCTACCCTAATCCGAACACGTACCCTAATCCTAACCGTACCCTAAACCGAGCCCTAACCCTAACACTAACCCTAACCCTAACCCTAACCCATACCCTACGCCGTACCCGAAACCCTCCCCGAACCCTTACCCTAAGCCGTACCCTAACCCTAACCCTAAGCCTAACCCTAACCCTAGGCTACCCTTGACTGCTTCTGCCTCCAATAGATTTCCTACGCACTAGTGTTTTAAGGAACAGCTTAAAAAGAGAATCCTAATGTGATTTCTTTATAATGGGTGTGTTCCTTATCTTATCCTAGTGTCTAAATTCTTCTCCATGGCTGCACCCCCAAATAATATTCCCTTACGTGCTAAGGGGTATCTAGAGAGTGGGATAGGTTTAATAACTACCCTAACCCTAACGCGTACCCTAACCCTAACCCCTACCCTAACCCTAACACGTACCCTAATCCTAACCTGTACCCTAAACCGAGCCCTAACCCTAACACTAACACTAACCCTAACCCTAACCCATACCCTACGCCGTACCCGCACCCCTCCCCGAACCCGTACCCTAAGCCATACCCTAAACCTACCCCTAAGCCTAACCCTAACCCTAGGCTACCCTTGACTGCTTCTGCCTCCAATTGATTTCCTAAGCAGTAGTGTTTTAAGAAACAGCTTAAAAAGAGAATCTTAATGTGATTTCTTTATAATGGGTGTGTTCCTTATCTTATCCTAGTGTCTAAACTCTTCTCCATGGCTGGACCCTCAAATAATATTCCTTTACGTGCTAAGGTGGAGCTAGAGAGTGGGATAGGTTTACTAACTACCCTAGCCCTAACGCGTAACCTAACCCTAACCCCTACCCTAACCCTAACACGTACCCTAATCCTAACCCGTAACCTAAACCGAGCCCTAACCCTAACACTAACCCTAACCCTAACCCTAACCCATACCCTACGCCGTACCCGAACCCCTCCCTGAACCCATTCCCCAAGCCGTACCCTAAACCTAACCCTAAGCCTAACCCTAACCCTAGGCTACCCTTGACTGCTTCTGCCTCCAATAGATTTCCTAAGCACTAGTGTTTTAAGGAACAGCTTAAAAAGAGAATTCTAAAGTGATTTCTTTATAATGGGTGTGTTCCTTATCTTATCCTAGTGTCTAAACTCTTCTCCATGGCTGGACCCCCAAATAATATTCCTTTACGTGCTAAGGGGTATCTAGAGAGTGGGATAGGTTTAATAACTACCCTAACCCTAACGCGTACCCTAACCCTAACCCCTACCCTAACCCTAACACGTACCCTAATCCTAACCCGTACCCTAAACCGAGCCCTAACCCTAACACTAACCCTAACCCTAACCCTAACCCATACCCTACGCCGTACCCGAACCCCTCCCCAAACCCGTACCCTAAGCCGTACCCTAAGGCTAACCCTAAGCCTAACCCTAACCCTAGGCTACCCTTGACTGCTTCTGCCTCCAATAGATTTCCTAAGCACTAGTGTTTTAAGGAACAGCTTAAAAAGAGAATCCTAATGTGATTTCTTTATAATGGGTGTGTTCCTTATCTTATCCTAGTGTCTAAACTCTTCTCCATGGCTGCACCCCCAAATAATATTGCCTTACGTGCTAAGGGGTATGTAGAGAGTGGGATAGGTTTAATAACTACCCTAACCCTAATGCGTACTCTAACCCTAACCCCTACCCTAACACTAACACGTACCCTAATCCTAACCCGTACCCTAAACCGAGCCCTAACCCTAACACTAACACTAACCCTAACCCTAACCCATACCCTACGCCGTACCCGAACCCCTCCCCAAACCCGTACCCTAAGCCATACCCTAAGCCTAACCCTAAGCCTAACACTAACCCTAGGCTACCCTTGACTGCTTCTGCCTCCAATAGATTTCCTAAGCACTAGTGTTTTAAGCAACAGCTTAAAAAGAGAATCCTAATGTGATTTCTTTATAATGGGTGTGTTCCTTATCTTATCCTAGTGTGTAAACTCTTCTCCATGGCTGGACCCCCAAATAATATTCCTTTACGTGCTAAGGGGTATCTAGAGAGTGGGATAGGTTTACTAACTACCCTAACCCTAACGCGTACCCTAACCCTAACCCCTACCCTAAACCTAACACGTACCCTAATCCTAACCGTACCCTAAACCGAGCCCTAACCCTAACACTAACCCTAACCCTAACCCTAACCCATACCCTACGCCGTACCCGAACCCCTCCCCGAACCCGTACCCTAAGCCGTACCCTAACCCTAACCCTAAGCCTAACCCTAACCCTAGGCTACCCTTGACTGCTTCTGCCTCCAATAGATTTCCTAAGCACTAGTGTTTTAAGGAACAGCTTAAAAAGAGAATCCTAATGTGATTTCTTTATAATGGGTGTGTTCCTTATCTTATCCTAGTGTCTAAACTCTTCTCCATGGCTGGACCCTCAAATAATATTCCTTTACGTGCTAAGGGGTATCTAGAGAGTGGGATAGGTTTAATAACTACCCTAACCCTAACGCGTACCCTAACCCTAACCCCTACCCTAACCCTAACACGTACCCTAATCCTAACCGTACCCTAAACCGAGCCCTAACCCTAACACTAACCCTATCCCTAACCCTAACCCATACCCTACGCCGTACCCGCACCCCTCCCCGAACCCGTACCCTAAGCCGTACCCTAAGCCTGACCCTAAGCCTAACCCTAACCCTAGGCTACCCTTGACTGCTTCTGCCTCCAATAGATTTCCTAAGCACTAGTGTTTTAAGGAACAGCTTAAAAAGAGAATCCTAAAGTGATTTCTTTATAATGGGTGTGTTCCTTATCTTATCCTAGTGTCTAAACTCTTCTCCATGGCTGGACCCCCAAATAATATTCCCTTACGTGCTAAAGGGTATATAGAGAGTGGGATAGGTTTAATAACTACCCTAACCCTAACGCGTACCCTAACCCTAACCCCTACCCTAACCCTAACTCGTACCCTAATCCTAACCCATACCCTAAACCGAGCCCTAACCCTATCACTAACCCTAACCCTAACCCTAACCCATACCGTACGCCGTACACGAACCCCTCCCCGAACCCATTCCCCAAGCCGTACCCTAAACCTAACCCTAAGCCTAACCCTAACCCTAGGCTACCCTTGACTGCTTCTGCCTCCAATAGATTTCCTAAGCACTACTGTTTTAAGGAACAGCTTAAAAAGAGAATCCTAATGTGATTTCTTTATAATGGGTGTGTTCCTTATCTTATCCTAGTGTCTAAACTCTTCTCCATGGCTGCACCCCCAAATAATATTGCCTTACGTGCTAAGGGGTATCTAGAGAGTGGGATAGGTTTAATAACTACCCTAACCCTAATGCGTACTCTAACCCTAACCCCTACCCTAACACTAACACGTACCCTAATCCTAACCCGTACCCTAAACCGAGCCCTAACCCTAACACTAACACTAACCCTAACCCTAACCCATACCCTACGCCGTACCCGAACCCCTCCCCAAACCCGTACCCTAAGCCGTACCCTAAGCCTAACCCTAAGCCTAACACTAACCCTAGGCTACCCTTGACTGCTTCTGCCTCCAATAGATTTCCTAAGCACTAGTGTTTTAAGCAACAGCTTAAAAAGAGAATCCTAATGTGATTTCTTTATAATGGGTGTGTTCCTTATCTTATCCTAGTGTCTAAATTCTTCTCCATGGCTGGACCCCCAAATAATATTCCTTTACGTGCTAAGGGGTATCTAGAGAGTGGGTTAGGTTTACTAACAACCCTAACCCTAACGCGTACCCTAACCCTAACCCCTACCCTAATCCGAACACGTACCCTAATCCTAACCGTACCCTAAACCGAGCCCTAACCCTAACACTAACCCTAACCCTAACCCTAACCCATACCCTACGCCGTACCCGAAACCCTCCCCGAACCCGTACCCTAAGCCGTACCCTAACCCTAACCCTAAGCCTAACCCTAACCCTAGGCTACCCTTGACTGCTTCTGCCTCCAATAGATTTCCTACGCACTAGTGTTTTAAGGAACAGCTTAAAAAGAGAATCCTAATGTGATTTCTTTATAATGGGTGTGTTCCTTATCTTATCCTAGTGTCTAAATTCTTCTCCATGGCTGCACCCCCAAATAATATTCCCTTACGTGCTAAGGGGTATCTAGAGAGTGGGATAGGTTTAATAACTACCCTAACCCTAACGCGTACCCTAACCCTAACCCCTACCCTAACCCTAACACGTACCCTAATCCTAACCTGTACCCTAAACCGAGCCCTAACCCTAACTCTAACACTAACCCTAACCCTAACCCATACCCTACGCCGTACCCGCACCCCTCCCCGAACCCGTACCCTAAGCCATACCCTAAACCTAACCCTAAGCCTAACCCTAACCCTAGGCTACCCTTGACTGCTTCTGCCTCCAATTGATTTCCTAAGCAGTAGTGTTTTAAGAAACAGCTTAAAAAGAGAATCTTAATGTGATTTCTTTATAATGGGTGTGTTCCTTATCTTATCCTAGTGTCTAAACTCTTCTCCATGGCTGGACCCTCAAATAATATTCCTTTACGTGCTAAGGTGGAGCTAGAGAGTGGGATAGGTTTACTAACTACCCTAGCCCTAACGCGTAACCTAACCCTAACCCCTACCCTAACCCTAACACGTACCCTAATCCTAACCCGTAACCTAAACCGAGCCCTAACCCTAACACTAACCCTAACCCTAACCCTAACCCATACCCTACGCCGTACCCGAACCCCTCCCTGAACCCATTCCCCAAGCCGTACCCTAAACCTAACCCTAAGCCTAACCCTAACCCTAGGCTACCCTTGACTGCTTCTGCCTCCAATAGATTTCCTAAGCACTAGTGTTTTAAGGAACAGCTTAAAAAGAGAATTCTAAAGTGATTTCTTTATAATGGGTGTGTTCCTTATCTTATCCTAGTGTCTAAACTCTTCTCCATGGCTGGACCCCCAAATAATATTCCTTTACGTGCTAAGGGGTATCTAGAGAGTGGGATAGGTTTAATAACTACCCTAACCCTAACGCGTACCCTAACCCTAACCCCTACCCTAACCCTAACACGTACCCTAATCCTAACCCGTACCCTAAACCGAGCCCTAACCCTAACACTAACCCTAACCCTAACCCTAACCCATACCCTACACCGTACCCGAACCCCTCCCCAAACCCGTACCCTAAGCCGTACCCTAAGGCTAACCCTAAGCCTAACCCTAACCCTAGGCTACCCTTGACTGCTTCTGCCTCCAATAGATTTCCTAAGCACTAGTGTTTTAAGGAACAGCTTAAAAAGAGAATCCTAATGTGATTTCTTTATAGTGGGTGTGTTCCTTATCTTATCCTAGTGTCTAAACTCTTCTCCATGGCTGCACCCCCAAATAATATTGCCTTACGTGCTAAGGGGTATGTAGAGAGTGGGATAGGTTTAATAACTACCCTAACCCTAATGCGTACTCTAACCCTAACCCCTACCCTAACACTAACACGTACCCTAATCCTAACCCGTACCCTAAACCGAGCCCTAACCCTAACATTAACACTAACCCTAACCCTAACCCATACCCTACGCCGTACCCGAACCCCTCCGCAAACCCGTACCCTAAGCCATACCCTAAGCCTAACCCTAAGCCTAACACTAACCCTAGGCTACCCTTGACTGCTTCTGCCTCCAATAGATTTCCTAAGCACTAGTGTTTTAAGCAACAGCTTAAAAAGAGAATCCTAATGTGATTTCTTTATAATGGGTGTGTTCCTTATCTTATCCTAGTGTGTAAACTCTTCTCCATGGCTGGACCCCCAAATAATATTCCTTTACGTGCTAAGGGGTATCTAGAGAGTGGGATAGGTTTACTAACTACCCTAACCCTAACGCATACCCTAACCCTAACCCCTACCCTAAACCTAACACGTACCCTAATCCTAACCGTACCCTAAACCGAGCCCTAACCCTAACACTAACCCTAACCCTAACCCTAACCCATACCCTACGCCGTACCCGAACCCCTCCCCGAACCCGTACCCTAAGCCGTACCCTAACCCTAACCCTAAGCCTAACCCTAACCCTAGGCTACCCTTGACTGCTTCTGCCTCCAATAGATTTCCTAAGCACTAGTGTTTTAAGCAACAGCTTAAAAAGAGAATCCTAATGTGATTTCTTTATAATGGGTGTGTTCCTTATCTTATCCTAGTGTCTAAATTCTTCTCCATGGCTGGACCCCCAAATAATATTCCTTTACGTGCTAAGGGGTATCTAGAGAGTGGGTTAGGTTTACTAACAACCCTAACCCTAACGCGTACCCTAACCCTAACCCCTACCCTAATCCGAACACGTACCCTAATCCTAACCGTACCCTAAACCGAGCCTAACCCTAACACTAACCCTAACCCTAACCCTAACCCATACCCTACGCCGTACCCGAAACCCTCCCCGAACCCTTACCCTAAGCCGTACCCTAACCCTGACCCTAAGCCTAACCCTAACCCTAGGCTACCCTTGACTGCTTCTGCCTCCAATAGATTTCCTACGCACTAGTGTTTTAAGGAACAGCTTAAAAAGAGAATCCTAATGTGATTTCTTTATAATGGGTGTGTTCCTTATCTTATCCTAGTGTCTAAATTCTTCTCCATGGCTGCACCCCCAAATAATATTCCCTTACGTGCTAAGGGGTATCTAGAGAGTGGGATAGGTTTAATAACTACCCTAACCCTAACGCGTACCCTAACCCTAACCCCTACCCTAACCCTAACACGTACCCTAATCCTAACCTGTACCCTAAACCGAGCCCTAACCCTAACTCTAACACTAACCCTAACCCTAACCCATACCCTACGCCGTACCCGCACCCCTCCCCGAACCCGTACCCTAAGCCATACCCTAAACCTAACCCTAAGCCTAACCCTAACCCTAGGCTACCCTTGACTGCTTCTGCCTCCAATTGATTTCCTAAGCAGTAGTGTTTTAAGAAACAGCTTAAAAAGAGAATCTTAATGTGATTTCTTTATAATGGGTGTGTTCCTTATCTTATCCTAGTGTCTAAACTCTTCTCCATGGCTGGACCCTCAAATAATATTCCTTTACGTGCTAAGGTGGAGCTAGAGAGTGGGATAGGTTTACTAACTACCCTAGCCCTAACGCGTAACCTAACCCTAACCCCTACCCTAACCCTAACACGTACCCTAATCCTAACCCGTAACCTAAACCGAGCCCTAACCCTAACACTAACCCTAACCCTAACCCTAACCCATACCCTACGCCGTACCCGAACCCCTCCCTGAACCCATTCCCCAAGCCGTACCCTAAACCTAACCCTAAGCCTAACCCTAACCCTAGGCTACCCTTGACTGCTTCTGCCTCCAATAGATTTCCTAAGCACTAGTGTTTTAAGGAACAGCTTAAAAAGAGAATTCTAAAGTGATTTCTTTATAATGGGTGTGTTCCTTATCTTATCCTAGTGTCTAAACTCTTCTCCATGGCTGGACCCCCAAATAATATTCCTTTACGTGCTAAGGGGTATCTAGAGAGTGGGATAGGTTTAATAACTACCCTAACCCTAACGCGTACCCTAACCCTAACCCCTACCCTAACCCTAACACGTACCCTAATCCTAACCCGTACCCTAAACCGAGCCCTAACCCTAACACTAACCCTAACCCTAACCCTAACCCATACCCTACACCGTACCCGAACCCCTCCCCAAACCCGTACCCTAAGCCGTACCCTAAGGCTAACCCTAAGCCTAACCCTAACCCTAGGCTACCCTTGACTGCTTCTGCCTCCAATAGATTTCCTAAGCACTAGTGTTTTAAGGAACAGCTTAAAAAGAGAATCCTAATGTGATTTCTTTATAGTGGGTGTGTTCCTTATCTTATCCTAGTGTCTAAACTCTTCTCCATGGCTGCACCCCCAAATAATATTGCCTTACGTGCTAAGGGGTATGTAGAGAGTGGGATAGGTTTAATAACTACCCTAACCCTAATGCGTACTCTAACCCTAACCCCTACCCTAACACTAACACGTACCCTAATCCTAACCCGTACCCTAAACCGAGCCCTAACCCTAACATTAACACTAACCCTAACCCTAACCCATACCCTACGCCGTACCCGAACCCCTCCCCAAACCCGTACCCTAAGCCATACCCTAAGCCTAACCCTAAGCCTAACACTAACCCTAGGCTACCCTTGACTGCTTCTGCCTCCAATAGATTTCCTAAGCACTAGTGTTTTAAGCAACAGCTTAAAAAGAGAATCCTAATGTGATTTCTTTATAATGGGTGTGTTCCTTATCTTATCCTAGTGTGTAAACTCTTCTCCATGGCTGGACCCCCAAATAATATTCCTTTACGTGCTAAGGGGTATCTAGAGAGTGGGATAGGTTTACTAACTACCCTAACCCTAACGCATACCCTAACCCTAACCCCTACCCTAAACCTAACACGTACCCTAATCCTAACCGTACCCTAAACCGAGCCCTAACCCTAACACTAACCCTAACCCTAACCCTAACCCATACCCTACGCCGTACCCGCACCCCTCCCCGAACCCGTACCCTAAGCCATACCCTAAACCTAACCCTAAGCCTAACCCTAACCCTAGGCTACCCTTAACTGCTTCTGCCTCCAATTGATTTCCTAAGCAGTAGTTTTTTAAGAAACAGCTTAAAAAGAGAATCCTAATGTGATTTCTTTATAATGGGTGTGTTCCTTATCTTATCCTAGTGTCTAAACTCTTCTCCATGGCTGGACCCCCAAATAATATTCCTTTACGTGCTAAGGGGGAGCTAGAGAGTGGGATAGGTTTACTAACTACCCTAGCCCTAACGCGTAACCTAACCGTAACCCCTACCCTAACCCTAACACGTACCCTAATCCTAACCCGTACCCTCAACCGAGCCCTAACCCTAACACTAACCCTAAGCCTAACCCTAAACCATACCCTACGCCGTACCCGAACCCCTCCCCGAACCTATTCCCCAAGCCGTACCCTAAACCTAACCCTAAGCCTAACCCTAACCCTAGGCTACCCTTGACTGCTTCTGCCTCCAATAGATTTCCTAAGCACTACTGTTTTAAGGAACAGCTTAAAAAGAGAATCCTAATGTGATTTCTTTATAATGGGTGTGTTCCTTATCTTATCCTAGTGTCTAAACTGTTCTCCATGGCTGCACCCCCAAATAATATTGCCTTACGTGCTAAGGGGTATCTAGAGAATGGGATAGGTTTAATAACTACCCTAACCCTAATGCGTACTCTAACCCTAACCCCTACCCTAACACTAACACGTACCCTAATCCTAACCCGTACCCTAAACCGAGCCCTAACCCTAACACTAACACTAACCCTAACCCTAACCCATACCCTACGCCGTACCCGAACCCCTCCCCAAACCCGTACCCTAAGCCGTACCCTAAGCCTAACCCTAAGCCTAACACTAACCCTAGGCTACCCTTGACTGCTTCTGCCTCCAATAGATTTCCTAAGCACTAGTGTTTTAAGCAACAGCTTAAAAAGAGAATCCTAATGTGATTTCTTTATAATGGGTGTGTTCCTTATCTTATCCTAGTGTCTAAATTCTTCTCCATGGCTGGACCCCCAAATAATATTCCTTTACGTGCTAAGGGGTATCTAGAGAGTGGGATAGGTTTACTAACTACCCTAACCCTAACGCGTACCCTAACCCTAACCCCTACCCTAAACCTAACACGTACCCTAATCCTAACCGTACCCTAAACCGAGCCCTAACCCTAACACTAACCCTAACCCTAACCCTAACCCATACCCTACGCCGTACCCGAAACCCTCCCCGAACCCTTACCCTAAGCCGTACCCTAACCCTAACCCTAAGCCTAACCCTAACCCTAGGCTACCCTTGACTGCTTCTGCCTCCAATAGATTTCCTAAGCACTAGTGTTTTAAGGAACAGCTTAAAAAGAGAATCCTAATGTGATTTCTTTATAATGGGTGTGTTCCTTATCTTATCCTAGTGTCTAAACTCTTCTCCATGGCTGGACCCTCAAATAATATTCCTTTACGTGCTAAGGGGTATCTAGAGAGTGGGATAGGTTTAATAACTACCCTAACCCTAACGCGTACCCTAACCCTAACCCCTACCCTAACCCTAACACGTACCCTAATCCTAACCCGTACCCTAAACCGAGCCCTAACCCTAACACTAACCCTAACCCTAACCCTAACCCATACCCTACGCCTTACCCGCACCCCTCCCCGAACCCGTACCCTAAGCTGTACCCTAAGCCTGACCCTAAGCCTAACCCTAACCCTAGGCTACCCTTGACTGCTTCTGCCTCCAATAGATTTCCTAAGCACTAGTGTTTTAAGGAACAGCTTAAAAAGAGAATCCTAATGTGATTTCTTTATAATGGGTGTGTTCCTTATCTTATCCTAGTGTCTAAACTCTTCTCCATGGCTGCACCCCCAAATAATATTCCCTTACGTGCTAAGGGGTATCTAGAGAGTGGGATAGGTTTAATAACTACCCTAACCCTAACGCGTACCCTAACCCTAACGCCTACCCTAACCCTAACACGTACCCTAATCCTAACCCGTACCCTAAACCGAGCCCTAACCCTAACACTAACCCTAACCCTAACCCTAACCCATACCCTACGCCGTACCCGCACCCCTCCCCGAACCCGTACCCTAAGCCATACCCTAAACCTAACCCTAAGCTTAACCCTAACCCTAGGCTACCCTTGACTGCTTCTGCCTCCAATTGATTTCCTAAGCAGTAGTGTTTTAAGGAACAGCTTAAAAAGAGAATCCTAATGTGATTTCTTTATAATGGGTGTGGTCCTTATCTTATCCTAGTGTCTAAACTCTTCTCCATGGCTGGACCTCCAAATAATATTCCTTTACGTGCTAACGGGGAGCTAGAGAGTGGGATAGGTTTACTAACTACCCTAGCCCTAACGCGTAACCTAACCCTAACCCCTACCCTAACCCTAACACGTACCCTAATCCTAACCCGTACCCTAAACCGAGGCCTAACCCTAACACTAACCCTAACCCTAACCCTAAACCATACCCTACGCCGTACCCGAACCCCTCCCCAAACCCATACCCCAAGCCGTACCCTAAGCCTAACCCTAAGCCTAACCCTAACCCTAGGCTACCCTTGACTGCTTCTGCCTCCAATAGATTTCCTAAGCACTAGTGTTTTAAGGAACAGCTTAAATAGAGAATCCTAATGTGATTTCTTTATAATGGGTGTGTTCCTTATCTTATCCTAGTGTCTAAATTCTTCTCCATGGCTGCACCCCCAAATAATATTCCCTTACGTGCTAAGGGGTATCTAGAGAGTGGGATAGGTTTAATAACTACCCTAACCCTAACGCGTACCCTAACCCTAACCCCTACCCTAACCCTAACACGTACCCTAATCCTAACCTGTACCCTAAACCGAGCCCTAACCCTAACACTAACACTAACCCTAACCCTAACCCATACCCTACGCCGTACCCGCACCCCTCCCCGAACCCGGACCCTAAGCCATACCCTAAACCTAACCCTAAGCCTAACCCTAACCCTAGGCTACCCTTGACTGCTTCTGCCTCCAATTGATTTCCTAAGCAGTAGTGTTTTAAGAAACAGCTTAAAAAGAGAATCCTAATGTGATTTCTTTATAATGGGTGTGTTCCTTATCTTATCCTAGTGTCTAAACTCTTCTCCATGGCTGGACCCTCAAATAATATTCCTTTACGTGCTAAGGGGGAGCTAGAGAGTGGGATAGGTTTACTAACTACCCTAGCCCTAACGCGTAACCTAACCCTAACCCCTACCCTAACCCTAACACGTACCCTAATCCTAACCTGAACCCTAAACCGAGCCCTAACCCTAACACTAACACTAACCCTAACCCTAACTTATACCCTACGCCGTACCCGAACCCCTCCCCAAACCCGTACCCTAAGCCGTACCCTAAGCCTAACCCTAAGCCTAACACTAACCCTAGGCTACCCTTGACTGCTTCTGCCTCCAATAGATTTCCTAAGCACTAGTGTTTTAAGCAACAGCTTAAAAAGAGAATCCTAATGTGATTTCTTTATAATGGGTGTGTTCCTTATCTTATCCTAGTGTCTAAACTCTTCTCCATGGCTGGACCCTCAAATAATATTCCTTTACGTGCTAAGGGGTATCTAGAGAGTGGGATAGGTTTAATAACTACCCTAACCCTAACGCGTACCCTAACCCTAACGCCTACCCTAGCCCTAACACGTACCCTAATCCTAACCCGTACCCTAAACCGAGCCCTAACCCTAACACTAACCCTAACCCTAACCCTAACCCATACCCTACGCCGTACCCGCACCCCTCCCCGAACCCGTACCCTAAGCCATACCCTAAACCTAACCCTAAGCTTAACCCTAACCCTAGGCTACCCTTGACTGCTTCTGCCTCCAATTGATTTCCTAAGCAGTAGTGTTTTAAGGAACAGCTTAAAAAGAGAATCCTAATGTGATTTCTTTATAATGGGTGTGTTCCTTATCTTATCCTAGTGTCTAAACTCTTCTCCATGGCTGGACCCCCAAATAATATTCCTTTACGTGCTAAGGGGGAGCTAGAGAGTGGGATAGGTTTACTAACTACCCTAGCCCTAACGCGTAACCTAACCCTAACCCCTACCCTAACCCTAACACGTACCCTAATCCTAACCCGTACCCTAAACGGAGCCCTAACCCTAACACTAACCCTAACCCTAACCCTAACCCATACCCTACGCCGTACCCGCACCCCTCCCCGAACCCGTACCCTAAGCCATACCCTAAACCTAACCCTAAGCCTAACCCTAACCCTAGGCTACCCTTGACTGCTTCTGCCTCCAATTGATTTCCTAAGCAGTAGTGTTTTAAGAAACAGCTTAAAAAGAGAATCCTAATGTGATTTCTTTATAATGGGTGTGTTCCTTATCTTATCCTAGTGTCTAAACTCTTCTCCATGGCTGGACCCTCAAATAATATTCCTTTACGTGCTAAGGGGGAGCTAGAGAGTGGGATAGGTTTACTAACTACCCTAGCCCTAACGCGTAACCTAACCCTAACACCTACCCTAACCCTAACACATACCCTAATCCTAACCCATAACCTAAACCGAGCGCTAACCCTAACACTAACCCTAACCCTAACCCTAACCCATACCCTACGCCGTACCCGAACCCCTCCCTGAACCCATTCCCCAAGCCGTACCCTAAACCTAACCCTAAGCCTAACCCTAACCCTAGGCTACCCTTGACTGCTTCTGCCTCCAATAGATTTCCTAAGCACTAGTGTTTTAAGGAACAGCTTAAAAAGAGAATTCTAAAGTGATTTCTTTATAATGGGTGTGTTCCTTATCTTATCCTAGTGTCTAAACTCTTCTCCATGGCTGGACCCCCAAATAATATTCCTTTACGTGCTAAGGGGTATCTAGAGAGTGGGATAGGTTTAATAACTACCCTAACCCTAACGCGTACCCTAACCCTAACCCCTACCCTAACCCTAACACGTACCCTAATCCTAACCCGTACCCTAAACCGAGCCCGAACCCTAACACTAACCCTAACCCTAACCCTAACCCATACCCTACACCGTACCCGAACCCCTCCCCAAACCCGTACCCTAAGCCGTACCCTAAGGCTAACCCTAAGCCTAACCCTAACCCTAGGCTACCCTTGACTGCTTCTGCCTCCAATAGATTTCCTAAGCACTAGTGTTTTAAGGAACAGCTTAAAAAGAGAATCCTAATGTGATTTCTTTATAGTGGGTGTGTTCCTTATCTTATCCTAGTGTCTAAACTCTTCTCCATGGCTGCACCCCCAAATAATATTGCCTTACGTGCTAAGGGGTATGTAGAGAGTGGGATAGGTTTAATAACTACCCTAACCCTAATGCGTACTCTAACCCTAACCCCTACCCTAACACTAACACGTACCCTAATCCTAACCCGTACCCTAAACCGAGCCCTAACCCTAACATTAACACTAACCCTAACCCTAACCCATACCCTACGCCGTACCCGAACCCCTCCCCAAACCCGTACCCTAAGCCATACCCTAAGCCTAACCCTAAGCCTAACACTAACCCTAGGCTACCCTTGACTGCTTCTGCCTCCAATAGATTTCCTAAGCACTAGTGTTTTAAGCAACAGCTTAAAAAGAGAATCCTAATGTGATTTCTTTATAATGGGTGTGTTCCTTATCTTATCCTAGTGTGTAAACTCTTCTCCATGGCTGGACCCCCAAATAATATTCCTTTACGTGCTAAGGGGTATCTAGAGAGTGGGATAGGTTTACTAACTACCCTAACCCTAACGCATACCCTAACCCTAACCCCTACCCTAAACCTAACACGTACCCTAATCCTAACCGTACCCTAAACCGAGCCCTAACCCTAACACTAACCCTAACCCTAACCCTAACCCATACCCTACGCCGTACCCGAACCCCTCCCCGAACCCGTACCCTAAGCCGTACCCTAACCCTAACCCTAAGCCTAACCCTAACCCTAGGCTACCCTTGACTGCTTCTGCCTCCAATAGATTTCCTAAGCACTAGTGTTTTAAGGAACAGCTTAAAAAGAGAATCCTAATGTGATTTCTTTATAATGGGTGTGTTCCTTATCTTATCCTAGTGTCTAAACTCTTCTCCATGGCTGGACCCTCAAATAATATTCCTTTACGTGCTAAGGGGTATCTAGAGAGTGGGATAGGTTTAATAACTACCCTAACCCTAACGCGTACCCTAACCCTAACCCCTACCCTAACCCTAACACGTACCCTAATCCTAACCCGTACCCTAAACCGAGCCCTAACCCTAACACTAACCCTATCCCTAACCCTAACCCATACCCTACGCCATACTCGCACCCCTCCCCGAACCCGTACCCTAAGCCGTACCCTAAGCCTGACCCTAAGCCTAACCCTAACCCTAGGCTACCCTTGACTGCTTCTGCCTCCAATAGATTTCCTAAGCACTAGTGTTTTAAGGAACAGCTTAAAAAGAGAATCCTAATGTGATTTCTTTATAATGGGTGTGTTCCTTATCTTATCCTAGTGTCTAAACTCTTCTCCATGGCTGCACCCCCAAATAATATTCCCTTACGTGCTAAGGGGTATCTAGAGAGTGGGATAGGTTTAATAACTACCCTAACCCTAACGCGTACCCTAACCCTAACCCCTACCCTAACCCTAACACATACCCTAATCCTAACCTGAACCCTAAACCGAGCCCTAACCCTAACACTAACACTAACCCTAACCCTAACCCATACCCTACGCCGTACCCGCACCCCTCCCCGAACCCGTACCCTAAGCCATACCCTAAACCTAACCCTAAGCCTAACCCTAACCCTAGGCTACCCTTAACTGCTTCTGCCTCCAATTGATTTCCTAAGCAGTAGTTTTTTAAGAAACAGCTTAAAAAGAGAATCCTAATGTGATTTCTTTATAATGGGTGTGTTCCTTATCTTATCCTAGTGTCTAAACTCTTCTCCATGGCTGGACCCCCAAATAATATTCCTTTACGTGCTAAGGGGGAGCTAGAGAGTGGGATAGGTTTACTAACTACCCTAGCCCTAACGCGTAACCTAACCGTAACCCCTACCCTAACCCTAACACGTACCCTAATCCTAACCCGTACCCTCAACCGAGCCCTAACCCTAACACTAACCCTAAGCCTAACCCTAAACCATACCCTACGCCGTACCCGAACCCCTCCCCGAACCTATTCCCCAAGCCGTACCCTAAACCTAACCCTAAGCCTAACCCTAACCCTAGGCTACCCTTGACTGCTTCTGCCTCCAATAGATTTCCTAAGCACTACTGTTTTAAGGAACAGCTTAAAAAGAGAATCCTAATGTGATTTCTTTATAATGGGTGTGTTCCTTATCTTATCCTAGTGTCTAAACTGTTCTCCATGGCTGCACCCCCAAATAATATTGCCTTACGTGCTAAGGGGTATCTAGAGAATGGGATAGGTTTAATAACTACCCTAACCCTAATGCGTACTCTAACCCTAACCCCTACCCTAACACTAACACGTACCCTAATCCTAACCCGTACCCTAAACCGAGCCCTAACCCTAACACTAACACTAACCCTAACCCTAACCCATACCCTACGCCGTACCCGAACCCCTCCCCAAACCCGTACCCTAAGCCGTACCCTAAGCCTAACCCTAAGCCTAACACTAACCCTAGGCTACCCTTGACTGCTTCTGCCTCCAATAGATTTCCTAAGCACTAGTGTTTTAAGCAACAGCTTAAAAAGAGAATCCTAATGTGATTTCTTTATAATGGGTGTGTTCCTTATCTTATCCTAGTGTCTAAATTCTTCTCCATAGCTGGACCCCCAAATAATATTCCTTTACGTGCTAAGGGGTATCTAGAGAGTGGGATAGGTTTACTAACTACCCTAACCCTAACGCGTACCCTAACCCTAACCCCTACCCTAAACCTAACACGTACCCTAATCCTAACCGTACCCTAAACCGAGCCCTAACCCTAACACTAACCCTAACCCTAACCCTAACCCATACCCTACGCCGTACCCGAAACCCTCCCCGAACCCTTACCCTAAGCCGTACCCTAACCCTAACCCTAAGCCTAACCCTAACCCTAGGCTACCCTTGACTGCTTCTGCCTCCAATAGATTTCCTAAGCACTAGTGTTTTAAGGAACAGCTTAAAAAGAGAATCCTAATGTGATTTCTTTATAATGGGTGTGTTCCTTATCTTATCCTAGTGTCTAAACTCTTCTCCATGGCTGGACCCTCAAATAATATTCCTTTACGTGCTAAGGGGTATCTAGAGAGTGGGATAGGTTTAATAACTACCCTAACCCTAACGCGTACCCTAACCCTAACCCCTACCCTAACCCTAACACGTACCCTAATCCTAACCCGTACCCTAAACCGAGCCCTAACCCTAACACTAACCCTAACCCTAACCCTAACCCATACCCTACGCCTTACCCGCACCCCTCCCCGAACCCGTACCCTAAGCTGTACCCTAAGCCTGACCCTAAGCCTAACCCTAACCCTAGGCTACCCTTGACTGCTTCTGCCTCCAATAGATTTCCTAAGCACTAGTGTTTTAAGGAACAGCTTAAAAAGAGAATCCTAATGTGATTTCTTTATAATGGGTGTGTTCCTTATCTTATCCTAGTGTCTAAACTCTTCTCCATGGCTGCACCCCCAAATAATATTCCCTTACGTGCTAAGGGGTATCTAGAGAGTGGGATAGGTTTAATAACTACCCTAACCCTAACGCGTACCCTAACCCTAACCCCTACCCTAACCCTAACACGTACCCTAATCCTAACCTGTACCCTAAACCGAGCCCTAACCCTAACACTAACACTAACCCTAACCCTAACCCATACCCTACGCCGTACCCGCACCCCTCCCCGAACCCGGACCCTAAGCCATACCCTAAACCTAACCCTAAGCCTAACCCTAACCCTAGGCTACCCTTGACTGCTTCTGCCTCCAATTGATTTCCTAAGCAGTAGTGTTTTAAGAAACAGCTTAAAAAGAGAATCCTAATGTGATTTCTTTATAATGGGTGTGTTCCTTATCTTATCCTAGTGTCTAAACTCTTCTCCATGGCTGGACCCTCAAATAATATTCCTTTACGTGCTAAGGGGGAGCTAGAGAGTGGGATAGGTTTACTAACTACCCTAGCCCTAACGCGTAACCTAACCCTAACCCCTACCCTAACCCTAACACGTACCCTAATCCTAACCCGTACCCTAAACCGAGCCCTAACCCTAACACTAACACTAACCCTAACCCTAACTTATACCCTACGCCGTACCCGAACCCCTCCCCAAACCCGTACCCTAAGCCGTACCCTAAGCCTAACCCTAAGCCTAACACTAACCCTAGGCTACCCTTGACTGCTTCTGCCTCCAATAGATTTCCTAAGCACTAGTGTTTTAAGCAACAGCTTAAAAAGAGAATCCTAATGTGATTTCTTTATAATGGGTGTGTTCCTTATCTTATCCTAGTGTCTAAACTCTTCTCCATGGCTGGACCCTCAAATAATATTCCTTTACGTGCTAAGGGGTATCTAGAGAGTGGGATAGGTTTAATAACTACCCTAACCCTAACGCGTACCCTAACCCTAACGCCTACCCTAGCCCTAACACGTACCCTAATCCTAACCCGTACCCTAAACCGAGCCCTAACCCTAACACTAACCCTAACCCTAACCCTAACCCATACCCTACGCCGTACCCGCACCCCTCCCCGAACCCGTACCCTAAGCCATACCCTAAACCTAACCCTAAGCTTAACCCTAACCCTAGGCTACCCTTGACTGCTTCTGCCTCCAATTGATTTCCTAAGCAGTAGTGTTTTAAGGAACAGCTTAAAAAGAGAATCCTAATGTGATTTCTTTATAATGGGTGTGTTCCTTATCTTATCCTAGTGTCTAAACTCTTCTCCATGGCTGGACCCCCAAATAATATTCCTTTACGTGCTAAGGGGGAGCTAGAGAGTGGGATAGGTTTACTAACTACCCTAGCCCTAACGCGTAACCTAACCCTAACCCCTACCCTAACCCTAACACGTACCCTAATCCTAACCCGTACCCTAAACGGAGCCCTAACCCTAACACTAACCCTAACCCTAACCCTAACCCATACCCTACGCCGTACCCGCACCCCTCCCCGAACCCGTACCCTAAGCCATACCCTAAACCTAACCCTAAGCCTAACCCTAACCCTAGGCTACCCTTGACTGCTTCTGCCTCCAATTGATTTCCTAAGCAGTAGTGTTTTAAGAAACAGCTTAAAAAGAGAATCCTAATGTGATTTCTTTATAATGGGTGTGTTCCTTATCTTATCCTAGTGTCTAAACTCTTCTCCATGGCTGGACCCTCAAATAATATTCCTTTACGTGCTAAGGGGGAGCTAGAGAGTGGGATAGGTTTACTAACTACCCTAGCCCTAACGCGTAACCTAACCCTAACACCTACCCTAACCCTAACACATACCCTAATCCTAACCCATAACCTAAACCGAGCGCTAACCCTAACACTAACCCTAACCCTAACCCTAACCCATACCCTACGCCGTACCCGAACCCCTCCCTGAACCCATTCCCCAAGCCGTACCCTAAACCTAACCCTAAGCCTAACCCTAACCCTAGGCTACCCTTGACTGCTTCTGCCTCCAATAGATTTCCTAAGCACTAGTGTTTTAAGGAACAGCTTAAAAAGAGAATTCTAAAGTGATTTCTTTATAATGGGTGTGTTCCTTATCTTATCCTAGTGTCTAAACTCTTCTCCATGGCTGGACCCCCAAATAATATTCCTTTACGTGCTAAGGGGTATCTAGAGAGTGGGATAGGTTTAATAACTACACTAACCCTAACGCGTACCCTAACCCTAACCCCTACCCTAACCCTAACACGTACCCTAATCCTAACCCGTACCCTAAACCGAGCCCTAACCCTAACACTAACCCTAACCCTAACCCTAACCCATACCCTACACCGAACCCGAACCCCTCCCCAAACCCGTACCCTAAGCCGTACCCTAAGGCTAACCCTAAGCCTAACCCTAACCCTAGGCTACCCTTGACTGCTTCTGCCTCCAATAGATTTCCTAAGCACTAGTGTTTTAAGGAACAGCTTAAAAAGAGAATCCTAATGTGATTTCTTTATAATGGGTGTGTTCCTTATCTTATCCTAGTGTCTAAACTCTTCTCCATGGCTGGACCCTCAAATAATATTCCTTTACGTGCTAAGGGGTATCTAGAGAGTGGGATAGGTTTAATAACTACCCTAACCCTAACGCGTACCCTAACCCTAACCCCTACCCTAACCCTAACACGTACCCTAATCCTAACCCGTACCCTAAACCGAGCCCTAACCCTAACACTAACCCTATCCCTAACCCTAACCCATACCCTACGCCGTACCCGCACCCCTCCCCGAACCCGTACCCTAAGCCGTACCCTAAGCCTGACCCTAAGCCTAACCCTAACCGTAGGCTACCCTTGACTGCTTCTGCCTCCAATAGATTTCCTAAGCACTAGTGTTTTAAGGAACAGCTTAAAAAGAGAATCCTAATGTGATTTCTTTATAATGGGTGTGTTCCTTATCTTATCCTAGTGTCTAAACTCTTCTCCATGGCTGCACCCCCAAATAATATTCCCTTACGTGCTAAGGGGTATCTAGAGAGTGGGATAGGTTTAATAACTACCCTAACCCTAACGCGTACCCTAACCCTAACCCCTACCCTAACCCTAACACGTACCCTAATCCTAACCGTACCCTAAACCGAGCCCTAAGCCTAACACTAACCCTAACCCTAACCCTAACCCATACCCTACGCCGTACCCGAACCCCTCCCCGAACCCGTACCCTAAGCCGTACCCTAACCCTAACCCTAAGCCTAACCCTAACCCTAGGCTACCCTTGACTGCTTCTGCCTCCAATAGATTTCCTAAGCACTAGTGTTTTAAGGAACAGCTGAAAAAGAGAATCCTAATGTGATTTCTTTATAATGGGTGTGTTCCTTATCTTATCCTAGTGTCTAAACTCTTCTCCATGGCTGGACCCCCAAATAATATTCCTTTACGTGCTAAGGGGGAGCTAGAGAGTGGGATAGGTTTACTAACTACCCTAGCCCTAACGCGTAACCTAACCCTAACCCCTACCCTAACCCTAACACGTACCCTAATCCTAACCCGTACCCTAAACGGAGCCCTAACCCTAACACTAACCCTAACCCTAACCCTAACCCATACCCTACGCCGTACCCGCACCCCTCCCCGAACCCGTACCCTAAGCCATACCCTAAACCTAACCCTAAGCCTAACCCTAACCCTAGGCTACCCTTGACTGCTTCTGCCTCCAATTGATTTCCTAAGCAGTAGTGTTTTAAGAAACAGCTTAAAAAGAGAATCCTAATGTGATTTCTTTATAATGGGTGTGTTCCTTATCTTATCCTAGTGTCTAAACTCTTCTCCATGGCTGGACCCTCAAATAATATTCCTTTACGTGCTAAGGGGGAGCTAGAGAGTGGGATAGGTTTACTAACTACCCTAGCCCTAACGCGTAACCTAACCCTAACACCTACCCTAACCCTAACACATACCCTAATCCTAACCCATAACCTAAACCGAGCGCTAACCCTAACACTAACCCTAACCCTAACCCTAACCCATACCCTACGCCGTACCCGAACCCCTCCCTGAACCCATTCCCCAAGCCGTACCCTAAACCTAACCCTAAGCCTAACCCTAACCCTAGGCTACCCTTGACTGCTTCTGCCTCCAATAGATTTCCTAAGCACTAGTGTTTTAAGGAACAGCTTAAAAAGAGAATTCTAAAGTGATTTCTTTATAATGGGTGTGTTCCTTATCTTATCCTAGTGTCTAAACTCTTCTCCATGGCTGGACCCCCAAATAATATTCCTTTACGTGCTAAGGGGTATCTAGAGAGTGGGATAGGTTTAATAACTACCCTAACCCTAACGCGTACCCTAACCCTAACCCCTACCCTAACCCTAACACGTACCCTAATCCTAACCCGTACCCTAAACCGAGCCCTAACCCTAACACTAACCCTAACCCTAACCCTAACCCATACCCTACACCGTACCCGAACCCCTCCCCAAACCCGTACCCTAAGCCGTACCCTAAGGCTAACCCTAAGCCTAACCCTAACCCTAGGCTACCCTTGACTGCTTCTGCCTCCAATAGATTTCCTAAGCACTAGTGTTTTAAGGAACAGCTTAAAAAGAGAATCCTAATGTGATTTCTTTATAGTGGGTGTGTTCCTTATCTTATCCTAGTGTCTAAACTCTTCTCCATGGCTGCACCCCCAAATAATATTGCCTTACGTGCTAAGGGGTATGTAGAGAGTGGGATAGGTTTAATAACTACCCTAACCCTAATGCGTACTCTAACCCTAACCCCTACCCTAACACTAACACGTACCCTAATCCTAACCCGTACCCTAAACCGAGCCCTAACCCTAACATTAACACTAACCCTAACCCTAACCCATACCCTACGCCGTACCCGAACCCCTCCCCAAACCCGTACCCTAAGCCATACCCTAAGCCTAACCCTAAGCCTAACACTAACCCTAGGCTACCCTTGACTGCTTCTGCCTCCAATAGATTTCCTAAGCACTAGTGTTTTAAGCAACAGCTTAAAAAGAGAATCCTAATGTGATTTCTTTATAATGGGTGTGTTCCTTATCTTATCCTAGTGTGTAAACTCTTCTCCATGGCTGGACCCCCAAATAATATTCCTTTACGTGCTAAGGGGTATCTAGAGAGTGGGATAGGTTTACTAACTACCCTAACCCTAACGCATACCCTAACCCTAACCCCTACCCTAAACCTAACACGTACCCTAATCCTAACCGTACCCTAAACCGAGCCCTAACCCTAACACTAACCCTAACCCTAACCCTAACCCATACCCTACGCCGTACCCGAACCCCTCCCCGAACCCGTACCCTAAGCCGTACCCTAACCCTAACCCTAAGCCTAACCCTAACCCTAGGCTACCCTTGACTGCTTCTGCCTCCAATAGATTTCCTAAGCACTAGTGTTTTAAGGAACAGCTTAAAAAGAGAATCCTAATGTGATTTCTTTATAATGGGTGTGTTCCTTATCTTATCCTAGTGTCTAAACTCTTCTCCATGGCTGGACCCTCAAATAATATTCCTTTACGTGCTAAGGGGTATCTAGAGAGTGGGATAGGTTTAATAACTACCCTAACCCTAACGCGTACCCTAACCCTAACCCCTACCCTAACCCTAACACGTACCCTAATCCTAACCCGTACCCTAAACCGAGCCCTAACCCTAACACTAACCCTATCCCTAACCCTAACCCATACCCTACGCCATACTCGCACCCCTCCCCGAACCCGTACCCTAAGCCGTACCCTAAGCCTGACCCTAAGCCTAACCCTAACCCTAGGCTACCCTTGACTGCTTCTGCCTCCAATAGATTTCCTAAGCACTAGTGTTTTAAGGAACAGCTTAAAAAGAGAATCCTAATGTGATTTCTTTATAATGGGTGTGTTCCTTATCTTATCCTAGTGTCTAAACTCTTCTCCATGGCTGCACCCCCAAATAATATTCCCTTACGTGCTAAGGGGTATCTAGAGAGTGGGATAGGTTTAATAACTACCCTAACCCTAACGCGTACCCTAACCCTAACCCCTACCCTAACCCTAACACATACCCTAATCCTAACCTGAACCCTAAACCGAGCCCTAACCCTAACACTAACACTAACCCTAACCCTAACCCATACCCTACGCCGTACCCGCACCCCTCCCCGAACCCGTACCCTAAGCCATACCCTAAACCTAACCCTAAGCCTAACCCTAACCCTAGGCTACCCTTAACTGCTTCTGCCTCCAATTGATTTCCTAGGCAGTAGTTTTTTAAGAAACAGCTTAAAAAGAGAATCCTAATGTGATTTCTTTATAATGGGTGTGTTCCTTATCTTATCCTAGTGTCTAAACTCTTCTCCATGGCTGGACCCCCAAATAATATTCCTTTACGTGCTAAGGGGGAGCTAGAGAGTGGGATAGGTTTACTAACTACCCTAGCCCTAACGCGTAACCTAACCGTAACCCCTACCCTAACCCTAACACGTACCCTAATCCTAACCCGTACCCTCAACCGAGCCCTAACCCTAACACTAACCCTAAGCCTAACCCTAAACCATACCCTACGCCGTACCCGAACCCCTCCCCGAACCTATTCCCCAAGCCGTACCCTAAACCTAACCCTAAGCCTAACCCTAACCCTAGGCTACCCTTGACTGCTTCTGCCTCCAATAGATTTCCTAAGCACTACTGTTTTAAGGAACAGCTTAAAAAGAGAATCCTAATGTGATTTCTTTATAATGGGTGTGTTCCTTATCTTATCCTAGTGTCTAAACTGTTCTCCATGGCTGCACCCCCAAATAATATTGCCTTACGTGCTAAGGGGTATCTAGAGAGTGGGATAGGTTTAATAACTACCCTAACCCTAATGCGTACTCTAACCCTAACCCCTACCCTAACACTAACACGTACCCTAATCCTAACCCGTACCCTAAACCGAGCCCTAACCCTAACACTAACACTAACCCTAACCCTAACCCATACCCTACGCCGTACCCGAACCCCTCCCCAAACCCGTACCCTAAGCCGTACCCTAAGCCTAACCCTAAGCCTAACACTAACCCTAGGCTACCCTTGACTGCTTCTGCCTCCAATAGATTTCCTAAGCACTAGTGTTTTAAGCAACAGCTTAAAAAGAGAATCCTAATGTGATTTCTTTATAATGGGTGTGTTCCTTATCTTATCCTAGTGTCTAAATTCTTCTCCATGGCTGGACCCCCAAATAATATTCCTTTACGTGCTAAGGGGTATCTAGAGAGTGGGATAGGTTTACTAACTACCCTAACCCTAACGCGTACCCTAACCCTAACCCCTACCCTAAACCTAACACGTACCCTAATCCTAACCGTACCCTAAACCGAGCCCTAACCCTAACACTAACCCTAACCCTAACCCTAACCCATACCCTACGCCGTACCCGAAACCCTCCCCGAACCCTTACCCTAAGCCGTACCCTAACCCTAACCCTAAGCCTAACCCTAACCCTAGGCTACCCTTGACTGCTTCTGCCTCCAATAGATTTCCTAAGCACTAGTGTTTTAAGGAACAGCTTAAAAAGAGAATCCTAATGTGATTTCTTTATAATGGGTGTGTTCCTTATCTTATCCTAGTGTCTAAACTCTTCTCCATGGCTGGACCCTCAAATAATATTCCTTTACGTGCTAAGGGGTATCTAGAGAGTGGGATAGGTTTAATAACTACCCTAACCCTAACGCGTACCCTAACCCTAACCCCTACCCTAACCCTAACACGTACCCTAATCCTAACCCGTACCCTAAACCGAGCCCTAACCCTAACACTAACCCTAACCCTAACCCTAACCCATACCCTACGCCTTACCCGCACCCCTCCCCGAACCCGTACCCTAAGCTGTACCCTAAGCCTGACCCTAAGCCTAACCCTAACCCTAGGCTACCCTTGACTGCTTCTGCCTCCAATAGATTTCCTAAGCACTAGTGTTTTAAGGAACAGCTTAAAAAGAGAATCCTAATGTGATTTCTTTATAATGGGTGTGTTCCTTATCTTATCCTAGTGTCTAAACTCTTCTCCATGGCTGCACCCCCAAATAATATTCCCTTACGTGCTAAGGGGTATCTAGAGAGTGGGATAGGTTTAATAACTACCCTAACCCTAACGCGTACCCTAACCCTAACGCCTACCCTAACCCTAACACGTACCCTAATCCTAACCCGTACCCTAAACCGAGCCCTAACCCTAACACTAACCCTAACCCTAACCCTAACCCATACCCTACGCCGTACCCGCACCCCTCCCCGAACCCGTACCCTAAGCCATACCCTAAACCTAACCCTAAGCTTAACCCTAACCCTAGGCTACCCTTGACTGCTTCTGCCTCCAATTGATTTCCTAAGCAGTAGTGTTTTAAGGAACAGCTTAAAAAGAGAATCCTAATGTGATTTCTTTATAATGGGTGTGGTCCTTATCTTATCCTAGTGTCTAAACTCTTCTCCATGGCTGGACCTCCAAATAATATTCCTTTACGTGCTAACGGGGAGCTAGAGAGTGGGATAGGTTTACTAACTACCCTAGCCCTAACGCGTAACCTAACCCTAACCCCTACCCTAACCCTAACACGTACCCTAATCCTAACCCGTACCCTAAACCGAGGCCTAACCCTAACACTAACCCTAACCCTAACCCTAAACCATACCCTACGCCGTACCCGAACCCCTCCCCAAACCCATACCCCAAGCCGTACCCTAAGCCTAACCCTAAGCCTAACCCTAACCCTAGGCTACCCTTGACTGCTTCTGCCTCCAATAGATTTCCTAAGCACTAGTGTTTTAAGGAACAGCTTAAATAGAGAATCCTAATGTGATTTCTTTATAATGGGTGTGTTCCTTATCTTATCCTAGTGTCTAAATTCTTCTCCATGGCTGCACCCCCAAATAATATTCCCTTACGTGCTAAGGGGTATCTAGAGAGTGGGATAGGTTTAATAACTACCCTAACCCTAACGCGTACCCTAACCCTAACCCCTACCCTAACCCTAACACGTACCCTAATCCTAACCTGTACCCTAAACCGAGCCCTAACCCTAACACTAACACTAACCCTAACCCTAACCCATACCCTACGCCGTACCCGCACCCCTCCCCGAACCCGGACCCTAAGCCATACCCTAAACCTAACCCTAAGCCTAACCCTAACCCTAGGCTACCCTTGACTGCTTCTGCCTCCAATTGATTTCCTAAGCAGTAGTGTTTTAAGAAACAGCTTAAAAAGAGAATCCTAATGTGATTTCTTTATAATGGGTGTGTTCCTTATCTTATCCTAGTGTCTAAACTCTTCTCCATGGCTGGACCCTCAAATAATATTCCTTTACGTGCTAAGGGGGAGGTAGAGAGTGGGATAGGTTTACTAACTACCCTAGCCCTAACGCGTAACCTAACCCTAACCCCTACCCTAACCCTAACACGTACCCTAATCCTAACCCGTACCCTAAACCGAGCCCTAACCCTAACACTAACACTAACCCTAACCCTAACTTATACCCTACGCCGTACCCGAACCCCTCCCCAAACCCGTACCCTAAGCCGTACCCTAAGCCTAACCCTAAGCCTAACACTAACCCTAGGCTACCCTTGACTGCTTCTGCCTCCAATAGATTTCCTAAGCACTAGTGTTTTAAGCAACAGCTTAAAAAGAGAATCCTAATGTGATTTCTTTATAATGGGTGTGTTCCTTATCTTATCCTAGTGTCTAAACTCTTCTCCATGGCTGGACCCTCAAATAATATTCCTTTACGTGCTAAGGGGTATCTAGAGAGTGGGATAGGTTTAATAACTACCCTAACCCTAACGCGTACCCTAACCCTAACGCCTACCCTAGCCCTAACACGTACCCTAATCCTAACCCGTACCCTAAACCGAGCCCTAACCCTAACACTAACCCTAACCCTAACCCTAACCCATACCCTACGCCGTACCCGCACCCCTCCCCGAACCCGTACCCTAAGCCATACCCTAAACCTAACCCTAAGCTTAACCCTAACCCTAGGCTACCCTTGACTGCTTCTGCCTCCAATTGATTTCCTAAGCAGTAGTGTTTTAAGGAACAGCTTAAAAAGAGAATCCTAATGTGATTTCTTTATAATGGGTGTGTTCCTTATCTTATCCTAGTGTCTAAACTCTTCTCCATGGCTGGACCCCCAAATAATATTCCTTTACGTGCTAAGGGGGAGCTAGAGAGTGGGATAGGTTTACTAACTACCCTAGCCCTAACGCGTAACCTAACCCTAACCCCTACCCTAACCCTAACACGTACCCTAATCCTAACCCGTACCCTAAACGGAGCCCTAACCCTAACACTAACCCTAACCCTAACCCTAACCCATACCCTACGCCGTACCCGCACCCCTCCCCGAACCCGTACCCTAAGCCATACCCTAAACCTAACCCTAAGCCTAACCCTAACCCTAGGCTACCCTTGACTGCTTCTGCCTCCAATTGATTTCCTAAGCAGTAGTGTTTTAAGAAACAGCTTAAAAAGAGAATCCTAATGTGATTTCTTTATAATGGGTGTGTTCCTTATCTTATCCTAGTGTCTAAACTCTTCTCCATGGCTGGACCCTCAAATAATATTCCTTTACGTGCTAAGGGGGAGCTAGAGAGTGGGATAGGTTTACTAACTACCCTAGCCCTAACGCGTAACCTAACCCTAACACCTACCCTAACCCTAACACATACCCTAATCCTAACCCATAACCTAAACCGAGCGCTAACCCTAACACTAACCCTAACCCTAACCCTAACCCATACCCTACGCCGTACCCGAACCCCTCCCTGAACACATTCCCCAAGCCGTACCCTAAACCTAACCCTAAGCCTAACCCTAACCCTAGGCTACCCTTGACTGCTTCTGCCTCCAATAGATTTCCTAAGCACTAGTGTTTTAAGGAACAGCTTAAAAAGAGAATTCTAAAGTGATTTCTTTATAATGGGTGTGTTCCTTATCTTATCCTAGTGTCTAAACTCTTCTCCATGGCTGGACCCCCAAATAATATTCCTTTACGTGCTAAGGGGTATCTAGAGAGTGGGATAGGTTTAATAACTACACTAACCCTAACGCGTACCCTAACCCTAACCCCTACCCTAACCCTAACACGTACCCTAATCCTAACCCGTACCCTAAACCGAGCCCTAACCCTAACACTAACCCTAACCCTAACCCTAACCCATACCCTACACCGAACCCGAACCCCTCCCCAAACCCGTACCCTAAGCCGTACCCTAAGGCTAACCCTAAGCCTAACCCTAACCCTAGGCTACCCTTGACTGCTTCTGCCTCCAATAGATTTCCTAAGCACTAGTGTTTTAAGGAACAGCTTAAAAAGAGAATCCTAATGTGATTTCTTTATAATGGGTGTGTTCCTTATCTTATCCTAGTGTCTAAACTCTTCTCCATGGCTGGACCCTCAAATAATATTCCTTTACGTGCTAAGGGGTATCTAGAGAGTGGGATAGGTTTAATAACTACCCTAACCCTAACGCGTACCCTAACCCTAACCCCTACCCTAACCCTAACACGTACCCTAATCCTAACCCGTACCCTAAACCGAGCCCTAACCCTAACACTAACCCTATCCCTAACCCTAACCCATACCCTACGCCGTACCCGCACCCCTCCCCGAACCCGTACCCTAAGCCGTACCCTAAGCCTGACCCTAAGCCTAACCCTAACCCTAGGCTACCCTTGACTGCTTCTGCCTCCAATAGATTTCCTAAGCACTAGTGTTTTAAGGAACAGCTTAAAAAGAGAATCGTAATGTGATTTCTTTATAATGGGTGTGTTCCTTATCTTATCCTAGTGTCTAAACTCTTCTCCATGGCTGCACCCCCAAATAATATTCCCTTACGTGCTAAGGGGTATCTAGAGAGTGGGATAGGTTTAATAACTACCCTAACCCTAACGCGTACCCTAACCCTAACCCCTACCCTAACCCTAACACGTACCCTAATCCTAACCGTACCCTAAACCGAGCCCTAAGCCTAACACTAACCCTAACCCTAACCCTAACCCATACCCTACGCCGTACCCGAACCCCTCCCCGAACCCGTACCCTAAGCCGTACCCTAACCCTAACCCTAAGCCTAACCCTAACCCTAGGCTACCCTTGACTGCTTCTGCCTCCAATAGATTTCCTAAGCACTAGTGTTTTAAGGAACAGCTGAAAAAGAGAATCCTAATGTGATTTCTTTATAATGGGTGTGTTCCTTATCTTATCCTAGTGTCTAAACTCTTCTCCATGGCTGGACCCCCAAATAATATTCCTTTACGTGCTAAGGGGGAGCTAGAGAGTGGGATAGGTTTACTAACTACCCTAGCCCTAACGCGTAACCTAACCCTAACCCCTACCCTAACCCTAACACATACCCTAATCCTAACCCGTACCCTAAACCGAGCCCTAACCCTAACACTAACCCTAACCCTAACCCTAAACCATACCCTACGCCGTACCCGAACCCCTCCCCGAACCCATTCCCCAAGCCGTACCCTAAACCTAACCCTAAGCCTAACCCTAACCCTAGGCTACCCTTGACTGCTTCTGCCTCCAATAGATTTCCTAAGCACTAGTGTTTTAAGGAACAGCTTAAAAAGAGAATCCTAAAGTGATTTCTTTATAATGGGTGTGTTCCTTATCTTATCCTAGTGTCTAAACTCTTCTCCATGGCTGGACCCCCAAATAATATTCCTTTACGTGCTAAGGGGTATCTAGAGAGTGGGATAGGTTTAATAACTACCCTAACCCTAACGCGTACCCTAACCCTAACCCCTACCCTAACCCTAACACGTACCCTAATCCTAACCTGAACCCTAAACCGAGCCCTAACCCTAACACTAACACTAACCCTAACCCTAACCCATACCCTATACCGTACCCGCACCCCTCCCCGAACCCGTACCCTAAGCCATACCCTAAACCTAACCCTAAGCCTAACCCTAACCCTAGGCTACCCTTGACTGCTTCTGCCTCCAATTGATTTCCTAAGCAGTAGTTTTTTAAGAAACAGCTTAAAAAGAGAATCCTAATGTGATTTCTTTATAATGGGTGTGTTCCTTATCTTATCCTAGTGTCTAAACTCTTCTCCATGGCTGGACCCCCAAATAATATTCCTTTACGTGCTAAGGGGGAGCTAGAGAGTGGGATAGGTTTACTAACTACCCTAGCCCTAACGCGTAACCTAACCCTAACCCCTACCCTAACCCTAACACGTACCCTAATCCTAACCCGTACCCTAAACCGAGCCCTAACCCTAACACTAACCCTAAGCCTAACCCTAAACCATACCCTACGCCGTACCCGAACCCCTCCCCGAACCCATTCCCCAAGCCGTACCCTAAACCTAACCCTAAGCCTAACCCTAACCCTAGGCTACCCTTGACTGCTTCTGCCTCCAATAGATTTCCTAAGCACTACTGTTTTAAGGAACAGCTTAAAAAGAGAATCCTAATGTGATTTCTTTATAATGGGTGTGTTCCTTATCTTATCCTAGTGTCTAAACTGTTCTCCATGGCTGCACCCCCAAATAATATTGCCTTACGTGCTAAGGGGTATCTAGAGAGTGGGATAGGTTTAATAACTACCCTAACCCTAATGCGTACTCTAACCCTAACCCCTACCCTAACACTAACACGTACCCTAATCCTAACCCGTACCCTAAACCGAGCCCTAACCCTAACACTAACACTAACCCTAACCCTAACCCATACCCTACGCCGTACCCGAACCCCTCCCCAAACCCGTACCCTAAGCCGTACCCTAAGCCTAACCCTAAGCCTAACACTAACCCTAGGCTACCCTTGACTGCTTCTGCCTCCAATAGATTTCCTAAGCACTAGTGTTTTAAGCAACAGCTTAAAAAGAGAATCCTAATGTGATTTCTTTATAATGGGTGTGTTCCTTATCTTATCCTAGTGTCTAAATTCTTCTCCATGGCTGGACCCCCAAATAATATTCCTTTACGTGCTAAGGGGTATCTAGAGAGTGGGATAGGTTTACTAACTACCCTAACCCTAACGCGTACCCTAACCCTAACCCCTACCCTAAACCTAACACGTACCCTAATCCTAACCGTACCCTAAACCGAGCCCTAACCCTAACACTAACCCTAACCCTAACCCTAACCCATACCCTACGCCGTACCCGAAACCCTCCCCGAACCCTTACCCTAAGCCGTACCCTAACCCTAACCCTAAGCCTAACCCTAACCCTAGGCTACCCTTGACTGCTTCTGCCTCCAATAGATTTCCTAAGCACTAGTGTTTTAAGGAACAGCTTAAAAAGAGAATCCTAATGTGATTTCTTTATAATGGGTGTGTTCCTTATCTTATCCTAGTGTCTAAACTCTTCTCCATGGCTGGACCCTCAAATAATATTCCTTTACGTGCTAAGGGGTATCTAGAGAGTGGGATAGGTTTAATAACTACCCTAACCCTAACGCGTACCCTAACCCTAACGCCTACCCTAACCCTAACACGTACCCTAATCCTAACCCGTACCCTAAACCGAGCCCTAACCCTAACACTAACCCTAACCCTAACCCTAACCCATACCCTACGCCGTACCCGCACCACTCCCCGAACCCGTACCCTAAGCCATACCCTAAACCTAACCCTAAGCTTAACCCTAACCCTAGGCTACCCTTGACTGCTTCTGCCTCCAATTGATTTCCTAAGCAGTAGTGTTTTAAGGAACAGCTTAAAAAGAGAATCCTAATGTGATTTCTTTATAATGGGTGTGTTCCTTATCTTATCCTAGTGTCTAAACTCTTCTCCATGGTTGGACCCTCAAATAATATTCCTTTACGTGCTAAGGGGGAGCTAGAGAGTGGGATAGGTTTACTAACTACCCTAGCCCTAACGCGTAACCTAACCCTAACCCCTACCCGAACCCTAACACGTACCCTAATCCTAACCCGTACCCTAAACCGAGCCCTAACCCTAACACTAACCCTAACCCTAACCCTAACCCATACCCTACGCCATACCCGAACCCCTCCCTGAACCCATTCCCCAAGCCGTACCCTAAACCTAACCCTAAGCCTAACCCTAACCCTAGGCTACCCTTGACTGCTTCTGCCTCCAATAGATTTCCTAAGCACTAGTGTTTTAAGGAACAGCTTAAAAAGAGAATTCTAAAGTGATTTCTTTATAATGGGTGTGTTCCTTATCTTATCCTAGTGTCTAAACTCTTCTCCATGGCTGGACCCCCAAATAATATTCCTTTACGTGCTAAGGGGTATCTAGAGAGTGGGATAGGTTTAATAACTACCCTAACCCTAACGCGTACCCTAACCCTAACCCCTACCCTAACCCTAACACGTACCCTAATCCTAACCCGTACCCTAAACCGAGCCCTAACCCTAACACTAACCCTAACCCTAACCCTAACCCATACCCTACGCCGTACCCGAACCCCTCCCCAAACCCGTACCCTAAGCCGTACCCTAAGGCTAACCCTAAGCCTAACCCTAACCCTAGGCTACCCTTGACTGCTTCTGCCTCCAATAGATTTCCTAAGCACTAGTGTTTTAAGGAACAGCTTAAAAAGAGAATCCTAATGTGATTTCTTTATAATGGGTGTGTTCCTTATCTTATCCTAGTGTCTAAACTCTTCTCCATGGCTGCACCCCCAAATAATATTGCCTTACGTGCTAAGGGGTATGTAGAGAGTGGGATAGGTTTAATAACTACCCTAACCCTAATGCGTACTCTAACCCTAACCCCTACCCTAACACTAACACGTACCCTAATCCTAACCCGTACCCTAAACCGAGCCCTAACCCTAACACTAACACTAACCCTAACCCTAACCCATACCCTACGCCGTACCCGAACCCCTCCCCAAACCCGTACCCTAAGCCATACCCTAAGCCTAACCCTAAGCCTAACACTAACCCTAGGCTACCCTTGACTGCTTCTGCCTCCAATAGATTTCCTAAGCACTAGTGTTTTAAGCAACAGCTTAAAAAGAGAATCCTAATGTGATTTCTTTATAATGGGTGTGTTCCTTATCTTATCCTAGTGTGTAAACTCTTCTCCATGGCTGGACCCCCAAATAATATTCCTTTACGTGCTAAGGGGTATCTAGAGAGTGGGATAGGTTTACTAACTACCCTAACCCTAACCCGTACCCTAACCCTAACCCCTACCCTAAACCTAACACGTACCCTAATCCTAACCGTACCCTAAACCGAGCCCTAACCCTAACACTAACCCTAACCCTAACCCTAACCCATACCCTACGCCGTACCCGAACCCCTCCCCGAACCCGTACCCTAAGCCGTACCCTAACCCTAACCCTAAGCCTAACCCTAACCCTAGGCTACCCTTGACTGCTTCTGCCTCCAATAGATTTCCTAAGCACTAGTGTTTTAAGGAACAGCTTAAAAAGAGAATCCTAATGTGATTTCTTTATAATGGGTGTGTTCCTTATCTTATCCTAGTGTCTAAACTCTTCTCCATGGCTGGACCCTCAAATAATATTCCTTTACGTGCTAAGGGGTATCTAGAGAGTGGGATAGGTTTATTAACTACCCTAACCCTAACGCGTACCCTAACCCTAACCCCTACCCTAACCCTAACACGTACCCTAATCCTAAACCGTACCCTAAACCGAGCCCTAACCCTAACACTAACCCTATCCCTAACCCTAACCCATACCCTACGCCGTACCCGCACCCCTCCCCGAACCCGTACCCTAAGCCGTACCCTAAGCCTGACCCTAAGCCTAACCCTAACCCTAGGCTACCCTTGACTGCTTCTGCCTCCAATAGATTTCCTAAGCACTAGTGTTTTAAGGAACAGCTTAAAAAGAGAATCCTAAAGTGATTTCTTTATAATGGGTGTGTTCCTTATCTTATCCTAGTGTCTAAACTCTTCTCCATGGCTGGACCCCCAAATAATATTCCCTTACGTGCTAAAGGGTATCTAGAGAGTGGGATAGGTTTAATAACTACCCTAACCCTAACGCGTACCCTAACCCTAACCCCTACCCTAACCCTAACTCGTACCCTAATCCTAACCCATACCCTAAACCGAGCCCTAACCCTATCACTAACCCTAACCCTAACCCTAACCCATACCGTACGCCGTACACGAACCCCTCCCCGAACCCATTCCCCAAGCCGTACCCTAAACCTAACCCTAAGCCTAACCCTAACCCTAGGCTACCCTTGACTGCTTCTGCCTCCAATAGATTTCCTAAGCACTAGTGTTTTAAGGAACAGCTTAAAAAGAGAATCCTAATGTGATTTCTTTATAATGGGTGTGTTCCTTATCTTATCCTAGTGTCTAAACTCTTCTCCATGGCTGCACCCCCAAATAATATTGCCTTACGTGCTAAGGGGTATCTAGAGAGTGGGATAGGTTTAATAACTACCCTAACCCTAATGCGTACTCTAACCCTAACCCCTACCCTAACACTAACACGTACCCTAATCCTAACCCGTACCCTAAACCGAGCCCTAACCCTAACACTAACACTAACCCTAACCCTAACCCATACCCTACGCCGTACCCGAACCCCTCCCCAAACCCGTACCCTAAGCCGTACCCTAAGCCTAACCCTAAGCCTAACACTAACCCTAGGCTACCCTTGACTGCTTCTGCCTCCAATAGATTTCCTAAGCACTAGTGTTTTAAGCAACAGCTTAAAAAGAGAATCCTAATGTGATTTCTTTATAATGGGTGTGTTCCTTATCTTATCCTAGTGTCTAAATTCTTCTCCATGGCTGGACCCCCAAATAATATTCCTTTACGTGCTAAGGGGTATCTAGAGAGTGGGTTAGGTTTACTAACAACCCTAACCCTAACGCGTACCCTAACCCTAACCCCTACCCTAATCCGAACACGTACCCTAATCCTAACCGTACCCTAAACCGAGCCCTAACCCTAACACTAACCCTAACCCTAACCCTAACCCATACCCTACGCCGTACCCGAAACCCTCCCCGAACCCTTACCCTAAGCCGTACCCTAACCCTAACCCTAAGCCTAACCCTAACCCTAGGCTACCCTTGACTGCTTCTGCCTCCAATAGATTTCCTACGCACTAGTGTTTTAAGGAACAGCTTAAAAAGAGAATCCTAATGTGATTTCTTTATAATGGGTGTGTTCCTTATCTTATCCTAGTGTCTAAATTCTTCTCCATGGCTACACCCCCAAATAATATTCCCTTACGTGCTAAGGGGTATCTAGAGAGTGGGATAGGTTTAATAACTACCCTAACCCTAACGCGTACCCTAACCCTAACCCCTACCCTAACCCTAACACGTACCCTAATCCTAACCTGTACCCTAAACCGAGCCCTAACCCTAACACTAACACTAACCCTAACCCTAACCCATACCCTACGACGTACCCGCACCCCTCCCCGAACCCGTACCCTAAGCCATACCCTAAACCTAACCCTAAGCCTAACCCTAACCCTAGGCTACCCTTGACTGCTTCTGCCTCCAATTGATTTCCTAAGCAGTAGTGTTTTAAGAAACAGCTTAAAAAGAGAATCTTAATGTGATTTCTTTATAATGGGTGTGTTCCTTATCTTATCCTAGTGTCTAAACTCTTCTCCATGGCTGGACCCTCAAATAATATTCCTTTACGTGCTAAGGTGGAGCTAGAGAGTGGGATAGGTTTACTAACTACCCTAGCCCTAACGCGTAACCTAACCCTAACCCCTACCCTAACCCTAACACGTACCCTAATCCTAACCCGTACCCTAAACCGAGCCCTAACCCTAACACTAACCCTAACCCTAACCCTAACCCATACCCTACGCCGTACCCGAACCCCTCCCTGAACCCATTCCCCAAGCCGTACCCTAAACCTAACCCTAAGCCTAACCCTAACCCTAGGCTACCCTTGACTGCTTCTGCCTCCAATAGATTTCCTAAGCACTAGTGTTTTAAGGAACAGCTTAAAAAGAGAATTCTAAAGTGATTTCTTTATAATGGGTGTGTTCCTTATCTTATCCTAGTGTCTAAACTCTTCTCCATGGCTGGACCCCCAAATAATATTCCTTTACGTGCTAAGGGGTATCTAGAGAGTGGGATAGGTTTAATAACTACCCTAACCCTAACGCGTACCCTAACCCTAACCCCTACCCTAACCCTAACACGTACCCTAATCCTAACCCGTACCCTAAACCGAGCCCTAACCCTAACACTAACCCTAACCCTAACCCTAACCCATACCCTACACCGTACCCGAACCCCTCCCCAAACCCGTACCCTAAGCCGTACCCTAAGGCTAACCCTAAGCCTAACCCTAACCCTAGGCTACCCTTGACTGCTTCTGCCTCCAATAGATTTCCTAAGCACTAGTGTTTTAAGGAACAGCTTAAAAAGAGAATCCTAATGTGATTTCTTTATAGTGGGTGTGTTCCTTATCTTATCCTAGTGTCTAAACTCTTCTCCATGGCTGCACCCCCAAATAATATTGCCTTACGTGCTAAGGGGTATGTAGAGAGTGGGATAGGTTTAATAACTACCCTAACCCTAATGCGTACTCTAACCCTAACCCCTACCCTAACACTAACACGTACCCTAATCCTAACCCGTACCCTAAACCGAGCCCTAACCCTAACATTAACACTAACCCTAACCCTAACCCATACCCTACGCCGTACCCGAACCCCTCCCCAAACCCGTACCCTAAGCCATACCCTAAGCCTAACCCTAAGCCTAACACTAACCCTAGGCTACCCTTGACTGCTTCTGCCTCCAATAGATTTCCTAAGCACTAGTGTTTTAAGCAACAGCTTAAAAAGAGAATCCTAATGTGATTTCTTTATAATGGGTGTGTTCCTTATCTTATCCTAGTGTGTAAACTCTTCTCCATGGCTGGACCCCCAAATAATATTCCTTTACGTGCTAAGGGGTATCTAGAGAGTGGGATAGGTTTACTAACTACCCTAACCCTAACGCATACCCTAACCCTAACCCCTACCCTAAACCTAACACGTACCCTAATCCTAACCGTACCCTAAACCGAGCCCTAACCCTAACACTAACCCTAACCCTAACCCTAACCCATACCCTACGCCGTACCCGAACCCCTCCCCGAACCCGTACCCTAAGCCGTACCCTAACCCTAACCCTAAGCCTAACCCTAACCCTAGGCTACCCTTGACTGCTTCTGCCTCCAATAGATTTCCTAAGCACTAGTGTTTTAAGGAACAGCTTAAAAAGAGAATCCTAATGTGATTTCTTTATAATGGGTGTGTTCCTTATCTTATCCTAGTGTCTAAACTCTTCTCCATGGCTGGACCCTCAAATAATATTCCTTTACGTGCTAAGGGGTATCTAGAGAGTGGGATAGGTTTAATAACTACCCTAACCCTAACGCGTACCCTAACCCTAACCCCTACCCTAACCCTAACACGTACCCTAATCCTAACCCGTACCCTAAACCGAGCCCTAACCCTAACACTAACCCTATCCCTAACCCTAACCCATACCCTACGCCATACTCGCACCCCTCCCCGAACCCGTACCCTAAGCCGTACCCTAAGCCTGACCCTAAGCCTAACCCTAACCCTAGGCTACCCTTGACTGCTTCTGCCTCCAATAGATTTCCTAAGCACTAGTGTTTTAAGGAACAGCTTAAAAAGAGAATCCTAATGTGATTTCTTTATAATGGGTGTGTTCCTTATCTTATCCTAGTGTCTAAACTCTTCTCCATGGCTGCACCCCCAAATAATATTCCCTTACGTGCTAAGGGGTATCTAGAGAGTGGGATAGGTTTAATAACTACCCTAACCCTAACGCGTACCCTAACCCTAACCCCTACCCTAACCCTAACACATACCCTAATCCTAACCTGAACCCTAAACCGAGCCCTAACCCTAACACTAACACTAACCCTAACCCTAACCCATACCCTACGCCGTACCCGCACCCCTCCCCGAACCCGTACCCTAAGCCATACCCTAAACCTAACCCTAAGCCTAACCCTAACCCTAGGCTACCCTTAACTGCTTCTGCCTCCAATTGATTTCCTAAGCAGTAGTTTTTTAAGAAACAGCTTAAAAAGAGAATCCTAATGTGATTTCTTTATAATGGGTGTGTTCCTTATCTTATCCTAGTGTCTAAACTCTTCTCCATGGCTGGACCCCCAAATAATATTCCTTTACGTGCTAAGGGGGAGCTAGAGAGTGGGATAGGTTTACTAACTACCCTAGCCCTAACGCGTAACCTAACCGTAACCCCTACCCTAACCCTAACACGTACCCTAATCCTAACCCGTACCCTCAACCGAGCCCTAACCCTAACACTAACCCTAAGCCTAACCCTAAACCATACCCTACGCCGTACCCGAACCCCTCCCCGAACCTATTCCCCAAGCCGTACCCTAAACCTAACCCTAAGCCTAACCCTAACCCTAGGCTACCCTTGACTGCTTCTACCTCCAATAGATTTCCTAAGCACTACTGTTTTAAGGAACAGCTTAAAAAGAGAATCCTAATGTGATTTCTTTATAATGGGTGTGTTCCTTATCTTATCCTAGTGTCTAAACTCTTCTCCATGGCTGGACCCTCAAATAATATTCCTTTACGTGCTAAGGGGTATCTAGAGAGTGGGATAGGTTTAATAACTACCCTAACCCTAACGCGTACCCTAACCCTAACCCCTACCCTAACCCTAACACGTACCCTAATCCTAACCCGTACCCTAAACCGAGCCCTAACCCTAACACTAACCCTATCCCTAACCCTAACCCATACCCTACGCCGTACCCGCACCCCTCCCCGAACCCGTACCCTAAGCCGTACCCTAAGCCTGACCCTAAGCCTAACCCTAACCCTAGGCTACCCTTGACTGCTTCTGCCTCCAATAGATTTCCTAAGCACTAGTGTTTTAAGGAACAGCTTAAAAAGAGAATCCTAAAGTGATTTCTTTATAATGGGTGTGTTCCTTATCTTATCCTAGTGTCTAAACTCTTCTCCATGGCTGGACCCCCAAATAATATTCCCTTACGTGCTAAAGGGTATCTAGAGAGTGGGATAGGTTTAATAACTACCCTAACCCTAACGCGTACCCTAACCCTAACCCCTACCCTAACCCTAACTCGTACCCTAATCCTAACCCATACCCTAAACCGAGCCCTAACCCTATCACTAACCCTAACCCTAACCCTAACCCATACCGTACGCCGTACACGAACCCCTCCCCGAACCCATTCCCCAAGCCGTACCCTAAACCTAACCCTAAGCCTAACCCTAACCCTAGGCTACCCTTGACTGCTTCTGCCTCCAATAGATTTCCTAAGCACTAGTGTTTTAAGGAACAGCTTAAAAAGAGAATCCTAATGTGATTTCTTTATAATGGGTGTGTTCCTTATCTTATCCTAGTGTCTAAACTCTTCTCCATGGCTGCACCCCCAAATAATATTGCCTTACGTGCTAAGGGGTATCTAGAGAGTGGGATAGGTTTAATAACTACCCTAACCCTAATGCGTACTCTAACCCTAACCCCTACCCTAACACTAACACGTACCCTAATCCTAACCCGTACCCTAAACCGAGCCCTAACCCTAACACTAACACTAACCCTAACCCTAACCCATACCCTACGCCGTACCCGAACTCCTCCCCAAACCCGTACCCTAAGCCGTACCCTAAGCCTAACCCTAAGCCTAACACTAACCCTAGGCTACCCTTGACTGCTTCTGCCTCCAATAGATTTCCTAAGCACTAGTGTTTTAAGCAACAGCTTAAAAAGAGAATCCTAATGTGATTTCTTTATAATGGGTGTGTTCCTTATCTTATCCTAGTGTCTAAATTCTTCTCCATGGCTGGACCCCCAAATAATATTCCTTTACGTGCTAAGGGGTATCTAGAGAGTGGGTTAGGTTTACTAACAACCCTAACCCTAACGCGTACCCTAACCCTAACCCCTACCCTAATCCGAACACGTACCCTAATCCTAACCGTACCCTAAACCGAGCCCTAACCCTAACACTAACCCTAACCCTAACCCTAACCCATACCCTACGCCGTACCCGAAACCCTACCCGAACCCTTACCCTAAGCCGTACCCTAACCCTAACCCTAAGCCTAACCCTAACCCTAGGCTACCCTTGACTGCTTCTGCCTCCAATAGATTTCCTACGCACTAGTGTTTTAAGGAACAGCTTAAAAAGAGAATCCTAATGTGATTTCTTTATAATGGGTGTGTTCCTTATCTTATCCTAGTGTCTAAATTCTTCTCCATGGCTGCACCCCCAAATAATATTCCCTTACGTGCTAAGGGGTATCTAGAGAGTGGGATAGGTTTAATAACTACCCTAACCCTAACGCGTACCCTAACCCTAACCCCTACCCTAACCCTAACACGTACCCTAATCCTAACCTGTACCCTAAACCGAGCCCTAACCCTAACACTAACACTAACCCTAACCCTAACCCATACCCTACGCCGTACCCGCACCCCTCCCCGAACCCGTACCCTAAGCCATACCCTAAACCTAACCCTAAGCCTAACCCTAACCCTAGGCTACCCTTGACTGCTTCTGCCTCCAATTGATTTCCTAAGCAGTAGTGTTTTAAGAAACAGCTTAAAAAGAGAATCTTAATGTGATTTCTTTATAATGGGTGTGTTCCTTATCTTATCCTAGTGTCTAAACTCTTCTCCATGGCTGGACCCTCAAATAATATTCCTTTACGTGCTAAGGTGGAGCTAGAGAGTGGGATAGGTTTACTAACTACCCTAGCCCTAACGCGTAACCTAACCCTAACCCCTACCCTAACCCTAACACGTACCCTAATCCTAACCCGTACCCTAAACCGAGCCCTAACCCTAACACTAACCCTAACCCTAACCCTAACCCATACCCTACGCCGTACCCGAACCCCTCCCTGAACCCATTCCCCAAGCCGTACCCTAAACCTAACCCTAAGCCTAACCCTAACCCTAGGCTACCCTTGACTGCTTCTGCCTCCAATAGATTTCCTAAGCACTAGTGTTTTAAGGAACAGCTTAAAAAGAGAATTCTAAAGTGATTTCTTTATAATGGGTGTGTTCCTTATCTTATCCTAGTGTCTAAACTCTTCTCCATGGCTGGACCCCCAAATAATATTCCTTTACGTGCTAAGGGGTATCTAGAGAGTGGGATAGGTTTAATAACTACCCTAACCCTAACGCGTACCCTAACCCTAACCCCTACCCTAACCCTAACACGTACCCTAATCCTAACCCGTACCCTAAACCGAGCCCTAACCCTAACACTAACCCTAACCCTAACCCTAACCCATACCCTACACCGTACCCGAACCCCTCCCCAAACCCGTACCCTAAGCCGTACCCTAAGGCTAACCCTAAGCCTAACCCTAACCCTAGGCTACCCTTGACTGCTTCTGCCTCCAATAGATTTCCTAAGCACTAGTGTTTTAAGGAACAGCTTAAAAAGAGAATCCTAATGTGATTTCTTTATAGTGGGTGTGTTCCTTATCTTATCCTAGTGTCTAAACTCTTCTCCATGGCTGCACCCCCAAATAATATTGCCTTACGTGCTAAGGGGTATGTAGAGAGTGGGATAGGTTTAATAACTACCCTAACCCTAATGCGTACTCTAACCCTAACCCCTACCCTAACACTAACACGTACCCTAATCCTAACCCGTACCCTAAACCGAGCCCTAACCCTAACATTAACACTAACCCTAACCCTAACCCATACCCTACGCCGTACCCGAACCCCTCCCCAAACCCGTACCCTAAGCCATACCCTAAGCCTAACCCTAAGCCTAACACTAACCCTAGGCTACCCTTGACTGCTTCTGCCTCCAATAGATTTCCTAAGCACTAGTGTTTTAAGCAACAGCTTAAAAAGAGAATCCTAATGTGATTTCTTTATAATGGGTGTGTTCCTTATCTTATCCTAGTGTGTAAACTCTTCTCCATGGCTGGACCCCCAAATAATATTCCTTTACGTGCTAAGGGGTATCTAGAGAGTGGGATAGGTTTACTAACTACCCTAACCCTAACGCATACCCTAACCCTAACCCCTACCCTAAACCTAACACGTACCCTAATCCTAACCGTACCCTAAACCGAGCCCTAACCCTAACACTAACCCTAACCCTAACCCTAACCCATACCCTACGCCGTACCCGAACCCCTCCCCGAACCCGTACCCTAAGCCGTACCCTAACCCTAACCCTAAGCCTAACCCTAACCCTAGGCTACCCTTGACTGCTTCTGCCTCCAATAGATTTCCTAAGCACTAGTGTTTTAAGGAACAGCTTAAAAAGAGAATCCTAATGTGATTTCTTTATAATGGGTGTGTTCCTTATCTTATCCTAGTGTCTAAACTCTTCTCCATGGCTGGACCCTCAAATAATATTCCTTTACGTGCTAAGGGGTATCTAGAGAGTGGGATAGGTTTAATAACTACCCTAACCCTAACGCGTACCCTAACCCTAACCCCTACCCTAACCCTAACACGTACCCTAATCCTAACCCGTACCCTAAACCGAGCCCTAACCCTAACACTAACCCTATCCCTAACCCTAACCCATACCCTACGCCATACTCGCACCCCTCCCCGAACCCGTACCCTAAGCCATACCCTAAGCCTGACCCTAAGCCTAACCCTAACCCTAGGCTACCCTTGACTGCTTCTGCCTCCAATAGATTTCCTAAGCACTAGTGTTTTAAGGAACAGCTTAAAAAGAGAATCCTAATGTGATTTCTTTATAATGGGTGTGTTCCTTATCTTATCCTAGTGTCTAAACTCTTCTCCATGGCTGCACCCCCAAATAATATTCCCTTACGTGCTAAGGGGTATCTAGAGAGTGGGATAGGTTTAATAACTACCCTAACCCTAACGCGTACCCTAACCCTAACCCCTACCCTAACCCTAACACATACCCTAATCCTAACCTGAACCCTAAACCGAGCCCTAACCCTAACACTAACACTAACCCTAACCCTAACCCATACCCTACGCCGTACCCGCACCCCTCCCCGAACCCATACCCTAAGCCATACCCTAAACCTAACCCTAAGCCTAACCCTAACCCTAGGCTACCCTTAACTGCTTCTGCCTCCAATTGATTTCCTAAGCAGTAGTTTTTTAAGAAACAGCTTAAAAAGAGAATCCTAATGTGATTTCTTTATAATGGGTGTGTTCCTTATCTTATCCTAGTGTCTAAACTCTTCTCCATGGCTGGACCCCCAAATAATATTCCTTTACGTGCTAAGGGGGAGCTAGAGAGTGGGATAGGTTTACTAACTACCCTAGCCCTAACGCGTAACCTAACCGTAACCCCTACCCTAACCCTAACACGTACCCTAATCCTAACCCGTACCCTCAACCGAGCCCTAACCCTAACACTAACCCTAACCCTAACCCTAACCCATACCCTACGCCGTACCCGAAACCCTCCCCGAACCCTTACCCTAAGCCGTACCCTAACCCTAACCCTAAGCCTAACCCTAACCCTAGGCTACCCTTGACTGCTTCTGCCTCCAATAGATTTCCTACGCACTAGTGTTTTAAGGAACAGCTTAAAAAGAGAATCCTAATGTGATTTCTTTATAATGGGTGTGTTCCTTATCTTATCCTAGTGTCTAAATTCTTCTCCATGGCTACACCCCCAAATAATATTCCCTTACGTGCTAAGGGGTATCTAGAGAGTGGGATAGGTTTAATAACTACCCTAACCCTAACGCGTACCCTAACCCTAACCCCTACCCTAACCCTAACACGTACCCTAATCCTAACCTGTACCCTAAACCGAGCCCTAACCCTAACACTAACACTAACCCTAACCCTAACCCATACCCTACGACGTACCCGCACCCCTCCCCGAACCCGTACCCTAAGCCATACCCTAAACCTAACCCTAAGCCTAACCCTAACCCTAGGCTACCCTTGACTGCTTCTGCCTCCAATTGATTTCCTAAGCAGTAGTGTTTTAAGAAACAGCTTAAAAAGAGAATCTTAATGTGATTTCTTTATAATGGGTGTGTTCCTTATCTTATCCTAGTGTCTAAACTCTTCTCCATGGCTGGACCCTCAAATAATATTCCTTTACGTGCTAAGGTGGAGCTAGAGAGTGGGATAGGTTTACTAACTACCCTAGCCCTAACGCGTAACCTAACCCTAACCCCTACCCTAACCCTAACACGTACCCTAATCCTAACCCGTACCCTAAACCGAGCCCTAACCCTAACACTAACCCTAACCCTAACCCTAACCCATACCCTACGCCGTACCCGAACCCCTCCCTGAACCCATTCCCCAAGCCGTACCCTAAACCTAACCCTAAGCCTAACCCTAACCCTAGGCTACCCTTGACTGCTTCTGCCTCCAATAGATTTCCTAAGCACTAGTGTTTTAAGGAACAGCTTAAAAAGAGAATTCTAAAGTGATTTCTTTATAATGGGTGTGTTCCTTATCTTATCCTAGTGTCTAAACTCTTCTCCATGGCTGGACCCCCAAATAATATTCCTTTACGTGCTAAGGGGTATCTAGAGAGTGGGATAGGTTTAATAACTACCCTAACCCTAACGCGTACCCTAACCCTAACCCCTACCCTAACCCTAACACGTACCCTAATCCTAACCCGTACCCTAAACCGAGCCCTAACCCTAACACTAACCCTAACCCTAACCCTAACCCATACCCTACACCGTACCCGAACCCCTCCCCAAACCCGTACCCTAAGCCGTACCCTAAGGCTAACCCTAAGCCTAACCCTAACCCTAGGCTACCCTTGACTGCTTCTGCCTCCAATAGATTTCCTAAGCACTAGTGTTTTAAGGAACAGCTTAAAAAGAGAATCCTAATGTGATTTCTTTATAGTGGGTGTGTTCCTTATCTTATCCTAGTGTCTAAACTCTTCTCCATGGCTGCACCCCCAAATAATATTGCCTTACGTGCTAAGGGGTATGTAGAGAGTGGGATAGGTTTAATAACTACCCTAACCCTAATGCGTACTCTAACCCTAACCCCTACCCTAACACTAACACGTACCCTAATCCTAACCCGTACCCTAAACCGAGCCCTAACCCTAACATTAACACTAACCCTAACCCTAACCCATACCCTACGCCGTACCCGAACCCCTCCCCAAACCCGTACCCTAAGCCATACCCTAAGCCTAACCCTAAGCCTAACACTAACCCTAGGCTACCCTTGACTGCTTCTGCCTCCAATAGATTTCCTAAGCACTAGTGTTTTAAGCAACAGCTTAAAAAGAGAATCCTAATGTGATTTCTTTATAATGGGTGTGTTCCTTATCTTATCCTAGTGTGTAAACTCTTCTCCATGGCTGGACCCCCAAATAATATTCCTTTACGTGCTAAGGGGTATCTAGAGAGTGGGATAGGTTTACTAACTACCCTAACCCTAACGCATACCCTAACCCTAACCCCTACCCTAAACCTAACACGTACCCTAATCCTAACCGTACCCTAAACCGAGCCCTAACCCTAACACTAACCCTAACCCTAACCCTAACCCATACCCTACGCCGTACCCGAACCCCTCCCCGAACCCGTACCCTAAGCCGTACCCTAACCCTAACCCTAAGCCTAACCCTAACCCTAGGCTACCCTTGACTGCTTCTGCCTCCAATAGATTTCCTAAGCACTAGTGTTTTAAGGAACAGCTTAAAAAGAGAATCCTAATGTGATTTCTTTATAATGGGTGTGTTCCTTATCTTATCCTAGTGTCTAAACTCTTCTCCATGGCTGGACCCTCAAATAATATTCCTTTACGTGCTAAGGGGTATCTAGAGAGTGGGATAGGTTTAATAACTACCCTAACCCTAACGCGTACCCTAACCCTAACCCCTACCCTAACCCTAACACGTACCCTAATCCTAACCCGTACCCTAAACCGAGCCCTAACCCTAACACTAACCCTATCCCTAACCCTAACCCATACCCTACGCCATACTCGCACCCCTCCCCGAACCCGTACCCTAAGCCGTACCCTAAGCCTGACCCTAAGCCTAACCCTAACCCTAGGCTACCCTTGACTGCTTCTGCCTCCAATAGATTTCCTAAGCACTAGTGTTTTAAGGAACAGCTTAAAAAGAGAATCCTAATGTGATTTCTTTATAATGGGTGTGTTCCTTATCTTATCCTAGTGTCTAAACTCTTCTCCATGGCTGCACCCCCAAATAATATTCCCTTACGTGCTAAGGGGTATCTAGAGAGTGGGATAGGTTTAATAACTACCCTAACCCTAACGCGTACCCTAACCCTAACCCCTACCCTAACCCTAACACATACCCTAATCCTAACCTGAACCCTAAACCGAGCCCTAACCCTAACACTAACACTAACCCTAACCCTAACCCATACCCTACGCCGTACCCGCACCCCTCCCCGAACCCGTACCCTAAGCCATACCCTAAACCTAACCCTAAGCCTAACCCTAACCCTAGGCTACCCTTAACTGCTTCTGCCTCCAATTGATTTCCTAAGCAGTAGTTTTTTAAGAAACAGCTTAAAAAGAGAATCCTAATGTGATTTCTTTATAATGGGTGTGTTCCTTATCTTATCCTAGTGTCTAAACTCTTCTCCATGGCTGGACCCCCAAATAATATTCCTTTACGTGCTAAGGGGGAGCTAGAGAGTGGGATAGGTTTACTAACTACCCTAGCCCTAACGCGTAACCTAACCGTAACCCCTACCCTAACCCTAACACGTACCCTAATCCTAACCCGTACCCTCAACCGAGCCCTAACCCTAACACTAACCCTAAGCCTAACCCTAAACCATACCCTACGCCGTACCCGAACCCCTCCCCGAACCTATTCCCCAAGCCGTACCCTAAACCTAACCCTAAGCCTAACCCTAACCCTAGGCTACCCTTGACTGCTTCTACCTCCAATAGATTTCCTAAGCACTACTGTTTTAAGGAACAGCTTAAAAAGAGAATCCTAATGTGATTTCTTTATAATGGGTGTGTTCCTTATCTTATCCTAGTGTCTAAACTCTTCTCCATGGCTGGACCCTCAAATAATATTCCTTTACGTGCTAAGGGGTATCTAGAGAGTGGGATAGGTTTAATAACTACCCTAACCCTAACGCGTACCCTAACCCTAACCCCTACCCTAACCCTAACACGTACCCTAATCCTAACCCGTACCCTAAACCGAGCCCTAACCCTAACACTAACCCTATCCCTAACCCTAACCCATACCCTACGCCGTACCCGCACCCCTCCCCGAACCCGTACCCTAAGCCGTACCCTAAGCCTGACCCTAAGCCTAACCCTAACCCTAGGCTACCCTTGACTGCTTCTGCCTCCAATAGATTTCCTAAGCACTAGTGTTTTAAGGAACAGCTTAAAAAGAGAATCCTAAAGTGATTTCTTTATAATGGGTGTGTTCCTTATCTTATCCTAGTGTCTAAACTCTTCTCCATGGCTGGACCCCCAAATAATATTCCCTTACGTGCTAAAGGGTATCTAGAGAGTGGGATAGGTTTAATAACTACCCTAACCCTAACGCGTACCCTAACCCTAACCCCTACCCTAACCCTAACTCGTACCCTAATCCTAACCCATACCCTAAACCGAGCCCTAACCCTATCACTAACCCTAACCCTAACCCTAACCCATACCGTACGCCGTACACGAACCCCTCCCCGAACCCATTCCCCAAGCCGTACCCTAAACCTAACCCTAAGCCTAACCCTAACCCTAGGCTACCCTTGACTGCTTCTGCCTCCAATAGATTTCCTAAGCACTAGTGTTTTAAGGAACAGCTTAAAAAGAGAATCCTAATGTGATTTCTTTATAATGGGTGTGTTCCTTATCTTATCCTAGTGTCTAAACTCTTCTCCATGGCTGCACCCCCAAATAATATTGCCTTACGTGCTAAGGGGTATCTAGAGAGTGGGATAGGTTTAATAACTACCCTAACCCTAATGCGTACTCTAACCCTAACCCCTACCCTAACACTAACACGTACCCTAATCCTAACCCGTACCCTAAACCGAGCCCTAACCCTAACACTAACACTAACCCTAACCCTAACCCATACCCTACGCCGTACCCGAACTCCTCCCCAAACCCGTACCCTAAGCCGTACCCTAAGCCTAACCCTAAGCCTAACACTAACCCTAGGCTACCCTTGACTGCTTCTGCCTCCAATAGATTTCCTAAGCACTAGTGTTTTAAGCAACAGCTTAAAAAGAGAATCCTAATGTGATTTCTTTATAATGGGTGTGTTCCTTATCTTATCCTAGTGTCTAAATTCTTCTCCATGGCTGGACCCCCAAATAATATTCCTTTACGTGCTAAGGGGTATCTAGAGAGTGGGTTAGGTTTACTAACAACCCTAACCCTAACGCGTACCCTAACCCTAACCCCTACCCTAATCCGAACACGTACCCTAATCCTAACCGTACCCTAAACCGAGCCCTAACCCTAACACTAACCCTAACCCTAACCCTAACCCATACCCTACGCCGTACCCGAAACCCTACCCGAACCCTTACCCTAAGCCGTACCCTAACCCTAACCCTAAGCCTAACCCTAACCCTAGGCTACCCTTGACTGCTTCTGCCTCCAATAGATTTCCTACGCACTAGTGTTTTAAGGAACAGCTTAAAAAGAGAATCCTAATGTGATTTCTTTATAATGGGTGTGTTCCTTATCTTATCCTAGTGTCTAAATTCTTCTCCATGGCTGCACCCCCAAATAATATTCCCTTACGTGCTAAGGGGTATCTAGAGAGTGGGATAGGTTTAATAACTACCCTAACCCTAACGCGTACCCTAACCCTAACCCCTACCCTAACCCTAACACGTACCCTAATCCTAACCTGTACCCTAAACCGAGCCCTAACCCTAACACTAACACTAACCCTAACCCTAACCCATACCCTACGCCGTACCCGCACCCCTCCCCGAACCCGTACCCTAAGCCATACCCTAAACCTAACCCTAAGCCTAACCCTAACCCTAGGCTACCCTTGACTGCTTCTGCCTCCAATTGATTTCCTAAGCAGTAGTGTTTTAAGAAACAGCTTAAAAAGAGAATCTTAATGTGATTTCTTTATAATGGGTGTGTTCCTTATCTTATCCTAGTGTCTAAACTCTTCTCCATGGCTGGACCCTCAAATAATATTCCTTTACGTGCTAAGGTGGAGCTAGAGAGTGGGATAGGTTTACTAACTACCCTAGCCCTAACGCGTAACCTAACCCTAACCCCTACCCTAACCCTAACACGTACCCTAATCCTAACCCGTACCCTAAACCGAGCCCTAACCCTAACACTAACCCTAACCCTAACCCTAACCCATACCCTACGCCGTACCCGAACCCCTCCCTGAACCCATTCCCCAAGCCGTACCCTAAACCTAACCCTAAGCCTAACCCTAACCCTAGGCTACCCTTGACTGCTTCTGCCTCCAATAGATTTCCTAAGCACTAGTGTTTTAAGGAACAGCTTAAAAAGAGAATTCTAAAGTGATTTCTTTATAATGGGTGTGTTCCTTATCTTATCCTAGTGTCTAAACTCTTCTCCATGGCTGGACCCCCAAATAATATTCCTTTACGTGCTAAGGGGTATCTAGAGAGTGGGATAGGTTTAATAACTACCCTAACCCTAACGCGTACCCTAACCCTAACCCCTACCCTAACCCTAACACGTACCCTAATCCTAACCCGTACCCTAAACCGAGCCCTAACCCTAACACTAACCCTAACCCTAACCCTAACCCATACCCTACACCGTACCCGAACCCCTCCCCAAACCCGTACCCTAAGCCGTACCCTAAGGCTAACCCTAAGCCTAACCCTAACCCTAGGCTACCCTTGACTGCTTCTGCCTCCAATAGATTTCCTAAGCACTAGTGTTTTAAGGAACAGCTTAAAAAGAGAATCCTAATGTGATTTCTTTATAGTGGGTGTGTTCCTTATCTTATCCTAGTGTCTAAACTCTTCTCCATGGCTGCACCCCCAAATAATATTGCCTTACGTGCTAAGGGGTATGTAGAGAGTGGGATAGGTTTAATAACTACCCTAACCCTAATGCGTACTCTAACCCTAACCCCTACCCTAACACTAACACGTACCCTAATCCTAACCCGTACCCTAAACCGAGCCCTAACCCTAACATTAACACTAACCCTAACCCTAACCCATACCCTACGCCGTACCCGAACCCCTCCCCAAACCCGTACCCTAAGCCATACCCTAAGCCTAACCCTAAGCCTAACACTAACCCTAGGCTACCCTTGACTGCTTCTGCCTCCAATAGATTTCCTAAGCACTAGTGTTTTAAGCAACAGCTTAAAAAGAGAATCCTAATGTGATTTCTTTATAATGGGTGTGTTCCTTATCTTATCCTAGTGTGTAAACTCTTCTCCATGGCTGGACCCCCAAATAATATTCCTTTACGTGCTAAGGGGTATCTAGAGAGTGGGATAGGTTTACTAACTACCCTAACCCTAACGCATACCCTAACCCTAACCCCTACCCTAAACCTAACACGTACCCTAATCCTAACCGTACCCTAAACCGAGCCCTAACCCTAACACTAACCCTAACCCTAACCCTAACCCATACCCTACGCCGTACCCGAACCCCTCCCCGAACCCGTACCCTAAGCCGTACCCTAACCCTAACCCTAAGCCTAACCCTAACCCTAGGCTACCCTTGACTGCTTCTGCCTCCAATAGATTTCCTAAGCACTAGTGTTTTAAGGAACAGCTTAAAAAGAGAATCCTAATGTGATTTCTTTATAATGGGTGTGTTCCTTATCTTATCCTAGTGTCTAAACTCTTCTCCATGGCTGGACCCTCAAATAATATTCCTTTACGTGCTAAGGGGTATCTAGAGAGTGGGATAGGTTTAATAACTACCCTAACCCTAACGCGTACCCTAACCCTAACCCCTACCCTAACCCTAACACGTACCCTAATCCTAACCCGTACCCTAAACCGAGCCCTAACCCTAACACTAACCCTATCCCTAACCCTAACCCATACCCTACGCCATACTCGCACCCCTCCCCGAACCCGTACCCTAAGCCATACCCTAAGCCTGACCCTAAGCCTAACCCTAACCCTAGGCTACCCTTGACTGCTTCTGCCTCCAATAGATTTCCTAAGCACTAGTGTTTTAAGGAACAGCTTAAAAAGAGAATCCTAATGTGATTTCTTTATAATGGGTGTGTTCCTTATCTTATCCTAGTGTCTAAACTCTTCTCCATGGCTGCACCCCCAAATAATATTCCCTTACGTGCTAAGGGGTATCTAGAGAGTGGGATAGGTTTAATAACTACCCTAACCCTAACGCGTACCCTAACCCTAACCCCTACCCTAACCCTAACACATACCCTAATCCTAACCTGAACCCTAAACCGAGCCCTAACCCTAACACTAACACTAACCCTAACCCTAACCCATACCCTACGCCGTACCCGCACCCCTCCCCGAACCCATACCCTAAGCCATACCCTAAACCTAACCCTAAGCCTAACCCTAACCCTAGGCTACCCTTAACTGCTTCTGCCTCCAATTGATTTCCTAAGCAGTAGTTTTTTAAGAAACAGCTTAAAAAGAGAATCCTAATGTGATTTCTTTATAATGGGTGTGTTCCTTATCTTATCCTAGTGTCTAAACTCTTCTCCATGGCTGGACCCCCAAATAATATTCCTTTACGTGCTAAGGGGGAGCTAGAGAGTGGGATAGGTTTACTAACTACCCTAGCCCTAACGCGTAACCTAACCGTAACCCCTACCCTAACCCTAACACGTACCCTAATCCTAACCCGTACCCTCAACCGAGCCCTAACCCTAACACTAACCCTAAGCCTAACCCTAAACCATACCCTACGCCGTACCCGAACCCCTCCCCGAACCTATTCCCCAAGCCGTACCCTAAACCTAACCGTAAGCCTAACCCTAACCCTAGGCTACCCTTGACTGCTTCTGCCTCCAATAGATTTCCTAAGCACTACTGTTTTAAGGAACAGCTTAAAAAGAGAATCCTAATGTGATTTCTTTATAATGGGTGTGTTCCTTATCTTATCCTAGTGTCTAAACTCTTCTCCATGGCTGGACCCTCAAATAATATTCCTTTACGTGCTAAGGGGTATCTAGAGAGTGGGATAGGTTTAATAACTACCCTAACCCTAACGCGTACCCTAACCCTAACCCCTACCCTAACCCTAACACGTACCCTAATCCTAACCCGTACCCTCAACCGAGCCCTAACCCTAACACTAACCCTATCCCTAACCCTAACCCATACCCTACGCCGTACCCGCACCCCTCCCCGAACCCGTACCCTAAGCCGTACCCTAAGCCTGACCCTAAGCCTAACCCTAACCCTAGGCTACCCTTGACTGCTTCTGCCTCCAATAGATTTCCTAAGCACTAGTGTTTTAAGGAACAGCTTAAAAAGAGAATCCTAAAGTGATTTCTTTATAATGGGTGTGTTCCTTATCGTATCCTAGTGTCTAAACTCTTCTCCATGGCTGGACCCCCAAATAATATTCCCTTACGTGCTAAAGGGTATCTAGAGAGTGGGATAGGTTTAATAACTACCCTAACCCTAACGCGTACCCTAACCCTAACCCCTACCCTAACCCTAACTCGTACCCTAATCCTAACCCATACCCTAAACCGAGCCCTAACCCTATCACTAACCCTAACCCTAACCCTAACCCATACCGTACGCCGTACACGAACCCCTCCCCGAACCCATTCCCCAAGCCGTACCCTAAACCTAACCCTAAGCCTAACCCTAACCCTAGGCTACCCTTGACTGCTTCTGCCTCCAATAGATTTCCTAAGCACTAGTGTTTTAAGGAACAGCTTAAAAAGAGAATCCTAATGTGATTTCTTTATAATGGGTGTGTTCCTTATCTTATCCTAGTGTCTAAACTCTTCTCCATGGCTGCACCCCCAAATAATATTGCCTTACGTGCTAAGGGGTATCTAGAGAGTGGGATAGGTTTAATAACTACCCTAACCCTAATGCGTACTCTAACCCTAACCCCTACCCTAACACTAACACGTACCCTAATCCTAACCCGTACCCTAAACCGAGCCCTAACCCTAACACTAACACTAACCCTAACCCTAACCCATACCCTACGCCGTACCCGAACCCCTCCCCAAACCCGTACCCTAAGCCGTACCCTAAGCCTAACCCTAAGCCTAACACTAACCCTAGGCTACCCTTGACTGCTTCTGCCTCCAATAGATTTCCTAAGCACTAGTGTTTTAAGCAACAGCTTAAAAAGAGAATCCTAATGTGATTTCTTTATAATGGGTGTGTTCCTTATCTTATCCTAGTGTCTAAATTCTTCTCCATGGCTGGACCCCCAAATAATATTCCTTTACGTGCTAAGGGGTATCTAGAGAGTGGGTTAGGTTTACTAACAACCCTAACCCTAACGCGTACCCTAACCCTAACCCCTACCCTAATCCGAACACGTACCCTAATCCTAACCGTACCCTAAACCGAGCCCTAACCCTAACACTAACCCTAACCCTAACCCTAACCCATACCCTACGCCGTACCCGAAACCCTCCCCGAACCCTTACCCTAAGCCGTACCCTAACCCTAACCCTAAGCCTAACCCTAACCCTAGGCTACCCTTGACTGCTTCTGCCTCCAATAGATTTCCTACGCACTAGTGTTTTAAGGAACAGCTTAAAAAGAGAATCCTAATGTGATTTCTTTATAATGGGTGTGTTCCTTATCTTATCCTAGTGTCTAAATTCTTCTCCATGGCTGCACCCCCAAATAATATTCCCTTACGTGCTAAGGGGTATCTAGAGAGTGGGATAGGTTTAATAACTACCCTAACCCTAACGCGTACCCTAACCCTAACCCCTACCCTAACCCTAACACGTACCCTAATCCTAACCTGTACCCTAAACCGAGCCCTAACCCTAACACTAACACTAACCCTAACCCTAACCCATACCCTACGCCGTACCCGCACCCCTCCCCGAACCCGTACCCTAAGCCATACCCTAAACCTAACCCTAAGCCTAACCCTAACCCTAGGCTACCCTTGACTGCTTCTGCCTCCAATTGATTTCCTAAGCAGTAGTGTTTTAAGAAACAGCTTAAAAAGAGAATCTTAATGTGATTTCTTTATAATGGGTGTGTTCCTTATCTTATCCTAGTGTCTAAACTCTTCTCCATGGCTGGACCCTCAAATAATATTCCTTTACGTGCTAAGGTGGAGCTAGAGAGTGGGATAGGTTTACTAACTACCCTAGCCCTAACGCGTAACCTAACCCTAACCCCTACCCTAACCCTAACACGTACCCTAATCCTAACCCGTAACCTAAACCGAGCCCTAACCCTAACACTAACCCTAACCCTAACCCTAACCCATACCCTACGCCGTACCCGAACCCCTCCCTGAACCCATTCCCCAAGCCGTACCCTAAACCTAACCCTAAGCCTAACCCTAACCCTAGGCTACCCTTGACTGCTTCTGCCTCCAATAGATTTCCTAAGCACTAGTGTTTTAAGGAACAGCTTAAAAAGAGAATTCTAAAGTGATTTCTTTATAATGGGTGTGTTCCTTATCTTATCCTAGTGTCTAAACTCTTCTCCATGGCTGGACCCCCAAATAATATTCCTTTACGTGCTAAGGGGTATCTAGAGAGTGGGATAGGTTTAATAACTACCCTAACCCTAACGCGTACCCTAACCCTAACCCCTACCCTAACCCTAACACGTACCCTAATCCTAACCCGTACCCTAAACCGAGCCCTAACCCTAACACTAACCCTAACCCTAACCCTAACCCATACCCTACACCGTACCCGAACCCCTCCCCAAACCCGTACCCTAAGCCGTACCCTAAGGCTAACCCTAAGCCTAACCCTAACCCTAGGCTACCCTTGACTGCTTCTGCCTCCAATAGATTTCCTAAGCACTAGTGTTTTAAGGAACAGCTTAAAAAGAGAATCCTAATGTGATTTCTTTATAGTGGGTGTGTTCCTTATCTTATCCTAGTGTCTAAACTCTTCTCCATGGCTGCACCCCCAAATAATATTGCCTTACGTGCTAAGGGGTATGTAGAGAGTGGGATAGGTTTAATAACTACCCTAACCCTAATGCGTACTCTAACCCTAACCCCTACCCTAACACTAACACGTACCCTAATCCTAACCCGTACCCTAAACCGAGCCCTAACCCTAACATTAACACTAACCCTAACCCTAACCCATACCCTACGCCGTACCCGAACCCCTCCCCAAACCCGTACCCTAAGCCATACCCTAAGCCTAACCCTAAGCCTAACACTAACCCTAGGCTACCCTTGACTGCTTCTGCCTCCAATAGATTTCCTAAGCACTAGTGTTTTAAGCAACAGCTTAAAAAGAGAATCCTAATGTGATTTCTTTATAATGGGTGTGTTCCTTATCTTATCCTAGTGTGTAAACTCTTCTCCATGGCTGGACCCCCAAATAATATTCCTTTACGTGCTAAGGGGTATCTAGAGAGTGGGATAGGTTTACTAACTACCCTAACCCTAACGCATACCCTAACCCTAACCCCTACCCTAAACCTAACACGTACCCTAATCCTAACCGTACCCTAAACAGAGCCCTAACCCTAACACTAACCCTAACCCTAACCCTAACCCATACCCTACGCCGTACCCGAACCCCTCCCCGAACCCGTACCCTAAGCCGTACCCTAACCCTAACCCTAAGCCTAACCCTAACCCTAGGCTACCCTTGACTGCTTCTGCCTCCAATAGATTTCCTAAGCACTAGTGTTTTAAGGAACAGCTTAAAAAGAGAATCCTAATGTGATTTCTTTATAATGGGTGTGTTCCTTATCTTATCCTAGTGTCTAAACTCTTCTCCATGGCTGGACCCTCAAATAATATTCCTTTACGTGCTAAGGGGTATCTAGAGAGTGGGATAGGTTTAATAACTACCCTAACCCTAACGCGTACCCTAACCCTAACCCCTACCCTAACCCTAACACGTACCCTAATCCTAACCCGTACCCTAAACCGAGCCCTAACCCTAACACTAACCCTATCCCTAACCCTAACCCATACCCTACGCCATACTCGCACCCCTCCCCGAACCCGTACCCTAAGCCGTACCCTAAGCCTGACCCTAAGCCTAACCCTAACCCTAGGCTACCCTTGACTGCTTCTGCCTCCAATAGATTTCCTAAGCACTAGTGTTTTAAGGAACAGCTTAAAAAGAGAATCCTAATGTGATTTCTTTATAATGGGTGTGTTCCTTATCTTATCCTAGTGTCTAAACTCTTCTCCATGGCTGCACCCCCAAATAATATTCCCTTACGTGCTAAGGGGTATCTAGAGAGTGGGATAGGTTTAATAACTACCCTAACCCTAACGCGTACCCTAACCCTAACCCCTACCCTAACCCTAACACATACCCTAATCCTAACCTGAACCCTAAACCGAGCCCTAACCCTAACACTAACACTAACCCTAACCCTAACCCATACCCTACGCCGTACCCGCACCCCTCCCCGAACCCGTACCCTAAGCCATACCCTAAACCTAACCCTAAGCCTAACCCTAACCCTAGGCTACCCTTAACTGCTTCTGCCTCCAATTGATTTCCTAAGCAGTAGTTTTTTAAGAAACAGCTTAAAAAGAGAATCCTAATGTGATTTCTTTATAATGGGTGTGTTCCTTATCTTATCCTAGTGTCTAAACTCTTCTCCATGGCTGGACCCTCAAATAATATTCCTTTACGTGCTAAGGGGGAGCTAGAGAGTGGGATAGGTTTACTAACTACCCTAGCCCTAACGCGTAACCTAACCGTAACCCCTACCCTAACCCTAACACGTACCCTAATCCTAACCCGTACCCTCAACCGAGCCCTAACCCTAACACTAACCCTAAGCCTAACCCTAAACCATACCCAACGCCGTACCCGAACCCCTCCCCGAACCTATTCCCCAAGCCGTACCCTAAACCTAACCCTAAGCCTAACCCTAACCCTAGGCTACCCTTGACTGCTTCTGCCTCCAATAGATTTCCTAAGCACTACTGTTTTAAGGAACAGCTTAAAAAGAGAATCCTAATGTGATTTCTTTATAATGGGTGTGTTCCTTATCTTATCCTAGTGTCTAAACTGTTCTCCATGGCTGCACCCCCAAATAATATTGCCTTACGTGCTAAGGGGTATCTAGAGAGTGGGATAGGTTTAATAACTACCCTAACCCTAATGCGTACTCTAACCCTAACCCCTACCCTAACACTAACACGTACCCTAATCCTAACCCGTACCCTAAACCGAGCCCTAACCCTAACACTAACACTAACCCTAACCCTAACCCATACCCTACGCCGTACCCGAACCCCTCCCCAAACCCGTACCCTAAGCCGTACCCTAAGCCTAACCCTAAGCCTAACACTAACCCTAGGCTACCCTTGACTGCTTCTGCCTCCAATAGATTTCCTAAGCACTAGTGTTTTAAGCAACAGCTTAAAAAGAGAATCCTAATGTGATTTCTTTATAATGGGTGTGTTCCTTATCTTATCCTAGTGTCTAAATTCTTCTCCATGGCTGGACCCCCAAATAATATTCCTTTACGTGCTAAGGGGTATCTAGAGAGTGGGATAGGTTTACTAACTACCCTAACCCTAACGCGTACCCTAACCCTAACCCCTACCCTAAACCTAACACGTACCCTAATCCTAACCGTACCCTAAACCGAGCCCTAACCCTAACACTAACCCTAACCCTAACCCTAACCCATACCCTACGCCGTACCCGAAACCCTCCCCGAACCCTTACCCTAAGCCGTACCCTAACCCTAACCCTAAGCCTAACCCTAACCCTAGGCTACCCTTGACTGCTTCTGCCTCCAATAGATTTCCTAAGCACTAGTGTTTTAAGGAACAGCTTAAAAAGAGAATCCTAATGTGATTTCTTTATAATGGGTGTGTTCCTTATCTTATCCTAGTGTCTAAACTCTTCTCCATGGCTGGACCCTCAAATAATATTCCTTTACGTGCTAAGGGGTATCTAGAGAGTGGGATAGGTTTAATAACTACCCTAACCCTAACGCGTACCCTAACCCTAACCCCTACCCTAACCCTAACACGTACCCTAATCCTAACCCGTACCCTAAACCGAGCCCTAACCCTAACACTAACCCTAACCCTAACCCTAACCCATACCCTACGCCTTACCCGCACCCCTCCCCAAACCCGTACCCTAAGCTGTACCCTAAGCCTGACCCTAAGCCTAACCCTAACCCTAGGCTACCCTTGACTGCTTCTGCCTCCAATAGATTTCCTAAGCACTAGTGTTTTAAGGAACAGCTTAAAAAGAGAATCCTAATGTGATTTCTTTATAATGGGTGTGTTCCTTATCTTATCCTAGTGTCTAAACTCTTCTCCATGGCTGCACCCCCAAATAATATTCCCTTACGTGCTAAGGGGTATCTAGAGAGTGGGATAGGTTTAATAACTACCCTAACCCTAACGCGTACCCTAACCCTAACGCCTACCCTAACCCTAACACGTACCCTAATCCTAACCCGTACCCTAAACCGAGCCCTAACCCTAACACTAACCCTAACCCTAACCCTAACCCATACCCTACGCCGTACCCGCACCCCTCCCCGAACCCGTACCCTAAGCCATACCCTAAACCTAACCCTAAGCTTAACCCTAACCCTAGGCTACCCTTGACTGCTTCTGCCTCCAATTGATTTCCTAAGCAGTAGTGTTTTAAGGAACAGCTTAAAAAGAGAATCCTAATGTGATTTCTTTATAATGGGTGTGGTCCTTATCTTATCCTAGTGTCTAAACTCTTCTCCATGGCTGGACCCCCAAATAATATTCCTTTACGTGCTAACGGGGAGCTAGAGAGTGGGATAGGTTTACTAACTACCCTAGCCCTAACGCGTAACCTAACCCTAACCCCTACCCTAACCCTAACACGTACCCTAATCCTAACCCATACCCTAAACCGAGGCCTAACCCTAACACTAACCCTAACCCTAACCCTAACCCATACCCTACGCCGTACCCGAACCCCTGCCAAACCCATACCCCAAGCCGTACCCTAAGCCTAACCCTAAGCCTAACCCTAACCCTAGGCTACCCTTGACTGCTTCTGCCTCCAATAGATTTCCTAAGCACTAGTGTTTTAAGGAACAGCTTAAATAGAGAATCCTAATGTGATTTCTTTATAATGGGTGTGTTCCTTATCTTATCCTAGTGTCTAAATTCTTCTCCATGGCTGCACCCCCAAATAATATTCCCTTACGTGCTAAGGGGTATCTAGAGAGTGGGATAGGTTTAATAACTACCCTAACCCTAACGCGTACCCTAACCCTAACCCCTACCCTAACCCTAACACGTACCCTAATCCTAACCTGTACCCTAAACCGAGCCCTAACCCTAACACTAACACTAACCCTAACCCTAACCCATACCCTACGCCGTACCCGCACCCCTCCCCGAACCCGGACCCTAAGCCATACCCTAAAGCTAACCCTAAGCCTAACCCTAACCCTAGGCTACCCTTGACTGCTTCTGCCTCCAATTGATTTCCTAAGCAGTAGTGTTTTAAGAAACAGCTTAAAAAGAGAATCCTAATGTGATTTCTTTATAATGGGTGTGTTCCTTATCTTATCCTAGTGTCTAAACTCTTCTCCATGGCTGGACCCTCAAATAATATTCCTTTACGTGCTAAGGGGGAGCTAGAGAGTGGGATAGGTTTACTAACTACCCTAGCCCTAACGCGTAACCTAACCCTAACCCCTACCCTAACCCTAACACGTACCCTAATCCTAACCCGTACCCTAAACCGAGCCCTAACCCTAACACAAACACTAACCCTAACCCTAACTTATACCCTACGCCGTACCCGAACCCCTCCCCAAACCCGTACCCTAAGCCGTACCCTAAGCCTAACCCTAAGCCTAACACTAACCCTAGGCTACCCTTGACTGCTTCTGCCTCCAATAGATTTCCTAAGCACTAGTGTTTTAAGCAACAGCTTAAAAAGAGAATCCTAATGTGATTTCTTTATAATGGGTGTGTTCCTTATCTTATCCTAGTGTCTAAACTCTTCTCCATGGCTGGACCCTCAAATAATATTCCTTTACGTGCTAAGGGGTATCTAGAGAGTGGGATAGGTTTAATAACTACCCTAACCCTAACGCGTACCCTAACCCTAACGCCTACCCTAGCCCTAACACGTACCCTAATCCTAACCCGTACCCTAAACCGAGCCCTAACCCTAACACTAACCCTAACCCTAACCCTAACCCATACCCTACGCCGTACCCGCACCCCTCCCCGAACCCGTACCCTAAGCCATACCCTAAACCTAACCCTAAGCTTAACCCTAACCCTAGGCTACCCTTGACTGCTTCTGCCTCCAATTGATTTCCTAAGCAGTAGTGTTTTAAGGAACAGCTTAAAAAGAGAATCCTAATGTGATTTCTTTATAATGGGTGTGTTCCTTATCTTATCCTAGTGTCTAAACTCTTCTCCATGGCTGGACCCCCAAATAATATTCCTTTACGTGCTAAGGGGGAGCTAGAGAGTGGGATAGGTTTACTAACTACCCTAGCCCTAACGCGTAACCTAACCCTAACCCCTACCCTAACCCTAACACGTACCCTAATCCTAACCCGTACCCTAAACCGAGCCCTAACCCTAACACTAACCCTAACCCTAACCCTAACCCTAACCCTAACCCATACCCTACGCCGTACCCGAACCCCTCCCCAAACCCATACCCCAAGCCGTACCCTAAGCCTAACCCTAAGCCTAACCCTAACCCTAGGCTACCCTTGACTGCTTCTGCCTCCAATAGATTTCCTAAGCACTAGTGTTTTAAGGAACAGCTTAAAAAGAGAATTCTAAAGTGATTTCTTTATAATGGGTGTGTTCCTTATCTTATCCTAGTGTCTAAACTCTTCTCCATGGCTGGACCCCCAAATAATATTCCTTTACGTGCTAAGGGGTATCTAGAGAGTGGGATAGGTTTAATAACTACACTAACCCTAACGCGTACCCTAACCCTAACCCCTACCCTAACCCTAACACGTACCCTAATCCTAACCCGTACCCTAAACCGAGCCCTAACCCTAACACTAACCCTAACCCTAACCCTAACCCATACCCTACACCGTACCCGAACCCCTCCCCAAACCCGTACCCTAAGCCGTACCCTAAGGCTAACCCTAAGCCTAACCCTAACCCTAGGCTACCCTTGACTGCTTCTGCCTCCAATAGATTTCCTAAGCACTAGTGTTTAAAGGAACAGCTTAAAAAGAGAATCCTAATGTGATTTCTTTATAATGGGTGTGTTCCTTATCTTATCCTAGTGTCTAAACTCTTCTCCATGGCTGCACCCCCAAATAATATTGCCTTACGTGCTAAGGGGTATGTAGAGAGTGGGATAGGTTTAATAACTACCCTAACCCTAATGCGTACTCTAACCCTAACCCCTACCCTAACACTAACACGTACCCTAATCCTAACCCGTACCCTAAACCGAGCCCTAACCCTAACACTAACACTAACCCTAACCCTAACCCATACCCTACGCCGTACCCGAACCCCTCCCCAAACCCGTACCCTAAGCCATACCCTAAGCCTAACCCTAAGCCTAACACTAACCCTAGGCTACCCTTGACTGCTTCTGCCTCCAATAGATTTCCTAAGCACTAGTGTTTTAAGCAACAGCTTAAACAGAGAATCCTAATGTGATTTCTTTATAATGGGTGTGTTCCTTATCTTATCCTAGTGTGTAAACTCTTCTCCATGGCTGGACCCCCAAATAATATTCCTTTACGTGCTAAGGGGTATATAGAGAGTGGGATAGGTTTACTAACTACCCTAACCCTAACGCGTACCCTAACCCTAACCCCTACCCTAAACCTAACACGTACCCTAATCCTAACCGTACCCTAAACCGAGCCCTAACCCTAACACTAACCCTAACCCTAACCCTAACCCATACCCTACGCCGTAACCGAACCCCTCCCCGAACCCGTACCCTAAGCCGTACCCTAACCCTAACCCTAAGCCTAACCCTAACCCTAGGCTACCCTTGACTGCTTCTGCCTCCAATAGATTTCCTTAGCACTAGTGTTTTAAGGAACAGCTTAAAAAGAGAATCCTAATGTGATTTCTTTATAATGGGTGTGTTCCTTATCTTATCCTAGTGTCTAAACTCTTCTCCATGGCTGGACCCTCAAATAATATTCCTTTACGTGCTAAGGGGTATCTAGAGAGTGGGATAGGTTTAATAACTACCCTAACCCTAACGCGTACCCTAACCCTAACCCCTACCCTAACCCTAACACGTACCCTAATCCTAACCCGTACCCTAAACCGAGCCCTAACCCTAACACTAACCCTATCCCTAACCCTAACCCATACCCTACGCCGTACCCGCACCCCTCCCCGAACCTGTACCCTAAGCCGTACCCTAAGCCTGACCCTAAGCCTAACCCTAACCCTAGGCTACCCTTGACTGCTTCTGCCTCCAATAGATTTCCTAAGCACTAGTGTTTTAAGGAACAGCTTAAAAAGAGAATCCTAATGTGATTTCTTTATAATGGGTGTGTTCCTTATCTTATCCTAGTGTCTAAACTCTTCTCCATGGCTGCACCCCCAAATAATATTCCCTTACGTGCTAAGGGGTATCTAGAGAGTGGGATAGGTTTAATAACTACCCTAACCCTAACGCGTACCCTAACCCTAACGCCTACCCTAACCCTAACACGTACCCTAATCCTAACCCGTACCCTAAACCGAGCCCTAACCCTAACACTAACCCTAACCCTAACCCTAACCCATACCCTACGCCGTACCCGCACCCCTCCCCGAACCCGTACCCTAAGCCATACCCTAAACCTAACCCTAAGCTTAACCCTAACCCTAGGCTACCCTTGACTGCTTCTGCCTCCAATTGATTTCCTAAGCAGTAGTGTTTTAAGGAACAGCTTAAAAAGAGAATCCTAATGTGATTTCTTTATAATGGGTGTGTTCCTTATCTTATCCTAGTGTCTAAACTCTTCTCCATGGCTGGACCCCCAAATAATATTCCTTTACGTGCTAAGGGGGAGCTAGAGAGTGGGATAGGTTTACTAACTACCCTAGCCCTAACGCGTAACCTAACCCTAACCCCTACCCTAACCCTAACACGTACCCTAATCCTAACCCGTACCCTAAACCGAGGCCTAACCCTAACACTAACCCTAACCCTAACCCTAACCCATACCCTACGCCGTACCCGAACCCCTCCCCAAACCCATACCCCAAGCCGTACCCTAAGCCTAACCCTAAGCCTAACCCTAACCCTAGGCTACCCTTGACTGCTTCTGCCTCCAATAGATTTCCTAAGCACTAGTGTTTTAAGGAACAGCTTAAATAGAGAATCCTAATGTGATTTCTTTATAATGGGTGTGTTCCTTATCTTATCCTAGTGTCTAAATTCTTCTCCATGGCTGCACCCCCAAATAATATTCCCTTACGTGCTAAGGGGTATCTAGAGAGTGGGATAGGTTTAATAACTACCCTAACCCTAACGCGTACCCTAACCCTAACCCCTACCCTAACCCTAACACGTACCCTAATCCTAACCTGTACCCTAAACCGAGCCCTAACCCTAACAATAACACTAACCCTAACCCTAACCCATACCCTACGCCGTACCCGCACCCCTCCCCGAACCCGTACCCTAAGCCATACCCTAAACCTAACGCTAAGCCTAACCCTAACCCTAGGCTACCCTTGACTGCTTCTGCCTCCAATTGATTTCCTAAGCAGTAGTGTTTTAAGAAACAGCTTAAAAAGAGAATCCTAATGTGATTTCTTTGTAATGGGTGTGTTCCTTATCTTATCCTAGTGTCTAAACTCTTCTCCATGGCTGGACCCTCAAATAATATTCCTTTACGTGCTAAGGGGGAGCTAGAGAGTGGGATAGGTTTACTAACTACCCTAGCCCTAACGCGTAACCTAACCCTAACCCCTACCCTAACCCTAACACGTACCCTAATCCTAACCCGTACCCTAAACCTAGCCCTAACCCTAACACTAACCCTAACCCTAACCCTAACCCATACCCTACGCCGTACCCACACCCCTCCCCGAACCCGTACCCTAAGCCGTACCCTAAGCCTAACCCTAAGCCTAACCCTAACCCTAGGCTACCCTTGACTGCTTCTGCCTCCAATAGATTTCCTAAGCACTACTGTTTTAAGGAACAGCTTAAAAAGAGAATCCTAATGTGATTTCTTTATAATGGGTGTGTTCCTTATCTTATCCTAGTGTCTAAACTCTTCTCCATGGCTGCACCCCCAAATAATATTGCCTTACGTGCTAAGGGGTATCTAGAGAGTGGGATAGGTTTAATAACTACCCTAACCCTAATGCGTACTCTAACCCTAACCCCTACCCTAACACTAACACGTACCCTAATCCTAACCCGTACCCTAAACCGAGCCCTAACCCTAACACTAACACTAACCCTAACCCTAACCCATACCCTACGCCGTACCCGAACCCCTCCCCAAACCCGTACCCTAAGCCGTACCCTAAGCCTAACCCTAAGCCTAACACTAACCCTAGGCTACCCTTGACTGCTTCTGCCTCCAATAGATTTCCTAAGCACTAGTGTTTTAAGCAACAGCTTAAAAAGAGAATCCTAATGTGATTTCTTTATAATGGGTGTGTTCCTTATCTTATCCTAGTGTCTAAACTCTTCTCCATGGCTGGACCCTCAAATAATATTCCTTTACGTGCTAAGGGGTATCTAGAGAGTGGGATAGGTTTAATAACTACCCTAACCCTAACGCGTACCCTAACCCTAACCCCTACCCTAACCCTAACACGTACCCTAATCCTAACCCGTACCCTAAACCGAGCCCTAACCCTAACACTAACCCTATCCCTAACCCTAACCCATACCCTACGCCGTACCCGCACCCCTCCCCGAACCCGTACCCTAAGCCGTACCCTAAGCCTGACCCTAAGCCTAACCCTAACCCTAGCCTACCCTTGACTGCTTCTGCCTCCAATAGATTTCCTAAGCACTAGTGTTTTAAGGAACAGCTTAAAAAGAGAATCCTAAAGTGATTTCTTTATAATGGGTGTGTTCCTTATCTTATCCTAGTGTCTAAACTCTTCTCCATGGCTGGACCCCCAAATAATATTCCCTTACGTGCTAAAGGGTATCTAGAGAGTGGGATAGGTTTAATAACTACCCTAACCCTAACGCGTACCCTAACCCTAACCCCTACCCTAACCCTAACTCGTACCCTAATCCTAACCCATACCCTAAACCGAGCCCTAACCCTATCACTAACCCTAACCCTAACCCTAACCCATACCGTACGCCGTACACGAACCCCTCCCCGAACCCATTCCCCAAGCCGTACCCTAAACCTAACCCTAAGCCTAACCCTAACCCTAGGCTACCCTTGACTGCTTCTGCCTCCAATAGATTTCCTAAGCACTAGTGTTTTAAGGAACAGCTTAAAAAGAGAATCCTAATGTGATTTCTTTATAATGGGTGTGTTCCTTATCTTATCCTAGTGTCTAAACTCTTCTCCATGGCTGCACCCCCAAATAATATTGCCTTACGTGCTAAGGGGTATCTAGAGAGTGGGATAGGTTTAATAACTACCCTAACCCTAACGCGTACCCTAACCCTAACCCCTACCCTAATCCGAACACGTACCCTAATCCTAACCGTACCCTAAACCGAGCCCTAACCCTAACACTAACCCTAACCCTAACCCTAACCCATACCCTACGCCGTACCCGAAACCCTCCCCGAACCCTTACCCTAAGCCGTACCCTAACCCTAACCCTAAGCCTAACCCTAACCCTAGGCTACCCTTGACTGCTTCTGCCTCCAATAGATTTCCTACGCACTAGTGTTTTAAGGAACAGCTTAAAAAGAGAATCCTAATGTGATTTCTTTATAATGGGTGTGTTCCTTATCTTATCCTAGTGTCTAAATTCTTCTCCATGGCTGCACCCCCAAATAATATTCCCTTACGTGCTAAGGGGTATCTAGAGAGTGGGATAGGTTTAATAACTACCCTAACCCTAACGCGTACCCTAACCCTAACCCCTACCCTAACCCTAACACGTACCCTAATCCTAACCTGTACCCTAAACCGAGCCCTAACCCTAACACTAACACTAACCCTAACCCTAACCCATACCCTACGCCGTACCCGCACCCCTCCCCGAACCCGTACCCTAAGCCATACCCTAAACCTAACCCTAAGCCTAACCCTAACCCTAGGCTACCCTTGACTGCTTCTGCCTCCAATTGATTTCCTAAGCAGTAGTGTTTTAAGAAACAGCTTAAAAAGAGAATCTTAATGTGATTTCTTTATAATGGGTGTGTTCCTTATCTTATCCTAGTGTCTAAACTCTTCTCCATGGCTGGACCCTCAAATAATATTCCTTTACGTGCTAAGGTGGAGCTAGAGAGTGGGATAGGTTTACTAACTACCCTAGCCCTAACGCGTAACCTAACCCTAACCCCTACCCTAACCCTAACACGTACCCTAATCCTAACCCGTAACCTAAACCGAGCCCTAACCCTAACACTAACCCTAACCCTAACCCTAACCCATACCCTACGCCGTACCCGAACCCCTCCCTGAACCCATTCCCCAAGCCGTACCCTAAACCTAACCCTAAGCCTAACCCTAACCCTAGGCTACCCTTGACTGCTTCTGCCTCCAATAGATTTCCTAAGCACTAGTGTTTTAAGGAACAGCTTAAAAAGAGAATTCTAAAGTGATTTCTTTATAATGGGTGTGTTCCTTATCTTATCCTAGTGTCTAAACTCTTCTCCATGGCTGGACCCCCAAATAATATTCCTTTACGTGCTAAGGGGTATCTAGAGAGTGGGATAGGTTTAATAACTACCCTAACCCTAACGCGTACCCTAACCCTAACCCCTACCCTAACCCTAACACGTACCCTAATCCTAACCCGTACCCTAAACCGAGCCCTAACCCTAACCCTAACCCTAACCCTAACCCTAACCCATACCCTACACCGTACCCGAACCCCTCCCCAAACCCGTACCCTAAGCCGTACCCTAAGGCTAACCCTAAGCCTAACCCTAACCCTAGGCTACCCTTGACTGCTTCTGCCTCCAATAGATTTCCTAAGCACTAGTGTTTTAAGGAACAGCTTAAAAAGAGAATCCTAATGTGATTTCTTTATAGTGGGTGTGTTCCTTATCTTATCCTAGTGTCTAAACTCTTCTCCATGGCTGCACCCCCAAATAATATTGCCTTACGTGCTAAGGGGTATGTAGAGAGTGGGATAGGTTTAATAACTACCCTAACCCTAATGCGTACTCTAACCCTAACCCCTACCCTAACACTAACACGTACCCTAATCCTAACCCGTACCCTAAACCGAGCCCTAACCCTAACATTAACACTAACCCTAACCCTAACCCATACCCTACGCCGTACCCGAACCCCTCCCCAAACCCGTACCCTAAGCCATACCCTAAGCCTAACCCTAAGCCTAACACTAACCCTAGGCTACCCTTGACTGCTTCTGCCTCCAATAGATTTCCTAAGCACTAGTGTTTTAAGCAACAGCTTAAAAAGAGAATCCTAATGTGATTTCTTTATAATGGGTGTGTTCCTTATCTTATCCTAGTGTGTAAACTCTTCTCCATGGCTGGACCCCCAAATAATATTCCTTTACGTGCTAAGGGGTATCTAGAGAGTGGGATAGGTTTACTAACTACCCTAACCCTAACGCATACCCTAACCCTAACCCCTACCCTAAACCTAACACGTACCCTAATCCTAACCGTACCCTAAACAGAGCCCTAACCCTAACACTAACCCTAACCCTAACCCTAACCCATACCCTACGCCGTACCCGAACCCCTCCCCGAACCCGTACCCTAAGCCGTACCCTAACCCTAACCCTAAGCCTAACCCTAACCCTAGGCTACCCTTGACTGCTTCTGCCTCCAATAGATTTCCTAAGCACTAGTGTTTTAAGGAACAGCTTAAAAAGAGAATCCTAATGTGATTTCTTTATAATGGGTGTGTTCCTTATCTTATCCTAGTGTCTAAACTCTTCTCCATGGCTGGACCCTCAAATAATATTCCTTTACGTGCTAAGGGGTATCTAGAGAGTGGGATAGGTTTAATAACTACCCTAACCCTAACGCGTACCCTAACCCTAACCCCTACCCTAACCCTAACACGTACCCTAATCCTAACCCGTACCCTAAACCGAGCCCTAACCCTAACACTAACCCTATCCCTAACCCTAACCCATACCCTACGCCATACTCGCACCCCTCCCCGAACCCGTACCCTAAGCCGTACCCTAAGCCTGACCCTAAGCCTAACCCTAACCCTAGGCTACCCTTGACTGCTTCTGCCTCCAATAGATTTCCTAAGCACTAGTGTTTTAAGGAACAGCTTAAAAAGAGAATCCTAATGTGATTTCTTTATAATGGGTGTGTTCCTTATCTTATCCTAGTGTCTAAACTCTTCTCCATGGCTGCACCCCCAAATAATATTCCCTTACGTGCTAAGGGGTATCTAGAGAGTGGGATAGGTTTAATAACTACCCTAACCCTAACGCGTACCCTAACCCTAACCCCTACCCTAACCCTAACACATACCCTAATCCTAACCTGAACCCTAAACCGAGCCCTAACCCTAACACTAACACTAACCCTAACCCTAACCCATACCCTACGCCGTACCCGCACCCCTCCCCGAACCCGTACCCTAAGCCATACCCTAAACCTAACCCTAAGCCTAACCCTAACCCTAGGCTACCCTTAACTGCTTCTGCCTCCAATTGATTTCCTAAGCAGTAGTTTTTTAAGAAACAGCTTAAAAAGAGAATCCTAATGTGATTTCTTTATAATGGGTGTGTTCCTTATCTTATCCTAGTGTCTAAACTCTTCTCCATGGCTGGACCCTCAAATAATATTCCTTTACGTGCTAAGGGGGAGCTAGAGAGTGGGATAGGTTTACTAACTACCCTAGCCCTAACGCGTAACCTAACCGTAACCCCTACCCTAACCCTAACACGTACCCTAATCCTAACCCGTACCCTCAACCGAGCCCTAACCCTAACACTAACCCTAAGCCTAACCCTAAACCATACCCTACGCCGTACCCGAACCCCTCCCCGAACCTATTCCCCAAGCCGTACCCTAAACCTAACCCTAAGCCTAACCCTAACCCTAGGCTACCCTTGACTGCTTCTGCCTCCAATAGATTTCCTAAGCACTACTGTTTTAAGGAACAGCTTAAAAAGAGAATCCTAATGTGATTTCTTTATAATGGGTGTGTTCCTTATCTTATCCTAGTGTCTAAACTGTTCTCCATGGCTGCACCCCCAAATAATATTGCCTTACGTGCTAAGGGGTATCTAGAGAGTGGGATAGGTTTAATAACTACCCTAACCCTAATGCGTACTCTAACCCTAACCCCTACCCTAACACTAACACGTACCCTAATCCTAACCCGTACCCTAAACCGAGCCCTAACCCTAACACTAACACTAACCCTAACCCTAACCCATACCCTACGCCGTACCCGAACCCCTCCCCAAACCCGTACCCTAAGCCGTACCCTAAGCCTAACCCTAAGCCTAACACTAACCCTAGGCTACCCTTGACTGCTTCTGCCTCCAATAGATTTCCTAAGCACTAGTGTTTTAAGCAACAGCTTAAAAAGAGAATCCTAATGTGATTTCTTTATAATGGGTGTGTTCCTTATCTTATCCTAGTGTCTAAATTCTTCTCCATGGCTGGACCCCCAAATAATATTCCTTTACGTGCTAAGGGGTATCTAGAGAGTGGGATAGGTTTACTAACTACCCTAACCCTAACGCGTACCCTAACCCTAACCCCTACCCTAAACCTAACACGTACCCTAATCCTAACCGTACCCTAAACCGAGCCCTAACCCTAACACTAACCCTAACCCTAACCCTAACCCATACCCTACGCCGTACCCGAAACCCTCCCCGAACCCTTACCCTAAGCCGTACCCTAACCCTAACCCTAAGCCTAACCCTAACCCTAGGCTACCCTTGACTGCTTCTGCCTCCAATAGATTTCCTAAGCACTAGTGTTTTAAGGAACAGCTTAAAAAGAGAATCCTAATGTGATTTCTTTATAATGGGTGTGTTCCTTATCTTATCCTAGTGTCTAAACTCTTCTCCATGGCTGGACCCTCAAATAATATTCCTTTACGTGCTAAGGGGTATCTAGAGAGTGGGATAGGTTTAATAACTACCCTAACCCTAACGCGTACCCTAACCCTAACCCCTACCCTAACCCTAACACGTACCCTAATCCTAACCCGTACCCTAAACCGAGCCCTAACCCTAACACTAACCCTAACCCTAACCCTAACCCATACCCTACGCCTTACCCGCACCCCTCCCCAAACCCGTACCCTAAGCTGTACCCTAAGCCTGACCCTAAGCCTAACCCTAACCCTAGGCTACCCTTGACTGCTTCTGCCTCCAATAGATTTCCTAAGCACTAGTGTTTTAAGGAACAGCTTAAAAAGAGAATCCTAATGTGATTTCTTTATAATGGGTGTGTTCCTTATCTTATCCTAGTGTCTAAACTCTTCTCCATGGCTGCACCCCCAAATAATATTCCCTTACGTGCTAAGGGGTATCTAGAGAGTGGGATAGGTTTAATAACTACCCTAACCCTAACGCGTACCCTAACCCTAACGCCTACCCTAACCCTAACACGTACCCTAATCCTAACCCGTACCCTAAACCGAGCCCTAACCCTAACACTAACCCTAACCCTAACCCTAACCCATACCCTACGCCGTACCCGCACCCCTCCCCGAACCCGTACCCTAAGCCATACCCTAAACCTAACCCTAAGCTTAACCCTAACCCTAGGCTACCCTTGACTGCTTCTGCCTCCAATTGATTTCCTAAGCAGTAGTGTTTTAAGGAACAGCTTAAAAAGAGAATCCTAATGTGATTTCTTTATAATGGGTGTGGTCCTTATCTTATCCTAGTGTCTAAACTCTTCTCCATGGCTGGACCCCCAAATAATATTCCTTTACGTGCTAACGGGGAGCTAGAGAGTGGGATAGGTTTACTAACTACCCTAGCCCTAACGCGTAACCTAACCCTAACCCCTACCCTAACCCTAACACGTACCCTAATCCTAACCCATACCCTAAACCGAGGCCTAACCCTAACACTAACCCTAACCCTAACCCTAACCCATACCCTACGCCGTACCCGAACCCCTCCCCAAACCCATACCCCAAGCCGTACCCTAAGCCTAACCCTAAGCCTAACCCTAACCCTAGGCTACCCTTGACTGCTTCTGCCTCCAATAGATTTCCTAAGCACTAGTGTTTTAAGGAACAGCTTAAATAGAGAATCCTAATGTGATTTCTTTATAATGGGTGTGTTCCTTATCTTATCCTAGTGTCTAAATTCTTCTCCATGGCTGCACCCCCAAATAATATTCCCTTACGTGCTAAGGGGTATCTAGAGAGTGGGATAGGTTTAATAACTACCCTAACCCTAACGCGTACCCTAACCCTAACCCCTACCCTAACCCTAACACGTACCCTAATCCTAACCTGTACCCTAAACCGAGCCCTAACCCTAACACTAACACTAACCCTAACCCTAACCCATACCCTACGCCGTACCCGCACCCCTCCCCGAACCCGGACCCTAAGCCATACCCTAAAGCTAACCCTAAGCCTAACCCTAACCCTAGGCTACCCTTGACTGCTTCTGCCTCCAATTGATTTCCTAAGCAGTAGTGTTTTAAGAAACAGCTTAAAAAGAGAATCCTAATGTGATTTCTTTATAATGGGTGTGTTCCTTATCTTATCCTAGTGTCTAAACTCTTCTCCATGGCTGGACCCTCAAATAATATTCCTTTACGTGCTAAGGGGGAGCTAGAGAGTGGGATAGGTTTACTAACTACCCTAGCCCTAACGCGTAACCTAACCCTAACCCCTACCCTAACCCTAACACGTACCCTAATCCTAACCCGTACCCTAAACCGAGCCCTAACCCTAACACAAACACTAACCCTAACCCTAACTTATACCCTACGCCGTACCCGAACCCCTCCCCAAACCCGTACCCTAAGCCGTACCCTAAGCCTAACCCTAAGCCTAACACTAACCCTAGGCTACCCTTGACTGCTTCTGCCTCCAATAGATTTCCTAAGCACTAGTGTTTTAAGCAACAGCTTAAAAAGAGAATCCTAATGTGATTTCTTTATAATGGGTGTGTTCCTTATCTTATCCTAGTGTCTAAACTCTTCTCCATGGCTGGACCCTCAAATAATATTCCTTTACGTGCTAAGGGGTATCTAGAGAGTGGGATAGGTTTAATAACTACCCTAACCCTAACGCGTACCCTAACCCTAACGCCTACCCTAGCCCTAACACGTACCCTAATCCTAACCCGTACCCTAAACCGAGCCCTAACCCTAACACTAACCCTAACCCTAACCCTAACCCATACCCTACGCCGTACCCGAACCCCTCCCCAAACCCATACCCCAAGCCGTACCCTAAGCCTAACCCTAAGCCTAACCCTAACCCTAGGCTACCCTTGACTGCTTCTGCCTCCAATAGATTTCCTAAGCACTAGTGTTTTAAGGAACAGCTTAAATAGAGAATCCTAATGTGATTTCTTTATAATGGGTGTGTTCCTTATCTTATCCTAGTGTCTAAATTCTTCTCCATGGCTGCACCCCCAAATAATATTCCCTTACGTGCTAAGGGGTATCTAGAGAGTGGGATAGGTTTAATAACTACCCTAACCCTAACGCGTACCCTAACCCTAACCCCTACCCTAACCCTAACACGTACCCTAATCCTAACCTGTACCCTAAACCGAGCCCTAACCCTAACACTAACACTAACCCTAACCCTAACCCATACCCTACGCCGTACCCGCACCCCTCCCCGAACCCGGACCCTAAGCCATACCCTAAAGCTAACCCTAAGCCTAACCCTAACCCTAGGCTACCCTTGACTGCTTCTGCCTCCAATTGATTTCCTAAGCAGTAGTGTTTTAAGAAACAGCTTAAAAAGAGAATCCTAATGTGATTTCTTTATAATGGGTGTGTTCCTTATCTTATCCTAGTGTCTAAACTCTTCTCCATGGCTGGACCCTCAAATAATATTCCTTTACGTGCTAAGGGGGAGCTAGAGAGTGGGATAGGTTTACTAACTACCCTAGCCCTAACGCGTAACCTAACCCTAACCCCTACCCTAACCCTAACACGTACCCTAATCCTAACCCGTACCCTAAACCGAGCCCTAACCCTAACACAAACACTAACCCTAACCCTAACTTATACCCTACGCCGTACCCGAACCCCTCCCCAAACCCGTACCCTAAGCCGTACCCTAAGCCTAACCCTAAGCCTAACACTAACCCTAGGCTACCCTTGACTGCTTCTGCCTCCAATAGATTTCCTAAGCACTAGTGTTTTAAGCAACAGCTTAAAAAGAGAATCCTAATGTGATTTCTTTATAATGGGTGTGTTCCTTATCTTATCCTAGTGTCTAAACTCTTCTCCATGGCTGGACCCTCAAATAATATTCCTTTACGTGCTAAGGGGTATCTAGAGAGTGGGATAGGTTTAATAACTACCCTAACCCTAACGCGTACCCTAACCCTAACGCCTACCCTAGCCCTAACACGTACCCTAATCCTAACCCGTACCCTAAACCGAGCCCTAACCCTAACACTAACCCTAACCCTAACCCTAACCCATACCCTACGCCGTACCCGCACCCCTCCCCGAACCCGTACCCTAAGCCATACCCTAAACCTAACCCTAAGCTTAACCCTAACCCTAGGCTACCCTTGACTGCTTCTGCCTCCAATTGATTTCCTAAGCAGTAGTGTTTTAAGGAACAGCTTAAAAAGAGAATCCTAATGTGATTTCTTTATAATGGGTGTGTTCCTTATCTTATCCTAGTGTGTAAACTCTTCTCCATGGCTGGACCCCCAAATAATATTCCTTTACGTGCTAAGGGGGAGCTAGAGAGTGGGATAGGTTTACTAACTACCCTAGCCCTAACGCGTAACCTAACCCTAACCCCTACCCTAACCCTAACACGTACCCTAATCCTAACCCGTACCCTAAACCGAGCCCTAACCCTAACACTAACCCTAACCCTAACCCTAACCCTAACCCTAACCCATACCCTACGCCGTACCCGAACCCCTCCCCAAACCCATACCCCAAGCCGTACCCTAAGCCTAACCCTAAGCCTAACCCTAACCCTAGGCTACCCTTGACTGCTTCTGCCTCCAATAGATTTCCTAAGCACTAGTGTTTTAAGGAACAGCTTAAAAAGAGAATTCTAAAGTGATTTCTTTATAATGGGTGTGTTCCTTATCTTATCCTAGTGTCTAAACTCTTCTCCATGGCTGGACCCCCAAATAATATTCCTTTACGTGCTAAGGGGTATCTAGAGAGTGGGATAGGTTTAATAACTACACTAACCCTAACGCGTACCCTAACCCTAACCCCTACCCTAACCCTAACACGTACCCTAATCCTAACCCGTACCCTAAACCGAGCCCTAACCCTAACACTAACCCTAACCCTAACCCTAACCCATACCCTACACCGTACCCGAACCCCTCCCCAAACCCGTACCCTAAGCCGTACCCTAAGGCTAACCCTAAGCCTAACCCTAACCCTAGGCTACCCTTGACTGCTTCTGCCTCCAATAGATTTCCTAAGCACTAGTGTTTTAAGGAACAGCTTAAAAAGAGAATCCTAATGTGATTTCTTTATAATGGGTGTGTTCCTTATCTTATCCTAGTGTCTAAATTCTTCTCCATGGCTGCACCCCCAAATAATATTCCCTTACGTGCTAAGGGGTATCTAGAGAGTGGGATAGGTTTAATAACTACCCTAACCCTAACGCGTACCCTAACCCTAACCCCTACCCTAACCCTAACACGTACCCTAATCCTAACCTGTACCCTAAACCGAGCCCTAACCCTAACACTAACACTAACCCTAACCCTAACCCATACCCTACGCCGTACCCGCACCCCTCCCCGAACCCGTACCCTAAGCCATACCCTAAACCTAACCCTAAGCCTAACCCTAACCCTAGGCTACCCTTGACTGCTTCTGCCTCCAATTGATTTCCTAAGCAGTAGTGTTTTAAGAAACAGCTTAAAAAGAGAATCTTAATGTGATTTCTTTATAATGGGTGTGTTCCTTATCTTATCCTAGTGTCTAAACTCTTCTCCATGGCTGGACCCTCAAATAATATTCCTTTACGTGCTAAGGTGGAGCTAGAGAGTGGGATAGGTTTACTAACTACCCTAGCCCTAACGCGTAACCTAACCCTAACCCCTACCCTAACCCTAACACGTACCCTAATCCTAACCCGTAACCTAAACCGAGCCCTAACCCTAACACTAACCCTAACCCTAACCCTAACCCATACCCTACGCCGTACCCGAACCCCTCCCTGAACCCATTCCCCAAGCCGTACCCTAAACCTAACCCTAAGCCTAACCCTAACCCTAGGCTACCCTTGACTGCTTCTGCCTCCAATAGATTTCCTAAGCACTAGTGTTTTAAGGAACAGCTTAAAAAGAGAATTCTAAAGTGATTTCTTTATAATGGGTGTGTTCCTTATCTTATCCTAGTGTCTAAACTCTTCTCCATGGCTGGACCCCCAAATAATATTCCTTTACGTGCTAAGGGGTATCTAGAGAGTGGGATAGGTTTAATAACTACCCTAACCCTAACGCGTACCCTAACCCTAACCCCTACCCTAACCCTAACACGTACCCTAATCCTAACCCGTACCCTAAACCGAGCCCTAACCCTAACCCTAACCCTAACCCTAACCCTAACCCATACCCTACACCGTACCCGAACCCCTCCCCAAACCCGTACCCTAAGCCGTACCCTAAGGCTAACCCTAAGCCTAACCCTAACCCTAGGCTACCCTTGACTGCTTCTGCCTCCAATAGATTTCCTAAGCACTAGTGTTTTAAGGAACAGCTTAAAAAGAGAATCCTAATGTGATTTCTTTATAGTGGGTGTGTTCCTTATCTTATCCTAGTGTCTAAACTCTTCTCCATGGCTGCACCCCCAAATAATATTGCCTTACGTGCTAAGGGGTATGTAGAGAGTGGGATAGGTTTAATAACTACCCTAACCCTAATGCGTACTCTAACCCTAACCCCTACCCTAACACTAACACGTACCCTAATCCTAACCCGTACCCTAAACCGAGCCCTAACCCTAACATTAACACTAACCCTAACCCTAACCCATACCCTACGCCGTACCCGAACCCCTCCCCAAACCCGTACCCTAAGCCATACCCTAAGCCTAACCCTAAGCCTAACACTAACCCTAGGCTACCCTTGACTGCTTCTGCCTCCAATAGATTTCCTAAGCACTAGTGTTTTAAGCAACAGCTTAAAAAGAGAATCCTAATGTGATTTCTTTATAATGGGTGTGTTCCTTATCTTATCCTAGTGTGTAAACTCTTCTCCATGGCTGGACCCCCAAATAATATTCCTTTACGTGCTAAGGGGTATCTAGAGAGTGGGATAGGTTTACTAACTACCCTAACCCTAACGCATACCCTAACCCTAACCCCTACCCTAAACCTAACACGTACCCTAATCCTAACCGTACCCTAAACAGAGCCCTAACCCTAACACTAACCCTAACCCTAACCCTAACCCATACCCTACGCCGTACCCGAACCCCTCCCCGAACCCGTACCCTAAGCCGTACCCTAACCCTAACCCTAAGCCTAACCCTAACCCTAGGCTACCCTTGACTGCTTCTGCCTCCAATAGATTTCCTAAGCACTAGTGTTTTAAGGAACAGCTTAAAAAGAGAATCCTAATGTGATTTCTTTATAATGGGTGTGTTCCTTATCTTATCCTAGTGTCTAAACTCTTCTCCATGGCTGGACCCTCAAATAATATTCCTTTACGTGCTAAGGGGTATCTAGAGAGTGGGATAGGTTTAATAACTACCCTAACCCTAACGCGTACCCTAACCCTAACCCCTACCCTAACCCTAACACGTACCCTAATCCTAACCCGTACCCTAAACCGAGCCCTAACCCTAACACTAACCCTATCCCTAACCCTAACCCATACCCTACGCCATACTCGCACCCCTCCCCGAACCCGTACCCTAAGCCGTACCCTAAGCCTGACCCTAAGCCTAACCCTAACCCTAGGCTACCCTTGACTGCTTCTGCCTCCAATAGATTTCCTAAGCACTAGTGTTTTAAGGAACAGCTTAAAAAGAGAATCCTAATGTGATTTCTTTATAATGGGTGTGTTCCTTATCTTATCCTAGTGTCTAAACTCTTCTCCATGGCTGCACCCCCAAATAATATTCCCTTACGTGCTAAGGGGTATCTAGAGAGTGGGATAGGTTTAATAACTACCCTAACCCTAACGCGTACCCTAACCCTAACCCCTACCCTAACCCTAACACATACCCTAATCCTAACCTGAACCCTAAACCGAGCCCTAACCCTAACACTAACACTAACCCTAACCCTAACCCATACCCTACGCCGTACCCGCACCCCTCCCCGAACCCGTACCCTAAGCCATACCCTAAACCTAACCCTAAGCCTAACCCTAACCCTAGGCTACCCTTAACTGCTTCTGCCTCCAATTGATTTCCTAAGCAGTAGTTTTTTAAGAAACAGCTTAAAAAGAGAATCCTAATGTGATTTCTTTATAATGGGTGTGTTCCTTATCTTATCCTAGTGTCTAAACTCTTCTCCATGGCTGGACCCTCAAATAATATTCCTTTACGTGCTAAGGGGGAGCTAGAGAGTGGGATAGGTTTACTAACTACCCTAGCCCTAACGCGTAACCTAACCGTAACCCCTACCCTAACCCTAACACGTACCCTAATCCTAACCCGTACCCTCAACCGAGCCCTAACCCTAACACTAACCCTAAGCCTAACCCTAAACCATACCCTACGCCGTACCCGAACCCCTCCCCGAACCTATTCCCCAAGCCGTACCCTAAACCTAACCCTAAGCCTAACCCTAACCCTAGGCTACCCTTGACTGCTTCTGCCTCCAATAGATTTCCTAAGCACTACTGTTTTAAGGAACAGCTTAAAAAGAGAATCCTAATGTGATTTCTTTATAATGGGTGTGTTCCTTATCTTATCCTAGTGTCTAAACTGTTCTCCATGGCTGCACCCCCAAATAATATTGCCTTACGTGCTAAGGGGTATCTAGAGAGTGGGATAGGTTTAATAACTACCCTAACCCTAATGCGTACTCTAACCCTAACCCCTACCCTAACACTAACACGTACCCTAATCCTAACCCGTACCCTAAACCGAGCCCTAACCCTAACACTAACACTAACCCTAACCCTAACCCATACCCTACGCCGTACCCGAACCCCTCCCCAAACCCGTACCCTAAGCCGTACCCTAAGCCTAACCCTAAGCCTAACACTAACCCTAGGCTACCCTTGACTGCTTCTGCCTCCAATAGATTTCCTAAGCACTAGTGTTTTAAGCAACAGCTTAAAAAGAGAATCCTAATGTGATTTCTTTATAATGGGTGTGTTCCTTATCTTATCCTAGTGTCTAAATTCTTCTCCATGGCTGGACCCCCAAATAATATTCCTTTACGTGCTAAGGGGTATCTAGAGAGTGGGATAGGTTTACTAACTACCCTAACCCTAACGCGTACCCTAACCCTAACCCCTACCCTAAACCTAACACGTACCCTAATCCTAACCGTACCCTAAACCGAGCCCTAACCCTAACACTAACCCTAACCCTAACCCTAACCCATACCCTACGCCGTACCCGAAACCCTCCCCGAACCCTTACCCTAAGCCGTACCCTAACCCTAACCCTAAGCCTAACCCTAACCCTAGGCTACCCTTGACTGCTTCTGCCTCCAATAGATTTCCTAAGCACTAGTGTTTTAAGGAACAGCTTAAAAAGAGAATCCTAATGTGATTTCTTTATAATGGGTGTGTTCCTTATCTTATCCTAGTGTCTAAACTCTTCTCCATGGCTGGACCCTCAAATAATATTCCTTTACGTGCTAAGGGGTATCTAGAGAGTGGGATAGGTTTAATAACTACCCTAACCCTAACGCGTACCCTAACCCTAACCCCTACCCTAACCCTAACACGTACCCTAATCCTAACCCGTACCCTAAACCGAGCCCTAACCCTAACACTAACCCTAACCCTAACCCTAACCCATACCCTACGCCTTACCCGCACCCCTCCCCAAACCCGTACCCTAAGCTGTACCCTAAGCCTGACCCTAAGCCTAACCCTAACCCTAGGCTACCCTTGACTGCTTCTGCCTCCAATAGATTTCCTAAGCACTAGTGTTTTAAGGAACAGCTTAAAAAGAGAATCCTAATGTGATTTCTTTATAATGGGTGTGTTCCTTATCTTATCCTAGTGTCTAAACTCTTCTCCATGGCTGCACCCCCAAATAATATTCCCTTACGTGCTAAGGGGTATCTAGAGAGTGGGATAGGTTTAATAACTACCCTAACCCTAACGCGTACCCTAACCCTAACGCCTACCCTAACCCTAACACGTACCCTAATCCTAACCCGTACCCTAAACCGAGCCCTAACCCTAACACTAACCCTAACCCTAACCCTAACCCATACCCTACGCCGTACCCGCACCCCTCCCCGAACCCGTACCCTAAGCCATACCCTAAACCTAACCCTAAGCTTAACCCTAACCCTAGGCTACCCTTGACTGCTTCTGCCTCCAATTGATTTCCTAAGCAGTAGTGTTTTAAGGAACAGCTTAAAAAGAGAATCCTAATGTGATTTCTTTATAATGGGTGTGGTCCTTATCTTATCCTAGTGTCTAAACTCTTCTCCATGGCTGGACCCCCAAATAATATTCCTTTACGTGCTAACGGGGAGCTAGAGAGTGGGATAGGTTTACTAACTACCCTAGCCCTAACGCGTAACCTAACCCTAACCCCTACCCTAACCCTAACACGTACCCTAATCCTAACCCATACCCTAAACCGAGGCCTAACCCTAACACTAACCCTAACCCTAACCCTAACCCATACCCTACGCCGTACCCGAACCCCTCCCCAAACCCATACCCCAAGCCGTACCCTAAGCCTAACCCTAAGCCTAACCCTAACCCTAGGCTACCCTTGACTGCTTCTGCCTCCAATAGATTTCCTAAGCACTAGTGTTTTAAGGAACAGCTTAAATAGAGAATCCTAATGTGATTTCTTTATAATGGGTGTGTTCCTTATCTTATCCTAGTGTCTAAATTCTTCTCCATGGCTGCACCCCCAAATAATATTCCCTTACGTGCTAAGGGGTATCTAGAGAGTGGGATAGGTTTAATAACTACCCTAACCCTAACGCGTACCCTAACCCTAACCCCTACCCTAACCCTAACACGTACCCTAATCCTAACCTGTACCCTAAACCGAGCCCTAACCCTAACACTAACACTAACCCTAACCCTAACCCATACCCTACGCCGTACCCGCACCCCTCCCCGAACCCGGACCCTAAGCCATACCCTAAAGCTAACCCTAAGCCTAACCCTAACCCTAGGCTACCCTTGACTGCTTCTGCCTCCAATTGATTTCCTAAGCAGTAGTGTTTTAAGAAACAGCTTAAAAAGAGAATCCTAATGTGATTTCTTTATAATGGGTGTGTTCCTTATCTTATCCTAGTGTCTAAACTCTTCTCCATGGCTGGACCCTCAAATAATATTCCTTTACGTGCTAAGGGGGAGCTAGAGAGTGGGATAGGTTTACTAACTACCCTAGCCCTAACGCGTAACCTAACCCTAACCCCTACCCTAACCCTAACACGTACCCTAATCCTAACCCGTACCCTAAACCGAGCCCTAACCCTAACACAAACACTAACCCTAACCCTAACTTATACCCTACGCCGTACCCGAACCCCTCCCCAAACCCGTACCCTAAGCCGTACCCTAAGCCTAACCCTAAGCCTAACACTAACCCTAGGCTACCCTTGACTGCTTCTGCCTCCAATAGATTTCCTAAGCACTAGTGTTTTAAGCAACAGCTTAAAAAGAGAATCCTAATGTGATTTCTTTATAATGGGTGTGTTCCTTATCTTATCCTAGTGTCTAAACTCTTCTCCATGGCTGGACCCTCAAATAATATTCCTTTACGTGCTAAGGGGTATCTAGAGAGTGGGATAGGTTTAATAACTACCCTAACCCTAACGCGTACCCTAACCCTAACGCCTACCCTAGCCCTAACACGTACCCTAATCCTAACCCGTACCCTAAACCGAGCCCTAACCCTAACACTAACCCTAACCCTAACCCTAACCCATACCCTACGCCGTACCCGAACCCCTCCCCAAACCCATACCCCAAGCCGTACCCTAAGCCTAACCCTAAGCCTAACCCTAACCCTAGGCTACCCTTGACTGCTTCTGCCTCCAATAGATTTCCTAAGCACTAGTGTTTTAAGGAACAGCTTAAATAGAGAATCCTAATGTGATTTCTTTATAATGGGTGTGTTCCTTATCTTATCCTAGTGTCTAAATTCTTCTCCATGGCTGCACCCCCAAATAATATTCCCTTACGTGCTAAGGGGTATCTAGAGAGTGGGATAGGTTTAATAACTACCCTAACCCTAACGCGTACCCTAACCCTAACCCCTACCCTAACCCTAACACGTACCCTAATCCTAACCTGTACCCTAAACCGAGCCCTAACCCTAACACTAACACTAACCCTAACCCTAACCCATACCCTACGCCGTACCCGCACCCCTCCCCGAACCCGGACCCTAAGCCATACCCTAAAGCTAACCCTAAGCCTAACCCTAACCCTAGGCTACCCTTGACTGCTTCTGCCTCCAATTGATTTCCTAAGCAGTAGTGTTTTAAGAAACAGCTTAAAAAGAGAATCCTAATGTGATTTCTTTATAATGGGTGTGTTCCTTATCTTATCCTAGTGTCTAAACTCTTCTCCATGGCTGGACCCTCAAATAATATTCCTTTACGTGCTAAGGGGGAGCTAGAGAGTGGGATAGGTTTACTAACTACCCTAGCCCTAACGCGTAACCTAACCCTAACCCCTACCCTAACCCTAACACGTACCCTAATCCTAACCCGTACCCTAAACCGAGCCCTAACCCTAACACAAACACTAACCCTAACCCTAACTTATACCCTACGCCGTACCCGAACCCCTCCCCAAACCCGTACCCTAAGCCGTACCCTAAGCCTAACCCTAAGCCTAACACTAACCCTAGGCTACCCTTGACTGCTTCTGCCTCCAATAGATTTCCTAAGCACTAGTGTTTTAAGCAACAGCTTAAAAAGAGAATCCTAATGTGATTTCTTTATAATGGGTGTGTTCCTTATCTTATCCTAGTGTCTAAACTCTTCTCCATGGCTGGACCCTCAAATAATATTCCTTTACGTGCTAAGGGGTATCTAGAGAGTGGGATAGGTTTAATAACTACCCTAACCCTAACGCGTACCCTAACCCTAACGCCTACCCTAGCCCTAACACGTACCCTAATCCTAACCCGTACCCTAAACCGAGCCCTAACCCTAACACTAACCCTAACCCTAACCCTAACCCATACCCTACGCCGTACCCGCACCCCTCCCCGAACCCGTACCCTAAGCCATACCCTAAACCTAACCCTAAGCTTAACCCTAACCCTAGGCTACCCTTGACTGCTTCTGCCTCCAATTGATTTCCTAAGCAGTAGTGTTTTAAGGAACAGCTTAAAAAGAGAATCCTAATGTGATTTCTTTATAATGGGTGTGTTCCTTATCTTATCCTAGTGTGTAAACTCTTCTCCATGGCTGGACCCCCAAATAATATTCCTTTACGTGCTAAGGGGGAGCTAGAGAGTGGGATAGGTTTACTAACTACCCTAGCCCTAACGCGTAACCTAACCCTAACCCCTACCCTAACCCTAACACGTACCCTAATCCTAACCCGTACCCTAAACCGAGCCCTAACCCTAACACTAACCCTAACCCTAACCCTAACCCTAACCCTAACCCATACCCTACGCCGTACCCGAACCCCTCCCCAAACCCATACCCCAAGCCGTACCCTAAGCCTAACCCTAAGCCTAACCCTAACCCTAGGCTACCCTTGACTGCTTCTGCCTCCAATAGATTTCCTAAGCACTAGTGTTTTAAGGAACAGCTTAAAAAGAGAATTCTAAAGTGATTTCTTTATAATGGGTGTGTTCCTTATCTTATCCTAGTGTCTAAACTCTTCTCCATGGCTGGACCCCCAAATAATATTCCTTTACGTGCTAAGGGGTATCTAGAGAGTGGGATAGGTTTAATAACTACACTAACCCTAACGCGTACCCTAACCCTAACCCCTACCCTAACCCTAACACGTACCCTAATCCTAACCCGTACCCTAAACCGAGCCCTAACCCTAACACTAACCCTAACCCTAACCCTAACCCATACCCTACACCGTACCCGAACCCCTCCCCAAACCCGTACCCTAAGCCGTACCCTAAGGCTAACCCTAAGCCTAACCCTAACCCTAGGCTACCCTTGACTGCTTCTGCCTCCAATAGATTTCCTAAGCACTAGTGTTTTAAGGAACAGCTTAAAAAGAGAATCCTAATGTGATTTCTTTATAATGGGTGTGTTCCTTATCTTATCCTAGTGTCTAAACTCTTCTCCATGGCTGCACCCCCAAATAATATTGCCTTACGTGCTAAGGGGTATGTAGAGAGTGGGATAGGTTTAATAACTACCCTAACCCTAATGCGTACTCTAACCCTAACCCCTACCCTAACACTAACACGTACCCTAATCCTAACCCGTACCCTAAACCGAGCCCTAACCCTAACACTAACACTAACCCTAACCCTAACCCATACCCTACGCCGTACCCGAACCCCTCCCCAAACCCGTACCCTAAGCCATACCCTAAGCCTAACCCTAAGCCTAACACTAACCCTAGGCTACCCTTGACTGCTTCTGCCTCCAATAGATTTCCTAAGCACTAGTGTTTTAAGCAACAGCTTAAAAAGAGAATCCTAATGTGATTTCTTTATAATGGGTGTGTTCCTTATCTTATCCTAGTGTGTAAACTCTTCTCCATGGCTGGACCCCCAAATAATATTCCTTTACGTGCTAAGGGGTATATAGAGAGTGGGATAGGTTTACTAACTACCCTAACCCTAACGCGTACCCTAACCCTAACCCCTACCCTAAACCTAACACGTACCCTAATCCTAACCGTACCCTAAACCGAGCCCTAACCCTAACACTAACCCTAACCCTAACCCTAACCCATACCCTACGCCGTAACCGAACCCCTCCCCGAACCCGTACCCTAAGCCGTACCCTAACCCTAACCCTAAGCCTAACCCTAACCCTAGGCTACCCTTGACTGCTTCTGCCTCCAATAGATTTCCTTAGCACTAGTGTTTTAAGGAACAGCTTAAAAAGAGAATCCTAATGTGATTTCTTTATAATGGGTGTGTTCCTTATCTTATCCTAGTGTCTAAACTCTTCTCCATGGCTGGACCCTCAAATAATATTCCTTTACGTGCTAAGGGGTATCTAGAGAGTGGGATAGGTTTAATAACTACCCTAACCCTAACGCGTACCCTAACCCTAACCCCTACCCTAACCCTAACACGTACCCTAATCCTAACCCGTACCCTAAACCGAGCCCTAACCCTAACACTAACCCTATCCCTAACCCTAACCCATACCCTACGCCGTACCCGCACCCCTCCCCGAACCTGTACCCTAAGCCGTACCCTAAGCCTGACCCTAAGCCTAACCCTAACCCTAGGCTACCCTTGACTGCTTCTGCCTCCAATAGATTTCCTAAGCACTAGTGTTTTAAGGAACAGCTTAAAAAGAGAATCCTAATGTGATTTCTTTATAATGGGTGTGTTCCTTATCTTATCCTAGTGTCTAAACTCTTCTCCATGGCTGCACCCCCAAATAATATTCCCTTACGTGCTAAGGGGTATCTAGAGAGTGGGATAGGTTTAATAACTACCCTAACCCTAACGCGTACCCTAACCCTAACGCCTACCCTAACCCTAACACGTACCCTAATCCTAACCCGTACCCTAAACCGAGCCCTAACCCTAACACTAACCCTAACCCTAACCCTAACCCATACCCTACGCCGTACCCGCACCCCTCCCCGAACCCGTACCCTAAGCCATACCCTAAACCTAACCCTAAGCTTAACCCTAACCCTAGGCTACCCTTGACTGCTTCTGCCTCCAATTGATTTCCTAAGCAGTAGTGTTTTAAGGAACAGCTTAAAAAGAGAATCCTAATGTGATTTCTTTATAATGGGTGTGTTCCTTATCTTATCCTAGTGTCTAAACTCTTCTCCATGGCTGGACCCCCAAATAATATTCCTTTACGTGCTAAGGGGGAGCTAGAGAGTGGGATAGGTTTACTAACTACCCTAGCCCTAACGCGTAACCTAACCCTAACCCCTACCCTAACCCTAACACGTACCCTAATCCTAACCCGTACCCTAAACCGAGGCCTAACCCTAACACTAACCCTAACCCTAACCCTAACCCATACCCTACGCCGTACCCGAACCCCTCCCCAAACCCATACCCCAAGCCGTACCCTAAGCCTAACCCTAAGCCTAACCCTAACCCTAGGCTACCCTTGACTGCTTCTGCCTCCAATAGATTTCCTAAGCACTAGTGTTTTAAGGAACAGCTTAAATAGAGAATCCTAATGTGATTTCTTTATAATGGGTGTGTTCCTTATCTTATCCTAGTGTCTAAATTCTTCTCCATGGCTGCACCCCCAAATAATATTCCCTTACGTGCTAAGGGGTATCTAGAGAGTGGGATAGGTTTAATAACTACCCTAACCCTAACGCGTACCCTAACCCTAACCCCTACCCTAACCCTAACACGTACCCTAATCCTAACCTGTACCCTAAACCGAGCCCTAACCCTAACAATAACACTAACCCTAACCCTAACCCATACCCTACGCCGTACCCGCACCCCTCCCCGAACCCGTACCCTAAGCCATACCCTAAACCTAACGCTAAGCCTAACCCTAACCCTAGGCTACCCTTGACTGCTTCTGCCTCCAATTGATTTCCTAAGCAGTAGTGTTTTAAGAAACAGCTTAAAAAGAGAATCCTAATGTGATTTCTTTGTAATGGGTGTGTTCCTTATCTTATCCTAGTGTCTAAACTCTTCTCCATGGCTGGACCCTCAAATAATATTCCTTTACGTGCTAAGGGGGAGCTAGAGAGTGGGATAGGTTTACTAACTACCCTAGCCCTAACGCGTAACCTAACCCTAACCCCTACCCTAACCCTAACACGTACCCTAATCCTAACCCGTACCCTAAACCTAGCCCTAACCCTAACACTAACCCTAACCCTAACCCTAACCCATACCCTACGCCGTACCCACACCCCTCCCCGAACCCGTACCCTAAGCCGTACCCTAAGCCTAACCCTAAGCCTAACCCTAACCCTAGGCTACCCTTGACTGCTTCTGCCTCCAATAGATTTCCTAAGCACTACTGTTTTAAGGAACAGCTTAAAAAGAGAATCCTAATGTGATTTCTTTATAATGGGTGTGTTCCTTATCTTATCCTAGTGTCTAAACTCTTCTCCATGGCTGCACCCCCAAATAATATTGCCTTACGTGCTAAGGGGTATCTAGAGAGTGGGATAGGTTTAATAACTACCCTAACCCTAATGCGTACTCTAACCCTAACCCCTACCCTAACACTAACACGTACCCTAATCCTAACCCGTACCCTAAACCGAGCCCTAACCCTAACACTAACACTAACCCTAACCCTAACCCATACCCTACGCCGTACCCGAACCCCTCCCCAAACCCGTACCCTAAGCCGTACCCTAAGCCTAACCCTAAGCCTAACACTAACCCTAGGCTACCCTTGACTGCTTCTGCCTCCAATAGATTTCCTAAGCACTAGTGTTTTAAGCAACAGCTTAAAAAGAGAATCCTAATGTGATTTCTTTATAATGGGTGTGTTCCTTATCTTATCCTAGTGTCTAAACTCTTCTCCATGGCTGGACCCTCAAATAATATTCCTTTACGTGCTAAGGGGTATCTAGAGAGTGGGATAGGTTTAATAACTACCCTAACCCTAACGCGTACCCTAACCCTAACCCCTACCCTAACCCTAAAACGTACCCTAATCCTAACCCGTACCCTAAACCGAGCCCTAACCCTAACACTAACCCTAACCCTAACCCTAACCCATACCCTACGCCGTACCCGCACCCCTCCCCGAACCCGTACCCTAAGCTGTACCCTAAGCCTACCCCTAAGCCTAACCCTAACCCTAGGCTACCCTTGACTGCTTCTGCCTCCAATAGATTTCCTAAGCACTAGTGTTTTAAGGAACAGCTTAAAAAGAGAATCCTAATGTGATTTCTTTATAATGGGTGTGTTCCTTATCTTATCCTAGTGTCTAAACTCTTCTCCATGGCTGCACCCCCAAATAATATTCCCTTACGTGCTAAGGGGTATCTAGAGAGTGGGATAGGTTTAATAACTACCCTAACCCTAATGCGTACCCTAACTCTAACGCCTACCCTAACCCTAACACGTACCCTAATCCTAACCCGTACCCTAAACCGAGCCCTAACCCTAACACTAACCCTAACCCTAACCCTAACCCATACCCTACGCCGTACCCGCACCCCTCCCCGAACCCGTACCCTAAGCCATACCCTAAACCTAACCCTAAGCTTAACCCTAACCCTAGGCTACCCTTGACTGCTTCTGCCTCCAATTGATTTCCTAAGCAGTAGTGTTTTAAGGAACAGCTTAAAAAGAGAATCCTAATGTGATTTCTTTATAATGGGTGTGTTCCTTATCTTATCCTAGTGTCTAAACTCTTCTCCATGGCTGGACCCCCAAATAATATTCCTTTACGTGCTAAGGGGGAGCTAGAGAGTGGGATAGGTTTACTAACTACCCTAGCCCTAACGCGTAACCTAACCCTAACCCCTACCCTAACCCTAACACGTACCCTAATCCTAACCCATACCCTAAACCGAGCCCTAACCCTAACACTAACCCTAACCCTAACCCTAACCCATACCCTACGCCGTACCCGCACCCCTCCCCGAACCCGTACCCTAAGCCATACCCTAAACCTAACCCTAAGCCTAACCCTAACCCTAGGCTACCCTTGACTGCTTCTGCCTCCAATTGATTTCCTAAGCAGTAGTGTTTTAAGAAACAGCTTAAAAAGAGAATCCTAATGTGATTTCTTTATAATGGGTGTGTTCCTTATCTTATCCTAGTGTCTTAACTCTTCTCCATGGCTGGACCCTCAAATAATATTCCTTTACGTGCTAAGGGGGAGCTAGAGAGTGGGATAGGTTTACTAACTACCCTAGCCCTAACGCGTAACCTAACCCTAACACCTACCCTAACCCTAACACATACCCTAATCCTAACCCGTAACCTAAACCGAGCGCTAACCCTAACACTAACCCTAACCCTAACCCTAACCCATACCCTACGCCGTACCCGAACCCCTCCCTGAACCCATTCCCCAAGCCGTACCCTAAACCTAACCCTAAGGCTAACCCTAACCCTAGGCTACCCTTGACTGCTTCTGCCTCCAATAGATTTCCTAAGCACTAGTGTTTTATGGAACAGCTTAAAAAGAGAATTCTAAAGTGATTTCTTTATAATGGGTGTGTTCCTTATCTTATCCTAGTGTCTAAACTCTTCTCCATGGCTGGACCCCCAAATAATATTCCTTTACGTGCTAAGGGGTATCTAGAGAGTGGGATAGGTTTAATAACTACCCTAACCCTAACGCGTACCCTAACCCTAACCCCTACCCTAACCCTAACACGTACCCTAATCCTAACCCGTACCCTAAACCGAGCCCTAACCCTAACACTAACCCTAACCCTAACCCTAACCCATACCCTACACCGTACCCGAACCCCTCCCCAAACCCGTACCCTAAGCCGTACCCTAAGGCTAACCCTAAGCCTAACCCTAACCCTAGGCTACCCTTGACTGCTTCTGCCTCCAATAGATTTCCTAAGCACTAGTGTTTTAAGGAACAGCTTAAAAAGAGAATCCTAATGTGATTTCTTTATAATGGGTGTGTTCCTTATCTTATCCTAGTGTCTAAACTCTTCTCCATGGCTGCACCCCCAAATAATATTGCCTTACGTGCTAAGGGGTATCTAGAGAGTGGGATAGGTTTAATAACTACCCTAACCCTAATGCGTACTCTAACCCTAACCCCTACCCTAACACTAACACGTACCCTAATCCTAACCCGTACCCTAAACCGAGCCCTAACCCTAACACTAACACTAACCCTAACCCTAACCCATACCCTACGCCGTACCCGAACCCCTCCCCTAACCCGTACCCTAAGCCATACCCTAAGCCTAACCCTAAGCCTAACACTAACCCTAGGCTACCCTTGACTGCTTCTGCCTCCAATAGATTTCCTAAGCACTAGTGTTTTAAGCAACAGCTTAAAAAGAGAATCCTAATGTGATTTCTTTATAATGGGTGTGTTCCTTATCTTATCCTAGTGTGTAAACTCTTCTCCATGGCTGGACCCCCAAATAATATTCCTTTACGTGCTAAGGGGTATCTAGAGATTGGGATAGGTTTACTAACTACCCTAACCCTAACGCGTACCCTAACCCTAACCCCTACCCTAAACCTAACACGTACCCTAATCCTAACCGTACCCTAAACCGAGCCCTAACCCTAACACTAACCCTAACCCTAACCCTAACCCATACCCTACGCCGTACCCGAACCCCTCCCCGAACCCGTACCCTAAGCCGTACCCTAACCCTAACCCTAAGCCTAACCCTAACCCTAGGCTACCCTTGACTGCTTCTGCCTCCAATAGATTTCCTTAGCACTAGTGTTTTAAGGAACAGCTTAAAAAGAGAATCCTAATGTGATTTCTTTATAATGGGTGTGTTCCTTATCTTATCCTAGTGTCTAAACTCTTCTCCATGGCTGGACCCTCAAATAATATTCCTTTACGTGCTAAGGGGTATCTAGAGAGTGGGATAGGTTTAATAACTACCCTAACCCTAACGCGTACCCTAACCCTAACCCATACCCTAACACTAACACGTACCCTAATCCTAACCCGTACCCTAAACCGAGCCCTAACCCTAACACTAACCCTATCCCTAACCCTAACCCATACCCTACGCCGTACCCGCACCCCTCCCCGAACCTGTACCCTAAGCCGTACCCTAAGCCTGACCCTAAGCCTAACCCTAACCCTAGGCTACCCTTGACTGCTTCTGCCTCCAATAGATTTCCTAAGCACTAGTGTTTTAAGGAACAGCTTAAAAAGAGAATCCTAATGTGATTTCTTTATAATGGGTGTGTTCCTTATCTTATCCTAGTGTCTAAACTCTTCTCCATGGCTGCACCCCCAAATAATATTCCCTTACGTGCTAAGGGGTATCTAGAGAGTGGGATAGGTTTAATAACTACCCTAACCCTAACGCGTACCCTAACCCTAACCCCTACCCTAACCCTAACACGTACCCTAATCCTAACCCGTACCCTAAACCGAGCCCTAACCCTAACACTAACCCTAACCCTAACCCTAACCCATACACTACGCCGTACCCGCACCCCTCCCCGAACCCGTACCCTAAGCCATACCCTAAACCTAACCCTAAGCTTAACCCTAACCCTAGGCTACCCTTGACTGCTTCTGCCTCCAATTGATTTCCTAAGCAGTAGTGTTTTAAGGAACAGCTTAAAAAGAGAATCCTAATGTGATTTCTTTATAATGGGTGTGTTCCTTATCTTATCCTAGTGTCTAAACTCTTCTCCATGGCTGGACCCCCAAATAATATTCCTTTACGTGCTAAGGGGGAGCTAGAGAGTGGGATAGGTTTACTAACTACCCTAGCCCTAACGCGTAACCTAACCCTAACCCCGACCCTAACCCTAACACGTACCCTAATCCTAACCCGTACCCTAAACCGAGGCCTAACCCTAACACTAACCCTAACCCTAACCCTAACCCATACCCTACGCCGTACCCGAACCCCTCCCCAAACCCATACCCCAAGCCGTACCCTAAGCCTAACCCTAAGCCTAACCCTAACCCTAGGCTACCCTTGACTGCTTCTGCCTCCAATAGATTTCCTAAGCACTACTGTTTTAAGGAACAGCTTAAAAAGAGAATCCTAATGTGATTTCTTTATAATGGGTGTGTTCCTTATCTTATCCTAGTGTCTAAACTCTTCTCCATGGCTGCACCCCCAAATAATATTGCCTTACGTGCTAAGGGGTATCTAGAGAGTGGGATAGGTTTAATAACTACCCTAACCCTAATGCGTACTCTAACCCTAACCCCTACCCTAACACTAACACGTACCCTAATCCTAACCCGTACCCTAAACCGAGCCCTAACCCTAACACTAACACTAACCCTAACCCTAACCCATACCCTACGCCGTACCCGAACCCCTCCCCAAACCCGTACCCTAAGCCGTACCCTAAGCCTAACCCTAAGCCTAACACTAACCCTAGGCTACCCTTGACTGCTTCTGCCTCCAATAGATTTCCTAAGCACTAGTGTTTTAAGCAACAGCTTAAAAAGAGAATCCTAATGTGATTTCTTTATAATGGGTGTGTTCCTTATCTTATCCTAGTGTCTAAACTCTTCTCCATGGCTGGACCCTCAAATAATATTCCTTTACGTGCTAAGGGGTATCTAGAGAGTGGGAAAGGTTTAATAACTACCCTAACCCTAACGCGTACCCTAACCCTAACCCCTACCCTAACCCTAAAACGTACCCTAATCCTAACCCGTACCCTAAACCGAGCCCTAACCCTAACACTAACCCTAACCCTAACCCTAACCCATACCCTACGCCGTACCCGCACCCCTCCCCGAACCCGTACCCTAAGCTGTACCCTAAGCCTAACCCTAAGCCTAACCCTAACCCTAGGCTACCCTTTACTGCTTCTGCCTCCAATAGATTTCCTAAGCACTAGTGTTTTAAGGAACAGCTTAAAAAGAGAATCCTAATGTGATTTCTTTATAATGGGTGTGTTCCTTATCTTATCCTAGTGTCTAAACTCTTCTCCATGGCTGCACCCCCAAATAATATTCCCTTACGTGCTAAGGGGTATCTAGAGAGTGGGATAGGTTTAATAACTACCCTAACCCTAACGCGTACCCTAACCCTAACCCCTACCCTAACCCTAACACGTACCCTAATCCTAACCTGTACCCTAAACCGAGCCCTAACCCTAACAATAACACTAACCCTAACCCTAACCCATACCCTACGCCGAACCCGCACCCCTCCCCGAACCCGTACCCTAAGCCATACCCTAAACCTAACGCTAAGCCTAACCCTAACCCTAGGCTACCCTTGACTGCTTCTGCCTCCAATTGATTTCCTAAGCAGTAGTGTTTTAAGAAACAGCTTAAAAAGAGAATCCTAATGTGATTTCTTTGTAATGGGTGTGTTCCTTATCTTATCCTAGTGTCTAAACTCTTCTCCATGGCTGGACCCTCAAATAATATTCCTTTACGTGCTAAGGGGGAGCTAGAGAGTGGGATAGGTTTACTAACTACCCTAGCCCTAACGCGTAACCTAACCCTAACCCCTACCCTAACCCTAACACGTACCCTAATCCTAACCCGTACCCTAAACCTAGCCCTAACCCTAACACTAACCCTAACCCTAACCCTAACCCATACCCTCCGCCGTACCCGCACCCCTCCCCCAACCCGTACCCTAAGCCGTACCGTAAGCCTAACCCTAAGCCTAACCCTAACCCTAGGCTACCCTTGACTACTTCTGCCTCCAATAGATTTCCTAAGCACTAGTGTTTTAAGGAATAGCTTAAAAAGAGAATCCTAATGTGATTTCTTTATAATGGGTGTGTTCCTTATCTTATCCTAGTGTCTAAACTCTTCTCCATGGCTGAACCCCCAAATAATATTCCTTTACGTGCTAAGGGGTATCTAGAGAGTGGAATAGGTTTACTAACTACCCTAACCCTAACGCGTACCCTAACCCTAACCCCTACCCTAACCCTAACACATACCCTAATCCTAACCCGTACCCTAAACTGAGCCCGAACCCTAACACTAAGCCTAACCCTAACCCTAACCCATACCCTACGCCGTACCCGCACCCCTCCCCGAACCCGTACCCTAAGCCGTACCCTAAGCCTAACCCTAAGCCTAACCCTAACCCTAGGCTACCCTTGACTGCTTCTGCCTCCAATAGATTTCCTAAGCACTAGTGTCTTAAGGAACAGCATAAAAAGAGAATCCTAATGTGATTTCTATATAATGGGTGTGTTCCTTATCTTATCCGAGTGTCTAAACTCTTCTCCATGGCTGGACCCCCATATAATATTCCTTTACGTGCTAAGGGGTGTCTAGAGAGTGGGATAGGTTTAATAATTACCCTAACCCTAACACGTACCCTAACCCTAACCCCTACCCTAACCCTAACACGTACACTCTTCCTAACCCGTACCCTAAACCGAGCCCTAACCCTAACACTAACCCTAACCCTAACCCTAACCCATACCCTACGCCGTACCCGCACCCCTCCCCGAACCCGTAACCTAAGCCGTACCCTAACCCTAACCCTAAGCCTAAACCTAACCCTAGGCTACCCTTGACTGCTTCTGCCTCCAATAGATTTCCTAAGCACTAGTGTTTTAAGGAACAGCTTAAAAATGAATCCTAATGTGATTTCTTTATAATGGGTGTGTTCCTTATCTTATCCCAGTGTCTAAACTCTTCTCCATGGCTGGACCCCCAAATAATATTGCTTTACGTGCTAAGGGGTATCTAGAGAGTGTGATAGGTTTAATAACTACCCTAATCCTAACGCGTACCCTAACCCTAACCCCTACCCTAACCCTAACACGTACCCTAATCCTAACCCGTACCCTAAACCGAGCCCTTACCCTAACACTAACCCTAATCCTAACCCTAACCCATACCCTACGCCGTACCCGCACCCCTCCCCGAACCCGTACCCTAAGCCGTACCCTAAGCCTAACCCTAAGCCTAACCCTAACCCTAGGCTACCCTTGACTGCTTCTGCCTCCAATAGATTTCCTAAGCACTAGTGTTTTAAGGAACAGCTTAAAAAGAGAATCCTAATGTGATTTCTTTATAATGGGTGTGTTCCTTATCTTATCCTAGTGTCTAGACTCTTCTCCATGGCTGGACCCCCAAATAATATTCCTTTACGTGCTAAGGGGTATCTAGAGAGTGGGATAGGTTTAATAACTACCCTAACCCTAACGCGTACCCTAACCCTAACCCCTACCCTAACCCTAACACGTACCCTAATCCTAACCCGTACCCTAAACCGAGCCCTAACCCTAAAACTAATCCTAACCCTAAACCTAACCCATACCCTACGCTGTACCCGCACCCCTCCCCGAACCCGTACCCTAAGCCGAACCCTAAGCCTAACCCTAAGCCTAACCCTAACCCTAGGCTACCCTTGACTGCTTCTGCATCCAATAGATTTCCTAAGCACTAGTGTTTTAAGGAACAGCTTAAAAAGACAATCCTAATGTGATTTCTTTATAATGGGTGTGTTCCTTATTTATCCTAGTGTCTAAACTCTTCTCCATGGCTGGACCCCCAAATAATATTCCTTTACGTGCTAAGGGGTATCTAGAGAGTGGGATAGGTTTACTAACTACCCTAGCCCTAACGCGTACCCTAACCCTAACCCCTACCCTAACCCTAACACGTACCCTAATCCTAACCCGTACCCTAAAGCGAGCCCTAACCCTAAAACTAACCCTAAGCCTAACCCTAACCCATACGCTACGCCATACACGAACCCCTCCCCGAACCCGTACCCTAAGCCGTACCCTAAGCCTAACCCTAACCCTAGGCTACCCTTGACTGCTTCTGCCTCCAATAGATTTCCTAAGCACTAGTGTTTTAAGGAACAGCTTAAAAAGAGAATCCTAATGTGATTTCTTTATAATGGGTGTGTTCCTTATTTATCCTAGTGTCTAAACTCTTCTCCATGGCTGGACCCCCAAATAATATTCCTTTACGTGCTAAGGGGTATCTAGAGAGTGGGATAGGTTTACTAACTACCCTAACTCTAACGCGTACCCTAACACTAACCCCTACCCTAACCCTAACACGTACCCTAATCCGAACCCGTAACCTAAACCGAGCCAAAACCCTAACACTAACCCTAACCCTAACCCTAACCCATACCCTACGCCGTACCCGCACCCCTCCCCGAACCCATACCCTAAGCCGTACCCTAAGCCTATCCCTAAGCCTAAACCTAACCCTAGGCTACCCTTGACTGCTTCTGCCTCCAATAGATTTCCTAAGCACTAGTGTTTTAAGGAACAGCTTAAAAAGAGAATCCTAATGTGATTTCTTTATAATGGGTGTGTTCCTTATTTATCCTAGTGTCTAAACTCTTCTCCATGGCTGGACCCCCAAATAATATTCCTTTACGTGCTAAGGGGTATCTAGAGAGTGGGATAGGTTTAATAACTACCCTAACCCTAACGCGTACCCTAACCCTAACCCCTACCCTAACCCTATCACGTACCCTAATCCTAACCCATACCCTAAACCGAGCCCTAACCCTAACACTAACCCTAACCCTAACCCTAACACTAACCCATACCCTACGCCGTAACCGTACCCCTCCCCGAACCCGTACCCTAAGCCGTACCCTAAGCCTAACCCTAAGCCTAACCCTAACCCTAGGCTACCCTTGACTGCTTCTGCCTCCAATAGATTTCCTAAGCACTAGTGTTTTAAGGAACAGCTTAAAAAGAGAATCCTAATGTGATTTCTTTATAATGGGTGTGTTCCTTATCTTATCCTAGTGTCTAAACTCTTCTCCATGGCTGGACCCCCATGTAATATTCCTTTACGTGCTAAGGGGTATCTAGAGAGTGGGATAGATTTACTAACTACCCTAGCCCTAACGCGTACCCTAACCCTAACCCCTACCCTAACCCTAACACGTACCCTAATCCTAACCCGTACCCTAAACCGAGCCCTAACCCTAAAACTAACCCTAACCCTAACCCTAACCCATACCCTACGCCGTACCCGCACCCCTCCCCGAACCCGTACCCTAAGCCGTACCCTAAGCCTAACCCTAAGCCTAACCCTAACCCTAGGCTACCCTTGACTGCTTCTGCCTCCAATAGATTTCCTAAGCACTAGTGTTTTAAGGAACAGCTTAAAAAGACAATCCTAATGTGATTTCTTTATAATGGGTGTGTTCCTTATCTTATCCTAGTGTCTAAACTCTTCTCTATGGCTGGACCCCCAAATAATATTCCTTTACGTGCTAAGGGGTATCTAGAGAGTGGGATAGGTTTACTAACTACCCTAGCCCTAATGCGTACCCTAACCCTAACCCCTACCCTAACCCTAACACGTACCCTAATCCTAACCCGTACCCTAAACCGAGCCCTAACCCTAAAACTAACCCTAACCCTAACCCTAACCCATACCCTACGCCGTACCCGCACCCCTCCCCGAACCCATACCCTAAGCCGTACCCTAAGCCTAAACCTAAGCCTAACCCTAACCCTAGGCTACCCTTGACTGCTTCTGCCTCCAATAGATTTCCTAAGCACTAGTGTTTTAAGGAACAGCTTAAAAAGAGAATCCTAATGTGATTTCTTTATAATGGGTGTGTTCCTTATTTATCCTAGTGTCTAAACTCTTCTCCATGTCTGGACCACCAAATAATATTCCTTTACGTGCTAAGGGGTATCTAGAGAGTTGGATAGGTTTAATAACTACCCTAACCATAACGCGTACCCTAACCCTAACCCCTACCCTAACCCTAACACGTACCCTAATCCTAACCCGTACCCTAAACCGAGCCCTAACCCTAACACTAACCCTAACCCTAACCCTAACCCATACCCTACGCCGTACCCGCACCCCTCCCCGAACCCGTACCCTAAGCCGTACCCTAAGCCTAACCCTAAGCCTAACCCTAACCCTAGGCTACCCTTGACTGCTTCTGCCTCCAATAGATTTCCTAAGCACTAGTGTTTTAAGGAACAGCTTAAAAAGAGAATCCTAATGTGATTTCTTTATAATGGGTGTGTTCCTTATCTTATCCTAGTGTCTAAACTCTTCTCCATGGCTGGACCCCCATGTAATATTCCTTTACGTGTTAAGGGGTATCTAGAGTGTGGGATAGGTTTAATAACTACCCTAACCCTAACGCGTACCCTAACCCTAACCCCTACCCTAACCCTAACACGTACCCTAATCCGAACCCGTACCCTAAACCGAGCCCTAACCCTAACACTAACCCTAACCCTAACCCTAACCCATACCCTACGCCGTACAAGTACCCCTCCCCGAACCCGTACCCTAAGCCGTACCCTAAGCCTAACCCTAAGCCTAAGCCTAACCCTAGGCTACCCTTGACTGCTTCTGCCTCCAATAGATTTCCTAAGCACTAGTGTTTTAAGGAACAGCTGAAAAAGAGAATCCTAATGTGATTTCTTTATAATGGGTGTGTTCCTTATCTTATCCTAGTGTCTAAACTCTTCTCCATGGGTGGACCCCCAAATAATATTCCTTTACGTGCTAAGGGGTATCTAGAGAGTGGGATAGGTTTACTAACTACCCTAGCCCTAACGCGTACCCTAACCCTAACCCCTACCCTAACCCTAACACGTACCCTAATCCTAACCCGTACCCTAAACCGAGCCCTAACCCTAAAACTAACCCTAACCCTAACCCTAACCCATACCCTACGCCGTACCCGCACCCCTCCCCGAACCCGTACCCTAAGCCGTACCCTAAGCCTAACCCTAAGCCTAACCCTAACCCTAGGCTACCCTTGACTGCTTCTGCCTCCAATAGATTTCCTAAGCACTAGTGTTTTAAGGAACAGCTTAAAAAGACAATCCTAATGTGATTTCTTTATAATGGGTGTGTTCCTTATCTTATCCTAGTGTCTAAACTCTTCTCCATGGCTGGACCCCCAAATAATATTCCTTTACGTGCTAAGGGGTATCTAGAGAGTGGGATAGGTTTAATAACTACCCTAGCCCTAACGCGTACCCTAACCCTAACCCCTACCCTAACCCTAACACGTACCCTAATCCTAACCCGTACCCTAAACCGAGCCCTAACCCTAACACTAACCCTAACCCTAACCCATACCCTACGCCGTACCCGCACTCCTCCCCGAACCCGTACCCTAAGCCGTACCCTAAGCCTAACACTAAGCCTAACCCTAACCCTAGGCTACCCTTGACTGCTTCTGCCTCCAATAGATTTCCTAAGCACTAGTGTTTTAAGGAACAGCTTAAAAAGAGAATCCTAATGTGATTTCTTTATAATGGGTGTGTTCCTTATCTTATCCTAGTGTCTAATCTCTTCTCCATGGCTGGACCCCCAAATAATATTCCTTTACGTGCTGAGGAGTATCTAGAGAGTGGGATAGGTTTAATAACTACCCTAACCCTAACGCGTACCCTAACCCTAACCCCTACCCTAACCCTAACACGTACCCTAATCCTAACCCGTACCCTAAACCGAGCCCTAACCCTAACACTAACCCTAACGCTAACCCTAAACCATACCCTACGCCGTATCCGAACCCCTCCCTGAACCCGTACCCTAAGCCGTACCCTAACCCTAACCCTAAGCCTAACCCTATTCCTAGGCTACCCTTGACTGCTTCTGCCTCCAATAGAGTTCCTAAGCACTAGTGTTTGAAGGAACAGCTTAAAAAGAGAATCCTAATGTGATTTCTTTATAATGGGTGTGTTCCTTATTTATTCTAGTGTCTAAACTCTTCTCCATGGCTGGACCCCCAAATAATATTCCTTTACGTGCTAAGGGGTATCTAGAGAGTGGGATAGGTTTAATGACTACCCTAACCCTAATGCGTACCCTAACCCTAACCCCTACCCTAACCCTAACACGTACCCTAATCCTAACCCGTAACCTAAACCAAGCCCTAACCCTAACACTATCCCTAACCCTAACCCTAACCCATACCCTACGCCGTACCCGAACCCCTCCCCGAACCCGTACCCTAAGGCGTACCCGAAGCCTAACCCTAAGCCTAACCCTAACCCTAGGCTACCCTTGACTGCTTCTGCCTCCAGTAGATTTCCTAAGCACTAGTGTTTTAAGGAACAGCTTAAAAAGAGAATCCTAATGTGATTTCTTTATAATGGGTGTGTTCCTTATCTTATCCTAGTGTCTAGACTCTTCTCCATGGCTGGACCCCCAAATAATATTCCTTTACATGCTAAGGGGTATCTAGAGAGTGGGATAGTTTTAATAACTACCCTAACCCTAACGCGTACCCTAACCCTAACCCCTAACCTAACCCTAACACGTACCCTAATCCTAACCCGTACCCTAAACCGAGCCCTAACCTTAACACGAACCCTAACCCTAACCCTAACCCATACCCTACGCCGTACCCGCACCCCTCCCCGAACCCGTACCCTAAGCCGTACCCTAACCCTAACCCTAAGCCTAACCCTAACCCTAGGCTACCCTTGACTGCTTCTGCCTCCAATTGATTTCCTAAGCAGTAGTGTTTTAAGGAACAGCTTTAAAAGAGAATCCTAATGTGATTTCTTTATAATGGGTGTGTTCCTTATCTTATCCTAGTGTCTAAACTCTTCTCCATGGGTGGACCCCCAAATAATATTCCTTTACGTGCTAAGGGGTACCTAGAGAGTGGGATAGGTTTACTAACTACCCTAGCCCTAACGCGTACCCTAACCCTAACCCCTACCCTAACCCTAACACGTACCCTAATCCTAACCCGTACCCTAAACCGAGCCCTAACCCTAAAACTAACCCTAACCCTAAACCTAACCCATACCCTACGCCGTACCCGCACCCCTCCCCGAACCCGTACCCTAAGCCGTACCCTAAGCCTAACCCTAAGCCTAACCCTAACCCTAGGCTACCCTTGACTGCTTCTGCATCCAATAGATTTCCTAAGCACTAGTGTTTTAAGGAACAGCTTAAAAAGACAATCCTAATGTGATTTCTTTATAATGGGTGTGTTCCTTATTTATCCTAGTGTCTAAACTCTTCTCCATGGCTGGACCCCCAAATAATATTCCTTTACGTGCTAAGGGGTATCTAGAGAGTGGGATAGGTTTACTAACTACCCTAGCCCTAACGCGTACCCTAACCCTAACCCCTACCCTAACCCTAACACGTACCCTAATCCTAACCCGTACCCTAAAGCGAGCCCTAACCCTAAAACTAACCCTAAGCCTAACCCTAACCCATACGCTACGCCATACACGAACCCCTCCCCGAACCCGTACCCTAAGCCGTACCCTAAGCCTAACCCTAACCCTAGGCTACCCTTGACTGCTTCTGCCTCCAATAGATTTCCTAAGCACTAGTGTTTTAAGGAACAGCTTAAAAAGAGAATCCTAATGTGATTTCTTTATAATGGGTGTGTTCCTTATTTATCCTAGTGTCTAAACTCTTCTCCATGGCTGGACCCCCAAATAATATTCCTTTACGTGCTAAGGGGTATCTAGAGAGTGGGATAGGTTTACTAACTACCCTAACTCTAACGCGTACCCTAACACTAACCCCTACCCTAACCCTAACACGTACCCTAATCCGAACCCGTAACCTAAACCGAGCCAAAACCCTAACACTAACCCTAACCCTAACCCTAACCCATACCCTACGCCGTACCCGCACCCCTCCCCGAACCCATACCCTAAGCCGTACCCTAAGCCTATCCCTAAGCCTAAACCTAACCCTAGGCTACCCTTGACTGCTTCTGCCTCCAATAGATTTCCTAAGCACTAGTGTTTTAAGGAACAGCTTAAAAAGAGAATCCTAATGTGATTTCTTTATAATGGGTGTGTTCCTTATTTATCCTAGTGTCTAAACTCTTCTCCATGGCTGGACCCCCAAATAATATTCCTTTACGTGCTAAGGGGTATCTAGAGAGTGGGATAGGTTTAATAACTACCCTAACCCTAACGCGTACCCTAACCCTAACCCCTACCCTAACCCTATCACGTACCCTAATCCTAACCCATACCCTAAACCGAGCCCTAACCCTAACACTAACCCTAACCCTAACCCTAACACTAACCCATACCCTACGCCGTAACCGTACCCCTCCCCGAACCCGTACCCTAAGCCGTACCCTAAGCCTAACCCTAAGCCTAACCCTAACCCTAGGCTACCCTTGACTGCTTCTGCCTCCAATAGATTTCCTAAGCACTAGTGTTTTAAGGAACAGCTTAAAAAGAGAATCCTAATGTGATTTCTTTATAATGGGTGTGTTCCTTATCTTATCCTAGTGTCTAAACTCTTCTCCATGGCTGGACCCCCATGTAATATTCCTTTACGTGCTAAGGGGTATCTAGAGAGTGGGATAGATTTACTAACTACCCTAGCCCTAACGCGTACCCTAACCCTAACCCCTACCCTAACCCTAACACGTACCCTAATCCTAACCCGTACCCTAAACCGAGCCCTAACCCTAAAACTAACCCTAACCCTAACCCTAACCCATACCCTACGCCGTACCCGCACCCCTCCCCGAACCCGTACCCTAAGCCGTACCCTAAGCCTAACCCTAAGCCTAACCCTAACCCTAGGCTACCCTTGACTGCTTCTGCCTCCAATAGATTTCCTAAGCACTAGTGTTTTAAGGAACAGCTTAAAAAGACAATCCTAATGTGATTTCTTTATAATGGGTGTGTTCCTTATCTTATCCTAGTGTCTAAACTCTTCTCTATGGCTGGACCCCCAAATAATATTCCTTTACGTGCTAAGGGGTATCTAGAGAGTGGGATAGGTTTACTAACTACCCTAGCCCTAATGCGTACCCTAACCCTAACCCCTACCCTAACCCTAACACGTACCCTAATCCTAACCCGTACCCTAAACCGAGCCCTAACCCTAAAACTAACCCTAACCCTAACCCTAACCCATACCCTACGCCGTACCCGCACCCCTCCCCGAACCCATACCCTAAGCCGTACCCTAAGCCTAAACCTAAGCCTAACCCTAACCCTAGGCTACCCTTGACTGCTTCTGCCTCCAATAGATTTCCTAAGCACTAGTGTTTTAAGGAACAGCTTAAAAAGAGAATCCTAATGTGATTTCTTTATAATGGGTGTGTTCCTTATTTATCCTAGTGTCTAAACTCTTCTCCATGTCTGGACCACCAAATAATATTCCTTTACGTGCTAAGGGGTATCTAGAGAGTTGGATAGGTTTAATAACTACCCTAACCATAACGCGTACCCTAACCCTAACCCCTACCCTAACCCTAACACGTACCCTAATCCTAACCCGTACCCTAAACCGAGCCCTAACCCTAACACTAACCCTAACCCTAACCCTAACCCATACCCTACGCCGTACCCGCACCCCTCCCCGAACCCGTACCCTAAGCCGTACCCTAAGCCTAACCCTAAGCCTAACCCTAACCCTAGGCTACCCTTGACTGCTTCTGCCTCCAATAGATTTCCTAAGCACTAGTGTTTTAAGGAACAGCTTAAAAAGAGAATCCTAATGTGATTTCTTTATAATGGGTGTGTTCCTTATCTTATCCTAGTGTCTAAACTCTTCTCCATGGCTGGACCCCCATGTAATATTCCTTTACGTGTTAAGGGGTATCTAGAGTGTGGGATAGGTTTAATAACTACCCTAACCCTAACGCGTACCCTAACCCTAACCCCTACCCTAACCCTAACACGTACCCTAATCCGAACCCGTACCCTAAACCGAGCCCTAACCCTAACACTAACCCTAACCCTAACCCTAACCCATACCCTACGCCGTACAAGTACCCCTCCCCGAACCCGTACCCTAAGCCGTACCCTAAGCCTAACCCTAAGCCTAAGCCTAACCCTAGGCTACCCTTGACTGCTTCTGCCTCCAATAGATTTCCTAAGCACTAGTGTTTTAAGGAACAGCTGAAAAAGAGAATCCTAATGTGATTTCTTTATAATGGGTGTGTTCCTTATCTTATCCTAGTGTCTAAACTCTTCTCCATGGGTGGACCCCCAAATAATATTCCTTTACGTGCTAAGGGGTATCTAGAGAGTGGGATAGGTTTACTAACTACCCTAGCCCTAACGCGTACCCTAACCCTAACCCCTACCCTAACCCTAACACGTACCCTAATCCTAACCCGTACCCTAAACCGAGCCCTAACCCTAAAACTAACCCTAACCCTAACCCTAACCCATACCCTACGCCGTACCCGCACCCCTCCCCGAACCCGTACCCTAAGCCGTACCCTAAGCCTAACCCTAAGCCTAACCCTAACCCTAGGCTACCCTTGACTGCTTCTGCCTCCAATAGATTTCCTAAGCACTAGTGTTTTAAGGAACAGCTTAAAAAGACAATCCTAATGTGATTTCTTTATAATGGGTGTGTTCCTTATCTTATCCTAGTGTCTAAACTCTTCTCCATGGCTGGACCCCCAAATAATATTCCTTTACGTGCTAAGGGGTATCTAGAGAGTGGGATAGGTTTAATAACTACCCTAGCCCTAACGCGTACCCTAACCCTAACCCCTACCCTAACCCTAACACGTACCCTAATCCTAACCCGTACCCTAAACCGAGCCCTAACCCTAACACTAACCCTAACCCTAACCCATACCCTACGCCGTACCCGCACTCCTCCCCGAACCCGTACCCTAAGCCGTACCCTAAGCCTAACACTAAGCCTAACCCTAACCCTAGGCTACCCTTGACTGCTTCTGCCTCCAATAGATTTCCTAAGCACTAGTGTTTTAAGGAACAGCTTAAAAAGAGAATCCTAATGTGATTTCTTTATAATGGGTGTGTTCCTTATCTTATCCTAGTGTCTAATCTCTTCTCCATGGCTGGACCCCCAAATAATATTCCTTTACGTGCTGAGGAGTATCTAGAGAGTGGGATAGGTTTAATAACTACCCTAACCCTAACGCGTACCCTAACCCTAACCCCTACCCTAACCCTAACACGTACCCTAATCCTAACCCGTACCCTAAACCGAGCCCTAACCCTAACACTAACCCTAACGCTAACCCTAAACCATACCCTACGCCGTATCCGAACCCCTCCCTGAACCCGTACCCTAAGCCGTACCCTAACCCTAACCCTAAGCCTAACCCTATTCCTAGGCTACCCTTGACTGCTTCTGCCTCCAATAGAGTTCCTAAGCACTAGTGTTTGAAGGAACAGCTTAAAAAGAGAATCCTAATGTGATTTCTTTATAATGGGTGTGTTCCTTATTTATTCTAGTGTCTAAACTCTTCTCCATGGCTGGACCCCCAAATAATATTCCTTTACGTGCTAAGGGGTATCTAGAGAGTGGGATAGGTTTAATGACTACCCTAACCCTAATGCGTACCCTAACCCTAACCCCTACCCTAACCCTAACACGTACCCTAATCCTAACCCGTAACCTAAACCAAGCCCTAACCCTAACACTATCCCTAACCCTAACCCTAACCCATACCCTACGCCGTACCCGAACCCCTCCCCGAACCCGTACCCTAAGGCGTACCCGAAGCCTAACCCTAAGCCTAACCCTAACCCTAGGCTACCCTTGACTGCTTCTGCCTCCAGTAGATTTCCTAAGCACTAGTGTTTTAAGGAACAGCTTAAAAAGAGAATCCTAATGTGATTTCTTTATAATGGGTGTGTTCCTTATCTTATCCTAGTGTCTAGACTCTTCTCCATGGCTGGACCCCCAAATAATATTCCTTTACATGCTAAGGGGTATCTAGAGAGTGGGATAGTTTTAATAACTACCCTAACCCTAACGCGTACCCTAACCCTAACCCCTAACCTAACCCTAACACGTACCCTAATCCTAACCCGTACCCTAAACCGAGCCCTAACCTTAACACGAACCCTAACCCTAACCCTAACCCATACCCTACGCCGTACCCGCACCCCTCCCCGAACCCGTACCCTAAGCCGTACCCTAACCCTAACCCTAAGCCTAACCCTAACCCTAGGCTACCCTTGACTGCTTCTGCCTCCAATTGATTTCCTAAGCAGTAGTGTTTTAAGGAACAGCTTTAAAAGAGAATCCTAATGTGATTTCTTTATAATGGGTGTGTTCCTTATCTTATCCTAGTGTCTAAACTCTTCTCCATGGGTGGACCCCCAAATAATATTCCTTTACGTGCTAAGGGGTACCTAGAGAGTGGGATAGGTTTACTAACTACCCTAGCCCTAACGCGTACCCTAACCCTAACCCCTACCCTAACCCTAACACGTACCCTAATCCTAACCCGTACCCTAAACCGAGCCCTAACCCTAAAACTAACCCTAACCCTAAACCTAACCCATACCCTACGCCGTACCCGCACCCCTCCCCGAACCCGTACCCTAAGCCGTACCCTAAGCCTAACCCTAAGCCTAACCCTAACCCTAGGCTACCCTTGACTGCTTCTGCATCCAATAGATTTCCTAAGCACTAGTGTTTTAAGGAACAGCTTAAAAAGACAATCCTAATGTGATTTCTTTATAATGGGTGTGTTCCTTATTTATCCTAGTGTCTAAACTCTTCTCCATGGCTGGACCCCCAAATAATATTCCTTTACGTGCTAAGGGGTATCTAGAGAGTGGGATAGGTTTACTAACTACCCTAGCCCTAACGCGTACCCTAACCCTAACCCCTACCCTAACCCTAACACGTACCCTAATCCTAACCCGTACCCTAAAGCGAGCCCTAACCCTAAAACTAACCCTAAGCCTAACCCTAACCCATACGCTACGCCATACACGAACCCCTCCCCGAACCCGTACCCTAAGCCGTACCCTAAGCCTAACCCTAAGCCTAACCCTAACCCTAGGCTACCCTTGACTGCTTCTGCCTCCAATAGATTTCCTAAGCACTAGTGTTTTAAGGAACAGCTTAAAAAGAGAATCCTAATGTGATTTCTTTATAATGGGTGTGTTCCTTATTTATCCTAGTGTCTAAACTCTTCTCCATGGCTGGACCCCCAAATAATATTCCTTTACGTGCTAAGGGGTATCTAGAGAGTGGGATAGGTTTAATAACTACCCTAACCCTAACGCGTACCCTAACCCTAACCCCTACCCTAACCCTAACACGTACCCTAATCCTAACCCGTACCCTAAACCGAGCCCTAACCCTAACACTAACCCTAACCCTAACCCTAACCCATACACTACGCCGAACCCGCACCCCTCCCCGAACCCGTACCCTAAGCCGTACCCTAAGCCTAACCCTAACCCTAGGCTACCCTTGACTCCTTCTGCCTCCAATAGATTTCCTAAGCACTAGTGTTTTAAGGAACAGCTTAAAAAGAGAATCCTAATGTGATTTCTTTATAATGGGTGTGTTCCTTATTTATCCTAGTGTCTAAACTCTTCTCCATGGCTGGACCCCCAAATAATATTCCTTTACGTGCTAAGGGGTATCTAGAGAGTGGGATAGGTTTACTAACTACCCTAACTCTAACGCGTACCCTAACCCTAACCCCTACCCTAACCCTAACACGTACCCTAATCCGAACCCATACCCTAAACCGAGCCCTAACCCTAACACTAACCCTAACCCTAACACTAACACTAACCCATACCCTACGCCGTAACCGAACCCCTCCCCGAACCCGTACCCTAAGCCGTACCCTAAGCCTAACCCTAAGCCTAACCCTAACCCTAGGCTACCCTTGACTGCTTCTGCCTCCAATAGATTTCCTAAGCACTAGTGTTTTAAGGAACAGCTTAAAAAGAGAATCCTAATGTGATTTCTTTATAATGGGTGTGTTCCTTATCTTATCCTAGTGTCTAAACTCTTCTCCATGGCTGGACCCCCATGTAATATTCCTTTACGTGTTAAGGGGTATCTAGAGAGTGGGATAGGTTTAATAACTACCCTAACCCTAACGCGTACCCTAACCCTAACCCCTACCCTAACCCTAACACGTACCCTAATCCTAACCCGTACCCTAAACCGAGCCCTAACCCTAACACTAACCCTAACCCTAACCCTAACCCATACCCTACGCCGTACAAGAACCCCTCCCCGAACCCGTACCCTAAGCCGTACCCTAAGCCGTACCCTATGCCTAACCCTAACCCTAGGCTACCCTTGACTGCTTCTGCCTCCAATAGATTTCCTAAGCACTAGTGTTTTAAGGAACAGCTGAAAAAGAGAATCCTAATGTGATTTCTTTATAATGGGGGTGTTCCTTATCTTATCCTAGTGTCTAAACTCTTCTCCATGGGTGGACCCCCAAATAATATTCCTTTACGTGCTAAGGGGTATCTAGAGAGTGGGATAGGTTTAATAACTACCCTAGCCCTAACGCGTACCCTAACCCTAACCCCTACCCTAACCCTAACACGTACCCTAATCGTAAACCGTACCCTAAACCGAGCCCTAACCCTAAAACTAACCCTAACCCTAACCCTAACCCATACCCTACGCCGTACCCGCACCCCTCCCCGAACCCGTACCCTAAGCCGTACCCTAAGCCTAACCCTAAGCCTAACCCTAACCCTAGGCTACCCTTGACTGCTTCTGCCTCCAATAGATTTCCTAAGCACTAGTGTTTTAAGGAACAGCTTAAAAAGACAATCCTAATGTGATTTCTTTATAATGGGTGTGTTCCTTATCTTATCCTAGTGTCTAAACTCTTCTCCATGGCTGGACCCCCAAATAATATTCCTTTACGTGCTAAGGGGTATCTAGAGAGTGGGATAGGTTTACTAACTACCCTAGCCCTAATGCGTACCCTAACCCTAACCCCTACCCTAACCCTAACACGTACCCTAATCCTAACCCGTACCCTAAACCGAGCCCTAACCCTAAAACTAACCCTAACCCTAACCCTAACCCATACCCTACACCGTACCCGCACCCCTCCCCGAACCCATACCCTAAGCCGTACCCTAAGCCTAACCCTAAGCCTAACCCTAACCCTAGGCTACCCTTGACTGCTTCTGCCTCCAATAGATTTCCTAAGCACTAGTGTTTTAAGGAACAGCTTAACAAGAGAATCCTAATGTGATTTCTTTATAATGGGTGTGTTCCTTATTTATCCTAGTGTCTAAACTCTTCTCCATGTCTGGACCACCAAATAATATTCCTTTACGTGCTAAGGGGTATCTAGAGAGTTGGATAGGTTTAATAACTACCCTAACCATAACGCGTACCCTAACCCTAACCCCTACCCTAACCCTAACACGTACCCTAATCCTAACCCGTACCCTAAACCGAGCCCTAACCCTAACACTAACCCTAACCCTAACCCTAACCCATACCCTACGCCGTACCCGCACCCCTCCCCGAACCCGTACCCTAAGCCGTACCCTAAGCCTTACCCTAAGCCTAACCCTAACCCTAGGCTACCCTTGACTGCTTCTGCCTCCATTAGATTTCCTAAGCACTAGTGTTTTAAGGAACAGCTTAAAAAGAGAATCCTAATGTGATTTCTTTATAATGGGTGTGTTCCTTATCTTATCCTAGTGTCTAATCTCTTCTCCATGGCTGGACCCCCAAATAATATTCCTTTACGTGCTAAGGGGTATCTAGAGAGTGGGATAGGTTTAATAACTACCCTAACCCTAACGCGTACCCTAACCCTAACCCCTACCCTAACCCTAACACGTACCCTAATCCTAACCCGTACCCTAAACCGAGCCCTAACCCTAACACTAACCCTAACGCTAACCCTAACCCATACCCTACGCCGTACCCGAACCCCTCCCTGAACCCGTACCCTAAGCCGTACCCTAACCCTAACCCTAAGCCTAACCCTATTCCTAGGCTACCCTTGACTGCTTCTGCCTCCAATAGAGTTCCTAAGCACTAGTGTTTGAAGGAACAGCTTAAAAAGAGAATCCTAATGTGATTTCTTTATAATGGGTGTGTTCCTTATTTATCCTAGTGTCTAAACTCTTCTCCATTGCTGGACCCCCAAATAATATTCCTTTACGTGCTAAGGGGTATCTAGAGAGTGGGATAGGTTTAATAACTACCCTAACCCTAATGCGTACCCTAACCCTAACCCCTACCCTAACCCTAACACGTACCCTAATCCTAACCCGTAACCTAAACCAAGCCCTAACCCTAACACTAACCCTAACCCTAACCCTAACCCATACCCTACGCCGTACCCGAACCCCTCCCCGAACCCGTACCCTAAGGCGTACCCGAAGCCTAACCCTAAGCCTAACCCTAACCCTAGGCTACCCTTGACTGCTTCTGCCTCCAGTAGATTTCCTAAGCACTAGTGTTTTAAGGAACAGCTTGAAAAGAGAATCCTAATGTGATTTCTTTATAATGGGTGTGTTCCTTATCTTATCCTAGTGTCTAGACTCTTCTCCATGGCTGGACCCCCAAATAATATTCCTTTACATGCTAAGGGGTATCTAGAGAGTGGGATAGTTTTAATAACTACCCTAACCCTAACGCGTACCCTAACCCTAACCCCTAACCTAACCCTAACACGTACCCTAATCCGAACCCGTACCCTAAACCGAGCCCTAACCTTAACACTAACCCTAACCCTAACCCTAACCCATACCCTACGCCGTACCCGCACCCCTCCCCGAACCCGTACCCTAAGCCGTACCCTAACCCTAACCCTAAGCCTAACCCTAACCCTAGGCTACCCTTGACTGCTTCTGCATCCAATAGATTTCCTAAGCACTAGTGTTTTAAGGAACAGCTTAAAAAGACAATCCTAATGTGATTTCTGTATAATGGGTGTGTTCCTTATTTATCCTAGTGTCTAAACTCTTCTCCATGGCTGGACCCCCAAATAATATTCCTTTACGTGCTAAGGGGTATCTAGAGAGTGGGATAGGTTTACTAACTACCCTAGCCCTAACGCGTACCCTAACCCTAACCCCTACCCTAACCCTAACACGTACCCTAATCCTAACCCGTACCCTAAAGCGAGCCCTAACCCTAAAACTATCCCTAAGCCTAACCCTAACCCATACGCTACGCCATACACGAACCCCTCCCCGAACCCGTACCCTAAGCCGTACCCTAAGCCTAACCCTAAGCCTAACCCTAACCCTAGGCTACCCTTGACTGCTTCTGCCTCCAATAGATTTCCTAAGCACTAGTGTTTTAAGGAACAGCTTAAAAAGAGAATCCTAATGTGATTTCTTTATAATGGGTGTGTTCCTTATTTATCCTAGTGTCTAAACTCTTCTCCATGGCTGGACCCCCAAATAATATTCCTTTACGTGCTAAGGGGTATCTAGAGAGTGGGATAGGTTTAATAACTACCCTAACCCTAACGCGTACCCTAACCCTAACCCCTACCCTAACCCTAACACGTACCCTAATCCTAACCCGTACCCTAAACCGAGCCCTAACCCTAACACTAACCCTAACCCTAACCCTAACCCATACCCTACGCCGAACCCGCACCCCTCCCCGAACCCGTACCCTAAGCCGTACCCTAAGCCTAACCCTAACCCTAGGCTACCCTTGACTGCTTCTGCCTCCAATAGATTTCCTAAGCACTAGTGTTTTAAGGAACAGCTTAAAAAGAGAATCCTAATGTGATTTCTTTATAATGGGTGTGTTCCTTATTTATCCTAGTGTCTAAACTCTTCTCCATGGCTGGACCCCCAAATAATATTCCTTTACGTGCTAAGGGGTATCTAGAGAGTGGGATAGGTTTACTAACTACCCTAACTCTAACGCGTACCCTAACCCTAACCACTACCCTAACCCTAACACGTACCCTAATCCGAACCCGTAACCTAAACCGAGCCAAAACCCTAACACTAACCCTAACCCTAACCCTAACCCATACCCTACGCCGTACCCTCACCCCTCCCCGAACCCATACCCTAAGCCGTACCCTAAGCCTATCCCTAAGCCTAACCCTAACCCTAGGCTACCCTTGACTGCTTCTGCCTCCAATAGATTTCCTAAGCACTAGTGTTTTAAGGAACAGCTTAAAAAGAGAATCCTAATGTGATTTCTTTATAATGGGTGTGTTCCTTATTTATCCTAGTGTCTAAACTCTTCTCCATGGCTGGACCCCCAAATAATATTCCTTTACGTGCTAAGGGGTATCTAGAGAGTGGGATAGGTTTAATAACTACCGTAACCCTAACGCGTACCCTAACCCTAACCCCTACCCTAACCCTATCACGTACCCTAATCCTAACCCATACCCTAAACCGAGCCCTAACCCTAACACTAACCCTAACCCTAACCCTAACACTAACCCATACCCTACGCCGTAACCAAACCCTTCCCCGAACCCGTACCCTAAGCCGTACCCTAAGCCTAACCCTAAGCCTAACCCTAACCCTAGGCTACCCTTGACTGCTTCTGCCTCCAATAGATTTCCTAAGCACTAGTGTTTTAAGGAACAGCTTAAAAAGAGAATCCTAATGTGATTTCTTTATAATGGGTGTGTTCCTTATCTTATCCTAGTGTCTAAACTCTTCTCCATGGCTGAACCCCCAAATAATATTCCTTTACGTGCTAAGGGGTATCTAGAGAGTGGAATAGGTTTACTAACTACCCTAACCCTAACGCGTACCCTAACCCTAACCCCTACCCTAACCCTAACACATACCCTAATCCTAACCCGTACCCTAAACTGAGCCCGAACCCTAACACTAAGCCTAACCCTAACCCTAACCCATACCCTACGCCGTACCCGCACCCCTCCCCGAACCCGTACCCTAAGCCGTACCCTAAGCCTAACCCTAAGCCTAACCCTAACCCTAGGCTACCCTTGACTGCTTCTGCCTCCAATAGATTTCCTAAGCACTAGTGTCTTAAGGAACAGCTTAAAAAGAGAATCCTAATGTGATTTCTTTATAATGGGTGTGTTCCTTATCTTATCCGAGTGTCTAAACTCTTCTCCATGGCTGGACCCCCATATAATATTCCTTTACGTGCTAAGGGGTATCTAGAGACTGGGATAGGTTTAATAACTACCCTAACCCTAACGCATACCCTAACCCTAACCCCTACCCTAACCCTAACACGTATCCTAATCCTAACCCGTACTCTAAACTGAGCCCTAACCCTAACACTAACCCTAACCGTAACCCTAACCCATACCCTACTCCATACACGAACCCCTCCCCGATCCCGTACCCTAAGCCGTACCCTAAGCCGTACCCTAAGCCTAACCCTAACCCTAGGCTACCCTTGAATGCTTCTGCCTCCAATAGATTTCCTAAGCACTAGTGTTTTAAGGAACAGCTTAAAAAGAGAATCCTAATGTGATTTCTTTATAATGGGTGTGTTCCTTATCTTATCCCAGTGTCTAAAGTCTTCTCCATGGCTGGAGCCCCAAATAATATTCCTTTACGTGCTAAGGGGTGTCTAGAGAGTGGGATAGGTTTAATAATTACCCTAACCCTAACACGTACCCTAACCCTAACCCCTACCCTAACCCTAACACGTACACTCTTCCTAACCCGTACCCTAAACCGAGCCCTAACCCTAACACTAACCCTAACCCTAACCCTAACCCATACCCTACGCCGTACCCGCACCCCTCCCCGAACCCGTAACCTAAGCCGTACCCTAACCCTAACCCTAAGCCTAAACCTAACCCTAGGCTACCCTTGACTGCTTCTGCCTCCAATAGATTTCCTAAGCACTAGTGTTTTAAGGAACAGCTTAAAAATGAATCCTAATGTGATTTCTTTATAATGGGTGTGTTCCTTATCTTATCCCAGTGTCTAAACTCTTCTCCATGGCTGGACCCCCAAATAATATTGCTTTACGTGCTAAGGGGTATCTAGAGAGTGTGATAGGTTTAATAACTACCCTACCCCTAACGCGTACCCTAACCCTAACCCCTACCCTAACCCTAACACGTACCCTAATCCGAACCCGTAACATAAACCGAGCCAAAACCCTAACACTAACCCTAACCCTAACCCTAACCCAAACCCTACGCCGTACCCGCACCCCTCCCCGAACCCATACCCTAAGCCGTACCCTAAGCCTAGCCCTAAGCCTAACCCTAACCCTAGGCTACCCTTGACTGCTTCTGCCTCCAATAGATTTCCTAAGCACTAGTGTTTTAAGGAACAGCTTAAAAAGAGAATCCTAATGTGATTTCTTTATAATGGGTGTGTTCCTTATTTATCCTAGTGTCTAAACTCTTCTCCATGGCTGGACCCCCAAATAATATTCCTTTACGTGCTAAGGGGTATCTAGAGAGTGGGATAGGTTTAATAACTACCCTAACCCCAACCCGTACCCTAACCCTAACCCCTACCCTAACCCTATCACGTACCCTAATCCTAACCCATACCCTAAACCGAGCCCTAACCCTAACACTAACCCTAACCCTAACCCTAACACTAACCCATACCCTACGCCGTAACCGAACCCCTCCCCGAACCCGTACCCTAAGCCGTACCCTAAGCCTAACCCTAAGCCTAACCCTAACCTTAGGCTACCCTTGACTGCTTCTGCCTCCAATAGATTTCCTAAGCACTAGTGTTTAAAGGAACAGCTTAAAAAGAGAATCCTAATGTGATTTCTTTATAATGGGTGTGTTCCTTATCTTATCCTAGTGTCTAAACTCTTCTCCATGGCTGCACCCCCAAATAATATTCCCTTACGTGCTAAGGGGTATCTAGAGAGTGGGATAGGTTTAATAACTACCCTAACCCTAACGCGTACCCTAACCCTAACCCCTACCCTAACCCTAACACGTACCCTAATCCTAACCCGTACCCTAAACCGAGCCCTAACCCTAATACTAACCCTAACCCTAACCCTAATTCATACCCTAGGCCGTACCGGCACCCCTCCCCGAAACCGTACCCTAAGCCGTACCCTAACCCTAACCCTAAGCCTAACCCTAACCCTAGGCTACCCTTGACTGCTTCTGCCTCCAATAGATTTCCTAAGCACTAGTGTTTTAAGGAACAGCTTAAAAAGAGAATCCTAATGTGATTTCTTTATAATGGGTGTGTTCCTTATCTTATCCTAGTGTCTAAACTCTTCTCCATGGCTGGACCCCCAAATAATATTCCTTTACGTGCTAAGTGGTATCTAGAGAGTGGGATAGGTTTAATATCTACCCTAACCCTAACGCGTACCCTAACCCTAACCCCTTCCCTAACCCTAACACGTACCCTAATCCTAACCCGTACCCTAAACCGAGCCCTAACCCTAACACTAACCCTAACCCTAACCCTAACCCATACCCTACGCCGTACCCGAACCCCTCCCCGAACCCGTACCCTAAGCCGTACCCTAAGACTAACCCTAAGCCTAACCCTAACCCTAGGCTACCCTTGACTGCTTCTGCCTCCAATAGATTTCCTAAGCACTAGTGTTTTAAGGAACAGCTTAAAAAGAGAATCCTAATGTGATTTCTTTATAATGGGTGTGTTCCTTATCTTATCCCAGTGTCTAAACTCTTCTCCATGGCTGAACCCCCAAATAATATTCCTTTACGTGCTAAGGAGTGTCTAGAGAGTGGGATAGGTTTAATAACTACCCTAACCCTAACGCGTACCCTAACCCTAACCCCTACCCTAACCCTAACACGTACCCTATTCCTAACCCGTACCCTAAACCGAGCCCTAACCCTAACACTAACCCTAACCCTAACCCTAACCCATACCCTACGCCGTACCCGCACCCCTCCCCGAACCCATACCCTAAGCCGTACCCTAACCCTAACCCTAAGCCTAACCCTAACCCTAGGCTACCCTTGACTGCTTCTGCCTCCAATAGATTTCCTAAGCACTAGTGTTTTAAGGAACAGCTTAAAAAGAGAATCCTAATGTGATTTCTTTATAATGGGTGTGTTCCTTATCTTATCCTAGTGTCTAAACTCTTCTCCATGGCTGGACCCCCAAATAATATTCCTTTACGTGCTAAGGGGTATCTAGAGAGTGGGATAGGTTTACTAACTACCCTAACCCTAACGTGTACCCTAACCCTAACCCATACCCTAACCCTGACACATACCCTAATCCTAACCCGTACCCTAAACCGAGCCCTAACCCTATCACTAACCCTAAACCCAACCCTAACCCATACCCTACGCCGTACCCGCACCCCTCCCCGAACGCGTACCCTAAGCCGTACCCTAACCCTAACCCTAAGCCTAACCCTAACCCTAGGCTACCCTTGAATGCTTCTGCCTCCAATAGATTTCCTAAGCACTAGTGTTTTAAGGAACAGCTGAAAAAGAGAATCCTAATGTGATTTCTTTATAATGGGTGTGTTCCTTATCTTATGCTAATGTCTAATCTCTTCTCCATGGCTGGACCCCCAAATAATATTCCTTTACGTGCTAAGGGGTATCTAGAGAGTGGGATAGGTTTAATATCTACCCTAACACTAACGCGTACCCTAACCCTAACCCCTTCCCTAACCCTAACACGTACCCTAATCCTAACCTGTACCCTAAACCGAGCCCTAACCCTAACACTAATCCTAACCCTAACCCTAACCCATACCCTCCGCCTTAGCCGCACCCCTCCCCGAACCCGTACCCTAAGCCGTACCCTAAGCCTAACCCTAAGCCTAACCCTAACCCTAGGCTACCCTTGACTGCTTCTGCCTCCAATAGATTTCCTAAGCACTAGTGTTTTAAGGAACAGCTTAAAAAGAGAATCCTAATGTGATTTCTTTATAATGGGTGTGTTCCTTATCTTATCCCAGTGTCTAAAGTCTTCTCCATGGCTGGAGCCCCAAATAATATTCCTTTACGTGCTAAGGGGTGTCTAGAGAGTGGGATAGTTTTAATAATTACCCTAACCCTAACACGTACCCTAACCCTAACCCCTACCCTAACCCTAACACGTACACTCTTCCTAACCCGTACCCTAAACCGAGCCCTAACCCTAACACTAACCCTAACCCTAACCCTAACCCATACCCTACGCCGTTCCCGCACCCCTCCCCGAACCCGTAACCTAAGCCGTACCCTAACCCTAACCCTAAGCCTAAACCTAACCCTAGGCTACCCTTGACTGCTTCTGCCTCCAATAGATTTCCTAAGCACTAGTGTTTTAAGGAACAGCTTAAAAATGAATCCTAATGTGATTTCTTTATAATGGGTGTGTTCCTTATCTTATCCCAGTGTCTAAACTCTTCTCCATGGCTGGACCCCCAAATAATATTGCTTTACGTGCTAAGGGGTATCTAGAGAGTGTGATAGGTTTAATAACTACCCTAACCCTAACGCGTACCCTAACCCTAACCCCTACCCTAACCCTAACACGTACCCTAATCCTAACCCGTACCCTAAACCGAGCCCTAACCCTAACACTAACCCTAACCCTAACCCTAACCCATACCCTACGCTGTACCCGAACCCCTCCCCGAACCCGTACCCTAAGCCGTACCCTAACCCTAACCCTAAGCCTAACCCTAACCCTAGGCTACCCTTGACTGCTTCTGCCTCCAATAGATTTCCTAAGCACTAGTGTTTTAAGGAACAGCTTAAAAAGAGAATCCTAATGTGATTTCTTTATAATGGGTGTGTTCCTTATCTTATCCTAGTGTCTAAACTCTTCTCCATGGCTGAACCCCCAAATAATATTCCTTTACGTGCTAAGGGGTATCTAGAGAGTGGGATAGGTTTAATAACTACCCTAACCCTAACGCGTACCCTAACCCTAACCCCTACCCTAACCCTAACACGTACCCTAATCCTAACCTGTACCCTAAACCGAGCCCTAACCCTAACACTAACCCTAACCCTAACCCTAACCCATACCCTACGCCATACCCGCACCCCTCCCCGAACCCGTACCCTAAGCCGTACCCTAAGCCTAACCCTAAGCCTAACCCTAACCTTAGGCTACCCTTGACTGCTTCTGCCTCCAATAGATTTCCTAAGCACTAGTGTTTAAAGGAACAGCTTAAAAAGAGAATCCTAATGTGATTTCTTTATAATGGGTGTGTTCCTTATCTTATCCTAGTGTCTAAACTCTTCTCCATGGCTGCACCCCCAAATAATATTCCCTTACGAGCTAAGGGGTATCTAGAGAGTGGGATAGGTTTAATAACTACCCTAACCCTAACGCGTACCCTAACCCTAACCCCTACCCTAACCCTAACACGTACCCTAATCCTAACCCGTACCCTAAACCGAGCCCTAACCCTAATACTAACCCTAACCCTAACCCTAAATCATACCCTAGGCCGTACCGGCACCCCTCCCCGAAACCGTACCCTAAGCCGTACCCTAAACCTAAACCTAAGCCTAACCCTAACCCTAGGCTACCCTTGACTGCTTCCGCCTCCAATTGATTTCCTAAGCAGTAGTGTTTTAAGGAACAGCTTAAAAAGAAAATCCTAATGTGATTTCTTTATAATGGGTGTGTTCCTTATCTTATCCTAGTGTCTAAACTCTTCTCCATGGCTGGGCCCCCAAATAATATTCCTTTACGTGCTAAGGGGTATCTAGAGAGTGGGATAGGTTTAATAACTACCCTAACCCTAACGCGTACCCTAACCCCAACCCCTACCCTAACCCTAACACGTACCCTAATCCTAACCCGTACCCTAAACCGAGCAATAAACCTAACACTAACCCTAACCCTAACCCTAACCCATACCCTCCGCCGTACCCGCACCCCTCCCCCAACCCGTACCCTAAGCCGTACCCTAAGCCTAACCCTAAGCCTAACCCTAACCCTAGGCTACCCTTGACTGCTTCTGCCTCCAATAGATTTCCTAAGCACTAGTGTCTTAAGGAACAGCTTAAAAAGAGAATCCTAATGTGATTTCTATATAATGGGTGTGTTCCTTATCTTATCCGAGTGTCTAAACTCTTCTCCATGGCTGGACCCCCATATAATATTCCTTTACGTGCTAAGGGGTGTCTAGAGAGTGGGATAGGTTTAATAATTACCCTAACCCTAACACGTACCCTAACCCTAACCCCTACCCTAACCCTAACACGTACACTCTTCCTAACCCGTACCCTAAACCGAGCCCTAACCCTAACACTAACCCTAACCCTAACCCTAACCCATACCCTATGCCGTACCCGCACCCCTCCCCGAACCCGTAACCTAAGCCGTACCCTAACCCTAACACTAAGCCTAAACCTAACCCTAGGCTACCCTTGACTGCTTCTGCCTCCAATAGATTTCCTAAGCACTAGTGTTTTAAGGAACAGCTTAAAAATGAATCCTAATGTGATTTCTTTATAATGGGTGTGTTCCTTATCTTATCCCAGTGTCTAAACTCTTCTCCATGGCTGGACCCCCAAATAATATTGCTTTACGTGCTAAGGGGTATCTAGAGAGTGGGATAGGTTTAATAACTACCCTAACTCTAACGCGTACCCTAACCCTAACCCCTACCCTAACCCTAACACGTACCCTAATCCGAACCCGTAACCTAAACCGAGCCAAAACCCTAACACTAACCCTAACCCTAACCCTAACCCATACCCTACGCCGTACCCGCACCCCTCCCCGAACCCATACCCTAAGCCGTACCCTAAGCCTATCCCTAAGCCTAACCCTAACCCTAGGCTACCCTTGACTGCTTCTGCGTCCAATAGATTTCCTAAGCACTAGTGTTTTAAGGAACAGCTTAAAAAGAGAATCCTAATGTGATTTCTTTATAATGGGTGTGTTCCTTATTTATCCTAGTGTCTAAACTCTTCTCCATGGCTGGACCCCCAAATAATATTCCTTTACGTGCTAAGGGGTATCTAGAGAGTGGGATAGGTTTAATAACTACCCTAACCCTAACGCGTACCCTAACCCTAACCCCTACCCTAACCCTAACACGTACCCTAATCCTAACCCGTACCCTAAACCGAGCCCTAACCCTAAAACTAACCCTAACCCTAAACCTAACCCATACCCTACGCTGTACCCGCACCCCTCCCCGAACCCGTACCCTAAGCCGAACCCTAAGCCTAACCCTAAGCCTAACCCTAACCCTAGGCTACCCTTGACTGCTTCTGCATCCAATAGATTTCCTAAGCACTAGTGTTTTAAGGAACAGCTTAAAAAGACAATCCTAATGTGATTTCTTTATAATGGGTGTGTTCCTTATTTATCCTAGTGTCTAAACTCTTCTCCATGGCTGGACCCCCAAATAATATTCCTTTACGTGCTAAGGGGTATCTAGAGAGTGGGATAGGTTTACTAACTAACCTAGCCCTAACGCGTGCCCTAACCCTAACCCCTACCCTAACCCTAACACGTACCCTAATCCTAACCCGTACCCTAAAGCGAGCTCTAACCCTAAAACTAACCCTAAGCCTAACCCTAACCCATACGCTACGCCATACACGAACCCCTCCCCGAACCCGTACCCTAAGCCGTACCCTAAGCCTAACCCTAAGCCTAACCCTAACCCTAGGCTACCCTTGACTGCTTCTGCCTCCAATAGATTTCCTAAGCACTAGTGTTTTAAGGAACAGCTTAAAAAGAGAATCCTAATGTGATTTCTTTATAATGGGTGTGTTCCTTATTTATCCTAGTGTCTAAACTCTTCTCCATGGCTGGACCCCCAAATAATATTCCTTTACGTGCTAAGGGGTATCTAGAGAGTGGGATAGGTTTAATAACTACCCTAACCCTAACGCGTACTCTAACCCTAACCCCTACCCTAACCCTAACACGTACCCTAATCCTAACCCGTACCCTAAACCGAGCCCTAACCCTAACACTAACCCTAACCCTAACCCTAACCCATACCCTACGCCGAACCCGCACCCCTCCCCGAACCCGTACCCTAAGCCGTACCCTAAGCCTAACCCTAACCCTAGGCTACCCTTGACTGCTTCTGCCTCCAATAGATTTCCTAAGCACTAGTGTTTTAAGGAACAGCTTAAAAAGAGAATCCTAATGTGATTTCTTTATAATGGGTGTGTTCCTTATTTATCCTAGTGTCTAAACTCTTCTCCATGGCTGGACCCCCAAATAATATTCCTTTACGTGCTAAGGGGTATCTAGAGAGTGGGATAGGTTTACTAACTACCCTAACTCTAACGCGTACCCTAACCCTAAACCCTACCCTAACCCTAACACGTACCCTAATCCGAACCCGTAACCTAAACCGAGCCAAAACCCTAACACTAACCCTAACCCTAACCCTAACCCATACCCTACGCCGTACCCGCACCCCTCCCCGAACCCATACCCTAAGCCGTACCCTAAGCCTATCCCTAAGCCTAACCCTAACCCTAGGCTACCCTTGACTGCTTCTGCCTCCAATAGATTTCCTAAGCACTAGTGTTTTAAGGAACAGCTTAAATAGAGAATCCTAATGTGATTTCTTTATAATGGGTGTGTTCCTTATTTATCCTAGTGTCTAAACTCTTCTCCATGGCTGGACCCCCAAATAATATTCCTTTACGTGCTAAGGGGTATCTAGAGAGTGGGATAGGTTTAATAACTACCCTAACCCTAACGCGTACCCTAACCCTAACCCTATCACGTACCCTAATCCTAACCCATACCCTAAACCGAGCCCTAACCCTAACACTAACCCTAACCCTAACCCTAACACTAACCCATACCCTACGCCGTAACCGAACCCCTCCCCGAACCCGTACCCTAAGCCGTACCCTAAGCCTAACCCTAAGCCTAACCCTAACCCTAGGCTACCCTTGACTGCTTCTGCCTCCAATAGATTTCCTAAGCACTAGTGTTTTAAGGAACAGCTTAAAAAGAGAATCCTAATGTGATTTCTTTATAATGGGTGTGTTCCTTATCTTATCCTAGTGTCTAAACTCTTCTCCATGGCTGGACCCCCATGTAATATTCCTTTACGTGTTAAGGGGTATCTAGAGAGTGGGATAGGTTTAATAACTACCCTAACCCTAACGCGTACCCTAACCCTAACCCCTACCCTAACCCTAACAAGTACCCTAATCCGAACCCGTACCCTAAACCGAGCCCTAACCCTAACACTAAGCCTAACCCTAACCCTAACCGATACCCTACGCCGTACAAGAACCCCTCCCCGAACCCGTACCCTAAGCCGTACCCTAAGCCTAACCCTAAGCCTAACCCTAAACCTAGGCTACCCTTGACTGCTTCTGCCTCCAATAGATTTCCTAAGCACTAGTGTTTTAAGGAACAGCTGAAAAAGAGAATCCTAATGTGATTTCTTTATAATGGGTGTGTTCCTTATCTTATCCTAGTGTCTAAACTCTTCTCCATGGGTGGACCCCCAAATAATATTCCTTTACATGCTAAGGGGTATGTAGAGAGTGGGATAGATTTACTAACTACCCTAGCCCTAACGCGTACCCTAACCCTAACCCCTACCCTAACCCTAACACGTACCCTAATCCTAACCCGTACCCTAAACCGAGCCCTAACCCTAAAACTAACCCTAACCCTAACCCTAACCCATACCCTACGCCGTACCCGCACCCCTCCCCGAACCCGTACCCTAAGCCGTACCCTAAGCCTAACCCTAAGCCTAACCCTAACCCTAGGCTACCCTTGACTGCTTCTGCCTCCAATAGATTTCCTAAGCACTAGTGTTTTAAGGAACAGCTTAAAAAGACAATCCTAATGTGATTTCTTTATAATGGGTGTGTTCCTTATCTTATCCTAGTGTCTAAACTCTTCTCCATGGCTGGACCCCCATGTAATATTCCTTTACGTGTTAAGGGGTATCTAGAGTGTGGGATAGGTTTAATAACTACCCTAACCCTAACGCGTACCCTAACCCTAACCCCTACGCTAACCCTAACACGTACCCTAATCCGAACCCGTACCCTAAACCGAGCCCTAACCCTAACCCTAACCCTAACCCTAACCCTAACCCATACCCTACGCCGTACAAGTACCCCTCCCCGAACCCGTACCCTAAGCCGTACCCTAAGCCTAACCCTAAGCCTAACCCTAACCCTAGGCTACCCTTGACTGCTTCTGCCTCCAATAGATTTCCTACGCACTAGTGTTTTAAGGAACAGCTGAAAAAGAGAATCCTAATGTGATTTCTTTATAATGGGTGTGTTCCTTATCTTATCCTAGTGTCTAAACTCTTCTCCATGGGTGGACCCCCAAATAATATTCCTTTACGTGCTAAGGGGTATCTAGAGAGTGGGATAGGTTTACTAACTACCCTAGCCCTAACGCGTACCCTAACCCTAACCCCTACCCTAACCCTAACACGTACCCTAATCCTAACCCGTACCCTAAACCGAGCCCTAACCCTAAAACTAACCCTAACCCTAACCCTAACCCATACCCTACGCCGTACCCGCACCCCTCCCCGAACCCGTACCCTAAGCCGTACCCTAAGCCTAACCCTAAGCCTAACCCTAACCCTAGGCTACCCTTGACTGCGTCTGCCTCCAATAGATTTCCTAAGCACTAGTGTTTTAAGGAACAGCTTAAAAAGACAATCCTAATGTGATTTCTTTATAATGGGTGTGTTCCTTATCTTATCCTAGTGTCTAAACTCTTCTCCATGGCTGGACCCCCAAATAATATTCCTTTACGTGCTAAGGGGTATCTAGAGAGTGGGATAGGTTTACTAACTACCCTAGCCCTAACGCGTACCCTAACCCTAACCCCTACCCTAACCCTAACACGTACCCTAATCCTAACCCGTACCCTAAACCGAGCCCTAACCCTAACACTAACCCTAACCCTAACCCTAACCCATACCCTACGCCGTACCCGCACCCCTCCCCGAACCCGTACCCTAAGCCGTACCCTAAGCCTAACCCTAAGCCTAACCCTAACCCTAGGCTACCCTTGACTGCTTCTGCCTCCAATAGATTTCCTAAGCACTAGTGTTTTAAGGAACAGCTTAAAAAGAGAATCCTAATGTGATTTCTTTATAATGGGTGTGTTCCTTATCTTATCCTAGTGTCTAATCTCTTCTCCATGGGTGGACCCCCAAATAATATTCCTTTACGTGCTAAGGGGAACCTAGAGAGTGGGATAGGTTTACTAACTACCCTAGCCCTAACGCGTACCCTAACCCTAACCCCTACCCTAACCCTAACATGTACCCTAATCCTAACCCGTACCCTAAACCGAGCCCTAACCCTAAAACTAACCCTAACCCTAAACCTAACCCATACCCTACGCCGTACCCGCACCCCTCCCCGAACCCGTACCCTAAGCCGTACCCTAAGCCTAACCCTAAGCCTAACCCTAACCCTAGGCTACCCTTGACTGCTTCTGCATCCAATAGATTTCCTAAGCACTAGTGTTTTAAGGAACAGCTTAAAAAGACAATCCTAATGTGATTTCTTTATAATGGGTGTGTTCCTTATTTATCCTAGTGTCTAAACTCTTCTCCATGGCTGGACCCCCAAATAATATTCCTTTACGTGCTAAGGGGTATCTAGAGAGTGGGATAGGTTTACTAACTACCCTAGCCCTAACGCGTACCCTAACCCTAACCCCTACCCTAACCCTAACACGTACCCTAATCCTAACCCGTACCCTAAAGCGAGCCCTAACCCTAAAACTAACCCTAAGCCTAACCCTAACCCATACGCTACGCCATACACGAACCCCTCCCCGAACCCGTACCCTAAGCCGTACCCTAAGCCTAACCCTAAGCCTAACCCTAACCCTAGGCTACCCTTGACTGCTTCTGCCTCCAATAGATTTCCTAAGCACTAGTGTTTTAAGGAACAGCTTAAAAAGAGAATCCTAATGTGATTTCTTTATAATGGGTGTGTTCCTTATTTATCCTAGTGTCTAAACTCTTCTCCATGGCTGGACCCCCAAATAATATTCCTTTACGTGCTAAGGGGTATCTAGAGAGTGGGATAGGTTTAATAACTACCCTAAGCCTAACGCGTACCCTAACCCTAACCCCTACCCTAACCCTAACACGTACCCTAATCCTAACCCGTACCCTAAACCGAGCCCTAACCCTAACACTAACCCTAACCCTAACCCTAACCCATACCCTACGCCGAACCCGCACCCCTCCCCGAACCCGTACCCTAAGCCGTACCCTAAGCCTAACCCTAACCCTAGGCTACCCTTGACTGCTTCTGCCTCCAATAGATTTCCTAAGCACTAGTGTTTTAAGGAACAGCTTAAAAATGAATCCTAATGTGATTTCTTTATAATGGGTGTGTTCCTTATCTTATCCCAGTGTCTAAACTCTTCTCCATGGCTGGACCCCCAAATAATATTGCTTTACGTGCTAAGGGGTATCTAGAGAGTGTGATAGGTTTAATAACTACCCTAACCCTAACGCGTACCCTAACCCTAACCCCTACCCTAACCCTAACACGTACCCTAATCCTAACCCGTACCCTAAACCGAGCCCTAACCCTAACACTAACCCTAACCCTAACCCTAACCCATACCCTACGCTGTACCCGAACCCCTCCCCGAACCCGTACCCTAAGCCGTACCCTAACCCTAACCCTAAGCCTAACCCTAACCCTAGGCTACCCTTGACTGCTTCTGCCTCCAATAGATTTCCTAAGCACTAGTGTTTTAAGGAACAGCTTAAAAAGAGAATCCTAATGTGATTTCTTTATAATGGGTGTGTTCCTTATCTTATCCTAGTGTCTAAACTCTTCTCCATGGCTGAACCCCCAAATAATATTCCTTTACGTGCTAAGGGGTATCTAGAGAGTGGGATAGGTTTAATAACTACCCTAACCCTAACGCGTACCCTAACCCTAACCCCTACCCTAACCCTAACACGTACCCTAATCCTAACCCGTACCCTAAACCGAGCCCTAACCCTAACACTAACCCTAACCCTAACCCTAACCCATACCCTACGCCATACCCGCACCCCTCCCCGAACCCGTACCCTAAGCCGTACCCTAAGCCTAACCCTAAGCCTAACCCTAACCTTAGGCTACCCTTGACTGCTTCTGCCTCCAATAGATTTCCTAAGCACTAGTGTTTAAAGGAACAGCTTAAAAAGAGAATCCTAATAATGGGATCCTACTAAACTCTTCTGCATGGCTGCACCCCCATAACCTAACGCTACCCTAACCCTAACCACTACCCTAACCCTAACACGTACCCCTAATACTAACCCTAACCTGGGATAGGTTTAATAACTACCCTAACCCTAACGCGTACCCTAACCCTAACCACTACCCTAACCCTAACACGTACCCTAATCCTAACCCGTACCCTAAACCGAGCCCTAACCCTAATACTAACCCTAACCCTAACCCTAAATCATACCCTAGGCCGTACCGGCACCCCTCCCCGAAACCGTACCCTAAGCCGTACCCTAAACCTAAACCTAAGCCTAACCCTAACCCTAGGCTACCCTTGACTGCTTCCGCCTCCAATTGATTTCCTAAGCAGTAGTGTTTTAAGGAACAGCTTAAAAAGAAAATCCTAATGTGATTTCTTTATAATGGGTGTGTTCCTTATCTTATCCTAGTGTCTAAACTCTTCTCCATGGCTGGGCCCCCAAATAATATTCCTTTACGTGCTAAGGGGTATCTAGAGAGTGGGATAGGTTTAATAACTACCCTAACCCTAACGCGTACCCTAACCCCAACCCCTACCCTAACCCTAACACGTACCCTAATCCTAACCCGTACCCTAAACCGAGCCCTAAACCTAACACTAACCCTAACCCTAACCCTAACCCATACCCTCCGCCGTACCCGCACCCCTCCCCCAACCCGTACCCTAAGCCGTACCCTAAGCCTAACCCTAAGCCTAACCCTAACCCTAGGCTACCCTTGACTGCTTCTGCCTCCAATAGATTTCCTAAGCACTAGTGTTTTAAGGAACAGCTTAAAAAGAGAATCCTAATGTGATTTCTTTATAATGGGTGTGTTCCTTATCTTATCCTAGTGTCTAAACTCTTCTCCATGGCTGAACCCCCAAATAATATTCCTTTACGTGCTAAGGGGTATCTAGAGAGTGGAATAGGTTTACTAACTACCCTAACCCTAACGCGTACCCTAACCCTAACCCCTACCCAAACCCTAACACATACCCTAATCCTAACCCGTACCCTAAACTGAGCCCGAACCCTAACACTAAGCCTAACCCTAACCCTAACCCATACCCTACGCCGTACCCGCACCCCTCCCCGAACCCGTACCCTAAGCCGAACCCTAAGCCTAACCCTAAGCCTAACCCTAACCCTAGGCTACCCTTGACTGCTTCTGCCTCCAATAGATTTCCTAAGCACTAGTGTCTTAAGGAACAGCTTAAAAAGAGAATCCTAATGTGATTTCTATATAATGGGTGTGTTCCTTATCTTATCCGAGTGTCTAAACTCTTCTCCATGGCTGGACCCCCATATAATATTCCTTTACGTGCTAAGGGGTGTCTAGAGAGTGGGATAGGTTTAATAATTACCCTAACCCTAACACGTACCCTAACCCTAACCCCTACCCTAACCCTAACACGTACACTCTTCCTAACCCGTACCCTAAACCGAGCCCTAACCCTAACACTAACCCTAACCCTAACCCTAACCCATACCCTACGCCGTACCCGCACCCCTCCCCGAACCCGTAACCTAAGCCGTACCCTAACCCTAACACTAAGCCTAAACCTAACCCTAGGCTACCCTTGACTGCTTCTGCCTCCAATAGATTTCCTAAGCACTAGTGTTTTAAGGAACAGCTTAAAAATGAATCCTAATGTGATTTCTTTATAATGGGTGTGTTCCTTATCTTATCCCAGTGTCTAAACTCTTCTCCATGGCTGGACCCCCAAATAATATTGCTTTACGTGCTAAGGGGTATCTAGAGAGTGGGATAGGTTTAATAACTACCCTAACTCTAACGCGTACCCTAACCCTAACCCCTACCCTAACCCTAACACGTACCCTAATCCGAACCCGTAACCTAAACCGAGCCAAAACCCTAACACTAACCCTAACCCTAACCCTAACCCATACCCTACGCCGTACCCGCACCCCTCCCCGAACCCATACCCTAAGCCGTACCCTAAGCCTATCCCTAAGCCTAACCCTAACCCTAGGCTACCCTTGACTGCTTCTGCGTCCAATAGATTTCCTAAGCACTAGTGTTTTAAGGAACAGCTTAAAAAGAGAATCCTAATGTGATTTCTTTATAATGGGTGTGTTCCTTATTTATCCTAGTGTCTAAACTCTTCTCCATGGCTGGACCCCCAAATAATATTCCTTTACGTGCTAAGGGGTATCTAGAGAGTGGGATAGGTTTAATAACTACCCTAACCCTAACGCGTACCCTAACCCTAACCCCTACCCTAACCCTAACACGTACCCTAATCCTAACCCGTACCCTAAACCGAGCCCTAACCCTAAAACTAACCCTAACCCTAAACCTAACCCATACCCTACGCTGTACCCGCACCCCTCCCCGAACCCGTACCCTAAGCCGAACCCTAAGCCTAACCCTAAGCCTAACCCTAACCCTAGGCTACCCTTGACTGCTTCTGCATCCAATAGATTTCCTAAGCACTAGTGTTTTAAGGAACAGCTTAAAAAGACAATCCTAATGTGATTTCTTTATAATGGGTGTGTTCCTTATTTATCCTAGTGTCTAAACTCTTCTCCATGGCTGGACCCCCAAATAATATTCCTTTACGTGCTAAGGGGTATCTAGAGAGTGGGATAGGTTTACTAACTAACCTAGCCCTAACGCGTACCCTAACCCTAACCCCTACCCTAACCCTAACACGTACCCTAATCCTAACCCGTACCCTAAAGCGAGCTCTAACCCTAAAACTAACCCTAAGCCTAACCCTAACCCATACGCTACGCCATACACGAACCCCTCCCCGAACCCGTACCCTAAGCCGTACCCTAAGCCTAACCCTAAGCCTAACCCTAACCCTAGGCTACCCTTGACTGCTTCTGCCTCCAATAGATTTCCTAAGCACTAGTGTTTTAAGGAACAGCTTAAAAAGAGAATCCTAATGTGATTTCTTTATAATGGGTGTGTTCCTTATTTATCCTAGTGTCTAAACTCTTCTCCATGGCTGGACCCCCAAATAATATTCCTTTACGTGCTAAGGGGTATCTAGAGAGTGGGATAGGTTTAATAACTACCCTAACCCTAACGCGTACCCTAACCCTAACCCCTACCCTAACCCTAACACGTACCCTAATCCTAACCCGTACCCTAAACCGAGCCCTAACCCTAACACTAACCCTAACCCTAACCCTAACCCATACCCTACGCCGAACCCGCACCCCTCCCCGAACCCGTACCCTAAGCCGTACCCTAAGCCTAACCCTAACCCTAGGCTACCCTTGACTGCTTCTGCCTCCAATAGATTTCCTAAGCACTAGTGTTTTAAGGAACAGCTTAAAAAGAGAATCCTAATGTGATTTCTTTATAATGGGTGTGTTCCTTATTTATCCTAGTGTCTAAACTCTTCTCCATGGCTGGACCCCCAAATAATATTCCTTTACGTGCTAAGGGGTATCTAGAGAGTGGGATAGGTTTACTAACTACCCTAACTCTAACGCGTACCCTAACCCTAACCCCTACCCTAACCCTAACACGTACCCTAATCCGAACCCGTAACCTAAACCGAGCCAAAACCCTAACACTAACCCTAACCCTAACCCTAACCCATACCCTACGCCGTACCCGCACCCCTCCCCGAACCCATACCCTAAGCCGTACCCTAAGCCTATCCCTAAGCCTAACCCTAACCCTAGGCTACCCTTGACTGCTTCTGCCTCCAATAGATTTCCTAAGCACTAGTGTTTTAAGGAACAGCTTAAAAAGAGAATCCTAATGTGATTTCTTTATAATGGGTGTGTTCCTTATTTATCCTAGTGTCTAAACTCTTCTCCATGGCTGGACCCCCAAATAATATTCCTTTACGTGCTAAGGGGTATCTAGAGAGTGGGATAGGTTTAATAACTACCCTAACCCTAACGCGTACCCTAACCCTAACCCTATCACGTACCCTAATCCTAACCCATACCCTAAACCGAGCCCTAACCCTAACACTAACCCTAACCCTAACCCTAACACTAACCCATACCCTACGCCGTAACCGAACCCCTCCCCGAACCCGTACCCTAAGCCGTACCCTAAGCCTAACCCTAAGCCTAACCCTAACCCTAGGCTACCCTTGACTGCTTCTGCCTCCAATAGATTTCCTAAGCACTAGTGTTTTAAGGAACAGCTTAAAAAGAGAATCCAAATGTGATTTCATTATAATGGGTGTGTTCCTTATCTTATCCTAGTGTCTAAACTCTTCTCCATGGCTGGACCCCCATGTAATATTCCTTTACGTGTTAAGGGGTATCTAGAGAGTGGGATAGGTTTAATAACTACCCTAACCCTAACGCGTACCCTAACCCTAACCCCTACCCTAACCCTAACAAGTACCCTAATCCGAACCCGTACCCTAAACCGAGCCCTAACCCTAACACTAAGCCTAACCCTAACCCTAACCGATACCCTACGCCGTACAAGAACCCCTCCCCGAACCCGTACCCTAAGCCGTACCCTAAGCCTAACCCTAAGCCTAACCCTAACCCTAGGCTACCCTTGACTGCTTCTGCCTCCAATAGATTTCCTAAGCACTAGTGTTTTAAGGAACAGCTGAAAAAGAGAATCCTAATGTGATTTCTTTATAATGGGTGTGTTCCTTATCTTATCCTAGTGTCTAAACTCTTCTCCATGGGTGGACCCCCAAATAATATTCCTTTACGTGCTAAGGGGTATCTAGAGAGTGGGATAGATTTACTAACTACCCTAGCCCTAACGCGTACCCTAACCCTAACCCCTACCCTAACCCTAACACGTACCCTAATCCTAACCCGTACCCTAAACCGAGCCCTAACCCTAAAACTAACCCTAACCCTAACCCTAACCCATACCCTACGCCGTACCCGCACCCCTCCCCGAACCCGTACCCTAAGCCGTACCCTAAGCCTAACCCTAAGCCTAACCCTAACCCTAGGCTACCCTTGACTGCTTCTGCCTCCAATAGATTTCCTAAGCACTAGTGTTTTAAGGAACAGCTTAAAAAGACAATCCTAATGTGATTTCTTTATAATGGGTGTGTTCCTTATCTTATCCTAGTGTCTAAACTCTTCTCCATGGCTGGACCCCCATGTAATATTCCTTTACGTGTTAAGGGGTATCTAGAGTGTGGGATAGGTTTAATAACTACCCTAACCCTAACGCGTACCCTAACCCTAACCCCTACGCTAACCCTAACACGTACCCTAATCCGAACCCGTACCCTAAACCGAGCCCTAACCCTAACACTAACCCTAACCCTAACCCTAACCCATACCCTACGCCGTACAAGTACCCCTCCCCGAACCCGTACCCTAAGCCGTACCCTAAGCCTAACCCTAAGCCTAACCCTAACCCTAGGCTACCCTTGACTGCTTCTGCCTCCAATAGATTTCCTACGCACTAGTGTTTTAAGGAACAGCTGAAAAAGAGAATCCTAATGTGATTTCTTTATAATGGGTGTGTTCCTTATCTTATCCTAGTGTCTAAACTCTTCTCCATGGGTGGACCCCCAAATAATATTCCTTTACGTGCTAAGGGGTATCTAGAGAGTGGGATAGGTTTACTAACTACCCTAGCCCTAACGCGTACCCTAACCCTAACCCCTACCCTAACCCTAACACGTACCCTAATCCTAACCCGTACCCTAAACCGAGCCCTAACCCTAAAACTAACCCTAACCCTAACCCTAACCCATACCCTACGCCGTACCCGCACCCCTCCCCGAACCCGTACCCTAAGCCGTACCCTAAGCCTAACCCTAAGCCTAACCCTAACCCTAGGCTACCCTTGACTGCGTCTGCCTCCAATAGATTTCCTAAGCACTAGTGTTTTAAGGAACAGCTTAAAAAGACAATCCTAATGTGATTTGTTTATAATGGGTGTGTTCCTTATCTTATCCTAGTGTCTAAACTCTTCTCCATGGCTGGACCCCCAAATAATATTCCTTTACGTGCTAAGGGGTATCTAGAGAGTGGGATAGGTTTACTAACTACCCTAGCCCTAACGCGTACCCTAACCCTAACCCCTACCCTAACCCTAACACGTACCCTAATCCTAACCCGTACCCTAAACCGAGCCCTAACCCTAACACTAACCCTAACCCTAACCCTAACCCATACCCTACGCCGTACCCGCACCCCTCCCCGAACCCGTACCCTAAGCCGTACCCTAAGCCTAACCCTAAGCCTAACCCTAACCCTAGGCTACCCTTGACTGCTTCTGCCTCCAATAGATTTCCTAAGCACTAGTGTTTTAAGGAACAGCTTAAAAAGAGAATCCTAATGTGATTTCTTTATAATGGGTGTGTTCCTTATCTTATCCTAGTGTCTAATCTCTTCTCCATGGGTGGACCCCCAAATAATATTCCTTTACGTGCTAAGGGGAACCTAGAGAGTGGGATAGGTTTACTAACTACCCTAGCCCTAACGCGTACCCTAACCCTAACCCCTACCCTAACCCTAACATGTACCCTAATCCTAACCCGTACCCTAAACCGAGCCCTAACCCTAAAACTAACCCTAACCCTAAACCTAACCCATACCCTACGCCGTACCCGCACCCCTCCCCGAACCCGTACCCTAAGCCGTACCCTAAGCCTAACCCTAAGCCTAACCCTAACCCTAGGCTACCCTTGACTGCTTCTGCATCCAATAGATTTCCTAAGCACTAGTGTTTTAAGGAACAGCTTAAAAAGACAATCCTAATGTGATTTCTTTATAATGGGTGTGTTCCTTATTTATCCTAGTGTCTAAACTCTTCTCCATGGCTGGACCCCCAAATAATATTCCTTTACGTGCTAAGGGGTATCTAGAGAGTGGGATAGGTTTACTAACTACCCTAGCCCTAACGCGTACCCTAACCCTAACCCCTACCCTAACCCTAACACGTACCCTAATCCTAACCCGTACCCTAAAGCGAGCCCTAACCCTAAAACTAACCCTAAGCCTAACCCTAACCCATACGCTACGCCATACACGAACCCCTCCCCGAACCCGTACCCTAAGCCGTACCCTAAGCCTAACCCTAAGCCTAACCCTAACCCTAGGCTACCCTTGACTGCTTCTGCCTCCAATAGATTTCCTAAGCACTAGTGTTTTAAGGAACAGCTTAAAAAGAGAATCCTAATGTGATTTCTTTATAATGGGTGTGTTCCTTATTTATCCTAGTGTCTAAACTCTTCTCCATGGCTGGACCCCCAAATAATATTCCTTTACGTGCTAAGGGGTATCTAGAGAGTGGGATAGGTTTAATAACTACCCTAAGCCTAACGCGTACCCTAACCCTAACCCCTACCCTAACCCTAACACGTACCCTAATCCTAACCCGTACCCTAAACCGAGCCCTAACCCTAACACTAACCCTAACCCTAACCCTAACCCATACCCTACGCCGAACCCGCACCCCTCCCCGAACCCGTACCCTAAGCCGTACCCTAAGCCTAACCCTAACCCTAGGCTACCCTTGACTGCTTCTGCCTCCAATAGATTTCCTAAGCACTAGTGTTTTAAGGAACAGCTTAAAAATGAATCCTAATGTGATTTCTTTATAATGGGTGTGTTCCTTATCTTATCCCAGTGTCTAAACTCTTCTCCATGGCTGGACCCCCAAATAATATTGCTTTACGTGCTAAGGGGTATCTAGAGAGTGTGATAGGTTTAATAACTACCCTAACCCTAACGCGTACCCTAACCCTAACCCCTACCCTAACCCTAACACGTACCCTAATCCTAACCCGTACCCTAAACCGAGCCCTAACCCTAACACTAACCCTAACCCTAACCCTAACCCATACCCTACGCTGTACCCGAACCCCTCCCCGAACCCGTACCCTAAGCCGTACCCTAACCCTAACCCTAAGCCTAACCCTAACCCTAGGCTACCCTTGACTGCTTCTGCCTCCAATAGATTTCCTAAGCACTAGTGTTTTAAGGAACAGCTTAAAAAGAGAATCCTAATGTGATTTCTTTATAATGGGTGTGTTCCTTATCTTATCCTAGTGTCTAAACTCTTCTCCATGGCTGAACCCCCAAATAATATTCCTTTACGTGCTAAGGGGTATCTAGAGAGTGGGATAGGTTTAATAACTACCCTAACCCTAACGCGTACCCTAACCCTAACCCCTACCCTAACCCTAACACGTACCCTAATCCTAACCCGTACCCTAAACCGAGCCCTAACCCTAACACTAACCCTAACCCTAACCCTAACCCATACCCTACGCCATACCCGCACCCCTCCCCGAACCCGTACCCTAAGCCGTACCCTAAGCCTAACCCTAAGCCTAACCCTAACCTTAGGCTACCCTTGACTGCTTCTGCCTCCAATAGATTTCCTAAGCACTAGTGTTTAAAGGAACAGCTTAAAAAGAGAATCCTAATGTGATTTCTTTATAATGGGTGTGTTCCTTATCTTATCCTAGTGTCTAAACTCTTCTGCATGGCTGCACCCCCAAATAATATTCCCTTACGAGCTAAGGGGTATCTAGAGAGTGGGATAGGTTTAATAACTACCCTAACCCTAACGCGTACCCTAACCCTAACCCCTACCCTAACCCTAACACGTACCCTAATCCTAACCCGTACCCTAAACCGAGCCCTAACCCTAATACTAACCCTAACCCTAACCCTAAATCATACCCTAGGCCGTACCGGCACCCCTCCCCGAAACCGTACCCTAAGCCGTACCCTAAACCTAAACCTAAGCCTAACCCTAACCCTAGGCTACCCTTGACTGCTTCCGCCTCCAATTGATTTCCTAAGCAGTAGTGTTTTAAGGAACAGCTTAAAAAGAAAATCCTAATGTGATTTCTTTATAATGGGTGTGTTCCTTATCTTATCCTAGTGTCTAAACTCTTCTCCATGGCTGGGCCCCCAAATAATATTCCTTTACGTGCTAAGGGGTATCTAGAGAGTGGGATAGGTTTAATAACTACCCTAACCCTAACGCGTACCCTAACCCCAACCCCTACCCTAACCCTAACACGTACCCTAATCCTAACCCGTACCCTAAACCGAGCCCTAAACCTAACACTAACCCTAACCCTAACCCTAACCCATACCCTCCGCCGTACCCGCACCCCTCCCCCAACCCGTACCCTAAGCCGTACCCTAAGCCTAACCCTAAGCCTAACCCTAACCCTAGGCTACCCTTGACTGCTTCTGCCTCCAATAGATTTCCTAAGCACTAGTGTTTTAAGGAACAGCTTAAAAAGAGAATCCTAATGTGATTTCTTTATAATGGGTGTGTTCCTTATCTTATCCTAGTGTCTAAACTCTTCTCCATGGCTGAACCCCCAAATAATATTCCTTTACGTGCTAAGGGGTATCTAGAGAGTGGAATAGGTTTACTAACTACCCTAACCCTAACGCGTACCCTAACCCTAACCCCTACCCTAACCCTAACACATACCCTAATCCTAACCCGTACCCTAAACTGAGCCCGAACCCTAACACTAAGCCTAACCCTAACCCTAACCCATACCCTACGCCGTACCCGCACCCCTCCCCGAACCCGTACCCTAAGCCGAACCCTAAGCCTAACCCTAAGCCTAACCCTAACCCTAGGCTACCCTTGACTGCTTCTGCCTCCAATAGATTTCCTAAGCACTAGTGTTTTAAGGAACAGCTTAAAAAGACAATCCTAATGTGATTTCTTTATAATGGGTGTGTTCCTTATTTATCCTAGTGTCTAAACTCTTCTCCATGGCTGGACCCCCAAATAATATTCCTTTATGTGCTAAGGGGTATCTAGAGAGTGGGATAGGTTTACTAACTACCCTAGCCCTAACGCGTACCCTAACCCTAACCCCTACCCTAACCCTAACACGTACCCTAATCCTAACCCGTACCCTAAAGCGAGCCCTAACCCTAAAACTAACCCTAAGCCTAACCCTAACCCATACGCTACGCCATACACGAACCCCTCCCCGAACCCGTACCCTAAGCCGTACCCTAAGCCTAACCCTAAGCCTAACCCTAACCCTAGGCTACCCTTGACTGCTTCTGCCTCCAATAGATTTCCTAAGCACTAGTGTTTTAAGGAACAGCTTAAAAAGAGAATCCTAATGTGATTTCTTTATAATGGGTGTGTTCCTTATTTATCCTAGTGTCTAAACTCTTCTCCATGGCTGGACCCCCAAATAATATTCCTTTACGTGCTAAGGGGTATCTAGAGAGTGGGATAGGTTTAATAACTACCCTAACCCTAACGCGTACCCTAACCCTAACCCCTACCCTAACCCTAACACGTACCCTAATCCTAACCCGTACCCTAAACCGAGCCCTAACCCTAACACTAACCCTAACCCTAACCCTAACCCATACCCTACGCCGAACCCGCACCCCTCCCCGAACCCGTACCCTAAGCCGTACCCTAAGCCTAACCCTAACCCTAGGCTACCCTTGACTGCTTCTGCCTCCAATAGATTTCCTAAGCACTAGTGTTTTAAGGAACAGCTTAAAAAGAGAATCCTAATGTGATTTCTTTATAATGGGTGTGTTCCTTATTTATCCTAGTGTCTAAACTCTTCTCCATGGCTGGACCCCCAAATAATATTCCTTTACGTGCTAAGGGGTATCTAGAGAGTGGGATAGGTTTACTAACTACCCTAACTCTAACGCGTACCCTAACCCTAACCCCTACCCTAACCCTAACACGTACCCTAATCCGAACCCGTAACCTAAACCGAGCCAAAACCCTAACACTAACCCTAACCCTAACCCTAACCCATACCCTACGCCGTACCCGCACCCCTCCCCGAACCCATACCCTAAGCCGTACCCTAAGCCTATCCCTAAGCCTAACCCTAACCCTAGGCTACCCTTGACTGCTTCTGCCTCCAATAGATTTCCTAAGCACTAGTGTTTTAAGGAACAGCTTAAAAAGAGAATCCTAATGTGATTTCTTTATAATGGGTGTGTTCCTTATTTATCCTAGTGTCTAAACTCTTCTCCATGGCTGGACCCCCAAATAATATTCCTTTACGTGCTAAGGGGTATCTAGAGAGTGGGATAGGTTTAATAACTACCCTAACCCTAACGCGTACCCTAACCCTAACCCCTACCCTAACCCTATCACGTACCCTAATCCTAACCCATACCCTAAACCGAGCCCTAACCCTAACACTAACACTAACCCTAACCCTAACCCATACCCTACGCCGTACCCGAACCCCTCCCCAAACCCGTACCCTAAGCCGTACCCTAAGCCTAACCCTAAGCCTAACACTAACCCTAGGCTACCCTTGACTGCTTCTGCCTCCAATAGATTTCCTAAGCACTAGTGTTTTAAGCAACAGCTTAAAAAGAGAATCCTAATGTGATTTCTTTATAATGGGTGTGTTCCTTATCTTATCCTAGTGTCTAAACTCTTCTCCATGGCTGGACCCTCAAATAATATTCCTTTACGTGCTAAGGGGTATCTAGAGAGTGGGATAGGTTTAATAACTACCCTAACCCTAACGCGTACCCTAACCCTAACCCCTACCCTAACCCTAAAACGTACCCTAATCCTAACCCGTACCCTAAACCGAGCCCTAACCCTAACACTAACCCTAACCCTAACCCTAACCCATACCCTACGCCGTACCCGCACCCCTCCCCGAACCCGTACCCTAAGCTGTACCCTAAGCCTACCCCTAAGCCTAACCCTAACCCTAGGCTACCCTTGACTGCTTCTGCCTCCAATAGATTTCCTAAGCACTAGTGTTTTAAGGAACAGCTTAAAAAGAGAATCCTAATGTGATTTCTTTATAATGGGTGTGTTCCTTATCTTATCCTAGTGTCTAAACTCTTCTCCATGGCTGCACCCCCAAATAATATTCCCTTACGTGCTAAGGGGTATCTAGAGAGTGGGATAGGTTTAATAACTACCCTAACCCTAATGCGTACCCTAACTCTAACGCCTACCCTAACCCTAACACGTACCCTAATCCTAACCCGTACCCTAAACCGAGCCCTAACCCTAACACTAACCCTAACCCTAACCCTAACCCATACCCTACGCCGTACCCGCACCCCTCCCCGAACCCGTACCCTAAGCCATACCCTAAACCTAACCCTAAGCTTAACCCTAACCCTAGGCTACCCTTGACTGCTTCTGCCTCCAATTGATTTCCTAAGCAGTAGTGTTTTAAGGAACAGCTTAAAAAGAGAATCCTAATGTGATTTCTTTATAATGGGTGTGTTCCTTATCTTATCCTAGTGTCTAAACTCTTCTCCATGGCTGGACCCCCAAATAATATTCCTTTACGTGCTAAGGGGGAGCTAGAGAGTGGGATAGGTTTACTAACTACCCTAGCCCTAACGCGTAACCTAACCCTAACCCCTACCCTAACCCTAACACGTACCCTAATCCTAACCCGTACCCTAAACCGAGCCCTAACCCTAACACTAACCCTAACCCTAACCCTAACCCATACCCTACGCCGTACCCGCACCCCTCCCCGAACCCGTACCCTAAGCCATACCCTAAACCTAACCCTAAGCCTAACCCTAACCCTAGGCTACCCTTGACTGCTTCTGCCTCCAATTGATTTCCTAAGCAGTAGTGTTTTAAGAAACAGCTTAAAAAGAGAATCCTAATGTGATTTCTTTATAATGGGTGTGTTCCTTATCTTATCCTAGTGTCTAAACTCTTCTCCATGGCTGGACCCTCAAATAATATTCCTTTACGTGCTAAGGGGGAGCTAGAGAGTGGGATAGGTTTACTAACTACCCTAGCCCTAACGCGTAACCTAACCCTAACACCTACCCTAACCCTAACACATACCCTAATCCTAACCCGTAACCTAAACCGAGCGCTAACCCTAACACTAACCCTAACCCTAACCCTAACCCATACCCTACGCCGTACCCGAACCCCTCCCTGAACCCATTCCCCAAGCCGTACCCTAAACCTAACCCTAAGGCTAACCCTAACCCTAGGCTACCCTTGACTGCTTCTGCCTCCAATAGATTTCCTAAGCACTAGTGTTTTATGGAACAGCTTAAAAAGAGAATTCTAAAGTGATTTCTTTATAATGGGTGTGTTCCTTATCTTATCCTAGTGTCTAAACTCTTCTCCATGGCTGGACCCCCAAATAATATTCCTTTACGTGCTAAGGGGTATCTAGAGAGTGGGATAGGTTTAATAACTACCCTAACCCTAACGCGTACCCTAACCCTAACCCCTACCCTAACCCTAACACGTACCCTAATCCTAACCCGTACCCTAAACCGAGCCCTAACCCTAACACTAACCCTAACCCTAACCCTAACCCATACCCTACACCGTACCCGAACCCCTCCCCAAACCCGTACCCTAAGCCGTACCCTAAGGCTAACCCTAAGCCTAACCCTAACCCTAGGCTACCCTTGACTGCTTCTGCCTCCAATAGATTTCCTAAGCACTAGTGTTTTAAGGAACAGCTTAAAAAGAGAATCCTAATGTGATTTCTTTATAATGGGTGTGTTCCTTATCTTATCCTAGTGTCTAAACTCTTCTCCATGGCTGCACCCCCAAATAATATTGCCTTACGTGCTAAGGGGTATCTAGAGAGTGGGATAGGTTTAATAACTACCCTAACCCTAATGCGTACTCTAACCCTAACCCCTACCCTAACACTAACACGTACCCTAATCCTAACCCGTACCCTAAACCGAGCCCTAACCCTAACACTAACACTAACCCTAACCCTAACCCATACCCTACGCCGTACCCGAACCCCTCCCCTAACCCGTACCCTAAGCCATACCCTAAGCCTAACCCTAAGCCTAACACTAACCCTAGGCTACCCTTGACTGCTTCTGCCTCCAATAGATTTCCTAAGCACTAGTGTTTTAAGCAACAGCTTAAAAAGAGAATCCTAATGTGATTTCTTTATAATGGGTGTGTTCCTTATCTTATCCTAGTGTGTAAACTCTTCTCCATGGCTGGACCCCCAAATAATATTCCTTTACGTGCTAAGGGGTATCTAGAGATTGGGATAGGTTTACTAACTACCCTAACCCTAACGCGTACCCTAACCCTAACCCCTACCCTAAACCTAACACGTACCCTAATCCTAACCGTACCCTAAACCGAGCCCTAACCCTAACACTAACCCTAACCCTAACCCTAACCCATACCCTACGCCGTACCCGAACCCCTCCCCGAACCCGTACCCTAAGCCGTACCCTAACCCTAACCCTAAGCCTAACCCTAACCCTAGGCTACCCTTGACTGCTTCTGCCTCCAATAGATTTCCTTAGCACTAGTGTTTTAAGGAACAGCTTAAAAAGAGAATCCTAATGTGATTTCTTTATAATGGGTGTGTTCCTTATCTTATCCTAGTGTCTAAACTCTTCTCCATGGCTGGACCCTCAAATAATATTCCTTTACGTGCTAAGGGGTATCTAGAGAGTGGGATAGGTTTAATAACTACCCTAACCCTAACGCGTACCCTAACCCTAACCCATACCCTAACACTAACACGTACCCTAATCCTAACCCGTACCCTAAACCGAGCCCTAACCCTAACACTAACCCTATCCCTAACCCTAACCCATACCCTACGCCGTACCCGCACCCCTCCCCGAACCTGTACCCTAAGCCGTACCCTAAGCCTGACCCTAAGCCTAACCCTAACCCTAGGCTACCCTTGACTGCTTCTGCCTCCAATAGATTTCCTAAGCACTAGTGTTTTAAGGAACAGCTTAAAAAGAGAATCCTAATGTGATTTCTTTATAATGGGTGTGTTCCTTATCTTATCCTAGTGTCTAAACTCTTCTCCATGGCTGCACCCCCAAATAATATTCCCTTACGTGCTAAGGGGTATCTAGAGAGTGGGATAGGTTTAATAACTACCCTAACCCTAACGCGTACCCTAACCCTAACCCCTACCCTAACCCTAACACGTACCCTAATCCTAACCCGTACCCTAAACCGAGCCCTAACCCTAACACTAACCCTAACCCTAACCCTAACCCATACACTACGCCGTACCCGCACCCCTCCCCGAACCCGTACCCTAAGCCATACCCTAAACCTAACCCTAAGCTTAACCCTAACCCTAGGCTACCCTTGACTGCTTCTGCCTCCAATTGATTTCCTAAGCAGTAGTGTTTTAAGGAACAGCTTAAAAAGAGAATCCTAATGTGATTTCTTTATAATGGGTGTGTTCCTTATCTTATCCTAGTGTCTAAACTCTTCTCCATGGCTGGACCCCCAAATAATATTCCTTTACGTGCTAAGGGGGAGCTAGAGAGTGGGATAGGTTTACTAACTACCCTAGCCCTAACGCGTAACCTAACCCTAACCCCGACCCTAACCCTAACACGTACCCTAATCCTAACCCGTACCCTAAACCGAGGCCTAACCCTAACACTAACCCTAACCCTAACCCTAACCCATACCCTACGCCGTACCCGAACCCCTCCCCAAACCCATACCCCAAGCCGTACCCTAAGCCTAACCCTAAGCCTAACCCTAACCCTAGGCTACCCTTGACTGCTTCTGCCTCCAATAGATTTCCTAAGCACTACTGTTTTAAGGAACAGCTTAAAAAGAGAATCCTAATGTGATTTCTTTATAATGGGTGTGTTCCTTATCTTATCCTAGTGTCTAAACTCTTCTCCATGGCTGCACCCCCAAATAATATTGCCTTACGTGCTAAGGGGTATCTAGAGAGTGGGATAGGTTTAATAACTACCCTAACCCTAATGCGTACTCTAACCCTAACCCCTACCCTAACACTAACACGTACCCTAATCCTAACCCGTACCCTAAACCGAGCCCTAACCCTAACACTAACACTAACCCTAACCCTAACCCATACCCTACGCCGTACCCGAACCCCTCCCCAAACCCGTACCCTAAGCCGTACCCTAAGCCTAACCCTAAGCCTAACACTAACCCTAGGCTACCCTTGACTGCTTCTGCCTCCAATAGATTTCCTAAGCACTAGTGTTTTAAGCAACAGCTTAAAAAGAGAATCCTAATGTGATTTCTTTATAATGGGTGTGTTCCTTATCTTATCCTAGTGTCTAAACTCTTCTCCATGGCTGGACCCTCAAATAATATTCCTTTACGTGCTAAGGGGTATCTAGAGAGTGGGAAAGGTTTAATAACTACCCTAACCCTAACGCGTACCCTAACCCTAACCCCTACCCTAACCCTAAAACGTACCCTAATCCTAACCCGTACCCTAAACCGAGCCCTAACCCTAACACTAACCCTAACCCTAACCCTAACCCATACCCTACGCCGTACCCGCACCCCTCCCCGAACCCGTACCCTAAGCTGTACCCTAAGCCTAACCCTAAGCCTAACCCTAACCCTAGGCTACCCTTTACTGCTTCTGCCTCCAATAGATTTCCTAAGCACTAGTGTTTTAAGGAACAGCTTAAAAAGAGAATCCTAATGTGATTTCTTTATAATGGGTGTGTTCCTTATCTTATCCTAGTGTCTAAACTCTTCTCCATGGCTGCACCCCCAAATAATATTCCCTTACGTGCTAAGGGGTATCTAGAGAGTGGGATAGGTTTAATAACTACCCTAACCCTAATGCGTACCCTAACCCTAACGCCTACCCTAACCCTAACACGTACCCTAATCCTAACCCGTACCCTAAACCGAGCCCTAACCCTAACACTAACCCTAACCCTAACCCTAACCCATACCCTACGCCGTACCCGCACCCCTCCCCGAACCCGTACCCTAAGCCATACCCTAAACCTAACCCTAAGCTTAACCCTAACCCTAGGCTACCCTTGACTGCTTCTGCCTCCAATTGATTTCCTAAGCAGTAGTGTTTTAAGGAACAGCTTAAAAAGAGAATCCTAATGTGATTTCTTTATAATGGGTGTGTTCCTTATCTTATCCTAGTGTCTAAACTCTTCTCCATGTCTGGACCCCCAAATAATATTCCTTTACGTGCTAAGGGGGAGCTAGAGAGTGGGATAGGTTTACTAACTACCCTAGCCCTAACGCGTAACCTAACCCTAACCCCTACCCTAACCCTAACACGTACCCTAATCCTAACCCGTACCCTAAACCGAGGCCTAACCCTAACACTAACCCTAACACTAACCCTAACCCATACCCTACGCCGTACCCGAACCCCTCCCCAAACCCATACCCCAAGCCGTACCCTAAGCCTAACCCTAAGCCTAACCCTAACCCTAGGCTACCCTTGACTGCTTCTGCCTCCAATAGATTTCCTAAGCACTAGTGTTTTAAGGAACAGCTTAAATAGAGAATCCTAATGTGATTTCTTTATAATGGGTGTGTTCCTTATCTTATCCTAGTGTCTAAATTCTTCTCCATGGCTGCACCCCCAAATAATATTCCCTTACGTGCTAAGGGGTATCTAGAGAGTGGGATAGGTTTAATAACTACCCTAACCCTAACGCGTACCCTAACCCTAACCCCTACCCTAACCCTAACACGTACCCTAATCCTAACCTGTACCCTAAACCGAGCCCTAACCCTAACAATAACACTAACCCTAACCCTAACCCATACCCTACGCCGAACCCGCACCCCTCCCCGAACCCGTACCCTAAGCCATACCCTAAACCTAACGCTAAGCCTAACCCTAACCCTAGGCTACCCTTGACTGCTTCTGCCTCCAATTGATTTCCTAAGCAGTAGTGTTTTAAGAAACAGCTTAAAAAGAGAATCCTAATGTGATTTCTTTGTAATGGGTGTGTTCCTTATCTTATCCTAGTGTCTAAACTCTTCTCCATGGCTGGACCCTCAAATAATATTCCTTTACGTGCTAAGGGGGAGCTAGAGAGTGGGATAGGTTTACTAACTACCCTAGCCCTAACGCGTAACCTAACCCTAACCCCTACCCTAACCCTAACACGTACCCTAATCCTAACCCGTACCCTAAACCTAGCCCTAACCCTAACACTAACCCTAACCCTAACCCTAACCCATACCCTCCGCCGTACCCGCACCCCTCCCCCAACCCGTACCCTAAGCCGTACCGTAAGCCTAACCCTAAGCCTAACCCTAACCCTAGGCTACCCTTGACTGCTTCTGCCTCCAATAGATTTCCTAAGCACTAGTGTTTTAAGGAATAGCTTAAAAAGAGAATCCTAATGTGATTTCTTTATAATGGGTGTGTTCCTTATCTTATCCTAGTGTCTAAACTCTTCTCCATGGCTGAACCCCCAAATAATATTCCTTTACGTGCTAAGGGGTATCTAGAGAGTGGAATAGGTTTACTAACTACCCTAACCCTAACGCGTACCCTAACCCTAACCCCTACCCTAACCCTAACACATACCCTAATCCTAACCCGTACCCTAAACTGAGCCCGAACCCTAACACTAAGCCTAACCCTAACCCTAACCCATACCCTACGCCGTACCCGCACCCCTCCCCGAACCCGTACCCTAAGCCGTACCCTAAGCCTAACCCTAAGCCTAACCCTAACCCTAGGCTACCCTTGACTGCTTCTGCCTCCAATAGATTTCCTAAGCACTAGTGTCTTAAGGAACAGCATAAAAAGAGAATCCTAATGTGATTTCTATATAATGGGTGTGTTCCTTATCTTATCCGAGTGTCTAAACTCTTCTCCATGGCTGGACCCCCATATAATATTCCTTTACGTGCTAAGGGGTGTCTAGAGAGTGGGATAGGTTTAATAATTACCCTAACCCTAACACGTACCCTAACCCTAACCCCTACCCTAACCCTAACACGTACACTCTTCCTAACCCGTACCCTAAACCGAGCCCTAACCCTAACACTAACCCTAACCCTAACCCTAACCCATACCCTACGCCGTACCCGCACCCCTCCCCGAACCCGTAACCTAAGCCGTACCCTAACCCTAACCCTAAGCCTAAACCTAACCCTAGGCTACCCTTGACTGCTTCTGCCTCCAATAGATTTCCTAAGCACTAGTGTTTTAAGGAACAGCTTAAAAATGAATCCTAATGTGATTTCTTTATAATGGGTGTGTTCCTTATCTTATCCCAGTGTCTAAACTCTTCTCCATGGCTGGACCCCCAAATAATATTCCTTTACGTGCTAAGGGGTATCTAGAGAGTGGGAAAGGTTTAATAACTACCCTAACCCTAACGCGTACCCTAACCCTAACCCCTACCCTAACCCTAAAACGTACCCTAATCCTAACCCGTACCCTAAACCGAGCCCTAACCCTAACACTAACCCTAACCCTAACCCTAACCCATACCCTACGCCGTACCCGCACCCCTCCCCGAACCCGTACCCTAAGCTGTACCCTAAGCCTAACCCTAAGCCTAACCCTAACCCTAGGCTACCCTTTACTGCTTCTGCCTCCAATAGATTTCCTAAGCACTAGTGTTTTAAGGAACAGCTTAAAAAGAGAATCCTAATGTGATTTCTTTATAATGGGTGTGTTCCTTATCTTATCCTAGTGTCTAAACTCTTCTCCATGGCTGCACCCCCAAATAATATTCCCTTACGTGCTAAGGGGTATCTAGAGAGTGGGATAGGTTTAATAACTACCCTAACCCTAATGCGTACCCTAACCCTAACGCCTACCCTAACCCTAACACGTACCCTAATCCTAACCCGTACCCTAAACCGAGCCCTAACCCTAACACTAACCCTAACCCTAACCCTAACCCATACCCTACGCCGTACCCGCACCCCTCCCCGAACCCGTACCCTAAGCCATACCCTAAACCTAACCCTAAGCTTAACCCTAACCCTAGGCTACCCTTGACTGCTTCTGCCTCCAATTGATTTCCTAAGCAGTAGTGTTTTAAGGAACAGCTTAAAAAGAGAATCCTAATGTGATTTCTTTATAATGGGTGTGTTCCTTATCTTATCCTAGTGTCTAAACTCTTCTCCATGTCTGGACCCCCAAATAATATTCCTTTACGTGCTAAGGGGGAGCTAGAGAGTGGGATAGGTTTACTAACTACCCTAGCCCTAACGCGTAACCTAACCCTAACCCCTACCCTAACCCTAACACGTACCCTAATCCTAACCCGTACCCTAAACCGAGGCCTAACCCTAACACTAACCCTAACACTAACCCTAACCCATACCCTACGCCGTACCCGAACCCCTCCCCAAACCCATACCCCAAGCCGTACCCTAAGCCTAACCCTAAGCCTAACCCTAACCCTAGGCTACCCTTGACTGCTTCTGCCTCCAATAGATTTCCTAAGCACTAGTGTTTTAAGGAACAGCTTAAATAGAGAATCCTAATGTGATTTCTTTATAATGGGTGTGTTCCTTATCTTATCCTAGTGTCTAAATTCTTCTCCATGGCTGCACCCCCAAATAATATTCCCTTACGTGCTAAGGGGTATCTAGAGAGTGGGATAGGTTTAATAACTACCCTAACCCTAACGCGTACCCTAACCCTAACCCCTACCCTAACCCTAACACGTACCCTAATCCTAACCTGTACCCTAAACCGAGCCCTAACCCTAACAATAACACTAACCCTAACCCTAACCCATACCCTACGCCGAACCCGCACCCCTCCCCGAACCCGTACCCTAAGCCATACCCTAAACCTAACGCTAAGCCTAACCCTAACCCTAGGCTACCCTTGACTGCTTCTGCCTCCAATTGATTTCCTAAGCAGTAGTGTTTTAAGAAACAGCTTAAAAAGAGAATCCTAATGTGATTTCTTTGTAATGGGTGTGTTCCTTATCTTATCCTAGTGTCTAAACTCTTCTCCATGGCTGGACCCTCAAATAATATTCCTTTACGTGCTAAGGGGGAGCTAGAGAGTGGGATAGGTTTACTAACTACCCTAGCCCTAACGCGTAACCTAACCCTAACCCCTACCCTAACCCTAACACGTACCCTAATCCTAACCCGTACCCTAAACCTAGCCCTAACCCTAACACTAACCCTAACCCTAACCCTAACCCATACCCTCCGCCGTACCCGCACCCCTCCCCCAACCCGTACCCTAAGCCGTACCGTAAGCCTAACCCTAAGCCTAACCCTAACCCTAGGCTACCCTTGACTGCTTCTGCCTCCAATAGATTTCCTAAGCACTAGTGTTTTAAGGAATAGCTTAAAAAGAGAATCCTAATGTGATTTCTTTATAATGGGTGTGTTCCTTATCTTATCCTAGTGTCTAAACTCTTCTCCATGGCTGAACCCCCAAATAATATTCCTTTACGTGCTAAGGGGTATCTAGAGAGTGGAATAGGTTTACTAACTACCCTAACCCTAACGCGTACCCTAACCCTAACCCCTACCCTAACCCTAACACATACCCTAATCCTAACCCGTACCCTAAACTGAGCCCGAACCCTAACACTAAGCCTAACCCTAACCCTAACCCATACCCTACGCCGTACCCGCACCCCTCCCCGAACCCGTACCCTAAGCCGTACCCTAAGCCTAACCCTAAGCCTAACCCTAACCCTAGGCTACCCTTGACTGCTTCTGCCTCCAATAGATTTCCTAAGCACTAGTGTCTTAAGGAACAGCATAAAAAGAGAATCCTAATGTGATTTCTATATAATGGGTGTGTTCCTTATCTTATCCGAGTGTCTAAACTCTTCTCCATGGCTGGACCCCCATATAATATTCCTTTACGTGCTAAGGGGTGTCTAGAGAGTGGGATAGGTTTAATAATTACCCTAACCCTAACACGTACCCTAACCCTAACCCCTACCCTAACCCTAACACGTACACTCTTCCTAACCCGTACCCTAAACCGAGCCCTAACCCTAACACTAACCCTAACCCTAACCCTAACCCATACCCTACGCCGTACCCGCACCCCTCCCCGAACCCGTAACCTAAGCCGTACCCTAACCCTAACCCTAAGCCTAAACCTAACCCTAGGCTACCCTTGACTGCTTCTGCCTCCAATAGATTTCCTAAGCACTAGTGTTTTAAGGAACAGCTTAAAAATGAATCCTAATGTGATTTCTTTATAATGGGTGTGTTCCTTATCTTATCCCAGTGTCTAAACTCTTCTCCATGGCTGGACCCCCAAATAATATTGCTTTACGTGCTAAGGGGTATCTAGAGAGTGTGATAGGTTTAATAACTACCCTAACCCTAACGCGTACCCTAACCCTAACCCCTACCCTAACCCTAACACGTACCCTAATCCTAACCCGTACCCTAAACCGAGCCCTTACCCTAACACTAACCCTAATCCTAACCCTAACCCATACCCTACGCCGTACCCGCACCCCTCCCCGAACCCGTACCCTAAGCCGTACCCTAAGCCTAACCCTAAGCCTAACCCTAACCCTAGGCTACCCTTGACTGCTTCTGCCTCCAATAGATTTCCTAAGCACTAGTGTTTTAAGGAACAGCTTAAAAAGAGAATCCTAATGTGATTTCTTTATAATGGGTGTGTTCCTTATCTTATCCTAGTGTCTAGACTCTTCTCCATGGCTGGACCCCCAAATAATATTCCTTTACGTGCTAAGGGGTATCTAGAGAGTGGGATAGGTTTAATAACTACCCTAACCCTAACGCGTACCCTAACCCTAACCCCTACCCTAACCCTAACACGTACCCTAATCCTAACCCGTACCCTAAACCGAGCCCTAACCCTAAAACTAATCCTAACCCTAAACCTAACCCATACCCTACGCTGTACCCGCACCCCTCCCCGAACCCGTACCCTAAGCCGAACCCTAAGCCTAACCCTAAGCCTAACCCTAACCCTAGGCTACCCTTGACTGCTTCTGCATCCAATAGATTTCCTAAGCACTAGTGTTTTAAGGAACAGCTTAAAAAGACAATCCTAATGTGATTTCTTTATAATGGGTCTGTTCCTTATTTATCCTAGTGTCTAAACTCTTCTCCATGGCTGGACCCCCAAATAATATTCCTTTACGTGCTAAGGGGTATCTAGAGAGTGGGATAGGTTTACTAACTACCCTAGCCCTAACGCGTACCCTAACCCTAACCCCTACCCTAACCCTAACACGTACCCTAATCCTAACCCGTACCCTAAAGCGAGCCCTAACCCTAAAACTAACCCTAAGCCTAACCCTAACCCATACGCTACGCCATACACGAACCCCTCCCCGAACCCGTACCCTAAGCCGTACCCTAAGCCTAACCCTAACCCTAGGCTACCCTTGACTGCTTCTGCCTCCAATAGATTTCCTAAGCACTAGTGTTTTAAGGAACAGCTTAAAAAGAGAATCCTAATGTGATTTCTTTATAATGGGTGTGTTCCTTATTTATCCTAGTGTCTAAACTCTTCTCCATGGCTGGACCCCCAAATAATATTCCTTTACGTGCTAAGGGGTATCTAGAGAGTGGGATAGGTTTACTAACTACCCTAACTCTAACGCGTACCCTAACACTAACCCCTACCCTAACCCTAACACGTACCCTAATCCGAACCCGTAACCTAAACCGAGCCAAAACCCTAACACTAACCCTAACCCTAACCCTAACCCATACCCTACGCCGTACCCGCACCCCTCCCCGAACCCATACCCTAAGCCGTACCCTAAGCCTATCCCTAAGCCTAAACCTAACCCTAGGCTACCCTTGACTGCTTCTGCCTCCAATAGATTTCCTAAGCACTAGTGTTTTAAGGAACAGCTTAAAAAGAGAATCCTAATGTGATTTCTTTATAATGGGTGTGTTCCTTATTTATCCTAGTGTCTAAACTCTTCTCCATGGCTGGACCCCCAAATAATATTCCTTTACGTGCTAAGGGGTATCTAGAGAGTGGGATAGGTTTAATAACTACCCTAACCCTAACGCGTACCCTAACCCTAACCCCTACCCTAACCCTATCACGTACCCTAATCCTAACCCATACCCTAAACCGAGCCCTAACCCTAACACTAACCCTAACCCTAACCCTAACACTAACCCATACCCTACGCCGTAACCGTACCCCTCCCCGAACCCGTACCCTAAGCCGTACCCTAAGCCTAACCCTAAGCCTAACCCTAACCCTAGGCTACCCTTGACTGCTTCTGCCTCCAATAGATTTCCTAAGCACTAGTGTTTTAAGGAACAGCTTAAAAAGAGAATCCTAATGTGATTTCTTTATAATGGGTGTGTTCCTTATCTTATCCTAGTGTCTAAACTCTTCTCCATGGCTGGACCCCCATGTAATATTCCTTTACGTGCTAAGGGGTATCTAGAGAGTGGGATAGATTTACTAACTACCCTAGCCCTAACGCGTACCCTAACCCTAACCCCTACCCTAACCCTAACACGTACCCTAATCCTAACCCGTACCCTAAACCGAGCCCTAACCCTAAAACTAACCCTAACCCTAACCCTAACCCATACCCTACGCCGTACCCGCACCCCTCCCCGAACCCGTACCCTAAGCCGTACCCTAAGCCTAACCCTAAGCCTAACCCTAACCCTAGGCTACCCTTGACTGCTTCTGCCTCCAATAGATTTCCTAAGCACTAGTGTTTTAAGGAACAGCTTAAAAAGACAATCCTAATGTGATTTCTTTATAATGGGTGTGTTCCTTATCTTATCCTAGTGTCTAAACTCTTCTCTATGGCTGGACCCCCAAATAATATTCCTTTACGTGCTAAGGGGTATCTAGAGAGTGGGATAGGTTTACTAACTACCCTAGCCCTAATGCGTACCCTAACCCTAACCCCTACCCTAACCCTAACACGTACCCTAATCCTAACCCGTACCCTAAACCGAGCCCTAACCCTAAAACTAACCCTAACCCTAACCCTAACCCATACCCTACGCCGTACCCGCACCCCTCCCCGAACCCATACCCTAAGCCGTACCCTAAGCCTAAACCTAAGCCTAACCCTAACCCTAGGCTACCCTTGACTGCTTCTGCCTCCAATAGATTTCCTAAGCACTAGTGTTTTAAGGAACAGCTTAAAAAGAGAATCCTAATGTGATTTCTTTATAATGGGTGTGTTCCTTATTTATCCTAGTGTCTAAACTCTTCTCCATGTCTGGACCACCAAATAATATTCCTTTACGTGCTAAGGGGTATCTAGAGAGTTGGATAGGTTTAATAACTACCCTAACCATAACGCGTACCCTAACCCTAACCCCTACCCTAACCCTAACACGTACCCTAATCCTAACCCGTACCCTAAACCGAGCCCTAACCCTAACACTAACCCTAACCCTAACCCTAACCCATACCCTACGCCGTACCCGCACCCCTCCCCGAACCCGTACCCTAAGCCGTACCCTAAGCCTAACCCTAAGCCTAACCCTAACCCTAGGCTACCCTTGACTGCTTCTGCCTCCAATAGATTTCCTAAGCACTAGTGTTTTAAGGAACAGCTTAAAAAGAGAATCCTAATGTGATTTCTTTATAATGGGTGTGTTCCTTATCTTATCCTAGTGTCTAAACTCTTCTCCATGGCTGGACCCCCATGTAATATTCCTTTACGTGTTAAGGGGTATCTAGAGTGTGGGATAGGTTTAATAACTACCCTAACCCTAACGCGTACCCTAACCCTAACCCCTACCCTAACCCTAACACGTACCCTAATCCGAACCCGTACCCTAAACCGAGCCCTAACCCTAACACTAACCCTAACCCTAACCCTAACCCATACCCTACGCCGTACAAGTACCCCTCCCCGAACCCGTACCCTAAGCCGTACCCTAAGCCTAACCCTAAGCCTAAGCCTAACCCTAGGCTACCCTTGACTGCTTCTGCCTCCAATAGATTTCCTAAGCACTAGTGTTTTAAGGAACAGCTGAAAAAGAGAATCCTAATGTGATTTCTTTATAATGGGTGTGTTCCTTATCTTATCCTAGTGTCTAAACTCTTCTCCATGGGTGGACCCCCAAATAATATTCCTTTACGTGCTAAGGGGTATCTAGAGAGTGGGATAGGTTTACTAACTACCCTAGCCCTAACGCGTACCCTAACCCTAACCCCTACCCTAACCCTAACACGTACCCTAATCCTAACCCGTACCCTAAACCGAGCCCTAACCCTAAAACTAACCCTAACCCTAACCCTAACCCATACCCTACGCCGTACCCGCACCCCTCCCCGAACCCGTACCCTAAGCCGTACCCTAAGCCTAACCCTAAGCCTAACCCTAACCCTAGGCTACCCTTGACTGCTTCTGCCTCCAATAGATTTCCTAAGCACTAGTGTTTTAAGGAACAGCTTAAAAAGTCAATCCTAATGTGATTTCTTTATAATGGGTGTGTTCCTTATCTTATCCTAGTGTCTAAACTCTTCTCCATGGCTGGACCCCCAAATAATATTCCTTTACGTGCTAAGGGGTATCTAGAGAGTGGGATAGGTTTAATAACTACCCTAGCCCTAACGCGTACCCTAACCCTAACCCCTACCCTAACCCTAACACGTACCCTAATCCTAACCCGTACCCTAAACCGAGCCCTAACCCTAACACTAACCCTAACCCTAACCCATACCCTACGCCGTACCCGCACTCCTCCCCGAACCCGTACCCTAAGCCGTACCCTAAGCCTAACACTAAGCCTAACCCTAACCCTAGGCTACCCTTGACTGCTTCTGCCTCCAATAGATTTCCTAAGCACTAGTGTTTTAAGGAACAGCTTAAAAAGAGAATCCTAATGTGATTTCTTTATAATGGGTGTGTTCCTTATCTTATCCTAGTGTCTAATCTCTTCTCCATGGCTGGACCCCCAAATAATATTCCTTTACGTGCTGAGGAGTATCTAGAGAGTGGGATAGGTTTAATAACTACCCTAACCCTAACGCGTACCCTAACCCTAACCCCTACCCTAACCCTAACACGTACCCTAATCCTAACCCGTACCCTAAACCGAGCCCTAACCCTAACACTAACCCTAACGCTAACCCTAAACCATACCCTACGCCGTATCCGAACCCCTCCCTGAACCCGTACCCTAAGCCGTACCCTAACCCTAACCCTAAGCCTAACCCTATTCCTAGGCTACCCTTGACTGCTTCTGCCTCCAATAGAGTTCCTAAGCACTAGTGTTTGAAGGAACAGCTTAAAAAGAGAATCCTAATGTGATTTCTTTATAATGGGTGTGTTCCTTATTTATCCTAGTGTCTAAACTCTTCTCCATGGCTGGACCCCCAAATAATATTCCTTTACGTGCTAAGGGGTATCTAGAGAGTGGGATAGGTTTAATGACTACCCTAACCCTAATGCGTACCCTAACCCTAACCCCTACCCTAACCCTAACACGTACCCTAATCCTAACCCGTAACCTAAACCAAGCCCTAACCCTAACACTATCCCTAACCCTAACCCTAACCCATACCCTACGCCGTACCCGAACCCCTCCCCGAACCCGTACCCTAAGGCGTACCCGAAGCCTAACCCTAAGCCTAACCCTAACCCTAGGCTACCCTTGACTGCTTCTGCCTCCAGTAGATTTCCTAAGCACTAGTGTTTTAAGGAACAGCTTAAAAAGAGAATCCTAATGTGATTTCTTTATAATGGGTGTGTTCCTTATCTTATCCTAGTGTCTAGACTCTTCTCCATGGCTGGACCCCCAAATAATATTCCTTTACATGCTAAGGGGTATCTAGAGAGTGGGATAGTTTTAATAACTACCCTAACCCTAACGCGTACCCTAACCCTAACCCCTAACCTAACCCTAACACGTACCCTAATCCTAACCCGTACCCTAAACCGAGCCCTAACCTTAACACGAACCCTAACCCTAACCCTAACCCATACCCTACGCCGTACCCGCACCCCTCCCCGAACCCGTACCCTAAGCCGTACCCTAACCCTAACCCTAAGCCTAACCCTAACCCTAGGCTACCCTTGACTGCTTCTGCCTCCAATTGATTTCCTAAGCAGTAGTGTTTTAAGGAACAGCTTTAAAAGAGAATCCTAATGTGATTTCTTTATAATGGGTGTGTTCCTTATCTTATCCTAGTGTCTAAACTCTTCTCCATGGGTGGACCCCCAAATAATATTCCTTTACGTGCTAAGGGGTACCTAGAGAGTGGGATAGGTTTACTAACTACCCTAGCCCTAACGCGTACCCTAACCCTAACCCCTACCCTAACCCTAACACGTACCCTAATCCTAACCCGTACCCTAAACCGAGCCCTAACCCTAAAACTAACCCTAACCCTAAACCTAACCCATACCCTACGCCGTACCCGCACCCCTCCCCGAACCCGTACCCTAAGCCGTACCCTAAGCCTAACCCTAAGCCTAACCCTAACCCTAGGCTACCCTTGTCTGCTTCTGCATCCAATAGATTTCCTAAGCACTAGTGTTTTAAGGAACAGCTTAAAAAGACAATCCTAATGTGATTTCTTTATAATGGGTGTGTTCCTTATTTATCCTAGTGTCTAAACTCTTCTCCATGGCTGGACCCCCAAATAATATTCCTTTACGTGCTAAGGGGTATCTAGAGAGTGGGATAGGTTTACTAACTACCCTAGCCCTAACGCGTACCCTAACCCTAACCCCTACCCTAACCCTAACACGTACCCTAATCCTAACCCGTACCCTAAAGCGAGCCCTAACCCTAAAACTAACCCTAAGCCTAACCCTAACCCATACGCTACGCCATACACGAACCCCTCCCCGAACCCGTACCCTAAGCCGTACCCTAAGCCTAACCCTAAGCCTAACCCTAACCCTAGGCTACCCTTGACTGCTTCTGCCTCCAATAGATTTCCTAAGCACTAGTGTTTTAAGGAACAGCTTAAAAAGAGAATCCTAATGTGATTTCTTTATAATGGGTGTGTTCCTTATTTATCCTAGTGTCTAAACTCTTCTCCATGGCTGGACCCCCAAATAATATTCCTTTACGTGCTAAGGGGTATCTAGAGAGTGGGATAGGTTTAATAACTACCCTAACCCTAACGCGTACCCTAACCCTAACCCCTACCCTAACCCTAACACGTACCCTAATCCTAACCCGTACCCTAAACCGAGCCCTAACCCTAACACTAACCCTAACCCTAACCCTAACCCATACACTACGCCGAACCCGCACCCCTCCCCGAACCCGTACCCTAAGCCGTACCCTAAGCCTAACCCTAACCCTAGGCTACCCTTGACTCCTTCTGCCTCCAATAGATTTCCTAAGCACTAGTGTTTTAAGGAACAGCTTAAAAAGAGAATCCTAATGTGATTTCTTTATAATGGGTGTGTTCCTTATTTATCCTAGTGTCTAAACTCTTCTCCATGGCTGGACCCCCAAATAATATTCCTTTACGTGCTAAGGGGTATCTAGAGAGTGGGATAGGTTTACTAACTACCCTAACTCTAACGCGTACCCTAACCCTAACCCCTACCCTAACCCTAACACGTACCCTAATCCGAACCCATACCCTAAACCGAGCCCTAACCCTAACACTAACCCTAACCCTAACACTAACACTAACCCATACCCTACGCCGTAACCGAACCCCTCCCCGAACCCGTACCCTAAGCCGTACCCTAAGCCTAACCCTAAGCCTAACCCTAACCCTAGGCTACCCTTGACTGCTTCTGCCTCCAATAGATTTCCTAAGCACTAGTGTTTTAAGGAACAGCTTAAAAAGAGAATCCTAATGTGATTTCTTTATAATGGGTGTGTTCCTTATCTTATCCTAGTGTCTAAACTCTTCTCCATGGCTGGACCCCCATGTAATATTCCTTTACGTGTTAAGGGGTATCTAGAGAGTGGGATAGGTTTAATAACTACCCTAACCCTAACGCGTACCCTAACCCTAACCCCTACCCTAACCCTAACACGTACCCTAATCCTAACCCGTACCCTAAACCGAGCCCTAACCCTAACACTAACCCTAACCCTAACCCTAACCCATACCCTACGCCGTACAAGAACCCCTCCCCGAACCCGTACCCTAAGCCGTACCCTAAGCCGTACCCTATGCCTAACCCTAACCCTAGGCTACCCTTGACTGCTTCTGCCTCCAATAGATTTCCTAAGCACTAGTGTTTTAAGGAACAGCTGAAAAAGAGAATCCTAATGTGATTTCTTTATAATGGGGGTGTTCCTTATCTTATCCTAGTGTCTAAACTCTTCTCCATGGGTGGACCCCCAAATAATATTCCTTTACGTGCTAAGGGGTATCTAGAGAGTGGGATAGGTTTAATAACTACCCTAGCCCTAACGCGTACCCTAACCCTAACCCCTACCCTAACCCTAACACGTACCCTAATCGTAAACCGTACCCTAAACCGAGCCCTAACCCTAAAACTAACCCTAACCCTAACCCTAACCCATACCCTACGCCGTACCCGCACCCCTCCCCGAACCCGTACCCTAAGCCGTACCCTAAGCCTAACCCTAAGCCTAACCCTAACCCTAGGCTACCCTTGACTGCTTCTGCCTCCAATAGATTTCCTAAGCACTAGTGTTTTAAGGAACAGCTTAAAAAGACAATCCTAATGTGATTTCTTTATAATGGGTGTGTTCCTTATCTTATCCTAGTGTCTAAACTCTTCTCCATGGCTGGACCCCCAAATAATATTCCTTTACGTGCTAAGGGGTATCTAGAGAGTGGGATAGGTTTACTAACTACCCTAGCCCTAATGCGTACCCTAACCCTAACCCCTACCCTAACCCTAACACGTACCCTAATCCTAACCCGTACCCTAAACCGAGCCCTAACCCTAAAACTAACCCTAACCCTAACCCTAACCCATACCCTACGCCGTACCCGCACCCCTCCCCGAACCCATACCCTAAGCCGTACCCTAAGCCTAACCCTAAGCCTAACCCTAACCCTAGGCTACCCTTGACTGCTTCTGCCTCCAATAGATTTCCTAAGCACTAGTGTTTTAAGGAACAGCTTAACAAGAGAATCCTAATGTGATTTCTTTATAATGGGTGTGTTCCTTATTTATCCTAGTGTCTAAACTCTTCTCCATGTCTGGACCACCAAATAATATTCCTTTACGTGCTAAGGGGTATCTAGAGAGTTGGATAGGTTTAATAACTACCCTAACCATAACGCGTACCCTAACCCTAACCCCTACCCTAACCCTAACACGTACCCTAATCCTAACCCGTACCCTAAACCGAGCCCTAACCCTAACACTAACCCTAACCCTAACCCTAACCCATACCCTACGCCGTACCCGCACCCCTCCCCGAACCCGTACCCTAAGCCGTACCCTAAGCCTTACCCTAAGCCTAACCCTAACCCTAGGCTACCCTTGACTGCTTCTGCCTCCATTAGATTTCCTAAGCACTAGTGTTTTAAGGAACAGCTTAAAAAGAGAATCCTAATGTGATTTCTTTATAATGGGTGTGTTCCTTATCTTATCCTAGTGTCTAATCTCTTCTCCATGGCTGGACCCCCAAATAATATTCCTTTACGTGCTAAGGGGTATCTAGAGAGTGGGATAGGTTTAATAACTACCCTAACCCTAACGCGTACCCTAACCCTAACCCCTACCCTAACCCTAACACGTACCCTAATCCTAACCCGTACCCTAAACCGAGCCCTAACCCTAACACTAACCCTAACGCTAACCCTAACCCATACCCTACGCCGTACCCGAACCCCTCCCTGAACCCGTACCCTAAGCCGTACCCTAACCCTAACCCTAAGCCTAACCCTATTCCTAGGCTACCCTTGACTGCTTCTGCCTCCAATAGAGTTCCTAAGCACTAGTGTTTGAAGGAACAGCTTAAAAAGAGAATCCTAATGTGATTTCTTTATAATGGGTGTGTTCCTTATTTATCCTAGTGTCTAAACTCTTCTCCATTGCTGGACCCCCAAATAATATTCCTTTACGTGCTAAGGGGTATCTAGAGAGTGGGATAGGTTTAATAACTACCCTAACCCTAATGCGTACCCTAACCCTAACCCCTACCCTAACCCTAACACGTACCCTAATCCTAACCCGTAACCTAAACCAAGCCCTAACCCTAACACTAACCCTAACCCTAACCCTAACCCATACCCTACGCCGTACCCGAACCCCTCCCCGAACCCGTACCCTAAGGCGTACCCGAAGCCTAACCCTAAGCCTAACCCTAACCCTAGGCTACCCTTGACTGCTTCTGCCTCCAGTAGATTTCCTAAGCACTAGTGTTTTAAGGAACAGCTTGAAAAGAGAATCCTAATGTGATTTCTTTATAATGGGTGTGTTCCTTATCTTATCCTAGTGTCTAGACTCTTCTCCATGGCTGGACCCCCAAATAATATTCCTTTACATGCTAAGGGGTATCTAGAGAGTGGGATAGTTTTAATAACTACCCTAACCCTAACGCGTACCCTAACCCTAACCCCTAACCTAACCCTAACACGTACCCTAATCCGAACCCGTACCCTAAACCGAGCCCTAACCTTAACACTAACCCTAACCCTAACCCTAACCCATACCCTACGCCGTACCCGCACCCCTCCCCGAACCCGTACCCTAAGCCGTACCCTAACCCTAACCCTAAGCCTAACCCTAACCCTAGGCTACCCTTGACTGCTTCTGCATCCAATAGATTTCCTAAGCACTAGTGTTTTAAGGAACAGCTTAAAAAGACAATCCTAATGTGATTTCTGTATAATGGGTGTGTTCCTTATTTATCCTAGTGTCTAAACTCTTCTCCATGGCTGGACCCCCAAATAATATTCCTTTACGTGCTAAGGGGTATCTAGAGAGTGGGATAGGTTTACTAACTACCCTAGCCCTAACGCGTACCCTAACCCTAACCCCTACCCTAACCCTAACACGTACCCTAATCCTAACCCGTACCCTAAAGCGAGCCCTAACCCTAAAACTATCCCTAAGCCTAACCCTAACCCATACGCTACGCCATACACGAACCCCTCCCCGAACCCGTACCCTAAGCCGTACCCTAAGCCTAACCCTAAGCCTAACCCTAACCCTAGGCTACCCTTGACTGCTTCTGCCTCCAATAGATTTCCTAAGCACTAGTGTTTTAAGGAACAGCTTAAAAAGAGAATCCTAATGTGATTTCTTTATAATGGGTGTGTTCCTTATTTATCCTAGTGTCTAAACTCTTCTCCATGGCTGGACCCCCAAATAATATTCCTTTACGTGCTAAGGGGTATCTAGAGAGTGGGATAGGTTTAATAACTACCCTAACCCTAACGCGTACCCTAACCCTAACCCCTACCCTAACCCTAACACGTACCCTAATCCTAACCCGTACCCTAAACCGAGCCCTAACCCTAACACTAACCCTAACCCTAACCCTAACCCATACCCTACGCCGAACCCGCACCCCTCCCCGAACCCGTACCCTAAGCCGTACCCTAAGCCTAACCCTAACCCTAGGCTACCCTTGACTGCTTCTGCCTCCAATAGATTTCCTAAGCACTAGTGTTTTAAGGAACAGCTTAAAAAGAGAATCCTAATGTGATTTCTTTATAATGGGTGTGTTCCTTATTTATCCTAGTGTCTAAACTCTTCTCCATGGCTGGACCCCCAAATAATATTCCTTTACGTGCTAAGGGGTATCTAGAGAGTGGGATAGGTTTACTAACTACCCTAACTCTAACGCGTACCCTAACCCTAACCACTACCCTAACCCTAACACGTACCCTAATCCGAACCCGTAACCTAAACCGAGCCAAAACCCTAACACTAACCCTAACCCTAACCCTAACCCATACCCTACGCCGTACCCTCACCCCTCCCCGAACCCATACCCTAAGCCGTACCCTAAGCCTATCCCTAAGCCTAACCCTAACCCTAGGCTACCCTTGACTGCTTCTGCCTCCAATAGATTTCCTAAGCACTAGTGTTTTAAGGAACAGCTTAAAAAGAGAATCCTAATGTGATTTCTTTATAATGGGTGTGTTCCTTATTTATCCTAGTGTCTAAACTCTTCTCCATGGCTGGACCCCCAAATAATATTCCTTTACGTGCTAAGGGGTATCTAGAGAGTGGGATAGGTTTAATAACTACCGTAACCCTAACGCGTACCCTAACCCTAACCCCTACCCTAACCCTATCACGTACCCTAATCCTAACCCATACCCTAAACCGAGCCCTAACCCTAACACTAACCCTAACCCTAACCCTAACACTAACCCATACCCTACGCCGTAACCAAACCCTTCCCCGAACCCGTACCCTAAGCCGTACCCTAAGCCTAACCCTAAGCCTAACCCTAACCCTAGGCTACCCTTGACTGCTTCTGCCTCCAATAGATTTCCTAAGCACTAGTGTTTTAAGGAACAGCTTAAAAAGAGAATCCTAATGTGATTTCTTTATAATGGGTGTGTTCCTTATCTTATCCTAGTGTCTAAACTCTTCTCCATGGCTGAACCCCCAAATAATATTCCTTTACGTGCTAAGGGGTATCTAGAGAGTGGAATAGGTTTACTAACTACCCTAACCCTAACGCGTACCCTAAACCTAACCCCTACCCTAACCCTAACACATACCCTAATCCTAACCCGTACCCTAAACTGAGCCCGAACCCTAACACTAAGCCTAACCCTAACCCTAACCCATACCCTACGCCGTACCCGCACCCCTCCCCGAACCCGTACCCTAAGCCGTACCCTAAGCCTAACCCTAAGCCTAACCCTAACCCTAGGCTACCCTTGACTGCTTCTGCCTCCAATAGATTTCCTAAGCACTAGTGTCTTAAGGAACAGCTTAAAAAGAGAATCCTAATGTGATTTCTTTATAATGGGTGTGTTCCTTATCTTATCCGAGTGTCTAAACTCTTCTCCATGGCTGGACCCCCATATAATATTCCTTTACGTGCTAAGGGGTATCTAGAGACTGGGATAGGTTTAATAACTACCCTAACCCTAACGCATACCCTAACCCTAACCCCTACCCTAACCCTAACACGTATCCTAATCCTAACCCGTACTCTAAACTGAGCCCTAACCCTAACACTAACCCTAACCGTAACCCTAACCCATACCCTACTCCATACACGAACCCCTCCCCGATCCCGTACCCTAAGCCGTACCCTAAGCCGTACCCTAAGCCTAACCCTAACCCTAGGCTACCCTTGAATGCTTCTGCCTCCAATAGATTTCCTAAGCACTAGTGTTTTAAGGAACAGCTTAAAAAGAGAATCCTAATGTGATTTCTTTATAATGGGTGTGTTCCTTATCTTATCCCAGTGTCTAAAGTCTTCTCCATGGCTGGAGCCCCAAATAATATTCCTTTACGTGCTAAGGGGTGTCTAGAGAGTGGGATAGGTTTAATAATTACCCTAACCCTAACACGTACCCTAACCCTAACCCCTACCCTAACCCTAACACGTACACTCTTCCTAACCCGTACCCTAAACCGAGCCCTAACCCTAACACTAACCCTAACCCTAACCCTAACCCATACCCTACGCCGTACCCGCACCCCTCCCCGAACCCGTAACCTAAGCCGTACCCTAACCCTAACCCTAAGCCTAAACCTAACCCTAGGCTACCCTTGAATGCTTCTGCCTCCAATAGATTTCCTAAGCACTAGTGTTTTAAGGAACAGCTTAAAAATGAATCCTAATGTGATTTCTTTATAATGGGTGTGTTCCTTATCTTATCCCAGTGTCTAAACTCTTCTCCATGGCTGGACCCCCAAATAATATTGCTTTACGTGCTAAGGGGTATCTAGAGAGTGTGATAGGTTTAATAACTACCCTACCCCTAACGCGTACCCTAACCCTAACCCCTACCCTAACCCTAACACGTACCCTAATCCGAACCCGTAACATAAACCGAGCCAAAACCCTAACACTAACCCTAACCCTAACCCTAACCCAAACCCTACGCCGTACCCGCACCCCTCCCCGAACCCATACCCTAAGCCGTACCCTAAGCCTAGCCCTAAGCCTAACCCTAACCCTAGGCTACCCTTGACTGCTTCTGCCTCCAATAGATTTCCTAAGCACTAGTGTTTTAAGGAACAGCTTAAAAAGAGAATCCTAATGTGATTTCTTTATAATGGGTGTGTTCCTTATTTATCCTAGTGTCTAAACTCTTCTCCATGGCTGGACCCCCAAATAATATTCCTTTACGTGCTAAGGGGTATCTAGAGAGTGGGATAGGTTTAATAACTACCCTAACCCTAACGCGTACCCTAACCCTAACCCCTACCCTAACCCTATCACGTACCCTAATCCTAACCCATACCCTAAACCGAGCCCTAACCCTAACACTAACCCTAACCCTAACCCTAACACTAACCCATACCCTACGCCGTAACCGAACCCCTCCCCGAACCCGTACCCTAAGCCGTACCCTAAGCCTAACCCTAAGCCTAACCCTAACCTTAGGCTACCCTTGACTGCTTCTGCCTCCAATAGATTTCCTAAGCACTAGTGTTTAAAGGAACAGCTTAAAAAGAGAATCCTAATGTGATTTCTTTATAATGGGTGTGTTCCTTATCTTATCCTAGTGTCTAAACTCTTCTCCATGGCTGCACCCCCAAATAATATTCCCTTACGTGCTAAGGGGTATCTAGAGAGTGGGATAGGTTTAATAACTACCCTAACCCTAACGCGTACCCTAACCCTAACCCCTACCCTAACCCTAACACGTACCCTAATCCTAACCCGTACCCTAAACCGAGCCCTAACCCTAATACTAACCCTAACCCTAACCCTAATTCATACCCTAGGCCGTACCGGCACCCCTCCCCGAAACCGTACCCTAAGCCGTACCCTAACCCTAACCCTAAGCCTAACCCTAACCCTAGGCTACCCTTGACTGCTTCTGCCTCCAATAGATTTCCTAAGCACTAGTGTTTTAAGGAACAGCTTAAAAAGAGAATCCTAATGTGATTTCTTTATAATGGGTGTGTTCCTTATCTTATCCTAGTGTCTAAACTCTTCTCCATGGCTGGACCCCCAAATAATATTCCTTTACGTGCTAAGTGGTATCTAGAGAGTGGGATAGGTTTAATATCTACCCTAACCCTAACGCGTACCCTAACCCTAACCCCTTCCCTAACCCTAACACGTACCCTAATCCTAACCCGTACCCTAAACCGAGCCCTAACCCTAACACTAACCCTAACCCTAACCCTAACCCATACCCTACGCCGTACCCGAACCCCTCCCCGAACCCGTACCCTAAGCCGTACCCTAAGACTAACCCTAAGCCTAACCCTAACCCTAGGCTACCCTTGACTGCTTCTGCCTCCAATAGATTTCCTAAGCACTAGTGTTTTAAGGAACAGCTTAAAAAGAGAATCCTAATGTGATTTCTTTATAATGGGTGTGTTCCTTATCTTATCCCAGTGTCTAAACTCTTCTCCATGGCTGAACCCCCAAATAATATTCCTTTACGTGCTAAGGAGTGTCTAGAGAGTGGGATAGGTTTAATAACTACCCTAACCCTAACGCGTACCCTAACCCTAACCCCTACCCTAACCCTAACACGTACCCTATTCCTAACCCGTACCCTAAACCGAGCCCTAACCCTAACACTAACCCTAACCCTAACCCTAACCCATACCCTACGCCGTACCCGCACCCCTCCCCGAACCCATACCCTAAGCCGTACCCTAACCCTAACCCTAAGCCTAACCCTAACCCTAGGCTACCCTTGACTGCTTCTGCCTCCAATAGATTTCCTAAGCACTAGTGTTTTAAGGAACAGCTTAAAAAGAGAATCCTAATGTGATTTCTTTATAATGGGTGTGTTCCTTATCTTATCCTAGTGTCTAAACTCTTCTCCATGGCTGGACCCCCAAATAATATTCCTTTACGTGCTAAGGGGTATCTAGAGAGTGGGATAGGTTTACTAACTACCCTAACCCTAACGTGTACCCTAACCCTAACCCATACCCTAACCCTGACACATACCCTAATCCTAACCCGTACCCTAAACCGAGCCCTAACCCTATCACTAACCCTAAACCCAACCCTAACCCATACCCTACGCCGTACCCGCACCCCTCCCCGAACGCGTACCCTAAGCCGTACCCTAACCCTAACCCTAAGCCTAACCCTAACCCTAGGCTACCCTTGAATGCTTCTGCCTCCAATAGATTTCCTAAGCACTAGTGTTTTAAGGAACAGCTGAAAAAGAGAATCCTAATGTGATTTCTTTATAATGGGTGTGTTCCTTATCTTATGCTAATGTCTAATCTCTTCTCCATGGCTGGACCCCCAAATAATATTCCTTTACGTGCTAAGGGGTATCTAGAGAGTGGGATAGGTTTAATATCTACCCTAACACTAACGCGTACCCTAACCCTAACCCCTTCCCTAACCCTAACACGTACCCTAATCCTAACCTGTACCCTAAACCGAGCCCTAACCCTAACACTAATCCTAACCCTAACCCTAACCCATACCCTCCGCCTTAGCCGCACCCCTCCCCGAACCCGTACCCTAAGCCGTACCCTAAGCCTAACCCTAAGCCTAACCCTAACCCTAGGCTACCCTTGACTGCTTCTGCCTCCAATAGATTTCCTAAGCACTAGTGTTTTAAGGAACAGCTTAAAAAGAGAATCCTAATGTGATTTCTTTATAATGGGTGTGTTCCTTATCTTATCCCAGTGTCTAAAGTCTTCTCCATGGCTGGAGCCCCAAATAATATTCCTTTACGTGCTAAGGGGTGTCTAGAGAGTGGGATAGTTTTAATAATTACCCTAACCCTAACACGTACCCTAACCCTAACCCCTACCCTAACCCTAACACGTACACTCTTCCTAACCCGTACCCTAAACCGAGCCCTAACCCTAACACTAACCCTAACCCTAACCCTAACCCATACCCTACGCCGTTCCCGCACCCCTCCCCGAACCCGTAACCTAAGCCGTACCCTAACCCTAACCCTAAGCCTAAACCTAACCCTAGGCTACCCTTGACTGCTTCTGCCTCCAATAGATTTCCTAAGCACTAGTGTTTTAAGGAACAGCTTAAAAATGAATCCTAATGTGATTTCTTTATAATGGGTGTGTTCCTTATCTTATCCCAGTGTCTAAACTCTTCTCCATGGCTGGACCCCCAAATAATATTGCTTTACGTGCTAAGGGGTATCTAGAGAGTGTGATAGGTTTAATAACTACCCTAACCCTAACGCGTACCCTAACCCTAACCCCTACCCTAACCCTAACACGTACCCTAATCCTAACCCGTACCCTAAACCGAGCCCTAACCCTAACACTAACCCTAACCCTAACCCTAACCCATACCCTACGCTGTACCCGAACCCCTCCCCGAACCCGTACCCTAAGCCGTACCCTAACCCTAACCCTAAGCCTAACCCTAACCCTAGGCTACCCTTGACTGCTTCTGCCTCCAATAGATTTCCTAAGCACTAGTGTTTTAAGGAACAGCTTAAAAAGAGAATCCTAATGTGATTTCTTTATAATGGGTGTGTTCCTTATCTTATCCTAGTGTCTAAACTCTTCTCCATGGCTGAACCCCCAAATAATATTCCTTTACGTGCTAAGGGGTATCTAGAGAGTGGGATAGGTTTAATAACTACCCTAACCCTAACGCGTACCCTAACCCTAACCCCTACCCTAACCCTAACACGTACCCTAATCCTAACCTGTACCCTAAACCGAGCCCTAACCCTAACACTAACCCTAACCCTAACCCTAACCCATACCCTACGCCATACCCGCACCCCTCCCCGAACCCGTACCCTAAGCCGTACCCTAAGCCTAACCCTAAGCCTAACCCTAACCTTAGGCTACCCTTGACTGCTTCTGCCTCCAATAGATTTCCTAAGCACTAGTGTTTAAAGGAACAGCTTAAAAAGAGAATCCTAATGTGATTTCTTTATAATGGGTGTGTTCCTTATCTTATCCTAGTGTCTAAACTCTTCTCCATGGCTGCACCCCCAAATAATATTCCCTTACGAGCTAAGGGGTATCTAGAGAGTGGGATAGGTTTAATAACTACCCTAACCCTAACGCGTACCCTAACCCTAACCCCTACCCTAACCCTAACACGTACCCTAATCCTAACCCGTACCCTAAACCGAGCCCTAACCCTAATACTAACCCTAACCCTAACCCTAAATCATACCCTAGGCCGTACCGGCACCCCTCCCCGAAACCGTACCCTAAGCCGTACCCTAAACCTAAACCTAAGCCTAACCCTAACCCTAGGCTACCCTTGACTGCTTCCGCCTCCAATTGATTTCCTAAGCAGTAGTGTTTTAAGGAACAGCTTAAAAAGAAAATCCTAATGTGATTTCTTTATAATGGGTGTGTTCCTTATCTTATCCTAGTGTCTAAACTCTTCTCCATGGCTGGGCCCCCAAATAATATTCCTTTACGTGCTAAGGGGTATCTAGAGAGTGGGATAGGTTTAATAACTACCCTAACCCTAACGCGTACCCTAACCCCAACCCCTACCCTAACCCTAACACGTACCCTAATCCTAACCCGTACCCTAAACCGAGCAATAAACCTAACACTAACCCTAACCCTAACCCTAACCCATACCCTCCGCCGTACCCGCACCCCTCCCCCAACCCGTACCCTAAGCCGTACCCTAAGCCTAACCCTAAGCCTAACCCTAACCCTAGGCTACCCTTGACTGCTTCTGCCTCCAATAGATTTCCTAAGCACTAGTGTTTTAAGGAACAGCTTAAAAAGAGAATCCTAATGTGATTTCTTTATAATGGGTGTGTTCCTTATCTTATCCTAGTGTCTAAACTCTTCTCCATGGCTGAACCCCCAAATAATATTCCTTTACGTGCTAAGGGGTATCTAGAGAGTGGAATAGGTTTACTAACTACCCTAACCCTAACGCGTACCCTAACCCTAACCCCTACCCTAACCCTAACACATACCCTAATCCTAACCCGTACCCTAAACTGAGCCCGAACCCTAACACTAAGCCTAACCCTAACCCTAACCCATACCCCACGCCGTACCCGCACCCCTCCCCGAACCCGTACCCTAAGCCGTACCCTAAGCCTAACCCTAAGCCTAACCCTAACCCTAGGCTACCCTTGACTGCTTCTGCCTCCAATAGATTTCCTAAGCACTAGTGTCTTAAGGAACAGCTTAAAAAGAGAATCCTAATGTGATTTCTATATAATGGGTGTGTTCCTTATTTAATCCGAGTGTCTAAACTCTTCTCCATGGCTGGACCCCCATATAATATTCCTTTACGTGCTAAGGGGTGTCTAGAGAGTGGGATAGGTTTAATAATTACCCTAACCCTAACACGTACCCTAACCCTAACCCCTACCCTAACCCTAACACGTACACTCTTCCTAACCCGTACCCTAAACCGAGCCCTAACCCTAACACTAACCCTAACCCTAACCCTAACCCATACCCTATGCCGTACCCGCACCCCTCCCCGAACCCGTAACCTAAGCCGTACCCTAACCCTAACACTAAGCCTAAACCTAACCCTAGGCTACCCTTGACTGCTTCTGCCTCCAATAGATTTCCTAAGCACTAGTGTTTTAAGGAACAGCTTAAAAATGAATCCTAATGTGATTTCTTTATAATGGGTGTGTTCCTTATCTTATCCCAGTGTCTAAACTCTTCTCCATGGCTGGACCCCCAAATAATATTGCTTTACGTGCTAAGGGGTATCTAGAGAGTGGGATAGGTTTAATAACTACCCTAACTCTAACGCGTACCCTAACCCTAACCCCTACCCTAACCCTAACACGTACCCTAATCCGAACCCGTAACCTAAACCGAGCCAAAACCCTAACACTAACCCTAACCCTAACCCTAACCCATACCCTACGCCGTACCCGCACCCCTCCCCGAACCCATACCCTAAGCCGTACCCTAAGCCTATCCCTAAGCCTAACCCTAACCCTAGGCTACCCTTGACTGCTTCTGCGTCCAATAGATTTCCTAAGCACTAGTGTTTTAAGGAACAGCTTAAAAAGAGAATCCTAATGTGATTTCTTTATAATGGGTGTGTTCCTTATTTATCCTAGTGTCTAAACTCTTCTCCATGGCTGGACCCCCAAATAATATTCCTTTACGTGCTAAGGGGTATCTAGAGAGTGGGATAGGTTTAATAACTACCCTAACCCTAACGCGTACCCTAACCCTAACCCCTACCCTAACCCTAACACGTACCCTAATCCTAACCCGTACCCTAAACCGAGCCCTAACCCTAAAACTAACCCTAACCCTAAACCTAACCCATACCCTACGCTGTACCCGCACCCCTCCCCGAACCCGTACCCTAAGCCGAACCCTAAGCCTAACCCTAAGCCTAACCCTAACCCTAGGCTACCCTTGACTGCTTCTGCATCCAATAGATTTCCTAAGCACTAGTGTTTTAAGGAACAGCTTAAAAAGACAATCCTAATGTGATTTCTTTATAATGGGTGTGTTCCTTATTTATCCTAGTGTCTAAACTCTTCTCCATGGCTGGACCCCCAAATAATATTCCTTTACGTGCTAAGGGGTATCTAGAGAGTGGGATAGGTTTACTAACTAACCTAGCCCTAACGCGTGCCCTAACCCTAACCCCTACCCTAACCCTAACACGTACCCTAATCCTAACCCGTACCCTAAAGCGAGCTCTAACCCTAAAACTAACCCTAAGCCTAACCCTAACCCATACGCTACGCCATACACGAACCCCTCCCCGAACCCGTACCCTAAGCCGTACCCTAAGCCTAACCCTAAGCCTAACCCTAACCCTAGGCTACCCTTGACTGCTTCTGCCTCCAATAGATTTCCTAAGCACTAGTGTTTTAAGGAACAGCTTAAAAAGAGAATCCTAATGTGATTTCTTTATAATGGGTGTGTTCCTTATTTATCCTAGTGTCTAAACTCTTCTCCATGGCTGGACCCCCAAATAATATTCCTTTACGTGCTAAGGGGTATCTAGAGAGTGGGATAGGTTTAATAACTACCCTAACCCTAACGCGTACTCTAACCCTAACCCCTACCCTAACCCTAACACGTACCCTAATCCTAACCCGTACCCTAAACCGAGCCCTAACCCTAACACTAACCCTAACCCTAACCCTAACCCATACCCTACGCCGAACCCGCACCCCTCCCCGAACCCGTACCCTAAGCCGTACCCTAAGCCTAACCCTAACCCTAGGCTACCCTTGACTGCTTCTGCCTCCAATAGATTTCCTAAGCACTAGTGTTTTAAGGAACAGCTTAAAAAGAGAATCCTAATGTGATTTCTTTATAATGGGTGTGTTCCTTATTTATCCTAGTGTCTAAACTCTTCTCCATGGCTGGACCCCCAAATAATATTCCTTTACGTGCTAAGGGGTATCTAGAGAGTGGGATAGGTTTACTAACTACCCTAACTCTAACGCGTACCCTAACCCTAAACCCTACCCTAACCCTAACACGTACCCTAATCCGAACCCGTAACCTAAACCGAGCCAAAACCCTAACACTAACCCTAACCCTAACCCTAACCCATACCCTACGCCGTACCCGCACCCCTCCCCGAACCCATACCCTAAGCCGTACCCTAAGCCTATCCCTAAGCCTAACCCTAACCCTAGGCTACCCTTGACTGCTTCTGCCTCCAATAGATTTCCTAAGCACTAGTGTTTTAAGGAACAGCTTAAAAAGAGAATCCTAATGTGATTTCTTTATAATGGGTGTGTTCCTTATTTATCCTAGTGTCTAAACTCTTCTCCATGGCTGGACCCCCAAATAATATTCCTTTACGTGCTAAGGGGTATCTAGAGAGTGGGATAGGTTTAATAACTACCCTAACCCTAACGCGTACCCTAACCCTAACCCTATCACGTACCCTAATCCTAACCCATACCCTAAACCGAGCCCTAACCCTAACACTAACCCTAACCCTAACCCTAACACTAACCCATACCCTACGCCGTAACCGAACCCCTCCCCGAACCCGTACCCTAAGCCGTACCCTAAGCCTAACCCTAAGCCTAACCCTAACCCTAGGCTACCCTTGACTGCTTCTGCCTCCAATAGATTTCCTAAGCACTAGTGTTTTAAGGAACAGCTTAAAAAGAGAATCCTAATGTGATTTCTTTATAATGGGTGTGTTCCTTATCTTATCCTAGTGTCTAAACTCTTCTCCATGGCTGGACCCCCATGTAATATTCCTTTACGTGTTAAGGGGTATCTAGAGAGTGGGATAGGTTTAATAACTACCCTAACCCTAACGCGTACCCTAACCCTAACCCCTACCCTAACCCTAACAAGTACCCTAATCCGAACCCGTACCCTAAACCGAGCCCTAACCCTAACACTAAGCCTAACCCTAACCCTAACCGATACCCTACGCCGTACAAGAACCCCTCCCTGAACCCGTACCCTAAGCCGTACCCTAAGCCTAACCCTAAGCCTAACCCTAAACCTAGGCTACCCTTGACTGCTTCTGCCTCCAATAGATTTCCTAAGCACTAGTGTTTTAAGGAACAGCTGAAAAAGAGAATCCTAATGTGATTTCTTTATAATGGGTGTGTTCCTTATCTTATCCTAGTGTCTAAACTCTTCTCCATGGGTGGACCCCCAAATAATATTCCTTTACATGCTAAGGGGTATGTAGAGAGTGGGATAGATTTACTAACTACCCTAGCCCTAACGCGTACCCTAACCCTAACCCCTACCCTAACCCTAACACGTACCCTAATCCTAACCCGTACCCTAAACCGAGCCCTAACCCTAAAACTAACCCTAACCCTAACCCTAACCCATACCCTACGCCGTACCCGCACCCCTCCCCGAACCCGTACCCTAAGCCGTACCCTAAGCCTAACCCTAAGCCTAACCCTAACCCTAGGCTACCCTTGACTGCTTCTGCCTCCAATAGATTTCCTAAGCACTAGTGTTTTAAGGAACAGCTTAAAAAGACAATCCTAATGTGATTTCTTTATAATGGGTGTGTTCCTTATCTTATCCTAGTGTCTAAACTCTTCTCCATGGCTGGACCCCCATGTAATATTCCTTTACGTGTTAAGGGGTATCTAGAGTGTGGGATAGGTTTAATAACTACCCTAACCCTAACGCGTACCCTAACCCTAACCCCTACGCTAACCCTAACACGTACCCTAATCCGAACCCGTACCCTAAACCGAGCCCTAACCCTAACACTAACCCTAACCCTAACCCTAACCCATACCCTACGCCGTACAAGTACCCCTCCCCGAACCCGTACCCTAAGCCGTACCCTAAGCCTAACCCTAAGCCTAACCCTAACCCTAGGCTACCCTTGACTGCTTCTGCCTCCAATAGATTTCCTACGCACTAGTGTTTTAAGGAACAGCTGAAAAAGAGAATCCTAATGTGATTTCTTTATAATGGGTGTGTTCCTTATCTTATCCTAGTGTCTAAACTCTTCTCCATGGGTGGACCCCCAAATAATATTCCTTTACGTGCTAAGGGGTATCTAGAGAGTGGGATAGGTTTACTAACTACCCTAGCCCTAACGCGTACCCTAACCCTAACCCCTACCCTAACCCTAACACGTACCCTAATCCTAACCCGTACCCTAAACCGAGCCCTAACCCTAAAACTAACCCTAACCCTAACCCTAACCCATACCCTACGCCGTACCCGCACCCCTCCCCGAACCCGTACCCTAAGCCGTACCCTAAGCCTAACCCTAAGCCTAACCCTAACCCTAGGCTACCCTTGACTGCGTCTGCCTCCAATAGATTTCCTAAGCACTAGTGTTTTAAGGAACAGCTTAAAAAGACAATCCTAATGTGATTTCTTTATAATGGGTGTGTTCCTTATCTTATCCTAGTGTCTAAACTCTTCTCCATGGCTGGACCCCCAAATAATATTCCTTTACGTGCTAAGGGGTATCTAGAGAGTGGGATAGGTTTACTAACTACCCTAGCCCTAACGCGTACCCTAACCCTAACCCCTACCCTAACCCTAACACGTACCCTAATCCTAACCCGTACCCTAAACCGAGCCCTAACCCTAACACTAACCCTAACCCTAACCCTAACCCATACCCTACGCCGTACCCGCACCCCTCCCCGAACCCGTACCCTAAGCCGTACCCTAAGCCTAACCCTAAGCCTAACCCTAACCCTAGGCTACCCTTGACTGCTTCTGCCTCCAATAGATTTCCTAAGCACTAGTGTTTTAAGGAACAGCTTAAAAAGAGAATCCTAATGTGATTTCTTTATAATGGGTGTGTTCCTTATCTTATCCTAGTGTCTAATCTCTTCTCCATGGGTGGACCCCCAAATAATATTCCTTTACGTGCTAAGGGGAACCTAGAGAGTGGGATAGGTTTACTAACTACCCTAGCCCTAACGCGTACCCTAACCCTAACCCCTACCCTAACCCTAACATGTACCCTAATCCTAACCCGTACCCTAAACCGAGCCCTAACCCTAAAACTAACCCTAACCCTAAACCTAACCCATACCCTACGCCGTACCCGCACCCCTCCCCGAACCCGTACCCTAAGCCGTACCCTAAGCCTAACCCTAAGCCTAACCCTAACCCTAGGCTACCCTTGACTGCTTCTGCATCCAATAGATTTCCTAAGCACTAGTGTTTTAAGGAACAGCTTAAAAAGACAATCCTAATGTGATTTCTTTATAATGGGTGTGTTCCTTATTTATCCTAGTGTCTAAACTCTTCTCCATGGCTGGACCCCCAAATAATATTCCTTTACGTGCTAAGGGGTATCTAGAGAGTGGGATAGGTTTACTAACTACCCTAGCCCTAACGCGTACCCTAACCCTAACCCCTACCCTAACCCTAACACGTACCCTAATCCTAACCCGTACCCTAAAGCGAGCCCTAACCCTAAAACTAACCCTAAGCCTAACCCTAACCCATACGCTACGCCATACACGAACCCCTCCCCGAACCCGTACCCTAAGCCGTACCCTAAGCCTAACCCTAAGCCTAACCCTAACCCTAGGCTACCCTTGACTGCTTCTGCCTCCAATAGATTTCCTAAGCACTAGTGTTTTAAGGAACAGCTTAAAAAGAGAATCCTAATGTGATTTCTTTATAATGGGTGTGTTCCTTATTTATCCTAGTGTCTAAACTCTTCTCCATGGCTGGACCCCCAAATAATATTCCTTTACGTGCTAAGGGGTATCTAGAGAGTGGGATAGGTTTAATAACTACCCTAAGCCTAACGCGTACCCTAACCCTAACCCCTACCCTAACCCTAACACGTACCCTAATCCTAACCCGTACCCTAAACCGAGCCCTAACCCTAACACTAACCCTAACCCTAACCCTAACCCATACCCTACGCCGAACCCGCACCCCTCCCCGAACCCGTACCCTAAGCCGTACCCTAAGCCTAACCCTAAACCTAGGCTACCCTTGACTGCTTCTGCCTCCAATAGATTTCCTAAGCACTAGTGTTTTAAGGAACAGCTTAAAAATGAATCCTAATGTGATTTCTTTATAATGGGTGTGTTCCTTATCTTATCCCAGTGTCTAAACTCTTCTCCATGGCTGGACCCCCAAATAATATTGCTTTACGTGCTAAGGGGTATCTAGAGAGTGTGATAGGTTTAATAACTACCCTAACCCTAACGCGTACCCTAACCCTAACCCCTACCCTAACCCTAACACGTACCCTAATCCTAACCCGTACCCTAAACCGAGCCCTAACCCTAACACTAACCCTAACCCTAACCCTAACCCATACCCTACGCTGTACCCGAACCCCTCCCCGAACCCGTACCCTAAGCCGTACCCTAACCCTAACCCTAAGCCTAACCCTAACCCTAGGCTACCCTTGACTGCTTCTGCCTCCAATAGATTTCCTAAGCACTAGTGTTTTAAGGAACAGCTTAAAAAGAGAATCCTAATGTGATTTCTTTATAATGGGTGTGTTCCTTATCTTATCCTAGTGTCTAAACTCTTCTCCATGGCTGAACCCCCAAATAATATTCCTTTACGTGCTAAGGGGTATCTAGAGAGTGGGATAGGTTTAATAACTACCCTAACCCTAACGCGTACCCTAACCCTAACCCCTACCCTAACCCTAACACGTACCCTAATCCTAACCCGTACCCTAAACCGAGCCCTAACCCTAACACTAACCCTAACCCTAACCCTAACCCATACCCTACGCCATACCCGCACCCCTCCCCGAACCCGTACCCTAAGCCGTACCCTAAGCCTAACCCTAAGCCTAACCCTAACCTTAGGCTACCCTTGACTGCTTCTGCCTCCAATAGATTTCCTAAGCACTAGTGTTTAAAGGAACAGCTTAAAAAGAGAATCCTAATGTGATTTCTTTATAATGGGTGTGTTCCTTATCTTATCCTAGTGTCTAAACTCTTCTGCATGGCTGCACCCCCAAATAATATTCCCTTACGAGCTAAGGGGTATCTAGAGAGTGGGATAGGTTTAATAACTACCCTAACCCTAACGCGTACCCTAACCCTAACCCCTACCCTAACCCTAACACGTACCCTAATCCTAACCCGTACCCTAAACCGAGCCCTAACCCTAATACTAACCCTAACCCTAACCCTAAATCATACCCTAGGCCGTACCGGCACCCCTCCCCGAAACCGTACCCTAAGCCGTACCCTAAACCTAAACCTAAGCCTAACCCTAACCCTAGGCTACCCTTGACTGCTTCCGCCTCCAATTGATTTCCTAAGCAGTAGTGTTTTAAGGAACAGCTTAAAAAGAAAATCCTAATGTGATTTCTTTATAATGGGTGTGTTCCTTATCTTATCCTAGTGTCTAAACTCTTCTCCATGGCTGGGCCCCCAAATAATATTCCTTTACGTGCTAAGGGGTATCTAGAGAGTGGGATAGGTTTAATAACTACCCTAACCCTAACGCGTACCCTAACCCCAACCCCTACCCTAACCCTAACACGTACCCTAATCCTAACCCGTACCCTAAACCGAGCCCTAAACCTAACACTAACCCTAACCCTAACCCTAACCCATACCCTCCGCCGTACCCGCACCCCTCCCCCAACCCGTACCCTAAGCCGTACCCTAAGCCTAACCCTAAGCCTAACCCTAACCCTAGGCTACCCTTGACTGCTTCTGCCTCCAATAGATTTCCTAAGCACTAGTGTTTTAAGGAACAGCTTAAAAAGAGAATCCTAATGTGATTTCTTTATAATGGGTGTGTTCCTTATCTTATCCTAGTGTCTAAACTCTTCTCCATGGCTGAACCCCCAAATAATATTCCTTTACGTGCTAAGGGGTATCTAGAGAGTGGAATAGGTTTACTAACTACCCTAACCCTAACGCGTACCCTAACCCTAACCCCTACCCAAACCCTAACACATACCCTAATCCTAACCCGTACCCTAAACTGAGCCCGAACCCTAACACTAAGCCTAACCCTAACCCTAACCCATACCCTACGCCGTACCCGCACCCCTCCCCGAACCCGTACCCTAAGCCGAACCCTAAGCCTAACCCTAAGCCTAACCCTAACCCTAGGCTACCCTTGACTGCTTCTGCCTCCAATAGATTTCCTAAGCACTAGTGTCTTAAGGAACAGCTTAAAAAGAGAATCCTAATGTGATTTCTATATAATGGGTGTGTTCCTTATCTTATCCGAGTGTCTAAACTCTTCTCCATGGCTGGACCCCCATATAATATTCCTTTACGTGCTAAGGGGTGTCTAGAGAGTGGGATAGGTTTAATAATTACCCTAACCCTAACACGTACCCTAACCCTAACCCCTACCCTAACCCTAACACGTACACTCTTCCTAACCCGTACCCTAAACCGAGCCCTAACCCTAACACTAACCCTAACCCTAACCCTAACCCATACCCTACGCCGTACCCGCACCCCTCCCCGAACCCGTAACCTAAGCCGTACCCTAACCCTAACACTAAGCCTAAACCTAACCCTAGGCTACCCTTGACTGCTTCTGCCTCCAATAGATTTCCTAAGCACTAGTGTTTTAAGGAACAGCTTAAAAATGAATCCTAATGTGATTTCTTTATAATGGGTGTGTTCCTTATCTTATCCCAGTGTCTAAACTCTTCTCCATGGCTGGACCCCCAAATAATATTGCTTTACGTGCTAAGGGGTATCTAGAGAGTGGGATAGGTTTAATAACTACCCTAACTCTAACGCGTACCCTAACCCTAACCCCTACCCTAACCCTAACACGTACCCTAATCCGAACCCGTAACCTAAACCGAGCCAAAACCCTAACACTAACCCTAACCCTAACCCTAACCCATACCCTACGCCGTACCCGCACCCCTCCCCGAACCCATACCCTAAGCCGTACCCTAAGCCTATCCCTAAGCCTAACCCTAACCCTAGGCTACCCTTGACTGCTTCTGCGTCCAATAGATTTCCTAAGCACTAGTGTTTTAAGGAACAGCTTAAAAAGAGAATCCTAATGTGATTTCTTTATAATGGGTGTGTTCCTTATTTATCCTAGTGTCTAAACTCTTCTCCATGGCTGGACCCCCAAATAATATTCCTTTACGTGCTAAGGGGTATCTAGAGAGTGGGATAGGTTTAATAACTACCCTAACCCTAACGCGTACCCTAACCCTAACCCCTACCCTAACCCTAACACGTACCCTAATCCTAACCCGTACCCTAAACCGAGCCCTAACCCTAAAACTAACCCTAACCCTAAACCTAACCCATACCCTACGCTGTACCCGCACCCCTCCCCGAACCCGTACCCTAAGCCGAACCCTAAGCCTAACCCTAAGCCTAACCCTAACCCTAGGCTACCCTTGACTGCTTCTGCGTCCAATAGATTTCCTAAGCACTAGTGTTTTAAGGAACAGCTTAAAAAGAGAATCCTAATGTGATTTCTTTATAATGGGTGTGTTCCTTATTTATCCTAGTGTCTAAACTCTTCTCCATGGCTGGACCCCCAAATAATATTCCTTTACGTGCTAAGGGGTATCTAGAGAGTGGGATAGGTTTACTAACTAACCTAGCCCTAACGCGTACCCTAACCCTAACCCCTACCCTAACCCTAACACGTACCCTAATCCTAACCCGTACCCTAAAGCGAGCTCTAACCCTAAAACTAACCCTAAGCCTAACCCTAACCCATACGCTACGCCATACACGAACCCCTCCCCGAACCCGTACCCTAAGCCGTACCCTAAGCCTAACCCTAAGCCTAACCCTAACCCTAGGCTACCCTTGACTGCTTCTGCCTCCAATAGATTTCCTAAGCACTAGTGTTTTAAGGAACAGCTTAAAAAGAGAATCCTAATGTGATTTCTTTATAATGGGTGTGTTCCTTATTTATCCTAGTGTCTAAACTCTTCTCCATGGCTGGACCCCCAAATAATATTCCTTTACGTGCTAAGGGGTATCTAGAGAGTGGGATAGGTTTAATAACTACCCTAACCCTAACGCGTACCCTAACCCTAACCCCTACCCTAACCCTAACACGTACCCTAATCCTAACCCGTACCCTAAACCGAGCCCTAACCCTAACACTAACCCTAACCCTAACCCTAACCCATACCCTACGCCGAACCCGCACCCCTCCCCGAACCCGTACCCTAAGCCGTACCCTAAGCCTAACCCTAACCCTAGGCTACCCTTGACTGCTTCTGCCTCCAATAGATTTCCTAAGCACTAGTGTTTTAAGGAACAGCTTAAAAAGAGAATCCTAATGTGATTTCTTTATAATGGGTGTGTTCCTTATTTATCCTAGTGTCTAAACTCTTCTCCATGGCTGGACCCCCAAATAATATTCCTTTACGTGCTAAGGGGTATCTAGAGAGTGGGATAGGTTTACTAACTACCCTAACTCTAACGCGTACCCTAACCCTAACCCCTACCCTAACCCTAACACGTACCCTAATCCGAACCCGTAACCTAAACCGAGCCAAAACCCTAACACTAACCCTAACCCTAACCCTAACCCATACCCTACGCCGTACCCGCACCCCTCCCCGAACCCATACCCTAAGCCGTACCCTAAGCCTATCCCTAAGCCTAACCCTAACCCTAGGCTACCCTTGACTGCTTCTGCCTCCAATAGATTTCCTAAGCACTAGTGTTTTAAGGAACAGCTTAAAAAGAGAATCCTAATGTGATTTCTTTATAATGGGTGTGTTCCTTATTTATCCTAGTGTCTAAACTCTTCTCCATGGCTGGACCCCCAAATAATATTCCTTTACGTGCTAAGGGGTATCTAGAGAGTGGGATAGGTTTAATAACTACCCTAACCCTAACGCGTACCCTAACCCTAACCCTATCACGTACCCTAATCCTAACCCATACCCTAAACCGAGCCCTAACCCTAACACTAACCCTAACCCTAACCCTAACACTAACCCATACCCTACGCCGTAACCGAACCCCTCCCCGAACCCGTACCCTAAGCCGTACCCTAAGCCTAACCCTAAGCCTAACCCTAACCCTAGGCTACCCTTGACTGCTTCTGCCTCCAATAGATTTCCTAAGCACTAGTGTTTTAAGGAACAGCTTAAAAAGAGAATCCTAATGTGATTTCATTATAATGGGTGTGTTCCTTATCTTATCCTAGTGTCTAAACTCTTCTCCATGGCTGGACCCCCATGTAATATTCCTTTACGTGTTAAGGGGTATCTAGAGAGTGGGATAGGTTTAATAACTACCCTAACCCTAACGCGTACCCTAACCCTAACCCCTACCCTAACCCTAACAAGTACCCTAATCCGAACCCGTACCCTAAACCGAGCCCTAACCCTAACACTAAGCCTAACCCTAACCCTAACCGATACCCTACGCCGTACAAGAACCCCTCCCCGAACCCGTACCCTAAGCCGTACCCTAAGCCTAACCCTAAGCCTAACCCTAACCCTAGGCTACCCTTGACTGCTTCTGCCTCCAATAGATTTCCTAAGCACTAGTGTTTTAAGGAACAGCTGAAAAAGAGAATCCTAATGTGATTTCTTTATAATGGGTGTGTTCCTTATCTTATCCTAGTGTCTAAACTCTTCTCCATGGGTGGACCCCCAAATAATATTCCTTTACGTGCTAAGGGGTATCTAGAGAGTGGGATAGATTTACTAACTACCCTAGCCCTAACGCGTACCCTAACCCTAACCCCTACCCTAACCCTAACACGTACCCTAATCCTAACCCGTACCCTAAACCGAGCCCTAACCCTAAAACTAACCCTAACCCTAACCCTAACCCATACCCTACGCCGTACCCGCACCCCTCCCCGAACCCGTACCCTAAGCCGTACCCTAAGCCTAACCCTAAGCCTAACCCTAACCCTAGGCTACCCTTGACTGCTTCTGCCTCCAATAGATTTCCTAAGCACTAGTGTTTTAAGGAACAGCTTAAAAAGACAATCCTAATGTGATTTCTTTATAATGGGTGTGTTCCTTATCTTATCCTAGTGTCTAAACTCTTCTCCATGGCTGGACCCCCATGTAATATTCCTTTACGTGTTAAGGGGTATCTAGAGTGTGGGATAGGTTTAATAACTACCCTAACCCTAACGCGTACCCTAACCCTAACCCCTACGCTAACCCTAACACGTACCCTAATCCGAACCCGTACCCTAAACCGAGCCCTAACCCTAACACTAACCCTAACCCTAACCCTAACCCATACCCTACGCCGTACAAGTACCCCTCCCCGAACCCGTACCCTAAGCCGTACCCTAAGCCTAACCCTAAGCCTAACCCTAACCCTAGGCTACCCTTGACTGCTTCTGCCTCCAATAGATTTCCTACGCACTAGTGTTTTAAGGAACAGCTGAAAAAGAGAATCCTAATGTGATTTCTTTATAATGGGTGTGTTCCTTATCTTATCCTAGTGTCTAAACTCTTCTCCATGGGTGGACCCCCAAATAATATTCCTTTACGTGCTAAGGGGTATCTAGAGAGTGGGATAGGTTTACTAACTACCCTAGCCCTAACGCGTACCCTAACCCTAACCCCTACCCTAACCCTAACACGTACCCTAATCCTAACCCGTACCCTAAACCGAGCCCTAACCCTAAAACTAACCCTAACCCTAACCCTAACCCATACCCTACGCCGTACCCGCACCCCTCCCCGAACCCGTACCCTAAGCCGTACCCTAAGCCTAACCCTAAGCCTAACCCTAACCCTAGGCTACCCTTGACTGCGTCTGCCTCCAATAGATTTCCTAAGCACTAGTGTTTTAAGGAACAGCTTAAAAAGACAATCCTAATGTGATTTCTTTATAATGGGTGTGTTCCTTATCTTATCCTAGTGTCTAAACTCTTCTCCATGGCTGGACCCCCAAATAATATTCCTTTACGTGCTAAGGGGTATCTAGAGAGTGGGATAGGTTTACTAACTACCCTAGCCCTAACGCGTACCCTAACCCTAACCCCTACCCTAACCCTAACACGTACCCTAATCCTAACCCGTACCCTAAACCGAGCCCTAACCCTAACACTAACCCTAACCCTAACCCTAACCCATACCCTACGCCGTACCCGCACCCCTCCCCGAACCCGTACCCTAAGCCGTACCCTAAGCCTAACCCTAAGCCTAACCCTAACCCTAGGCTACCCTTGACTGCTTCTGCCTCCAATAGATTTCCTAAGCACTAGTGTTTTAAGGAACAGCTTAAAAAGAGAATCCTAATGTGATTTCTTTATAATGGGTGTGTTCCTTATCTTATCCTAGTGTCTAATCTCTTCTCCATGGGTGGACCCCCAAATAATATTCCTTTACGTGCTAAGGGGAACCTAGAGAGTGGGATAGGTTTACTAACTACCCTAGCCCTAACGCGTACCCTAACCCTAACCCCTACCCTAACCCTAACATGTACCCTAATCCTAACCCGTACCCTAAACCGAGCCCTAACCCTAAAACTAACCCTAACCCTAAACCTAACCCATACCCTACGCCGTACCCGCACCCCTCCCCGAACCCGTACCCTAAGCCGTACCCTAAGCCTAACCCTAAGCCTAACCCTAACCCTAGGCTACCCTTGACTGCTTCTGCATCCAATAGATTTCCTAAGCACTAGTGTTTTAAGGAACAGCTTAAAAAGACAATCCTAATGTGATTTCTTTATAATGGGTGTGTTCCTTATTTATCCTAGTGTCTAAACTCTTCTCCATGGCTGGACCCCCAAATAATATTCCTTTACGTGCTAAGGGGTATCTAGAGAGTGGGATAGGTTTACTAACTACCCTAGCCCTAACGCGTACCCTAACCCTAACCCCTACCCTAACCCTAACACGTACCCTAATCCTAACCCGTACCCTAAAGCGAGCCCTAACCCTAAAACTAACCCTAAGCCTAACCCTAACCCATACGCTACGCCATACACGAACCCCTCCCCGAACCCGTACCCTAAGCCGTACCCTAAGCCTAACCCTAAGCCTAACCCTAACCCTAGGCTACCCTTGACTGCTTCTGCCTCCAATAGATTTCCTAAGCACTAGTGTTTTAAGGAACAGCTTAAAAAGAGAATCCTAATGTGATTTCTTTATAATGGGTGTGTTCCTTATTTATCCTAGTGTCTAAACTCTTCTCCATGGCTGGACCCCCAAATAATATTCCTTTACGTGCTAAGGGGTATCTAGAGAGTGGGATAGGTTTAATAACTACCCTAAGCCTAACGCGTACCCTAACCCTAACCCCTACCCTAACCCTAACACGTACCCTAATCCTAACCCGTACCCTAAACCGAGCCCTAACCCTAACACTAACCCTAACCCTAACCCTAACCCATACCCTACGCCGAACCCGCACCCCTCCCCGAACCCGTACCCTAAGCCGTACCCTAAGCCTAACCCTAACCCTAGGCTACCCTTGACTGCTTCTGCCTCCAATAGATTTCCTAAGCACTAGTGTTTTAAGGAACAGCTTAAAAATGAATCCTAATGTGATTTCTTTATAATGGGTGTGTTCCTTATCTTATCCCAGTGTCTAAACTCTTCTCCATGGCTGGACCCCCAAATAATATTGCTTTACGTGCTAAGGGGTATCTAGAGAGTGTGATAGGTTTAATAACTACCCTAACCCTAACGCGTACCCTAACCCTAACCCCTACCCTAACCCTAACACGTACCCTAATCCTAACCCGTACCCTAAACCGAGCCCTAACCCTAACACTAACCCTAACCCTAACCCTAACCCATACCCTACGCTGTACCCGAACCCCTCCCCGAACCCGTACCCTAAGCCGTACCCTAACCCTAACCCTAAGCCTAACCCTAACCCTAGGCTACCCTTGACTGCTTCTGCCTCCAATAGATTTCCTAAGCACTAGTGTTTTAAGGAACAGCTTAAAAAGAGAATCCTAATGTGATTTCTTTATAATGGGTGTGTTCCTTATCTTATCCTAGTGTCTAAACTCTTCTCCATGGCTGAACCCCCAAATAATATTCCTTTACGTGCTAAGGGGTATATAGAGAGTGGGATAGGTTTAATAACTACCCTAACCCTAACGCGTACCCTAACCCTAACCCCTACCCTAACCCTAACACGTACCCTAATCCTAACCCGTACCCTAAACCGAGCCCTAACCCTAACACTAACCCTAACCCTAACCCTAACCCATACCCTACGCCATACCCGCACCCCTCCCCGAACCCGTACCCTAAGCCGTACCCTAAGCCTAACCCTAAGCCTAACCCTAACCTTAGGCTACCCTTGACTGCTTCTGCCTCCAATAGATTTCCTAAGCACTAGTGTTTAAAGGAACAGCTTAAAAAGAGAATCCTAATGTGATTTCTTTATAATGGGTGTGTTCCTTATCTTATCCTAGTGTCTAAACTCTTCTGCATGGCTGCACCCCCAAATAATATTCCCTTACGAGCTAAGGGGTATCTAGAGAGTGGGATAGGTTTAATAACTACCATTACCCTAACGCGTACCCTAACCCTAACCCCTACCCTAACCCTAACACGTACCCTAATCCTAACCCGTACCCTAAACCGAGCCCTAACCCTAATACTAACCCTAACCCTAACCCTAAATCATACCCTAGGCCGTACCGGCACCCCTCCCCGAAACCGTACCCTAAGCCGCACCCTAAACCTAAACCTAAGCCTAACCCTAACCCTAGGCTACCCTTGACTGCTTCCGCCTCCAATTGATTTCCTAAGCAGTAGTGTTTTAAGGAACAGCTTAAAAAGAAAATCCTAATGTGATTTCTTTATAATGGGTGTGTTCCTTATCTTATCCTAGTGTCTAAACTCTTCTCCATGGCTGGGCCCCCAAATAATATTCCTTTACGTGCTAAGGGGTATCTAGAGAGTGGGATAGGTTTAATAACTACCCTAACCCTAACGCGTACCCTAACCCCAACCCCTACCCTAACCCTAACACGTACCCTAATCCTAACCCGTACCCTAAACCGAGCCCTAAACCTAACACTAACCCTAACCCTAACCCTAACCCATACCCTCCGCCGTACCCGCACCCCTCCCCCAACCCGTACCCTAAGCCGTACCCTAAGCCTAACCCTAAGCCTAACCCTAACCCTAGGCTACCCTTGACTGCTTCTGCCTCCAATAGATTTCCTAAGCACTAGTGTTTTAAGGAACAGCTTAAAAAGAGAATCCTAATGTGATTTCTTTATAATGGGTGTGTTCCTTATCTTATCCTAGTGTCTAAACTCTTCTCCATGGCTGAACCCCCAAATAATATTCCTTTACGTGCTAAGGGGTATCTAGAGAGTGGAATAGGTTTACTAACTACCCTAACCCTAACGCGTACCCTAACCCTAACCCCTACCCTAACCCTAACACATACCCTAATCCTAACCCGTACCCTAAACTGAGCCCGAACCCTAACACTAAGCCTAACCCTAACCCTAACCCATACCCTACGCCGTACCCGCACCCCTCCCCGAACCCGTACCCTAAGCCGAACCCTAAGCCTAACCCTAAGCCTAACCCTAACCCTAGGCTACCCTTGACTGCTTCTGCCTCCAATAGATTTCCTAAGCACTAGTGTTTTAAGGAACAGCTTAAAAAGACAATCCTAATGTGATTTCTTTATAATGGGTGTGTTCCTTATTTATCCTAGTGTCTAAACTCTTCTCCATGGCTGGACCCCCAAATAATATTCCTTTATGTGCTAAGGGGTATCTAGAGAGTGGGATAGGTTTACTAACTACCCTAGCCCTAACGCGTACCCTAACCCTAACCCCTACCCTAACCCTAACACGTACCCTAATCCTAACCCGTACCCTAAAGCGAGCCCTAACCCTAAAACTAACCCTAAGCCTAACCCTAACCCATACGCTACGCCATACACGAACCCCTCCCCGAACCCGTACCCTAAGCCGTACCCTAAGCCTAACCCTAAGCCTAACCCTAACCCTAGGCTACCCTTGACTGCTTCTGCCTCCAATAGATTTCCTAAGCACTAGTGTTTTAAGGAACAGCTTAAAAAGAGAATCCTAATGTGATTTCTTTATAATGGGTGTGTTCCTTATTTATCCTAGTGTCTAAACTCTTCTCCATGGCTGGACCCCCAAATAATATTCCTTTACGTGCTAAGGGGTATCTAGAGAGTGGGATAGGTTTAATAACTACCCTAACCCTAACGCGTACCCTAACCCTAACCCCTACCCTAACCCTAACACGTACCCTAATCCTAACCCGTACCCTAAACCGAGCCCTAACCCTAACACTAACCCTAACCCTAACCCTAACCCATACCCTACGCCGAACCCGCACCCCTCCCCGAACCCGTACCCTAAGCCGTACCCTAAGCCTAACCCTAACCCTAGGCTACCCTTGACTGCTTCTGCCTCCAATAGATTTCCTAAGCACTAGTGTTTTAAGGAACAGCTTAAAAAGAGAATCCTAATGTGATTTCTTTATAATGGGTGTGTTCCTTATTTATCCTAGTGTCTAAACTCTTCTCCATGGCTGGACCCCCAAATAATATTCCTTTACGTGCTAAGGGGTATCTAGAGAGTGGGATAGGTTTACTAACTACCCTAACTCTAACGCGTACCCTAACCCTAACCCCTACCCTAACCCTAACACGTACCCTAATCCGAACCCGTAACCTAAACCGAGCCAAAACCCTAACACTAACCCTAACCCTAACCCTAACCCATACCCTACGCCGTACCCGCACCCCTCCCCGAACCCATACCCTAAGCCGTACCCTAAGCCTATCCCTAAGCCTAACCCTAACCCTAGGCTACCCTTGACTGCTTCTGCCTCCAATAGATTTCCTAAGCACTAGTGTTTTAAGGAACAGCTTAAAAAGAGAATCCTAATGTGATTTCTTTATAATGGGTGTGTTCCTTATTTATCCTAGTGTCTAAACTCTTCTCCATGGCTGGACCCCCAAATAATATTCCTTTACGTGCTAAGGGGTATCTAGAGAGTGGGATAGGTTTAATAACTACCCTAACCCTAACGCGTACCCTAACCCTAACCCCTACCCTAACCCTATCACGTACCCTAATCCTAACCCATACCCTAAACCGAGCCCTAACCCTAACACTAACCCTAACCCTAACCCTAACACTAACCCATACCCTACGCCGTAACCGAACCCCTCCCCGAACCCGTACCCTAAGCCGTACCCTAAGCCTAACCCTAAGCCTAACCCTAACCCTAGGCTACCCTTGACTGCTTCTGCCTCCAATAGATTTCCTAAGCACTAGTGTTTTAAGGAACAGCTTAAAAAGAGAATCCTAATGTGATTTCTTTATAATGGGTGTGTTCCTTATCTTATCCTAGTGTCTAAACTCTTCTCCATGGCTGGACCCCCATGTAATATTCCTTTACGTGTTAAGGGGTATCTAGAGAGTGGGATTGGTTTAATAACTACCCTAACCCTAACGCGTACCCTAACCCTAACCCCTACCCTAACCCTAACAAGTACCCTAATCCGAACCCGTACCCTAAACCGAGCCCTAACCCTAACACTAAGCCTAACCCTAACCCTAACCCATACCCTACGCCGTACCCGCACCCCTCCCCGAACCCGTACCCTAAGCCGTACCCTAAGCCTAACCCTAAGCCTAACCCTAACCCTAGGCTACCCTTGACTGCTTCTGCCTCCAATAGATTTCCTAAGCACTAGTGTTTTAAGGAACAGCTTAAAAAGACAATCCTAATGTGATTTCTTTATAATGGGTGTGTTCCTTATCTTATCCTAGTGTCTAAACTCTTCTCTATGGCTGGACCCCCAAATAATATTCCTTTATGTGCTAAGGGGTATCTAGAGAGTGGGATAGGTTTACTAACTACCCTAGCCCTAATGCGTACCCTAACCCTAACCCCTACCCTAACCCTAACACGTACCCTAATCCTAACCCGTACCCTAAACCGAGCCCTAACCCTAAAACTAACCCTAACCCTAACCCTAACCCATACCCTACGCCGTACCCGCACCCCTCCCCGAACCCATACCCTAAGCCGTACCCTAAGCCTAACCCTAAGCCTAACCCTAACCCTAGGCTACCCTTGACTGCTTCTGCCTCCAATAGATTTCCTAAGCACTAGTGTTTTAAGGAACAGCTTAAAAAGAGAATCCTAATGTGATTTCTTTATAATGGGTGTGTTCCTTATTTATCCTAGTGTCTAAACTCTTCTCCATGTCTGGACCACCAAATAATATTCCTTTACGTGCTAAGGGGTATCTAGAGAGTTGGATAGGTTTAATAACTACCCTAACCATAACGCGTACCCTAACCCTAACCCCTACCCTAACCCTAACACGTACCCTAATCCTAACCCGTACCCTAAACCGAGCCCTAACCCTAACACTAACCCTAACCCTAACCCTAACCCATACCCTACGCCGTACCCGCACCCCTCCCCGAACCCGTACCCTAAGCCGTACCCTAAGCCTAACCCTAAGCCTAACCCTAACCCTAGGCTACCCTTGACTGCTTCTGCCTCCAATAGATTTCCTAAGCACTAGTGTTTTAAGGAACAGCTTAAAAAGAGAATCCTAATGTGATTTCTTTATAATGGGTGTGTTCCTTATCTTATCCTAGTGTCTAAACTCTTCTCTATGGCTGGACCCCCAAATAATATTCCTTTACGTGCTAAGGGGTATCTAGAGAGTGGGATAGGTTTACTAACTACCCTAGCCCTAATGCGTACCCTAACCCTAACCCCTACCCTAACCCTAACACGTACCCTAATCCTAACCCGTACCCTAAACCGAGCCCTAACCCTAAAACTAACCCTAACCCTAACCCTAACCCATACCCTACGCCGTACCCGCACCCCTCCCCGAACCCATACCCTAAGCCGTACCCTAAGCCTAACCCTAAGCCTAACCCTAACCCTAGGCTACCCTTGACTGCTTCTGCCTCCAATAGATTTCCTAAGCACTAGTGTTTTAAGGAACAGCTTAAAAAGAGAATCCTAATGTGATTTCTTTATAATGGGTGTGTTCCTTATTTATCCTAGTGTCTAAACTCTTCTCCATGTCTGGACCACCAAATAATATTCCTTTACGTGCTAAGGGGTATCTAGACAGTTGGATAGGTTTAATAACTACCCTAACCATAACGCGTACCCTAAACCTAACCCCTACCCTAACCCTAACATGTACCCTAATCCTAACCCGTACCCTAAACCGAGCCCTAACCCTAACACTAACCCTAACCCTAACCCTAACCCATACCCTACGCCGTACCCGCACCCCTCCCCGAACCCGTACCCTAAGCCGTACCCTAAGCCTAACCCTAAGCCTAACCCTAACCCTAGGCTACCCTTGACTGCTTCTGCCTCCAATAGATTTCCTAAGCACTAGTGTTTTAAGGAACAGCTTAAAAAGAGAATCCTAATGTGATTTCTTTATAATGGGTGTGTTCCTTATCTTATCCTAGTGTCTAAACTCTTCTCCATGGCTGGACCCCCTTGTAATATTCCTTTACGTGTTAAGGGGTATCTAGAGTGTGGGATACGTTTAATAACTACCCTAACCCTAACGCGTACCCTAACCCTAACCCCTACCCTAACCCTAACACGTACCCTAATCCGAACCCGTACCCTAAACCGAGCCCTAACCCTAACACTAACCCTAACCCTAACCCTAACCCATACCCTACGCCGTACAAGTACCCCTCCCCGAACCCGTACCCTAAGCCGTACCCTAAGCCTAACCCTAAGCCTAACCCTAACCCTAGGCTACCCTTGACTGCTTCTGCCTCCAATAGATTTCCTAAGCACTAGTGTTTTAAGGAACAGCTGAAAAAGAGAATCCTAATGTGATTTCTTTATAATGGGTGTGTTCCTTATCTTATCCTAGTGTCTAAACTCTTCTCCATGGGTGGACCCCCAAATAATATTCCTTTACGTGCTAAGGGGTATCTAGAGAGTGGGATAGGTTTACTAACTACCCTAGCCCTAACGCGTACCCTAACCCTAACCCCTACCCTAACCCTAACACGTACCCTAATCCTAACCCGTACCCTAAACCGAGCCCTAACCCTAAAACTAACCCTAACCCTAACCCTAACCCATACCCTACGCCGTACCCGCACCCCTCCCCGAACCCGTACCCTAAGCCGTACCCTAAGCCTAACCCTAAGCCTAACCCTAACCCTAGGCTACCCTTGACTGCTTCTGCCTCCAATAGATTTCCTAAGCACTAGTGTTTTAAGGAACAGCTTAAAAAGACAATCCTAATGTGATTTCTTTATAATGGGTGTGTTCCTTATCTTATCCTAGTGTCTAAACTCTTCTCCATGGCTGGACCCCCAAATAATATTCCTTTACGTGCTAAGGGGTATCTAGAGAGTGGGATAGGTTTACTAACTACCCTAGCCCTAACGCGTACCCTAACCCTAACCCCTACCCTAACCCTAACACGTACCCTAATCCTAACCCGTACCCTAAACCGAGCCCTAACCCTAACAGTAACCCTAACCCTAACCCTAACCCATACCCTACGCCGTACCCGCACCCCTCCCCGAACCCGTACCCTAAGCCATACCCTAAGCCTAACCCTAAGCCTAACCCTAACCCTAGGCTACCCTTGACTGCTTCTGCCTCCAATAGATTTCCTAAGCACTAGTGTTTTAAGGAACAGCTTAAAAAGAGAATCCTAATGTGATTTCTTTATAATGGGTGTGTTCCTTATCTTATCCTAGTGTCTAATCTCTTCTCCATGGGTGGACCCCCAAATAATATTCCTTTACGTGCTAAGGGGTATCTAGAGAGTGGGATAGGTTTACTAACTACCCTAGCCCTAACGCGTACCCTAACCCTAACCCCTACCCTAACCCTAACATGTACCCTAATCCTAACCAGTACCCTAAACCGAGCCCTAACCCTAAAACTAACCCTAACCCTAAACCTAACCCATACCCTACGCCGTACCCGCACCCCTCCCCGAACCCGTACCCTAAGCCGTACCCTAAGCCTAACCCTAAGCCTAACCCTAACCCTAGGCTACCCTTGACTGCTTCTGCCTCCAATAGATTTCCTAAGCACTAGTGTTTTAAGGAACAGCTTAAAAAGACAATCCTAATGTGATTTCTTTATAATGGGTGTGTTCCTTATTTATCCTAGTGTCTAAACTCTTCTCCATGGCTGGACCCCCAAATAATATTCCTTTACGTGCTAAGGGGTATCTAGAGAGTGGGATAGGTTTACTAACTACCCTAGCCCTAACGCGTACCCTAACCCTAACCCCTACCCTAACCCTAACACGTACCCTAATCCTAACCCGTACCCTAAAGCGAGCCCTAACCCTAAAACTAACCCTAAGCCTAACCCTAACCCATACGCTACGCCATACACGAACCCCTCCCCGAACCCGTACCCTAAGCCGTACCCTAAGCCTAACCCTAAGCCTAACCCTAACCCTAGGCTACCCTTGACTGCTTCTGCCTCCAATAGATTTCCTAAGCACTAGTGTTTTAAGGAACAGCTTAAAAAGAGAATCCTAATGTGATTTCTTTATAATGGGTGTGTTCCTTATTTATCCTAGTGTCTAAACTCTTCTCCATGGCTGGACCCCCAAATAATATTCCTTTACGTGCTAAGGGGCATCTAGAGAGTGGGATAGGTTTAATAACTACCCTAACCCTAACGCGTACCCTAACCCTAACCCCTACCCTAACCCTAACACGTACCCTAATCCTAACCCGTACCCTAAACCGAGCCCTAACCCTAACACTAACCCTAACCCTAACCCTAACCCATACCCTACGCCGAACCCGCACCCCTCCCCGAACCCGTACCCTAAGCCTAACCCTAAGCCTAACCCTAACCCTAGGCTACCCTTGACTGCTTCTGCCTCCAATAGATTTCCTAAGCACTAGTGTTTTAAGGAACAGCTTAAAAATGAATCCTAATGTGATTTCTTTATAATGGGTGTGTTCCTTATCTTATCCCAGTGTCTAAACTCTTCTCCATGGCTGGACCCCCAAATAATATTGCTTTACGTGCTAAGGGGTATCTAGAGAGTGTGATAGGTTTAATAACTACCCTAACCCTAACGCGTACCCTAACCCTAACCCCTACCCTAACCCTAACACGTACCCTAATCCTAACCCGTACCCTAAACCGAGCCCTAACCCTAACACTAACCCTAACCCTAACCCTAACCCATACCCTACGCTGTACCCGAACCCCTCCCCGAACCCGTACCCTAAGCCGTACCCTAACCCTAACCCTAAGCCTAACCCTAACCCTAGGCTACCCTTGACTGCTTCTGCCTCCAATAGATTTCCTAAGCACTAGTGTTTTAAGGAACAGCTTAAAAAGAGAATCCTAATGTGATTTCTTTATAATGGGTGTGTTCCTTATCTTATCCTAGTGTCTAAACTCTTCTCCATGGCTGAACCCCCAAATAATATTCCTTTACGTGCTAAGGGGTATCTAGAGAGTGGGATAGGTTTACTAACTACCCTAGCCCTAATGCGTACCCTAACCCTAACCCCTACCCTAACCCTAACACGTACCCTAATCCTAACCCGTACCCTAAACCGAGCCCTAACCCTAAAACTAACCCTAACCCTAACCCTAACCCATACCCTACGCCGTACCCGCACCCCTCCCCGAACCCATACCCTAAGCCGTACCCTAAGCCTAACCCTAAGCCTAACCCTAACCCTAGGCTACCCTTGACTGCTTCTGCCTCCAATAGATTTCCTAAGCACTAGTGTTTTAAGGAACAGCTTAAAAAGAGAATCCTAATGTGATTTCTTTATAATGGGTGTGTTCCTTATTTATCCTAGTGTCTAAACTCTTCTCCATGTCTGGACCACCAAATAATATTCCTTTACGTGCTAAGGGGTATCTAGACAGTTGGATAGGTTTAATAACTACCCTAACCATAACGCGTACCCTAAACCTAACCCCTACCCTAACCCTAACATGTACCCTAATCCTAACCCGTACCCTAAACCGAGCCCTAACCCTAACACTAACCCTAACCCTAACCCTAACCCATACCCTACGCCGTACCCGCACCCCTCCCCGAACCCGTACCCTAAGCCGTACCCTAAGCCTAACCCTAAGCCTAACCCTAACCCTAGGCTACCCTTGACTGCTTCTGCCTCCAATAGATTTCCTAAGCACTAGTGTTTTAAGGAACAGCTTAAAAAGAGAATCCTAATGTGATTTCTTTATAATGGGTGTGTTCCTTATCTTATCCTAGTGTCTAAACTCTTCTCCATGGCTGGACCCCCATGTAATATTCCTTTACGTGTTAAGGGGTATCTAGAGTGTGGGATACGTTTAATAACTACCCTAACCCTAACGCGTACCCTAACCCTAACCCCTACCCTAACCCTAACACGTACCCTAATCCGAACCCGTACCCTAAACCGAGCCCTAACCCTAACACTAACCCTAACCCTAACCCTAACCCATACCCTACGCCGTACAAGTACCCCTCCCCGAACCCGTACCCTAAGCCGTACCCTAAGCCTAACCCTAAGCCTAACCCTAACCCTAGGCTACCCTTGACTGCTTCTGCCTCCAATAGATTTCCTAAGCACTAGTGTTTTAAGGAACAGCTGAAAAAGAGAATCCTAATGTGATTTCTTTATAATGGGTGTGTTCCTTATCTTATCCTAGTGTCTAAACTCTTCTCCATGGGTGGACCCCCAAATAATATTCCTTTACGTGCTAAGGGGTATCTAGAGAGTGGGATAGGTTTACTAACTACCCTAGCCCTAACGCGTACCCTAACCCTAACCCCTACCCTAACCCTAACACGTACCCTAATCCTAACCCGTACCCTAAACCGAGCCCTAACCCTAAAACTAACCCTAACCCTAACCCTAACCCATACCCTACGCCGTACCCGCACCCCTCCCCGAACCCGTACCCTAAGCCGTACCCTAAGCCTAACCCTAAGCCTAACCCTAACCCTAGGCTACCCTTGACTGCTTCTGCCTCCAATAGATTTCCTAAGCACTAGTGTTTTAAGGAACAGCTTAAAAAGACAATCCTAATGTGATTTCTTTATAATGGGTGTGTTCCTTATCTTATCCTAGTGTCTAAACTCTTCTCCATGGCTGGACCCCCAAATAATATTCCTTTACGTGCTAAGGGGTATCTAGAGAGTGGGATAGGTTTACTAACTACCCTAGCCCTAACGCGTACCCTAACCCTAACCCCTACCCTAACCCTAACACGTACCCTAATCCTAACCCGTACCCTAAACCGAGCCCTAACCCTAACAGTAACCCTAACCCTAACCCTAACCCATACCCTACGCCGTACCCGCACCCCTCCCCGAACCCGTACCCTAAGCCGTACCTAAGCCTAACCCTAAGCCTAACCCTAACCCTAGGCTACCCTTGACTGCTTCTGCCTCCAATAGATTTCCTAAGCACTAGTGTTTTAAGGAACAGCTTAAAAAGAGAATCCTAATGTGATTTCTTTATAATGGGTGTGTTCCTTATCTTATCCTAGTGTCTAATCTCTTCTCCATGGGTGGACCCCCAAATAATATTCCTTTACGTGCTAAGGGGTACCTAGAGAGTGGGATAGGTTTACTAACTACCCTAGCCCTAACGCGTACCCTAACCCTAACCCCTACCCTAACCCTAACATGTACCCTAATCCTAACCAGTACCCTAAACCGAGCCCTAACCCTAAAACTAACCCTAACCCTAAACCTAACCCATACCCTACGCCGTACCCGCACCCCTCCCCGAACCCGTACCCTAAGCCGTACCCTAAGCCTAACCCTAAGCCTAACCCTAACCCTAGGCTACCCTTGACTGCTTCTGCCTCCAATAGATTTCCTAAGCACTAGTGTTTTAAGGAACAGCTTAAAAAGACAATCCTAATGTGATTTCTTTATAATGGGTGTGTTCCTTATTTATCCTAGTGTCTAAACTCTTCTCCATGGCTGGACCCCCAAATAATATTCCTTTACGTGCTAAGGGGTATCTAGAGAGTGGGATAGGTTTACTAACTACCCTAGCCCTAACGCGTACCCTAACCCTAACCCCTACCCTAACCCTAACACGTACCCTAATCCTAACCCGTACCCTAAAGCGAGCCCTAACCCTAAAACTAACCCTAAGCCTAACCCTAACCCATACGCTACGCCATACACGAACCCCTCCCCGAACCCGTACCCTAAGCCGTACCCTAAGCCTAACCCTAAGCCTAACCCTAACCCTAGGCTACCCTTGACTGCTTCTGCCTCCAATAGATTTCCTAAGCACTAGTGTTTTAAGGAACAGCTTAAAAAGAGAATCCTAATGTGATTTCTTTATAATGGGTGTGTTCCTTATTTATCCTAGTGTCTAAACTCTTCTCCATGGCTGGACCCCCAAATAATATTCCTTTACGTGCTAAGGGGCATCTAGAGAGTGGGATAGGTTTAATAACTACCCTAACCCTAACGCGTACCCTAACCCTAACCCCTACCCTAACCCTAACACGTACCCTAATCCTAACCCGTACCCTAAACCGAGCCCTAACCCTAACACTAACCCTAACCCTAACCCTAACCCATACCCTACGCCGAACCCGCACCCCTCCCCGAACCCGTACCCTAAGCCTAACCCTAAGCCTAACCCTAACCCTAGGCTACCCTTGACTGCTTCTGCCTCCAATAGATTTCCTAAGCACTAGTGTTTTAAGGAACAGCTTAAAAATGAATCCTAATGTGATTTCTTTATAATGGGTGTGTTCCTTATCTTATCCCAGTGTCTAAACTCTTCTCCATGGCTGGACCCCCAAATAATATTGCTTTACGTGCTAAGGGGTATCTAGAGAGTGTGATAGGTTTAATAACTACCCTAACCCTAACGCGTACCCTAACCCTAACCCCTACCCTAACCCTAACACGTACCCTAATCCTAACCCGTACCCTAAACCGAGCCCTAACCCTAACACTAACCCTAACCCTAACCCTAACCCATACCCTACGCTGTACCCGAACCCCTCCCCGAACCCGTACCCTAAGCCGTACCCTAACCCTAACCCTAAGCCTAACCCTAACCCTAGGCTACCCTTGACTGCTTCTGCCTCCAATAGATTTCCTAAGCACTAGTGTTTTAAGGAACAGCTTAAAAAGAGAATCCTAATGTGATTTCTTTATAATGGGTGTGTTCCTTATCTTATCCTAGTGTCTAAACTCTTCTCCATGGCTGAACCCCCAAATAATATTCCTTTACGTGCTAAGGGGTATCTAGAGAGTGGGATAGGTTTAATAACTACCCTAACCCTAACGCGTACCCTAACCCTAACCCCTACCCTAACCCTAACACGTACCCTAATCCTAACCCGTACCCTAAACCGAGCCCTAACCCTAACACTAACCCTAACCCTAACCCTAACCCATACCCTACGCCATACCCGCACCCCTCCCCGAACCCGTACCCTAAGCCGTACCCTAAGCCTAACCCTAAGCCTAACCCTAACCTTAGGCTACCCTTGACTGCTTCTGCCTCCAATAGATTTCCTAAGCACTAGTGTTTAAAGGAACAGCTTAAAAAGAGAATCCTAATGTGATTTCTTTATAATGGGTGTGTTCCTTATCTTATCCTAGTGTCTAAACTCTTCTCCATGGCTGGACCCCCATGTAATATTCCTTTACGTGTTAAGGGGTATCTAGAGTGTGGGATACGTTTAATAACTACCCTAACCCTAACGCGTACCCTAACCCTAACCCCTACCCTAACCCTAACACGTACCCTAATCCGAACCCGTACCCTAAACCGAGCCCTAACCCTAACACTAACCCTAACCCTAACCCTAACCCATACCCTACGCCGTACAAGTACCCCTCCCCGAACCCGTACCCTAAGCCGTACCCTAAGCCTAACCCTAAGCCTAACCCTAACCCTAGGCTACCCTTGACTGCTTCTGCCTCCAATAGATTTCCTAAGCACTAGTGTTTTAAGGAACAGCTGAAAAAGAGAATCCTAATGTGATTTCTTTATAATGGGTGTGTTCCTTATCTTATCCTAGTGTCTAAACTCTTCTCCATGGGTGGACCCCCAAATAATATTCCTTTACGTGCTAAGGGGTATCTAGAGAGTGGGATAGGTTTACTAACTACCCTAGCCCTAACGCGTACCCTAACCCTAACCCCTACCCTAACCCTAACACGTACCCTAATCCTAACCCGTACCCTAAACCGAGCCCTAACCCTAAAACTAACCCTAACCCTAACCCTAACCCATACCCTACGCCGTACCCGCACCCCTCCCCGAACCCGTACCCTAAGCCGTACCCTAAGCCTAACCCTAAGCCTAACCCTAACCCTAGGCTACCCTTGACTGCTTCTGCCTCCAATAGATTTCCTAAGCACTAGTGTTTTAAGGAACAGCTTAAAAAGACAATCCTAATGTGATTTCTTTATAATGGGTGTGTTCCTTATCTTATCCTAGTGTCTAAACTCTTCTCCATGGCTGGACCCCCAAATAATATTCCTTTACGTGCTAAGGGGTATCTAGAGAGTGGGATAGGTTTACTAACTACCCTAGCCCTAACGCGTACCCTAACCCTAACCCCTACCCTAACCCTAACACGTACCCTAATCCTAACCCGTACCCTAAACCGAGCCCTAACCCTAACAGTAACCCTAACCCTAACCCTAACCCATACCCTACGCCGTACCCGCACCCCTCCCCGAACCCGTACCCTAAGCCGTACCTAAGCCTAACCCTAAGCCTAACCCTAACCCTAGGCTACCCTTGACTGCTTCTGCCTCCAATAGATTTCCTAAGCACTAGTGTTTTAAGGAACAGCTTAAAAAGAGAATCCTAATGTGATTTCTTTATAATGGGTGTGTTCCTTATCTTATCCTAGTGTCTAATCTCTTCTCCATGGGTGGACCCCCAAATAATATTCCTTTACGTGCTAAGGGGTACCTAGAGAGTGGGATAGGTTTACTAACTACCCTAGCCCTAACGCGTACCCTAACCCTAACCCCTACCCTAACCCTAACATGTACCCTAATCCTAACCAGTACCCTAAACCGAGCCCTAACCCTAAAACTAACCCTAACCCTAAACCTAACCCATACCCTACGCCGTACCCGCACCCCTCCCCGAACCCGTACCCTAAGCCGTACCCTAAGCCTAACCCTAAGCCTAACCCTAACCCTAGGCTACCCTTGACTGCTTCTGCCTCCAATAGATTTCCTAAGCACTAGTGTTTTAAGGAACAGCTTAAAAAGACAATCCTAATGTGATTTCTTTATAATGGGTGTGTTCCTTATTTATCCTAGTGTCTAAACTCTTCTCCATGGCTGGACCCCCAAATAATATTCCTTTACGTGCTAAGGGGTATCTAGAGAGTGGGATAGGTTTACTAACTACCCTAGCCCTAACGCGTACCCTAACCCTAACCCCTACCCTAACCCTAACACGTACCCTAATCCTAACCCGTACCCTAAAGCGAGCCCTAACCCTAAAACTAACCCTAAGCCTAACCCTAACCCATACGCTACGCCATACACGAACCCCTCCCCGAACCCGTACCCTAAGCCGTACCCTAAGCCTAACCCTAAGCCTAACCCTAACCCTAGGCTACCCTTGACTGCTTCTGCCTCCAATAGATTTCCTAAGCACTAGTGTTTTAAGGAACAGCTTAAAAAGAGAATCCTAATGTGATTTCTTTATAATGGGTGTGTTCCTTATTTATCCTAGTGTCTAAACTCTTCTCCATGGCTGGACCCCCAAATAATATTCCTTTACGTGCTAAGGGGCATCTAGAGAGTGGGATAGGTTTAATAACTACCCTAACCCTAACGCGTACCCTAACCCTAACCCCTACCCTAACCCTAACACGTACCCTAATCCTAACCCGTACCCTAAACCGAGCCCTAACCCTAACACTAACCCTAACCCTAACCCTAACCCATACCCTACGCCGAACCCGCACCCCTCCCCGAACCCGTACCCTAAGCCTAACCCTAAGCCTAACCCTAACCCTAGGCTACCCTTGACTGCTTCTGCCTCCAATAGATTTCCTAAGCACTAGTGTTTTAAGGAACAGCTTAAAAATGAATCCTAATGTGATTTCTTTATAATGGGTGTGTTCCTTATCTTATCCCAGTGTCTAAACTCTTCTCCATGGCTGGACCCCCAAATAATATTGCTTTACGTGCTAAGGGGTATCTAGAGAGTGTGATAGGTTTAATAACTACCCTAACCCTAACGCGTACCCTAACCCTAACCCCTACCCTAACCCTAACACGTACCCTAATCCTAACCCGTACCCTAAACCGAGCCCTAACCCTAACACTAACCCTAACCCTAACCCTAACCCATACCCTACGCTGTACCCGAACCCCTCCCCGAACCCGTACCCTAAGCCGTACCCTAACCCTAACCCTAAGCCTAACCCTAACCCTAGGCTACCCTTGACTGCTTCTGCCTCCAATAGATTTCCTAAGCACTAGTGTTTTAAGGAACAGCTTAAAAAGAGAATCCTAATGTGATTTCTTTATAATGGGTGTGTTCCTTATCTTATCCTAGTGTCTAAACTCTTCTCCATGGCTGAACCCCCAAATAATATTCCTTTACGTGCTAAGGGGTATCTAGAGAGTGGGATAGGTTTAATAACTACCCTAACCCTAACGCGTACCCTAACCCTAACCCCTACCCTAACCCTAACACGTACCCTAATCCTAACCCGTACCCTAAACCGAGCCCTAACCCTAACACTAACCCTAACCCTAACCCTAACCCATACCCTACGCCATACCCGCACCCCTCCCCGAACCCGTACCCTAAGCCGTACCCTAAGCCTAACCCTAAGCCTAACCCTAACCTTAGGCTACCCTTGACTGCTTCTGCCTCCAATAGATTTCCTAAGCACTAGTGTTTAAAGGAACAGCTTAAAAAGAGAATCCTAATGTGATTTCTTTATAATGGGTGTGTTCCTTATCTTATCCTAGTGTCTAAACTCTTCTCCATGGCTGCACCCCCAAATAATATTCCCTTACGTGCTAAGGGGTATCTAGAGAGTGGGATAGGTTTACTAACTACCCTAGCCCTAACGCGTACCCTAACCCTAACCCCTACCCTAACCCTAACACGTACCCTAATCCTAACCCGTACCCTAAAGCGAGCCCTAACCCTAAAACTAACCCTAAGCCTAACCCTAACCCATACGCTACGCCATACACGAACCCCTCCCCGAACCCGTACCCTAAGCCGTACCCTAAGCCTAACCCTAAGCCTAACCCTAACCCTAGGCTACCCTTGACTGCTTCTGCCTCCAATAGATTTCCTAAGCACTAGTGTTTTAAGGAACAGCTTAAAAAGAGAATCCTAATGTGATTTCTTTATAATGGGTGTGTTCCTTATTTATCCTAGTGTCTAAACTCTTCTCCATGGCTGGACCCCCAAATAATATTCCTTTACGTGCTAAGGGGTATCTAGAGAGTGGGATAGGTTTAATAACTACCCTAACCCTAACGCGTACCCTAACCCTAACCCCTACCCTAACCCTAACACGTACCCTAATCCTAACCCGTACCCTAAACCGAGCCCTAACCCTAACACTAACCCTAACCCTAACCCTAACCCATACCCTACGCCGAACCCGCACCCCTCCCCGAACCCGTACCCTAAGCCGTACCCTAAGCCTAACCCTAACCCTAGGCTACCCTTGACTGCTTCTGCCTCCAATAGATTTCCTAAGCACTAGTGTTTTAAGGAACAGCTTAAAAAGAGAATCCTAATGTGATTTCTTTATAATGGGTGTGTTCCTTATTTATCCTAGTGTCTAAACTCTTCTCCATGGCTGGACCCCCAAATAATATTCCTTTACGTGCTAAGGGGTATCTAGAGAGTGGGATAGGTTTACTAACTACCCTAACTCTAACGCGTACCCTAACCCTAACCCCTACCCTAACCCTAACACGTACCCTAATCCGAACCCGTAACCTAAACCGAGCCAAAACCCTAACACTAACCCTAACCCTAACCCTAACCCATACCCTACGCCGTACCCGCACCCCTCCCCGAACCCATACCCTAAGCCGTACCCTAAGCCTATCCCTAAGCCTAACCCTAACCCTAGGCTACCCTTGACTGCTTCTGCCTCCAATAGATTTCCTAAGCACTAGTGTTTTAAGGAACAGCTTAAAAAGAGAATCCTAATGTGATTTCTTTATAATGGGTGTGTTCCTTATTTATCCTAGTGTCTAAACTCTTCTCCATGGCTGGACCCCCAAATAATATTCCTTTACGTGCTAAGGGGTATCTAGAGAGTGGGATAGGTTTAATAACTACCCTAACCCTAACGCGTACCCTAACCCTAACCCCTACCCTAACCCTATCACGTACCCTAATCCTAACCCATACCCTAAACCGAGCCCTAACCCTAACACTAACCCTAACCCTAACCCTAACACTAACCCATACCCTACGCCGTAACCGAACCCCTCCCCGAACCCGTACTCTAAGCCGTACCCTAAGCCTAACACTAAGCCTAACCCTAACCCTAGGCTACCCTTGACTGCTTCTGCCTCCAATAGATTTCCTAAGCACTAGTGTTTTAAGGAACAGCTTAAAAAGAGAATCCTAATGTGATTTCTTTATAATGGGTGTGTTCCTTATCTTATCCTAGTGTCTAAACTCTTCTCCATGGCTGGACCCCCATGTAATATTCCTTTACGTGTTAAGGGGTATCTAGAGAGTGGGATAGGTTTAATAACTACCCTAACCCTAACGCGTACCCTAACCCTAACCCCTACCCTAACCCTAACAAGTACCCTAATCCGAACCCGTACCCTAAACCGAGCCCTAACCCTAACACTAAGCCTAACCCTAACCCTAACCCATACCCTACGCCGTACCCGCACCCCTCCCCGAACCCGTACCCTAAGCCGTACCCTAAGCCTAACCCTAAGCCTAACCCTAACCCTAGGCTACCCTTGACTGCTTCTGCCTCCAATAGATTTCCTAAGCACTAGTGTTTTAAGGAACAGCTTAAAAAGACAATACTAATGTGATTTCTTTATAATGGGTGTGTTCCTTATCTTATCCTAGTGTCTAAACTCTTCTCTATGGCTGGACCCCCAAATAATATTCCTTTACGTGCTAAGGGGTATCTAGAGAGTTGGATAGGTTTACTAACTACCCTAGCCCTAATGCGTACCCTAACCCTAACCCCTACCCTAACCCTAACACGTACCCTAATCCTAACCCGTACCCTAAACCGAGCCCTAACCCTAAAACTAACCCTAACCCTAACCCTAACCCATACCCTACGCCGTACCCGCACCCCTCCCCGAACCCATACCCTAAGCCGTACCCTAAGCCTAACCCTAAGCCTAACCCTAACCCTAGGCTACCCTTGACTGCTTCTGCCTCCAATAGATTTCCTAAGCACTAGTGTTTTAAGGAACAGCTTAAAAAGACAATCCTAATGTGATTTCTTTATAATGGGTGTGTTCCTTATTTATCCTAGTGTCTAAACTCTTCTCCATGTCTGGACCACCAAATAATATTCCTTTACGTGCTAAGGGGTATCTAGAGAGTTGGATAGGTTTAATAACTACCCTAACCATAACGCGTACCCTAACCCTAACCCCTACCCTAACCCTAACACGTACCCTAATCCTAACCCGTACCCTAAACCGAGCCCTAACCCTAACACTAACCCTAACCCTAACCCTAACCCATACCCTACGCAGTACCCGCACCCCTCCCCGAACCCGTACCCTAAGCCGTACCCTAAGCCTAACCCTAAGCCTAACCCTAACCCTAGGCTACCCTTGACTGCTTCTGCCTCCAATAGATTTCCTAAGCACTAGTGTTTTAAGGAACAGCTTAAAAACAGAATCCTAAAGTGATTTCTTTATAATGGGTGTGTTCCTTATCTTATCCTAGTGTCTAAACTCTTCTCCATGGCTGGACCCCCATGTAATATTCCTTTACGTGTTAAGGAGTATCTAGAGTGTGGGATAGGTTTAATAACTACCCTAACCATAACGCGTACCCTAACCCTAACCCCTACCCTAACCCTAACACGTACCCTAATCCTAACCCGTACCCTAAACCGAGCCCTAACCCTAACACTAACCCTAACGCTAACCCTAACCCATACCCTACGCCGTACCCGAACCCCTCCCTGAACCCGTACCCTAAGCCGTACCCTAACCCTAACCCTAAGCCTAACCCTATTCCTAGGCTACCCTTGACTGCTTCTGCCTCCAATAGAGTTCCTAAGCACTAGTGTTTGAAGGAACAGCTTAAAAAGAGAATCCTAATGTGATTTCTTTATAATGGGTGTGTTCCTTATTTATCCTAGTGTCTAAACTCTTCTCCATGGCTGGACCCCCAAATAATATTCCTTTACGTGCTCAGGGGTATCTAGAGAGTGGGATAGGTTTAATAACTACCCTAACCCTAATGCGTACCCTAACCCTAACCCCTACCCTAACCCTAACACGTACCCTAATCCTAACCCGTAACCTAAACCAAGCCCTAACCCTAACACTAACCCTAACCCTAACCCTAACCCATACCCTACGCCGTACCCGAACCCCTCCCCGAACCCGTACCCTAAGGCGTACCCGAAGCCTAACCCTAAGCCTAACCCTAACCCTAGGCTACCCTTGACTGCTTCTGCCTCCAGTAGATTTCCTAAGCACTAGTGTTTTAAGGAACAGCTTAAAAAGAGAATCCTAATGTGATTTCTTTATAATGGGTGTGTTCCTTATCTTCTCCTAGTGTCTAGACTCTTCTCCATGGCTGGACCCCCAAATAATATTCCTTTACATGCTAAGGGGTATCTAGAGAGTGGGATAGTTTTAATAACTACCCTAACCCTAACGCGTACCCTAACCCTAACCCCTAACCTAACCCTAACACGTACCCTAATCCGAACCCGTACCCTAAACCGAGCCCTAACCTTAACACTAACCCTAACCCTAACCCTAACCCATACCCTACGCCATACCCGCACCCCTCCCCGAACCCGTACCCTAAGCCGTACCCTAACCCTAACCCTAAGCCTAACCCTAACCCTAGGCTACCCTTGACTGCTTCTGCCTCCAATTGATTTCCTAAGCAGTAGTGTTTTAAGGAACAGCTTTAAAAGAGAATCCTAATGTGATTTCTTTATAATGGGTGTGTTCCTTATCTTATCCTAGTGTCTAAACTCTTCTCCATGGCTGGACCCCCATGTAATATTCCTTTACGTGTTAAGGGGTATCTAGAGAGTGGGATAGGTTTAATAACTACCCTAACCCTAACGCGTACCCTAACCATAACCCCTACCCTAACCCTAACACGTACCCTAATCCTAACCCGTACCCTAAACCAAGCCCTAACCCTAACACTAACCCTAACCCTAACCCTAACCCATACCCTACGCCGTACAAGAACCCCTCCCCGAACCCGTACCCTAAGCCGTACCCTAAGCCTAACCCTAAGCCTAACCCTAACCCTAGGCTACCCTTGACTGCTTCTGCCTCCAATAGATTTCCTAAGCACTAGTGTTTTAAGGAACAGCTGAAAAAGAGAATCCTAATGTGATTTCTTTATAATGGGTGTGTTCCTTATCTTATCCTAGTGTCTAAACTCTTCTCCATGGGTGGACCCCCAAATAATATTTCTTTACGTGCTAAGGGGTATCTAGAGAGTGGGATAGGTTTACTAACTACCCTAGCCCTAACGCGTACCCTAACCCTAACCCCTACCCTAACCCTAACACGTACCCTAATCCTAACCCGTACCCTAAACCGAGCCCTAACCCTAAAACTAACCCTAACCCTAACCCTTACCCATACCCTACGCCGTACCCGCACCCCTCCCCGAACCCGTACCCTAAGCCGTACCCTAAGCCTAACCCTAACCCTAGGCTACCCTTGACTGCTTCTGCCTCCAATAGATTTCCTAAGCACTAGTGTTTTAAGGAACAGCTTAAAAAGACAATCCTAATGTGATTTCTTTATAATGGGTGTGTTCCTTATCTTATCCTAGTGTCTAAACTCTTCTCCATGGCTGGACCCCCAAATAATATTCCTTTACGTGCTAAGGGGTATCTAGAGAGTGGGATAGGTTTACTAACTACCCTAGCCCTAATGCGTACCCTAACCCTAACCCCTACCCTAACCCTAACACGTACCCTAATCCTAACCCGTACCCTAAACCGAGCCCTAACCCTAAAACTAACCCTAACCCTAACCCTAACCCATACCCTACGCCGTACCCGCACCCCTCCCCGAACCCATACCCTAAGCCGTACCCTAAGCCTAACCCTAAGCCTAACCCTAACCCTAGGCTACCCTTGACTGCTTCTGCCTCCAATAGATTTCCTAAGCACTAGTGTTTTAAGGAACAGCTTAAAAAGAGAATCCTAATGTGATTTCTTTATAATGGGTGTGTTCCTTATTTATCCTAGTGTCTAAACTCTTCTCCATGTCTGGACCACCAAATAATATTCCTTTACGTGCTAAGGGGTATCTAGAGAGTTGGATAGGTTTAATAACTACCCTAACCATAACGCGTACCCTAACCCTAACCCCTACCCTAACCCTAACACGTACCCTAATCCTAACCCGTACCCTAAACCGAGCCCTAACCCTAACACTAACCCTAACCCTAACCCTAACCCATACCCTACGCCGTACCCGCACCCCTCCCCGAACCCGTACCCTAAGCCGTACCCTAAGCCTAACCCTAAGCCTAACCCTAACCCTAGGCTACCCTTGACTGCTTCTGCCTCCAATAGATTTCCTAAGCACTAGTGTTTTAAGGAACAGCTTAAAAAGAGAATCCTAAAGTGATTTCTTTATAATGGGTGTGTTCCTTATCTTATCCTAGTGTCTAATCTCTTCTCCATGGCTGGACCCCCAAATAATATTCCTTTACGTGCTAAGGGGTATCTAGAGAGTGGGATAGGTTTAATAACTACCCTAACCCTAACGCGTACCCTAACCCTAACCCCTACCCTAACCCTAACACGTACCCTAATCCTAACCCGTACCCTAAACCGAGCCCTAACCCTAAAACTAACCCTAACCCTAACCCTAACCCATACCCTACGCCGAACCCGCACCCCTCCCCGAACCCGTACCCTAAGCCGTACCCTAAGCCTAACCCTAACCCTAGGCTACCCTTGACTGCTTCTGCCTCCAATAGATTTCCTAAGCACTAGTGTTTTAAGGAACAGCTTAAAAAGAGAATCCTAATGTGATTTCTTTATAATGGGTGTGTTCCTTATCTTATCCTAGTGTCTAAACTCTTCTCCATGGCTGGACCCCCATGTAATATTCCTTTACGTGTTAAGGGGTATCTAGAGAGTGGGATAGGTTTAATAACTACCCTAACCCTAACGCGTACCCTAACCCTAACCCCTACCCTAACCCTAACACGTACCCTAATCCTAACCCGTACCCTAAACCAAGCCCTAACCCTAACACTAACCCTAACACTAACCCTAACCCATACCCTACGCCGTACAAGAACCCCTCCCCGAACCCGTACCCTAAGCCGTACCCTAAGCCTAACCCTAAGCCTAACCCTAACCCTAGGCTACCCTTGACTGCTTCTGCCTCCAATAGATTTCCTAAGCACTAGTGTTTTAAGGAACAGCTGAAAAAGAGAATCCTAATGTGATTTCTTTATAATGGGTGTGTTCCTTATCTTATCCTAGTGTCTAAACTCTTCTCCATGGGTGGACCCCCAAATAATATTCCTTTACGTGCTAAGGGGTATCTAGAGAGTGGGATAGGTTTACTAACTACCCTAGCCCTAACGCGTACCCTAACCCTAACCCCTACCCTAACCCTAACACGTACCCTAATCCTAACCCGTACCCTAAACCGAGCCCTAACCCTAAAACTAACCCTAACCCTAACCCTAACCCATACCCTACGCCGTACCCGCACCCCTCCCCGAACCCGTACCCTAAGCCATACCCTAAGCCTAACCCTAAGCCTAACCCTAACCCTAGGCTACCCTTGACTGCTTCTGCCTCCAATAGATTTCCTAAGCACTAGTGTTTTAAGGAACAGCTTAAAAAGACAATCCTAATGTGATTTCTTTATAATGGGTGTGTTCCTTATCTTATCCTAGTGTCTAAACTCTTCTCCATGGCTGGACCCCCAAATAATATTCCTTTACGTGCTAAGGGGTATCTAGAGAGTGGGATAGGTTTACTAACTACCCTAGCCCTAACGCGTACCCTAACCCTAACCCCTACCCTAACCCTAACACGTACCCTAATCCTAACCCGTACCCTAAACCGAGCCCTAACCCTAAAACTAACCCTAACCCTAACCCTAACCCATACCCTACGCCGTACCCGCACCCCTCCCCGAACCCATACCCTAAGCCGTACCCTAAGCCTAACCCTAAGCCTAACCCTAACCCTAGGCTACCCTTGACTGCTTCTGCCTCCAATAGATTTCCTAAGCACTAGTGTTTTAAGGAACAGCTTAAAAAGAGAATCCTAATGTGATTTCTTTATAATGGGTGTGTTCCTTATTTATCCTAGTGTCTAAACTCTTCTCCATGTCTGGACCACCAAATAATATTCCTTTACGTGCTAAGGGGTATCTAGAGAGTTGGATAGGTTTAATAACTACCCTAACCATAACGCGTACCCTAACCCTAACCCCTACCCTAACCCTAACACGTACCCTAATCCTAACCCGTACCCTAAACCGAGCCCTAACCCTAACACTAACCCTAACCCTAACCCTAACCCATACCCTACGCCGTACCCGCACCCCTCCCCGAACCCGTACCCTAAGCCGTACCCTAAGCCTAACCCTAAGCCTAACCCTAACCCTAGGCTACCCTTGACTGCTTCTGCCTCCAATAGATTTCCTAAGCACTAGTGTTTTAAGGAACAGCTTAAAAAGAGAATCCTAAAGTGATTTCTTTATAATGGGTGTGTTCCTTATCTTATCCTAGTGTCTAATCTCTTCTCCATGGCTGGACCCCCAAATAATATTCCTTTACGTGCTAAGGGGTATCTAGAGAGTGGGATAGGTTTAATAACTACCCTAACCCTAACGCGTACCCTAACCCTAACCCCTACCCTAACCCTAACACGTACCCTAATCCTAACCCGTACCCTAAACCGAGCCCTAACCCTAACACTAACCCTAACCCTAACCCTAACCCATACCCTACGCCGTACCCGAAACCCTCCCCGAACCCGTACCCTAAGCCGTACCCTAACCCTAACCCTAAGCCAAACCCTAACCCTAGGCTACCCTTGACCGCTTCTGCCTCCAATAGATTTCCTAAGCACTAGTGTTTTAAGGAACATCTTAAAAAGAGAATCCTAATGTGATTTCTTTTTAATGGGTGTGTTCCTTATCTTATCCTAGTGTCTAAACTCTTCTCCATGGTGGGACCCCCAAATAATATTCCTTTACGTGCTAAGGGGTATCTAGAGAGTGGGATAGGTTTAATAACTACACTAACCCTAACACATACCCTAACCCTAACCCCTACCCTAACCCTAACACGTACCCAAATACTAACCCGTACCCTAAACCGAGCCCTAACCCTAACACTAACCCTAACACTAAACCTTACCCTACGCCGTACCCTAACCCCTCCCCGAACCCATACCCTAAGCTGTACCCTAAGCCTAACCCTAACACTAGGCTACCCTTGACTGCTTCTGCCTCCAATAGATTTCCTAAGCACTAGTGTTTTAAGGAACAGCTTAAAAAGAGAATCCTAATGTGATTTCTTTATAATGGATGTGTTCCTTATCCTATCCTAGTGTCTAAACTCTTCTCCATGGCTGGACCCCCAAATAATATTCCTTTACGTGCTAAGGGGTATCTAGAGAGTGGGATAGGTTTAATAACTACCCTAAGCCTAACACGTACCCTAACCCTAACACCCACCCTAACCCTAACACGTACACTAATCCTAACCCATACCCTAAACCGAGCCCTCACCCTAACACTAACCCTAACCCTTACCCTAACACATACCCTACGCCATACCCGAACCCGAAGCCGAAACCTTACCCTAAACCGTAACCTAACCCTAACCCTAACCCTAACCCTAAGCTACCCTTGACTGCTTCTGCCTCCAATAATTTTCTTAAGCACTAGTGTTTTAAGGAACTGCTTAAAAAGAGGATCGTAATGTGATTTCTTTATAATGGGTGTGTTCCTTATCTTGTCCTAGTGTCTAAACTCTTCTGCATGGCTGGACCCCCAAATAATATTCCTTAACGTGGTAAGCGGTATCGAGAGAGTGGGATAGGTTTAATAACTACCCTAAACCTAACGCGTACCCTAACCCGAACCACTTCGCTAACCCTAACACGTACACTAATCCTAACCCATACCCTAAACCGAGCCCTAACCCTAACACTAACCCTAACCCATACCCTACGCCGTATCCGAACCCCTCCCCAAACCCCTACCCTTAGCTGTACCCTAAGCCTAACCCTAAGCCTAACCCTAACCCTAGGCTACCCTTGACTGCTTCTGCCTCCAATAGATTTCCTAAGCACTAGTGTTTTAAGAAATAGCTTAAAAAGAGAATCCTAATGTGATTTATTTATAATGGGTGTGTTCCTTATCTTATCGTAATGTCTAAACTCTTCTCCATGGCTGGACCCCCAAATAATATTCCTTTACGTGTTAAGGGGTATCTAGAGAGTGGGATAGGTTTAATAACTACCCTAACCCTAACACGTACCCTAACCCTAACCCCTACGCTAACACTAACATGTACCCTAAACCTAACCCGTACCCTAAACCGAGCCCTAACCCTAACACTAACCCTAACCCTAACACTAACCCATACCCTACGCCGTACCCGAATCCCTCCCCGAACCCGTACCCTAAGCCGTACCCTAACCCTAAACCTAAGCCTAACCCTAACCCTAGGCTACCCTTGACTGCTTCTGCCTCTAATAGATTTCCTAAGCACTAGTGTTTTAAGGAACACCTTAAAAAGAGAATCCTAATGTGATTTCTTTATAATGGGTGTGTTCCTTACCTTATCCTAGTGTCTAAACTCTTCTCCATGGCTGGACGCCCAAATAATATTCCTTTACTTGCTAAGGGACATCTAGAGAGTGGGAGAGGTTTAATAACTACCCTAACCCTAACGCGTACCCTAACCCTAACCCCTACCCTAACCCTAACACATACCCTAATCCTAACCCATACCCTAAACCGAGCCTGAACCCTAACAGTACCCCTAAACCTAACCCTAACCCATACATTATGCCATACCCGAACCCCTCCCTGAACCCGTATCCTAAGCCGTACCCTAAGACTAACCCTCACCCTAAGCCTAACCCTAGGCTACCCTTGACTGCTTCAGCCTGCAATAGATTTCCTAAGCACTAGTGTTTTAAGGAAGAGGTTAAAAAGAGAATCCTAATGTGATTTCTTTATAATGGGTGTGTTCCTTATCTTATCCTAGTGTCTAAAGTCTTCTCCATGGCTGGACGCCCAAATAATGTTCCTTTACGTGCTAAGGGGTACCTAGAGAGTGGGATAGGTTTAATAACTACCCTAACCCTAACGCGTACCCTAACCCTAACCCCTACACTAACCCTAACACGTACCCTAATCCTAACCCGTATCCTAAACCGAGCCCTAACCCTAACACTAAACCTTACCCTAACCCTAAATCATACCCTACACCGTACCCGAACCCCTCCCCGAACCCGTACCCTAAGCCGTACCCTAAGCCTAACCCTAAGCCTAACCCTAACCCTAGGCTACCCTTGACTGCTTCTGCCTCCAATAGATTTCCTAAGCACTAGTGTTTTAAGGAACAGCTTAGAAAGAGAATCCTAATGTCATTTCTTTATAATGGGTGTGTTCCTTATCTTATCCTAGTGTCTAAACTCTTCTCCATGGCTGGACCCCCAAATAATATTCCTTTACGTGCTAAGGGGTATCTAGAGAGTGGGATAGTTTTAATAACTACCCTAACGCTAACACGTACCCTAACCCTAACCCCTACCCTAAACCTAACACGTACCCTAATCCTAATCCGTACCCTAAACCGAGCCCTAACCTAACACTAACCATAACCCTAACCCTAACCCATACCCTATGCCGTACACGAACCCCTCCCCGAACCGTACCCTAAGCCGTACCCAACCCCTAACCCTCACCCTAACCCTAACCCTAAGCTACCCTTGACTGCTTCTGCCTCCAATATATTTCCTAAGCACTAGTGTTTTAAGGAACAGCTTAAAAAGAGAATCCTAATGTGATTTCTTTATAATGGGTGTGTTCCTTATCCTATCTTAGTGTCTAAACTCTTTTCCATGGCTGGACCCCCAAATAATATTCCTTTACGTGCTAAGGGGTATCTAGAGAGTGGGATAGGTTTAATAACTATCCTAAACCTAACACGTACCCTAACCCTAACCCCTACCCTAACCCTAACACGTACACTAATCCTAAACCGTACCCTAAACCGAGCCCTAACCCTAACACTAAACCTAACCCTACCCCTAACACATACCCTACGCCGTACCCGAACCCCTTCCCGAACCGGTACCCTAAGCCGTACCCTAAGCCTAATCCTCACCCTAAGCCTAACCCTAGGCTACCCTTGACTGCTTCTGCCTCCAATAGATTTCCTAAGCACTTGTGTTTTAAGGAGCAGCTTAAAAAGAGAATCCTAATGTGATTTCTTTATAATGGGTGTGTTCCTTATCTTATCCTAGTGTCTAAACTCTTCTCCATGGCTGGAACCCCAAATAATATTCCTTTACGTGCTAAGGGGTATCTAGAGAGTGGGATAGGTTTAATAACTACCCTAACCCTAACGCGTACCCTAACCCTAACCCCTACCCTAACCCTAACACGTACCCTAATCCTAACCCATACCCTAAACCGAGCCCGAACCCTAACAGTACCCCTAACCCTAACCCTAACCGATACCCTACGCCGTACCCGATACCCTCCCCGAACCCGTACACTAAGCCGTACCCTAACCCTAACCCTAAGCCTAAACCTAACCCTAGGCTACCCTTGACTGCTTCTGCCTCCAATAGATTTCCTAAGCACTAGTGTTTTAAGGAACATCTTAAAAAGAGTATCCTAATGTGATTTCTTTATAATGGGTGTGTTCCTTATCTTATCCTAGTGTCTAAACTCTTCTCCATGGTGGGACCCCCAAATAATATTCCTTTACGTGCTAAGGGGTATCTAGAGAGTGGGATAGGTTTAATAACTACACTAACCCTAACACATACCCTAACCCTAACCCCTACCCTAACCCTAACACGTACCCAAATACTAACCCGTACCCTAAACCGAGCCCTAACCCTAACACTAACCCTAACCCTAAACCTTACCCTGCGCCGTACCCGAACCCCTCCCCGAACCCATACCCTAAGCTGTACCCTAAGCCTAACCCTAACACTAGGCTACCCTTGACTGCTTCTGCCTCCAATAGATTTCCTAAGCACTAGTGTTTTAAGGAACAGCTTAAAAAGAGAATCCTAATGTGATTTCTTTATAATGGATGTGTTCCTTATCCTATCCTAGTGTCTAAACTCTTCTCCATGGCTGGACCCCCAAATAATATTCCTTTACGTGCTAAGGGGTATCTAGAGAGTGGGATAGGTTTAATAACTACCCTAACCCTAACACGTACCCTAACCCTAACACCCACCTAAACCCTAACACGTACACTAATCCTAACCCATACCCTAAACCGAGCCCTCACCCTAACACTAACCCTAACCCTTACCCTAACACATACCCTACGCCATACCCGAACCCGAAGCCGAAACCTTACCCTAAGCCGTAACCTAACCCTAACCCTAACCCTAACCCTAAGCTACCCTTGACTGCTTCTGCCTCCAATAATTTTCTTAAGCACTAGTGTTTTAAGGAACTGCTTAAAAAGAGGATCGTAATGTGATTTCTTTATAATGGGTGTGTTCCTTATCTTATCCTAGTGTCTAAACTCTTCTGCATGGCTGGACCCCCAAATAATATTCCTTGACGTGGTAAGCGGTATCGAGAGAGTGGGATAGGTTTAATAACTACCCTAAACCTAACGCGTACCCTAACCCGAACCACTTCGCTAACCCTAACACGTACACTAATCCTAACCCATACCCTAAACCGAGCCCTAACCCTAACACTAACCCTAACCCATACCCTACGCCGTATCCGAACCCCTCCCCGAACCCCTACCCTTAGCTGTACCCTAAGCCTAACCCTAAGCCTAACCCTAACCCTAGGCTACCCTTGACTGCTTCTGCCTCCAATAGATTTCCTAAGCACTAGTGTTTTAAGGAATAGCTTAAAAAGAGAATCCTAATGTGATTTATTTATAATGGGTGTGTTCCTTATCTTATCGTAATGTCTAAACTCTTCTCCATGGCTGGACCCCCAAATAATATTCCTTTACGTGTTAAGGGGTATCTAGAGAGTGGGATAGGTTTAATAACTACCCTAACCCTAACACGTACCCTAACCCTAACCCCTACCCTAACACTAACATGTACCCTAAACCTAACCCGTACCCTAAACCGAGCCCTAACCCTAACACTAACCCTAACCCTAACACTAACCCATACCCTACGCCGTACCCGAATCCCTCCCCGAACCCGTACCCTAAGCCGTACCCTAACCCTAACCCTAAGCCTAACCCTAACCCTAGGCTACCCTTGACTGCTTCTGCCTCCAATAGATTTCCTAAGCACTAGTGTTTTAAGGAACAGCTTAAAAAGAGAATCCTAATGTGATTTCTTTATAATGGGTGTGTTCCTTATCTTATCCTAGTGTCTAAACTCTTCTCCATGGCTGGACGCCCAAATAATATTCCTTTACGTGCTAAGGGGCATCTAGAGAGTGGGATAGGTTTAATAACTACCCTAACCCTAACGCGTACCCTAACCCTAACCCCTACCCTAACCCTAACACATACCCTAATCCTAACCCGTACCCTAAACCGAGCCCTAACCCTAACACTAACCCTAACCCTAACCCATACCCTACGCCGTACCCGAAACCCTCCCCTAACCCGTACCCGAGGCCGTACCATAAGCCTAACCCTAATCCTAGGCTACCCTTGACTGCTTCTGCCTGCAATAGATTTCCTGAGCACTAGTGTTTTAAGGAAGTGGTTAAAAAGAGAATCCTAATGTGACTTCTTTATAATGGGTGTGTTCCTTATCTTATCGTAATGTCTAAACTCTTCTCCATGGCTGGACCCCCAAATAATATTCCGTTACGTGTTAAGGGGTATCTAGAGAGTGGGATAGGTTTAATAACTACCCTAACCCTAACACGTACCCTAACCCTAACCCCTACCCTAACACTAACATGTACCCTAAACCTAACCCGTACCCTAAACCGAGCCCTAACCCTAACACTAACCCTAACACTAACCCATACCCTACGCCGTACCCGAATCCCTCCCCGAACCTGTACCCTAAGCCGTACCCTAACCCTAACCCTAAGCCTAACCCTAACCCTAGGCTACCCTTGACTGCTTCTGCCTCCAATAGATTTCCTAAGCACTAGTGTTTTAAGGAACAGCTTAAAAAGAGAATCCTAATGTGATTTCTTTATAATGGGTGTGTTCCTTATCTTATCCTAGTGTCTAAACTCTTCTCCATGGCTGGACGCCCAAATAATATTTCTTTACGTGCTAAGGGGCATCTAGAGAGTGGGATAGGTTTAATAACTACCCTAACCCTAACGCGTACCCTAACCCTAACCCCTACCCTAACCCTAACACGTACCCTAATCCTAACCCATACCCTAAACCGAGCCCGAACCCTAACAGTACCCCTAAACCTAACCCTAACCCATACATTATGCCATACCCGAACCCCTCCCCGAACCCGTATGCTAAGCCGTACCCTAAGCCTAACCCTCACCCTAAGCCTAACCCTAGGCTACCCTTGACTGCTTCAGCCTGCAATAGATTTCCTGAGCACTAGTGTTTTAAGGAAGAGGTTAAAAAGAGAATCCTAATGTGATTTCTTTATAATGGGTGTGTTCCTTATCTTATCCTAGTGTCTAAAGTCTTCTCCATGGCTGGACGCCCAAATAATGTTCGTTTACGTGCTAAGGGGTACCTAGAGAGTGGGATAGGTTTAATAACTACCCTAACCCTAACGCGTACCCTAACCCTAACCCCTACGCTAACCCTAACACGTACCCTAATCCTAACCCGTATCCTAAACCGAGCCCTAACCCTAACACTAAACCTAACCCTAACCCTAAACCATACCCTACGCCGTACCCGAACCCCTCCCCGAACCCGTACCCTAAGCCGTACCCTAAGCCTAACCCTAAGCCTAACCCTAACCCTAGGCTACCCTTGACTGCTTCTGCCTCCAATAGATTTCCTAAGCACTAGTGTTTTAAGGAACAGCTTAGAAAGAGAATCCTAATGTCATTTCTTTATAATGGGTGTGTTCCTTATCTTATCCTAGTGTCTAAACTCTTCTCCATGGCTGGGCCCCCAAATAATATCCCTTTACGTGCTAAGGGGTATCTAGAGAGTGGGATAGTTTTAATAACTACCCTAACGCTAACACGTACCCTAACCCTAACCCCTACCCTAAACCTAACACGTACCCTAATCCTAACCCATACCCTAAACCGAGCCCTAACCTAACACTAACCCTAACCCTAACCCTAACCCATACCCTATGCCGTACACGAACCCCTCCCCGAACCGTACCCTAAGCCGTACCCAACCCCTAACCCTCACCCTAACCCTAACCCTAAGCTACCCTTGACTGCTTCTGCCTCCAATAGATTTCCTAAGCACTAGTGTTTTAAGGAACAGCTTAAAAAGAGAATCCTAATGTGATTTCTTTATAATGGGTGTGTTCCTTATCTTATCCTAGTGTCTAAACTCTTCTCCATGCCTGGAACCCCAAATGATATTACTTTACGTGCTAAGGGGTATCTAGAGAGTGGGATAGGTTTAATAACTACCCTAACCCTAACGCGTACCCTAAACCTAACCCCTACCCTAACCCTAACACGTACCCTAATCCTAACCCATACCCTAAACCGAGCCCGAACCCTAACAGTACCCATAACCCAAACCCTAACCCATACCCTACGCCATAGCCGAACCCCTCCACGAACCTGTATCCTAAGACGAACCCTAAGCCTAACCCTCACCCTAAGCCTAACCCTAGGCTACCCTTGACTGCTTCAGCCTGCAATAGATTTCCTGAGCACTAGTGTTTTAAGGAAGTGGTTAAAAAGAGAATCCTAATGTGACTTCTTTATAATGGGTGTGTTCCTTATCTTATCCTAGTTTCTAAACTCTTCTCCATGGCTGGACCCCCAAATAATATTCCTTTACGTGCTAAGGGGTATCTAGAGAGTGGGATAGGTTTAATAACTACCCTAACCCTAACCCCTACCCTAACCCTAACACGTACCCTAATCCTAACCCGTACCCTAAACCGAGCCCTAACCCTAACACTAACCCTAACCCTAACCCATACCCTACGCCGTACCCGAAACCCTCCCCTAACCCGTACCCTAAGCCTAACCCTAACCCTAGGCTACCATTGACTGCTTCTGCCTCCAATAGATTTCCTAAGCACTAGTGTTTTAAGGAACAGCTTAAAAAGAGAATCCTAATGTCATTTCTTTATAATGGGTGTGTTCCTTATCTTATCCTAGTGTCTAAACTCTTCTCCATGGCTGGACCCCCAAATAATATTCCTTTACGTGCTAAGGGGTATCTAGAGAGTGGGATTGGTTTAATAACTATCCTAACCCTAACGCGTACCCCAACCCTAACCCCTACCCGAACCCTAACACGTACCCTAATCCTAACCCGTACCCTAAACCGAGCCCTAACCCTAACACTAACCCTAACCCTAACCCTAACCCATACCCTACGCCGTACCCGAAACCCTCCCCTAACCCGTACCCTAACCCTAACCCTAACCCTAACCCTAACCCTAACCCTAACCCTAAACCGAGCCCTAACCCTAAGACTAACCCTAACCCTAACCCTAACCCATACCCTACGCCGTACCCGAAACCCTCCCCGAACCCGTACCCTAAGCCGTACCCTAACCCTAACCCTAAGCCTAACCCTAACCCTAGGCTACCCTTGACCGCTTCTGCCTCCAATAGATTTCCTAAGCACTAGTGTTTTAAGGAACATCTTAAAAAGAGAATCCTAATGTGATTTCTTTATAATGGGTGTGTTCCTTATCTTATCCTAGTGTCGAAACTCTTCTCCATGTTGGGACCCCCAAATAATATTCCTTTACGTGCTAAGGGGTATCTAGAGAGTGGGATAGGTTTAATAACTACACTAACCCTAACACATACCCTAACCCTAACCCCTACCCTAACCCTAACACGTACCCAAATACTAACCCGTACCCTAAACCGAGCCCTAACCCTAACACTAACCCTAACCCTAAACCTTACCCTACGCCATACCCGAACCCCTCCCCGAACCCATACCCTAAGCTGTACCCTAAGCCTAACCCTAACACTAGGCTACCCTTGACTGCTTCTGCCTCCAATAGATTTCCTAAGCACTAGTGTTTTAAGGAACAGCTTAAAAAGAGAATCCTAAAGTGACTTCTTTATAATGGGTGTGTTCCTTATCTTATCCTAGTTTCTAAACTCTTCTCCATGGCTGGACCCCCAAATAATATTCCTTTACGTGCTAAGGGGTATCTAGAGAGTGGGATAGGTTTAATAACTACCCTAACCCTAACGCGTACCCTAACCCTAACCCCTACCCTAACCCTAACACGTACCCTAATCCTAACCCGTACCCTAAACCAAGCCCTAACCCTAACACTAACCCTAACCCTAACCCATACACTACGCCGTACCCGAAACCCTCCCCTAACCCGTACCCGAGGCCGTACCCTAAGCCTAACCCTAACCCTAGGCTACCATTGACTGCTTCTGCCTCCAATAGATTTCCTAAGCACTAGTGTTTTAAGGAACAGCTTAAAAAGAGAATCCTAATGTCATTTCTTTATAATGGGTGTGTTCCTTATCTTATCCTAGTGTCTAAACTCTTCTCCATGGCTGGACCCCCAAATAATATTCCTTTACGTGCTAAGGGGTATCTAGAGAGTGGGATTGGTTTAATAACTATCCTAACCCTAACGCGTACCCCAACCCTAACCCCTACCCGAACCCTAACACGTACCCTAATCCTAACCCGTACCCTAAACCGAGCCCTAACCCTAACACTAACCCTAACCCTAACCCTAACCCATACCCTACGCCGTACCCGAAACCCTCCCCGAACCCGTACCCTAAGCCGTACCCTAACCCTAACCCTAAGCCTAACCCTAACCCTAGGCTACCCTTGACCGCTTCTGCCTCCAATAGATTTCCTAAGCACTAGTGTTTTAAGGAACATCTTAAAAAGAGAATCCTAATGTGATTTCTTTATAATGGGTGTGTTCCTTATCTTATCCTAGTGTCTAAACTCTTCTCCATGGTGGGACCCCCAAATAATATTCCTTTACGTGCTAAGGGGTATCTAGAGAGTGGGATAGGTTTAATAACTACACTAACCCTAACACATACCCTAACCCTAACCCCTACCCTAACCCTAACACGTACCCAAATACTAACCCGTACCCTAAACCGAGCCCTAACCCTAACACTAACCCTAACCCTAAACCTTACCCTACGCCGTACCCGAACCCCTCCCCGAACCCATACCCTAAGCTGTACCCTAAGCCTAACCCTAACACTAGGCTACCCTTGACTGCTTCTGCCTCCAATAGATTTCCTAAGCACTAGTGTTTTAAGGAACAGCTTAAAAAGAGAATCCTAATGTGATTTCTTTATAATGGATGTGTTCCTTATCCTATCCTAGTGTCTAAACTCTTCTCCATGGCTGGACCCCCAAATAATATTCCTTTACGTGCTAAGGGGTATCTAGAGAGTGGGATAGGTTTAATAACTACCCTAACCCTAACACGTACCCTAACCCTAACACCCACCCTAACCCTAACACGTACACTAATCCTAACCCATACCCTAAACCGAGCCCTCACCCTAACACTAACCCTAACCCATACCCTACGCCGTTTCCGAAACCCTCCCCGAACCCCTACCCTTAGCTGTACCCTAAGCCTAACCCTAAGCCTAACCCTAACCCTAGGCTACCCTTGACTGCTTCTGCCTCCAATAGATTTCCTAAGCACTAGTGTTTTAAGGAACATCTTAAAAAGAGAATCCTAATGTGATTTCTTTATAATGGGTGTGTTCCTTATCTTATCTTAGTGTCTAAACTCTTCTCCTTGGTGGGACCCCCAAATAATATTCCTTTACGTGCTAAGGGGTATCTAGAGAGTGGGATAGGTTTAATAACTACACTAACCCTAACACATACCCTAACCCTAACCCCTACCCTAACCCTAACACGTACCCAAATCCTAACCAGTACCCTAAACCGAGCCCTAACCCTAACACTAACCCTAACCCTAAACCTTACCCTACGCCGTACCCGAACCCCTCCCCGAACCCGTATGCTAAGCCGTACCCTAAGCCTAACCCTCACCCTAAGCCTAACCTTAGGCTACCCTTGACTGCTTCAGCCTGCAATAGATTTCCTGAGCACTAGTGTTTTAAGGAAGAGGTTAAAAAGAGAATCCTAATGTGATTTCTTTATAATGGGTGTGTTCCTTATCTTATCCTAGTGTCTAAAGTCTTCTCCATGGCTGGACGCCCAAATAATGTTCGTTTACGTGCTAAGGGGTACCTAGAGAGTGGGATAGGTTTAATAACTACCCTAACCCTAACGCGTACCCTAACCCTAAACCCTACGCTAACCCTAACACGTACCCTAATCCTAACCCGTATCCTAAACCGAGCCCTAACCCTAACACTAAACCTAACCCTAACCCTAAACCATACCCTACGCCGTACCCGAACCCCTCCCCGAACCCGTACCCTAAGCCGTACCCTAAGCCTAACCCTAAGCCTAACCCTAACCCTAGGCTACCCTTGACTGCTTCTGCCTCCAATAGATTTCCTAAGCACTAGTGTTTTAAGGAACAGCTTAAAAAGACAATCCTAATGTGATTTCTTTATAATGGGTGTGTTCCTTATCTTATCCTAGTGTCTAAACTCTTCTCCATGGCTGGACCCCCAAATAATATTCCTTTACGTGCTAAGGGGTATCTAGAGAGTGGGATAGGTTTACTAACTACCCTAGCCCTAATGCGTACCCTAACCCTAACCCCTACCCTAACCCTAACACGTACCCTAATCCTAACCCGTACCCTAAACCGAGCCCTAACCCTAAAACTAACCCTAACCCTAACCCTAACCCATACCCTACGCCGTACCCGCACCCCTCCCCGAACCCATACCCTAAGCCGTACCCTAAGCCTAACCCTAAGCCTAACCCTAACCCTAGGCTACCCTTGACTGCTTCTGCCTCCAAGAGATTTCCTAAGCACTAGTGTTTTAAGGAACAGCTTAAAAAGAGAATCCTAATGTGATTTCTTTATAATGGGTGTGTTCCTTATTTATCCTAGTGTCTAAACTCTTCTCCATGTCTGGACCACCAAATAATATTCCTTTACGTGCTAAGGGGTATCTAGAGAGTTGGATAGGTTTAATAACTACCCTAACCATAACGCGTACCCTAACCCTAACCCCTACCCTAACCCTAACACGTACCCTAATCCTAACCCGTACCCTAAACCGAGCCCTAACCCTAACACTAACCCTAACCCTAACCCTAACCCATACCCTACGCCGTACCCGAACCCCTCCCCGAACCCGTACCCTAAGCCGTACCCTAAGCCTAACCCTAAGCCTAACCCTAACCCTAGGCTACCCTTGACTGCTTCTGCCTCCAATAGATTTCCTAAGCACTAGTGTTTTAAGGAACAGCTTAAAAAGAGAATCCTAAAGTGATTTCTTTATAATGGGTGTGTTCCTTATCTTATCCTAGTGTCTAATCTCTTCTCCATGGCTGGACCCCCAAATAATATTCCTTTACGTGCTAAGGGGTATCTAGAGAGTGGGATAGGTTTAATAACTACCCTAACCCTAACGCGTACCCTAACCCTAACCCCTACCCTAACCCTAACACGTACCCTAATCCTAACCCGTACCCTAAACCGAGCCCTAACCCTAACACTAACCCTAACGCTAACCCTAACCCATACCCTACGCCGTACACGAACCCCTCCCTGAACCCGTACCCTAAGCCGTACCCTAACCCTAACCCTAAGCCTAACCCTATTCCTAGGCTACCCTTGACTGCTTCTGCCTCCAATAGAGTTCCTAAGCACTAGTGTTTGAAGGAACAGCTTAAAAAGAGAATCCTAATGTGATTTCTTTATAATGGGTGTGTTCCTTATCTTATCCTAGTGTCTAAACTCTTCTCCATGGCTGGACCCCCATGTAATATTCCTTTACGTGTTAAGGGGTATCTAGAGAGTGGGATAGGTTTAATAACTACCCTAACCCTAACGCGTACCCTAACCCTAACCCCTACCCTAACCCTAACACGTACCCTAATCCTAACCCGTACCCTAAACCAAGCCCTAACCCTAACACTAACCCTAACACTAACCCTAACCCATACCCTACGCCGTACAAGAACCCCTCCCCGAACCCGTACCCTAAGCCGTACCCTAAGCTTAACCCTAAGCCTAACCCTAACCCTAGGCTACCCTTGACTGCTTCTGCCTCCAATAGATTTCCTAAGCACTAGTGTTTTAAGGAACAGCTGAAAAAGAGAATCCTAATGTGATTTCTTTATAATGGGTGTGTTCCTTATCTTATCCTAGTGTCTAAACTCTTCTCCATGGGTGGACCCCCAAATAATATTCCTTTACGTGCTAAGGGGTATCTAGAGAGTGGGATAGGTTTACTAACTACCCTAGCCCTAACGCGTACCCTAACCCTAACCCCTACCCTAACCCTAACACGTACCCTAATCCTAACCCGTACCCTAAACCGAGCCCTAACCCTAAAACTAACCCTAACCCTAACCCTAACCCATACCCTACGCCGTACCCGCACCCCTCCCCGAACCCATACCCTAAGCCGTACCCTAAGCCTAACCCTAAGCCTAACCCTAACCCTAGGCTACCCTTGACTGCTTCTGCCTCCAATAGATTTCCTAAGCACTAGTGTTTTAAGGAACAGCTTAAAAAGAGAATCCTAATGTGATTTCTTTATAATGGGTGTGTTCCTTATTTATCCTAGTGTCTAAACTCTTCTCCATGTCTGGACCACCAAATAATATTCCTTTACGTGCTAAGGGGTATCTAGAGAGTTGGATAGGTTTAATAACTACCCTAACCATAACGCGTACCCTAACCCTAACCCCTACCCTAACCCTAACACGTACCCTAATCCTAACCCGTACCCTAAACCGAGCCCTAACCCTAACACTAACCCTAACCCTAACCCTAACCCATACCCTACGCCGTACCCGCACCCCTCCCCGAACCCGTACCCTAAGCCGTACCCTAAGCCTAACCCTAAGCCTAACCCTAACCCTAGGCTACCCTTGACTGCTTCTGCCTCCAATAGATTTCCTAAGCACTAGTGTTTTAAGGAACAGCTTAAAAAGAGAATCCTAAAGTGATTTCTTTATAATGGGTGTGTTCCTTATCTTATCCTAGTGTCTAATCTCTTCTCCATGGCTGGACCCCCAAATAATATTCCTTTACGTGCTAAGGGGTATCTAGAGAGTGGGATAGGTTTAATAACTACCCTAACCCTAACGCGTACCCTAACCCTAACCCCTACCCTAACCCTAACACGTACCCTAATCCTAACCCGTACCCTAAACCGAGCCCTAACCCTAACACTAACCCTAACCCTAACCCTAACCCATACCCTACGCCGTACCCGAAACCCTCCCCGAACCCGTACCCTAAGCCGTACCCTAACCCTAACCCTAAGCCAAACCCTAACCCTAGGCTACCCTTGACCGCTTCTGCCTCCAATAGATTTCCTAAGCACTAGTGTTTTAAGGAACATCTTAAAAAGAGAATCCTAATGTGATTTCTTTTTAATGGGTGTGTTCCTTATCTTATCCTAGTGTCTAAACTCTTCTCCATGGTGGGACCCCCAAATAATATTCCTTTACGTGCTAAGGGGTATCTAGAGAGTGGGATAGGTTTAATAACTACACTAACCCTAACACATACCCTAACCCTAACCCCTACCCTAACCCTAACACGTACCCAAATACTAACCCGTACCCTAAACCGAGCCCTAACCCTAACACTAACCCTAACACTAAACCTTACCCTACGCCGTACCCTAACCCCTCCCCGAACCCATACCCTAAGCTGTACCCTAAGCCTAACCCTAACACTAGGCTACCCTTGACTGCTTCTGCCTCCAATAGATTTCCTAAGCACTAGTGTTTTAAGGAACAGCTTAAAAAGAGAATCCTAATGTGATTTCTTTATAATGGATGTGTTCCTTATCCTATCCTAGTGTCTAAACTCTTCTCCATGGCTGGACCCCCAAATAATATTCCTTTACGTGCTAAGGGGTATCTAGAGAGTGGGATAGGTTTAATAACTACCCTAACCCTAACACGTACCCTAACCCTAACACCCACCCTAACCCTAACACGTACACTAATCCTAACCCATACCCTAAACCGAGCCCTCACCCTAACACTAACCCTAACCCTTACCCTAACACATACCCTACGCCATACCCGAACCCGAAGCCGAAACCTTACCCTAAACCGTAACCTAACCCTAACCCTAACCCTAACCCTAAGCTACCCTTGACTGCTTCTGCCTCCAATAATTTTCTTAAGCACTAGTGTTTTAAGGAACTGCTTAAAAAGAGGATCGTAATGTGATTTCTTTATAATGGGTGTGTTCCTTATCTTGTCCTAGTGTCTAAACTCTTCTGCATGGCTGGACCCCCAAATAATATTCCTTAACGTGGTAAGCGGTATCGAGAGAGTGGGATAGGTTTAATAACTACCCTAAACCTAACGCGTACCCTAACCCGAACCACTTCGCTAACCCTAACACGTACACTAATCCTAACCCATACCCTAAACCGAGCCCTAACCCTAACACTAACCCTAACCCATACCCTACGCCGTATCCGAACCCCTCCCCGAACCCCTACCCTTAGCTGTACCCTAAGCCTAACCCTAAGCCTAACCCTAACCCTAGGCTACCCTTGACTGCTTCTGCCTCCAATAGATTTCCTAAGCACTAGTGTTTTAAGAAATAGCTTAAAAAGAGAATCCTAATGTGATTTATTTATAATGGGTGTGTTCCTTATCTTATCGTAATGTCTAAACTCTTCTCCATGGCTGGACCCCCAAATAATATTCCTTTACGTGTTAAGGGGTATCTAGAGAGTGGGATAGGTTTAATAACTACCCTAACCCTAACACGTACCCTAACCCTAACCCCTACGCTAACACTAACATGTACCCTAAACCTAACCCGTACCCTAAACCGAGCCCTAACCCTAACACTAACCCTAACCCTAACACTAACCCATACCCTACGCCGTACCCGAATCCCTCCCCGAACCCGTACCCTAAGCCGTACCCTAACCCTAAACCTAAGCCTAACCCTAACCCTAGGCTACCCTTGACTGCTTCTGCCTCTAATAGATTTCCTAAGCACTAGTGTTTTAAGGAACACCTTAAAAAGAGAATCCTAATGTGATTTCTTTATAATGGGTGTGTTCCTTACCTTATCCTAGTGTCTAAACTCTTCTCCATGGCTGGACGCCCAAATAATATTCCTTTACTTGCTAAGGGACATCTAGAGAGTGGGAGAGGTTTAATAACTACCCTAACCCTAACGCGTACCCTAACCCTAACCCCTACCCTAACCCTAACACATACCCTAATCCTAACCCATACCCTAAACCGAGCATGAACCCTAACAGTACCCCTAAACCTAACCCTAACCCATACATTATGCCATACCCGAACCCCTCCCCGAACCCGTATCCTAAGCCGTACCCTAAGACTAACCCTCACCCTAAGCCTAACCCTAGGCTACCCTTGACTGCTTCAGCCTGCAATAGATTTCCTAAGCACTAGTGTTTTAAGGAAGAGGTTAAAAAGAGAATCCTAATGTGATTTCTTTATAATGGGTGTGTTCCTTATCTTATCCTAGTGTCTAAAGTCTTCTCCATGGCTGGACGCCCAAATAATGTTCCTTTACGTGCTAAGGGGTACCTAGAGAGTGGGATAGGTTTAATAACTACCCTAACCCTAACGCGTACCCTAACCCTAACCCCTACACTAACCCTAACACGTACCCTAATCCTAACCCGTATCCTAAACCGAGCCCTAACCCTAACACTAAACCTTACCCTAACCCTAAATCATACCCTACACCGTACCCGAACCCCTCCCCGAACCCGTACCCTAAGCCGTACCCTAAGCCTAACCCTAAGCCTAACCCTAACCCTAGGCTACCCTTGACTGCTTCTGCCTCCAATAGATTTCCTAAGCACTAGTGTTTTAAGGAACAGCTTAGAAAGAGAATCCTAATGTCATTTCTTTATAATGGGTGTGTTCCTTATCTTATCCTAGTGTCTAAACTCTTCTCCATGGCTGGACCCCCAAATAATATTCCTTTACGTGCTAAGGGGTATCTAGAGAGTGGGATAGTTTTAATAACTACCCTAACGCTAACACGTACCCTAACCCTAACCCCTACCCTAAACCTAACACGTACCCTAATCCTAATCCGTACCCTAAACCGAGCCCTAACCTAACACTAACCATAACCCTAACCCTAACCCATACCCTATGCCGTACACGAACCCCTCCCCGAACCGTACCCTAAGCCGTACCCAACCCCTAACCCTCACCCTAACCCTAACCCTAAGCTACCCTTGACTGCTTCTGCCTCCAATATATTTCCTAAGCACTAGTGTTTTAAGGAACAGCTTAAAAAGAGAATCCTAATGTGATTTCTTTATAATGGGTGTGTTCCTTATCCTATCTTAGTGTCTAAACTCTTTTCCATGGCTGGACCCCCAAATAATATTCCTTTACGTGCTAAGGGGTATCTAGAGAGTGGGATAGGTTTAATAACTATCCTAAACCTAACACGTACCCTAACCCTAACCCCTACCCTAACCCTAACACGTACACTAATCCTAAACCGTACCCTAAACCGAGCCCTAACCCTAACACTAAACCTAACCCTACCCCTAACACATACCCTACGCCATACCCGAACCCCTTCCCGAACCGGTACCCTAAGCCGTACCCTAAGCCTAATCCTCACCCTAAGCCTAACCCTAGGCTACCCTTGACTGCTTCTGCCTCCAATAGATTTCCTAAGCACTTGTGTTTTAAGGAGCAGCTTAAAAAGAGAATCCTAATGTGATTTCTTTATAATGGGTGTGTTCCTTATCTTATCCTAGTGTCTAAACTCTTCTCCATGGCTGGAACCCCAAATAATATTCCTTTACGTGCTAAGGGGTATCTAGAGAGTGGGATAGGTTTAATAACTACCGTAACCCTAACGCGTACCCTAACCCTAACCCCTACCCTAACCCTAACACGTACCCTAATCCTAACCCATACCCTAAACCGAGCCCGAACCCTAACAGTACCCCTAACCCTAACCCTAACCGATACCCTACGCCGTACCCGATACCCTCCCCGAACCCGTACACTAAGCCGTACCCTAACCCTAACCCTAAGCCTAAACCTAACCCTAGGCTACCCTTGACTGCTTCTGCCTCCAATAGATTTCCTAAGCACTAGTGTTTTAAGGAACATCTTAAAAAGAGTATCCTAATGTGATTTCTTTATAATGGGTGTGTTCCTTATCTTATCCTAGTGTCTAAACTCTTCTCCATGGTGGGACCCCCAAATAATATTCCTTTACGTGCTAAGGGGTATCTAGAGAGTGGGATAGGTTTAATAACTACACTAACCCTAACACATACCCTAACCCTAACCCCTACCCTAACCCTAACACGTACCCAAATACTAACCCGTACCCTAAACCGAGCCCTAACCCTAACACTAACCCTAACCCTAAACCTTACCCTGCGCCGTACCCGAACCCCTCCCCGAACCCATACCCTAAGCTGTACCCTAAGCCTAACCCTAACACTAGGCTACCCTTGACTGCTTCTGCCTCCAATAGATTTCCTAAGCACTAGTGTTTTAAGGACCAGCTTAAAAAGAGAATCCTAATGTGATTTCTTTATAATGGATGTGTTCCTTATCCTATCCTAGTGTCTAAACTCTTCTCCATGGCTGGACCCCCAAATAATATTCCTTTACGTGCTAAGGGGTATCTAGAGAGTGGGATAGGTTTAATAACTACCCTAACCCTAACACGTACCCTAACCCTAACACCCACCTAAACCCTAACACGTACACTAATCCTAACCCATACCCTAAACCGAGCCCTCACCCTAACACTAACCCTAACCCTTACCCTAACACATACCCTACGCCATACCCGAACCCGAAGCCGAAACCTTACCCTAAGCCGTAACCTAACCCTAACCCTAACCCTAACCCTAAGCTACCCTTGACTGCTTCTGCCTCCAATAATTTTCTTAAGCACTAGTGTTTTAAGGAACTGCTTAAAAAGAGGATCGTAATGTGATTTCTTTATAATGGGTGTGTTCCTTATCTTATCCTAGTGTCTAAACTCTTCTGCATGGCTGGACCCCCAAATAATATTCCTTGACGTGGTAAGCGGTATCGAGAGAGTGGGATAGGTTTAATAACTACCCTAAACCTAACGCGTACCCTAACCCGAACCACTTCGCTAACCCTAACACGTACACTAATCCTAACCCATACCCTAAACCGAGCCCTAACCCTAACACTAACCCTAACCCATACCCTACGCCGTATCCGAACCCCTCCCCGAACCCCTACCCTTAGCTGTACCCTAAGCCTAACCCTAAGCCTAACCCTAACCCTAGGCTACCCTTGACTGCTTCTGCCTCCAATAGATTTCCTAAGCACTAGTGTTTTAAGGAATAGCTTAAAAAGAGAATCCTAATGTGATTTATTTATAATGGGTGTGTTCCTTATCTTATCGTAATGTCTAAACTCTTCTCCATGGCTGGACCCCCAAATAATATTCCTTTACGTGTTAAGGGGTATCTAGAGAGTGGGATAGGTTTAATAACTACCCTAACCCTAACACGTACCCTAACCCTAACCCCTACCCTAACACTAACATGTACCCTAAACCTAACCCGTACCCTAAACCGAGCCCTAACCCTAACACTAACCCTAACCCTAACACTAACCCATACCCTACGCCGTACCCGAATCCCTCCCCGAACCCGTACCCTAAGCCGTACCCTAACCCTAACCCTAAGCCTAAACCTAACCCTAGGCTACCCTTGACTGCTTCTGCCTCCAATAGATTTCCTAAGCACTAGTGTTTTAAGGAACAGCTTAAAAAGAGAATCCTAATGTGATTTCTTTATAATGGGTGTGTTCCTTATCTTATCCTAGTGTCTAAACTCTTCTCCATGGCTGGACGCCCAAATAATATTCCTTTACGTGCTAAGGGGCATCTAGAGAGTGGGATAGGTTTAATAACTACCCTAACCCTAACGCGTACCCTAACCCTAACCCCTACCCTAACCCTAACACATACCCTAATCCTAACCCGTACCCTAAACCGAGCCCTAACCCTAACACTAACCCTAACCCTAACCCATACCCTACGCCGTACCCGAAAACCTCCCCTAACCCGTACCCGAGGCCGTACCATAAGCCTAACCCTAATCCTAGGCTACCCTTGACTGCTTCTGCCTGCAATAGATTTCCTGAGCACTAGTGTTTTAAGGAAGTGGTTAAAAAGAGAATCCTAATGTGACTTCTTTATAATGGGTGTGTTCCTTATCCTATCCTAGTGTCTAAACTCTTCTCCATGGCTGGACCCCGAAATAATATTCCTTTACGTGCTAAGGGGTATCTAGAGAGTGGGATAGGTTTAATAACTACCCTAACCCTAACACGTACCCTAACCCTAACACCCACCCTAACCCTAACACGTACACTAATCCTAACCCATACCCTAAACCGAGCCCTCACCCTAACACTAACCCTAACCCTTACCCTAACACATACCCTACGCCATACCCGAACCCGAAGCCGAAACCTTACCCTAAGCCGTAACCTAACCCTAACCCTAAGCTACCCTTGACTGCTTCTGCCTCCAATAATTTTCTTAAGCACTAGTGTTTTAAGGAACTGCTTAAAAAGAGGATCGTAATGTGATTTATTTATAATGGGTGTGTTCCTTATCTTGTCCTAGTGTCTAAACTCTTCTGCATGGCTGGACCCCCAAATAATATTCCATGACGTGGTAAGCGGTATCGAGAGAGTGGGATAGGTTTAATAACTACCCTAAACCTAACGCGTACCCTAACCCGAACCACTTCGCTAACCCTAACACGTACACTAATCCTAACCCATACCCTAAACCGAGCCCTAACCCTAACACTAACCCTAACCCATACCCTACGCCGTATCCGAACCCCTCCCCGAACCCCTACCCTTAGCTGTACCCTAAGCCTAACCCTAAGCCTAACCCTAACCCTTGGCTACCCTTGACTGCTTCTGCCTCCAATAGATTTCCTAAGCACTAGTGTTTTAAGGAATAGCTTAAAAAGAGAATCCTAATGTGATTTATTTATAATGGGTGTGTTCCTTATCTTATCGTAATGTCTAAACTCTTCTCCATGGCTGGACCCCCAAATAATATTCCTTTACGTGTTAAGGGGTATCTAGAGAGTGGGATAGGTTTAATAACTACCCTAACCCTAACACGTACCCTAACCCTAACCCCTACCCTAACACTAACATGTACCCTAAACCTAACCCGTACCCTAAACCGAGCCCTAACCCTAACACTAACCCTAACCCTAACACTAACCCATACCCTACGCCGTACCCGAATCCCTCCCCGAACCCGTACCCTAAGCCGTACCCTAACCCTAACCCTAAGCCTAACCCTAACCCTAGGCTACCCTTGACTGCTTCTGCCTCCAATAGATTTCCTAAGCACTAGTGTTTTAAGGAACAGCTTAAAAAGAGAATCCTAATGTGATTTCTTTATAATGGGTGTGTTCCTTATCTTATCCTAGTGTCTAAAGTCTTCTCCATGGCTGGACGCCCAAATAATGTTCGTTTACGTGCTAAGGGGTACCTAGAGAGTGGGATAGGTTTAATAACTACCCTAAACCTAACGCGTACCCTAACCCTAACCCCTACGCTAACCCTAACACGTACCCTAATCCTAACCCGTATCCTAAACCGAGCCCTAACCCTAACACTAAACCTAACCCTAACCCTAAACCATACCCTATGCCGTACCCGAACCCCTCCCCGAACCCGTACCCTAAGCCGTACCCTAAGCCTAACCCTAAGCCTAACCCTAACCCTAGGCTACCCTTGACTGCTTCTGCCTCCAATAGATTTCCTAAGCACTAGTGTTTTAAGGAACAGCTTAGAAAGAGAATCCTAATGTCATTTCTTTATAATGGGTGTGTTCCTTATCTTATCCTAGTGTCTAAACTCTTCTCCATGGCTGGGCCCCCAAATAATATCCCTTTACGTGCTAAGGGGTATCTAGAGAGTGGGATAGTTTTAATAACTACCCTAACGCTAACACGTACCCTAACCCTAACCCCTACCCTAAACCTAACACGTACCCTAATCCTAACCCATACCCTAAACCGAGCCCTAACCTAACACTAACCCTAACCCTAACCCTAACCCATACCCTATGCCGTACACGAACCCCTCCCCGAACCGTACCCTAAGCCGTACCCAACCCCTAACCCTCACCCTAACCCTAACCCTAAGCTACCCTTGACTGCTTCTGCCTCCAATAGATTTCCTAAGCACTAGTGTTTTAAGGAACAGCTTAAAAAGAGAATCCTAATGTGATTTCTTTATAATGGGTGTGTTCCTTATCTTATCCTAGTGTCTAAACTCTTCTCCATGCCTGGAACCCCAAATGATATTACTTTACGTGCTAAGGGGTATCTAGAGAGTGGGATAGGTTTAATAACTACCCTAACCCTAACGCGTACCCTAAACCTAACCCCTACCCTAACCCTAACACGTACCCTAATCCTAACCCATACCCTAAACCGAGCCCGAACCCTAACAGTACCCATAACCCAAACCCTAACCCATACCCTACGCCATAGCCGAACCCCTCCACGAACCTGTATCCTAAGACGAACCCTAAGCCTAACCCTCACCCTAAGCCTAACCCTAGGCTACCCTTGACTGCTTCAGCCTGCAATAGATTTCCTGAGCACTAGTGTTTTAAGGAAGTGGTTAAAAAGAGAATCCTAATGTGACTTCTTTATAATGGGTGTGTTCCTTATCTTATCCTAGTTTCTAAACTCTTCTCCATGGCTGGACCCCCAAATAATATTCCTTTACGTGCTAAGGGGTATCTAGAGAGTGGGATAGGTTTAATAACTACCCTAACCCTAACCCCTACCCTAACCCTAACACGTACCCTAATCCTAACCCGTACCCTAAACCGAGCCCTAACCCTAACACTAACCCTAACCCTAACCCATACCCTACGCCGTACCCGAAACCCTCCCCTAACCCGTACCCTAAGCCTAACCCTAACCCTAGGCTACCATTGACTGCTTCTGCCTCCAATAGATTTCCTAAGCACTAGTGTTTTAAGGAACAGCTTAAAAAGAGAATCCTAATGTCATTTCTTTATAATGGGTGTGTTCCTTATCTTATCCTAGTGTCTAAACTCTTCTCCATGGCTGGACCCCCAAATAATATTCCTTTACGTGCTAAGGGGTATCTAGAGAGTGGGATTGGTTTAATAACTATCCTAACCCTAACGCGTACCCCAACCCTAACCCCTACCCGAACCCTAACACGTACCCTAATCCTAACCCGTACCCTAAACCGAGCCCTAACCCTAACACTAACCCTAACCCTAACCCTAACCCATACCCTACGCCGTACCCGAAACCCTCCCCTAACCCGTACCCTAACCCTAACCCTAACCCTAACCCTAACCCTAACCCTAACCCTAAACCGAGCCCTAACCCTAAGACTAACCCTAACCCTAACCCTAACCCATACCCTACGCCGTACCCGAAACCCTCCCCGAACCCGTACCCTAAGCCGTACCCTAACCCTAACCCTAAGCCTAACCCTAACCCTAGGCTACCCTTGACCGCTTCTGCCTCCAATAGATTTCCTAAGCACTAGTGTTTTAAGGAACATCTTAAAAAGAGAATCCTAATGTGATTTCTTTATAATGGGTGTGTTCCTTATCTTATCCTAGTGTCGAAACTCTTCTCCATGTTGGGACCCCCAAATAATATTCCTTTACGTGCTAAGGGGTATCTAGAGAGTGGGATAGGTTTAATAACTACACTAACCCTAACACATACCCTAACCCTAACCCCTACCCTAACCCTAACACGTACCCAAATACTAACCCGTACCCTAAACCGAGCCCTAACCCTAACACTAACCCTAACCCTAAACCTTACCCTACGCCATACCCGAACCCCTCCCCGAACCCATACCCTAAGCTGTACCCTAAGCCTAACCCTAACACTAGGCTACCCTTGACTGCTTCTGCCTCCAATAGATTTCCTAAGCACTAGTGTTTTAAGGAACAGCTTAAAAAGAGAATCCTAAAGTGACTTCTTTATAATGGGTGTGTTCCTTATCTTATCCTAGTTTCTAAACTCTTCTCCATGGCTGGACCCCCAAATAATATTCCTTTACGTGCTAAGGGGTATCTAGAGAGTGGGATAGGTTTAATAACTACCCTAACCCTAACGCGTACCCTAACCCTAACCCCTACCCTAACCCTAACACGTACCCTAATCCTAACCCGTACCCTAAACCAAGCCCTAACCCTAACACTAACCCTAACCCTAACCCATACACTACGCCGTACCCGAAACCCTCCCCTAACCCGTACCCGAGGCCGTACCCTAAGCCTAACCCTAACCCTAGGCTACCATTGACTGCTTCTGCCTCCAATAGATTTCCTAAGCACTAGTGTTTTAAGGAACAGCTTAAAAAGAGAATCCTAATGTCATTTCTTTATAATGGGTGTGTTCCTTATCTTATCCTAGTGTCTAAACTCTTCTCCATGGCTGGACCCCCAAATAATATTCCTTTACGTGCTAAGGGGTATCTAGAGAGTGGGATTGGTTTAATAACTATCCTAACCCTAACGCGTACCCCAACCCTAACCCCTACCCGAACCCTAACACGTACCCTAATCCTAACCCGTACCCTAAACCGAGCCCTAACCCTAACACTAACCCTAACCCTAACCCTAACCCATACCCTACGCCGTACCCGAAACCCTCCCCGAACCCGTACCCTAAGCCGTACCCTAACCCTAACCCTAAGCCTAACCCTAACCCTAGGCTACCCTTGACCGCTTCTGCCTCCAATAGATTTCCTAAGCACTAGTGTTTTAAGGAACATCTTAAAAAGAGAATCCTAATGTGATTTCTTTATAATGGGTGTGTTCCTTATCTTATCCTAGTGTCTAAACTCTTCTCCATGGTGGGACCCCCAAATAATATTCCTTTACGTGCTAAGGGGTATCTAGAGAGTGGGATAGGTTTAATAACTACACTAACCCTAACACATACCCTAACCCTAACCCCTACCCTAACCCTAACACGTACCCAAATACTAACCCGTACCCTAAACCGAGCCCTAACCCTAACACTAACCCTAACCCTAAACCTTACCCTACGCCGTACCCGAACCCCTCCCCGAACCCATACCCTAAGCTGTACCCTAAGCCTAACCCTAACACTAGGCTACCCTTGACTGCTTCTGCCTCCAATAGATTTCCTAAGCACTAGTGTTTTAAGGAACAGCTTAAAAAGAGAATCCTAATGTGATTTCTTTATAATGGATGTGTTCCTTATCCTATCCTAGTGTCTAAACTCTTCTCCATGGCTGGACCCCCAAATAATATTCCTTTACGTGCTAAGGGGTATCTAGAGAGTGGGATAGGTTTAATAACTACCCTAACCCTAACACGTACCCTAACCCTAACACCCACCCTAACCCTAACACGTACACTAATCCTAACCCATACCCTAAACCGAGCCCTCACCCTAACACTAACCCTAACCCATACCCTACGCCGTTTCCGAAACCCTCCCCGAACCCCTACCCTTAGCTGTACCCTAAGCCTAACCCTAAGCCTAACCCTAACCCTAGGCTACCCTTGACTGCTTCTGCCTCCAATAGATTTCCTAAGCACTAGTGTTTTAAGGAACATCTTAAAAAGAGAATCCTAATGTGATTTCTTTATAATGGGTGTGTTCCTTATCTTATCTTAGTGTCTAAACTCTTCTCCTTGTTGGGACCCCCAAATAATATTCCTTTACGTGCTAAGGGGTATCTAGAGAGTGGGATAGGTTTAATAACTACACTAACCCTAACACATACCCTAACCCTAACCCCTACCCTAACCCTAACACGTACCCAAATCCTAACCAGTATCCTAAACCGAGCCCTAACCCTAACACTAACCCTAACCCTAAACCTTACCCTACGCCGTACCCGAACCCCTCCCCGAACCCGTATGCTATGCCGTACCCTAAGCCTAACCCTCACCCTAAGCCTAACCTTAGGCTACCCTTGACTGCTTCAGCCTGCAATAGATTTCCTGAGCACTAGTGTTTTAAGGAAGAGGTTAAAAAGAGAATCCTAATGTGATTTCTTTATAATGGGTGTGTTCCTTATCTTATCCTAGTGTCTAAAGTCTTCTCCATGGCTGGACGCCCAAATAATGTTCGTTTACGTGCTAAGGGGTACCTAGAGAGTGGGATAGGTTTAATAACTACCCTAACCCTAACGCGTACCCTAACCCTAAACCCTACGCTAACCCTAACACGTACCCTAATCCTAACCCGTATCCTAAACCGAGCCCTAACCCTAACACTAAACCTAACCCTAACCCTAAACCATACCCTACGCCGTACCCGAACCCCTCCCCGAACCCGTACCCTAAGCCGTACCCTAAGCCTAACCCTAAGCCTAACCCTAACCCTAGGCTACCCTTGACTGCTTCTGCCTCCAATAGATTTCCTAAGCACTAGTGTTTTAAGGAACAGCTTAGAAACAGAATCCTAATGTGATTTCTTTATAATGGGTGTGTTCCTTATCTTATCCTAGTGTCTAAACTCTCCTCCATGCCTGGAACCCCAAATAATATTACTTTACGTGCTAAGGGGTATCTAGAGAGTGGGATAGGTTTAATAACTACCCTAACCCTAACGCGTACCCTAAACCTAACCCCTACCCTAACCCTAACACGTACCCTAATCCTAACCCATACCCTAAACCGAGCCCGAACCCTAACAGTACCCATAACCCAAACCCTAACCCATACCCTACGCCATAGCCGAACCCCTCCACGAACCTGTATCCTAAGACGAACCCTAAGCCTAACCCTCACCCTAAGCCTAACCCTAGGCTACCCTTGACTGCTTCAGCCTGCAATAGATTTCCTGAGCACTAGTGTTTTAAGGAAGTGGTTAAAAAGAGAATCCTAATGTGACTTCTTTATAATGGGTGTGTTCCTTATCTTATCCTAGTTTCTAAACTCTTCTCCATGGCTGGACCCCCAAATAATATTCCTTTACGTGCTAAGGGGTATCTAGAGAGTGGGATAGGTTTAATAACTACCCTAACCCTAACCCCTACCCTAACCCTAACACGTACCCTAATCCTAACCCGTACCCTAAACCGAGCCCTAACCCTAACACTAACCCTAACCCTAACCCATACCCTACGCCGTACCCGAAACCCTCCCCTAACCCGTACCCTAAGCCTAACCCTAACCCTAGGCTACCATTGACTGCTTCTGCCTCCAATAGATTTCCTAAGCACTAGTGTTTTAAGGAACAGCTTAAAAAGAGAATCCTAATGTCATTTCTTTATAATGGGTGTGTTCCTTATCTTATCCTAGTGTCTAAACTCTTCTCCATGGCTGGACCCCCAAATAATATTCCTTTACGTGCTAAGGGGTATCTAGAGAGTGGGATTGGTTTAATAACTATCCTAACCCTAACGCGTACCCCAACCCTAACCCCTACCCGAACCCTAACACGTACCCTAATCCTAACCTGTACCCTAAACCGAGCCCTAACCCTAACACTAACCCTAACCCTAACCCTAACCCATACCCTACGCCGTACCCGAAACCCTCCCCGAACCCGTACCCTAAGCCGTACCCTAACCCTAACCCTAACCCTAGGCTACCCTTGACCGCTTCTGCCTCCAATAGATTTCCTAAGCACTAGTGTTTTAAGGAACATCTTAAAAAGAGAATCCTAATGTGATTTCTTTATAATGGGTGTGTTCCTTATCTTATCCTAGTGTCTAAACTCTTCTCCATGGTGGGACCCCCAAATAATATTCCTTTACGTGCTAAGGGGTATCTAGAGAGTGGGATAGGTTTAATAACTACACTAACCCTAACACATACCCTAACCCTAACCCCTACCCTAACCCTAACACGTACCCAAATACTAACCCGTACCCTAAACCGAGCCCTAACCCTAACACTAACCCTAACCCTAAACCTTACCCTACGCCATACCCGAACCCCTCCCCGAACCCATACCCTAAGCTGTACCCTAAGCCTAACCCTAACACTAGGCTACCCTTGACTGCTTCTGCCTCCAATAGATTTCCTAAGCACTAGTGTTTTAAGGAACAGCTTAAAAAGAGAATCCTAATGTGACTTCTTTATAATGGGTGTGTTCCTTATCTTATCCTAGTTTCTAAACTCTTCTCCATGGCTGGACCCCCAAATAATATTCCTTTACGTGCTAAGGGGTATCTAGAGAGTGGGATAGGTTTAATAACTACCCTAACCCTAACGCGTACCCTAACCCTAACCCCTACCCTAACCCTAACACGTACCCTAATCCTAACCCGTACCCTAAACCAAGCCCTAACCCTAACACTAACCCTAACCCTAACCCATACCCTACGCCGTACCCGAAACCCTCCCCTAACCCGTACCCGAGGCCGTACCCTAAGCCTAACCCTAACCCTAGGCTACCATTGACTGCTTCTGCCTCCAATAGATTTCCTAAGCACTAGTGTTTTAAGGAACATCTTAAAAAGAGAATCCTAATGTGATTTCTTTATAATGGGTGTGTTCCTTATCTTATCCTAGTTTCGAAACTCTTCTCCATGTTGGGACCCCCAAATAATATTCCTTTACGTGCTAAGGGGTATCTAGAGAGTGGGATAGGTTTAATAACTACACTAACCCTAACACATACCCTAACCCTAACCCCTACCCTAACCCTAACACGTACCCAAATACTAACCCGTACCCTAAACCGAGCCCTAACCCTAACACTAACCCTAACCCTAAACCTTACCCTACGCCATACCCGAACCCCTCCCCGAACCCATACCCTAAGCTGTACCCTAAGCCTAACCCTAACACTAGGCTACCCTTGACTGCTTCTGCCTCCAATAGATTTCCTAAGCACTAGTGTTTTAAGGAACAGCTTAAAAAGAGAATCCTAAAGTGACTTCTTTATAATGGGTGTGTTCCTTATCTTATCCTAGTTTCTAAACTCTTCTCCATGGCTGGACCCCCAAATAATATTCCTTTACGTGCTAAGGGGTATCTAGAGAGTGGGATAGGTTTAATAACTACCCTAACCCTAACGCGTACCCTAACCCTAACCCCTACCCTAACCCTAACACGTACCCTAATCCTAACCCGTACCCTAAACCAAGCCCTAACCCTAACACTAACCCTAACCCTAACCCATACACTACGCCGTACCCGAAACCCTCCCCTAACCCGTACCCGAGGCCGTACCCTAAGCCTAACCCTAACCCTAGGCTACCATTGACTGCTTCTGCCTCCAATAGATTTCCTAAGCACTAGTGTTTTAAGGAACATCTTAAAAAGAGAATCCTAATGTGATTTCTTTATAATGGGTGTGTTCCTTATCTTATCCTAGTGTCTAAACTCTTCTCCATGGTGGGACCCCCAAATAATATTCCTTTACGTGCTAAGGGGTATCTAGAGAGTGGGATAGGTTTAATAACTACACTAACCCTAACACATACCCTAACCCTAACCCCTACCCTAACCCTAACACGTACCCAAATACTAACCCGTACCCTAAACCGAGCCCTAACCCTAACACTAACCCTAACCCTAAACCTTACCCTACGCCGTACCCGAACCCCTCCCCGAACCCATACCCTAAGCTGTACCCTAAGCCTAACCCTAACACTAGGCTACCCTTGACTGCTTCTGCCTCCAATAGATTTCCTAAGCACTAGTGTTTTAAGGAACAGCTTAAAAAGAGAATCCTAATGTGATTTCTTTATAATGGATGTGTTCCTTATCCTATCCTAGTGTCTAAACTCTTCTCCATGGCTGGACCCCCAAATAATATTCCTTTACGTGCTAAGGGGTATCTAGAGAGTGGGATAGGTTTAATAACTACCCTAACCCTAACACGTACCCTAACCCTAACACCCACCCTAACCCTAACACGTACACTAATCCTAACCCATACCCTAAACCGAGCCCTCACCCTAACACTAACCCTAACCCATACCCTACGCCGTTTCCGAAACCCTCCCCGAACCCCTACCCTTAGCTGTACCCTAAGCCTAACCCTAAGCCTAACCCTAACCCTAGGCTACCCTTGACTGCTTCTGCCTCCAATAGATTTCCTAAGCACTAGTGTTTTAAGGAACATCTTAAAAAGAGAATCCTAATGTGATTTCTTTATAATGGGTGTGTTCCTTATCTTATCTTAGTGTCTAAACTCTTCTCCTTGTTGGCACCCCCAAATAATATTCCTTTACGTGCTAAGGGGTATCTAGAGAGTGGGATAGGTTTAATAACTACACTAACCCTAACACATACCCTAACCCTAACACCTACCCTAACCCTAACACGTACCCAAATCCTAACCAGTATCCTAAACCGAGCCCTAACCCTAACACTAACCCTAACCCTAAACCTTACCCTACGCCGTACCCGAACCCCTCCCCGAACCCGTATGCTATGCCGTACCCTAAGCCTAACCCTCACCCTAAGCCTAACCTTAGGCTACCCTTGACTGCTTCAGCCTGCAATAGATTTCCTGAGCACTAGTGTTTTAAGGAAGAGGTTAAAAAGAGAATCCTAATGTGATTTCTTTATAATGGGTGTGTTCCTTATCTTATCCTAGTGTCTAAAGTCTTCTCCATGGCTGGACGCCCAAATAATGTTCGTTTACGTGCTAAGGGGTACCTAGAGAGTGGGATAGGTTTAATAACTACCCTAACCCTAACGCGTACCCTAACCCTAAACCCTACGCTAACCCTAACACGTACCCTAATCCTAACCCGTATCCTAAACCGAGCCCTAACCCTAACACTAAACCTAACCCTAACCCTAAACCATACCCTACGCCGTACCCGAACCCCTCCCCGAACCCGTACCCTAAGCCGTACCCTAAGCCTAACCCTAAGCCTAACCCTAACCCTAGGCTACCCTTGACTGCTTCTGCCTCCAATAGATTTCCTAAGCACTAGTGTTTTAAGGAACAGCTTAGAAACAGAATCCTAATGTGATTTCTTTATAATGGGTGTGTTCCTTATCTTATCCTAGTGTCTAAACTCTTCTCCATGCCTGGAACCCCAAATAATATTACTTTACGTGCTAAGGGGTATCTAGAGAGTGGGATAGGTTTAATAACTACCCTAACCCTAACGCGTACCCTAAACCTAACCCCTACCCTAACCCTAACACGTACCCTAATCCTAACCCATACCCTAAACCGAGCCCGAACCCTAACAGTACCCATAACCCAAACCCTAACCCATACCCTACGCCATAGCCGAACCCCTCCACGAACCTGTATCCTAAGACGAACCCTAAGCCTAACCCTCACCCTAAGCCTAACCCTAGGCTACCCTTGACTGCTTCAGCCTGCAATAGATTTCCTGAGCACTAGTGTTTTAAGGAAGTGGTTAAAAAGAGAATCCTAATGTGACTTCTTTATAATGGGTGTGTTCCTTATCTTATCCTAGTTTCTAAACTCTTCTCCATGGCTGGACCCCCAAATAATATTCCTTTACGTGCTAAGGGGTATCTAGAGAGTGGGATAGGTTTAATAACTACCCTAACCCTAACCCCTACCCTAACCCTAACACGTACCCTAATCCTAACCCGTACCCTAAACCGAGCCCTAACCCTAACACTAACCCTAACCCTAACCCATACCCTACGCCGTACCCGAAACCCTCCCCTAACCCGTACCCTAAGCCTAACCCTAACCCTAGGCTACCATTGACTGCTTCTGCCTCCAATAGATTTCCTAAGCACTAGTGTTTTAAGGAACAGCTTAAAAAGAGAATCCTAATGTCATTTCTTTATAATGGGTGTGTTCCTTATCTTATCCTAGTGTCTAAACTCTTCTCCATGGCTGGACCCCCAAATAATATTCCTTTACGTGCTAAGGGGTATCTAGAGAGTGGGATTGGTTTAATAACTATCCTAACCCTAACGCGTACCCCAACCCTAACCCCTACCCGAACCCTAACACGTACCCTAATCCTAACCTGTACCCTAAACCGAGCCCTAACCCTAACACTAACCCTAACCCTAACCCTAACCCATACCCTACGCCGTACCCGAAACCCTCCCCGAACCCGTACCCTAAGCCGTACCCTAACCCTAACCCTAACCCTAGGCTACCCTTGACCGCTTCTGCCTCCAATAGATTTCCTAAGCACTAGTGTTTTAAGGAACATCTTAAAAAGAGAATCCTAATGTGATTTCTTTATAATGGGTGTGTTCCTTATCTTATCCTAGTGTCTAAACTCTTCTCCATGGTGGGACCCCCAAATAATATTCCTTTACGTGCTAAGGGGTATCTAGAGAGTGGGATAGGTTTAATAACTACACTAACCCTAACACATACCCTAACCCTAACCCCTACCCTAACCCTAACACGTACCCAAATACTAACCCGTACCCTAAACCGAGCCCTAACCCTAACACTAACCCTAACCCTAAACCTTACCCTACGCCATACCCGAACCCCTCCCCGAACCCATACCCTAAGCTGTACCCTAAGCCTAACCCTAACACTAGGCTACCCTTGACTGCTTCTGCCTCCAATAGATTTCCTAAGCACTAGTGTTTTAAGGAACAGCTTAAAAAGAGAATCCTAATGTGACTTCTTTATAATGGGTGTGTTCCTTATCTTATCCTAGTTTCTAAACTCTTCTCCATGGCTGGACCCCCAAATAATATTCCTTTACGTGCTAAGGGGTATCTAGAGAGTGGGATAGGTTTAATAACTACCCTAACCCTAACGCGTACCCTAACCCTAACCCCTACCCTAAACCTAACACGTACCCTAATCCTAACCCGTACCCTAAACCAAGCCCTAACCCTAACACTAACCCTAACCCTAACCCATACCCTACGCCGTACCCGAAACCCTCCCCTAACCCGTACCCGAGGCCGTACCCTAAGCCTAACCCTAACCCTAGGCTACCATTGACTGCTTCTGCCTCCAATAGATTTCCTAAGCACTAGTGTTTTAAGGAACAGCTTAAAAAGAGAATCCTAATGTCATTTCTTTATAATGGGTGTGTTCCTTATCTTATCCTAGTGTCTAAACTCTTCTCCATGGCTGGACCCCCAAATAATATTCCTTTACGTGCTAAGGGGTATCTAGAGAGTGGGATTGGTTTAATAACTATCCTAACCCTAACGCGTACCCAACCCTAACCCCTACCCTAACCCTAACACGTACCCTAATCCTAACCCGTACCCTAAACCGAGCCCTAACCCTAACACTAACCCTAACCCTAACCCTAACCCATACCCTACGCCGTACCCGAAACCCTCCCCGAACCCGTACCCTAAGCCGTACCCTAACCCTAACCCTAAGCCTAACCCTAACCCTAGGCTATCCTTGACCGCTTCTGCCTCCAATAGATTTCCTAAGCACTAGTGTTTTAAGGAACATCTTAAAAAGAGAATCCTAATGTGATTTCTTTATAATGGGTGTGTTCCTTATCTTATCCTAGTGTCTAAACTCTTCTCCATGGTGGGACCCCCAAATAATATTCCTTTACGTGCTAAGGGGTATCTAGAGAGTGGGATAGGTTTAATAACTACACTAACCCTAACACATACCCTAACCCTAACCCCTACCCTAACCCTAACACGTACCCAAATACTAACCCGTACCCTAAACCGAGCCCTAACCCTAACACTAACCCTAAACATAAACCTTACCCTACGCCGTACCCGAACCCCTCCCCGAACCCATACCCTAAGCTGTACCCTAAGCCTAACCCTAACCCTAGGCTACCCTTGACTGCTTCTGCCTCCAATAGATTTCCTAAGCACTAGTGTTTTAAGGAACAGCTTAAAAAGAGAATCCTAATGTGATTTCTTTATAATGGATGTGTTCCTTATCCTATCCTAGTGTCTAAACTCTTCTCCATGGCTGGACCCCCAAATAATATTCCTTTACGTGCTAAGGGGTATCTAGAGAGTGGGATAGGTTTAATAACTACCCTAACCCTAACACGTACCCTAACCCTAACACCCACCCTAACCCTAACACGTACACTAATCCTAACCCATACCCTAAACCGAGCCCTCACCCTAACACTAACGCTAACCCATACCCTACGCCGTATCCGAAACCCTCCCCGAACCCCTACCCTTAGCTGTACCCTAAGCCTAACCCTAAGCCTAACGCTAACCCTAGGCTACCCTTGACTGCTTCTGCCTCCAATAGATTTCCTAAGCACTAGTGTTTTAAGGAACAACTTAAAAAGAGAATCCTAATGTGATTTCTTTATAATGGGTGTGTTCCTTATCTTATCCTAGTGTCTAAACTCTTCTCCTTGGTGGGACCCCCAAATAATATTCCTTTACGTGCTAAGGGGTATCTAGAGAGTGGGATAGGTTTAATAACTACACTAACCCTAACACATACCCTAACCCTAACCCCTACCCTCACCCTAACACGTACCCAAATCCTAACCAGTACCCTAAACAGAGCCCTAACCCTAACACTAACCCTAACCCTAAACCTTACCCTACGCCGTACCCGAACCCCTCCCCGAACCCATACCCTAAGCTGTACCCTAAGCCTAACCCTAACACTAGGCTACCCTTGACTGCTTCTGCCTCCAATAGATTTCCTAAGCACTAGTGTTTTAAGGAACAGCTTAAAAAGAGAATCCTAATGTGATTTCTTTATAATGGATGTGTTCCTTATCCTATCCTAGTGTCTAAACTCTTCTCCATGGCTGGACCCCGAAATAATATTCCTTTACGTGCTAAGGGGTATCTAGAGAGTGGGATAGGTTTAATAACTACCCTAACCCTAACACGTACCCTAACCCTAACACCCACCCTAACCCTAACACGTACACTAATCCTAACCCATACCCTAAACCGAGCCCTCACCCTAACACTAACCCTAACCCTTACCCTAACACATACCCTACGCCATACCCGAACCCGAAGCCGAAACCTTACCCTAAGCCGTAACCTAACCCTAACCCTAACCCTAACCCTAAGCTACCCTTGACTGCTTCTGCCTCCAATAATTTTCTTAAGCACTAGTGTTTTAAGGAACTGCTTAAAAAGAGGATCGTAATGTGATTTCTTTATAATGGGTGTGTTCCTTATCTTGTCCTAGTGTCTAAACTCTTCTGCATGGCTGGACCCCCAAATAATATTCCTTGACGTGGTAAGCGGTATCGAGAGAGTGGGATAGGTTTAATAACTACCCTAAACCTAACGCGTACCCTAACCCGAACCACTTCGCTAACCCTAACACGTACACTAATCCTAACCCATACCCTAAACCGAGCCCTAACCCTAACACTAACCCTAACCCATACCCTACGCCGTATCCGAACCCCTCCCCGAACCCCTACCCTTAGCTGTACCCTAAGCCTAACCCTAAGCCTAACCCTAACCCTAGGCTACCCTTGACTGCTTCTGCCTCCAATAGATTTCCTAAGCACTAGTGTTTTAAGGAATAGCTTAAAAAGAGAATCCTAATGTGATTTATTTATAATGGGTGTGTTCCTTATCTTATCGTAATGTCTAAACTCTTCTCCATGGCTGGACCCCCAAATAATATTCCTTTACGTGTTAAGGGGTATCTAGAGAGTGGGATAGGTTTAATAACTACCCTAACCCTAACACGTACCCTAACCCTAACCCCTACCCTAACACTAACATGTACCCTAAACCTAACCCGTACCCTAAACCGAGCCCTAACCCTAACACTAACCCTAACCCTAACACTAACCCATACCCTACGCCGTACCCGAATCCCTCCCCGAACCCGTACCCTAAGCCGTACCCTAACCCTAACCCTAAGCCTAACCCTAACCCTAGGCTACCCTTGACTGCTTCTGCCTCCAATAGATTTCCTAAGCACTAGTGTTTTAAGGAACAGCTTAAAAAGAGAATCCTAATGTGATTTCTTTATAATGGGTGTGTTCCTTATCTTATCCTAGTGTCTAAACTCTTCTCCATGGCTGGACGCCCAAATAATATTTCTTTACGTGCTAAGGGGCATCTAGAGAGTGGGATAGGTTTAATAACTACCCTAACCCTAACGCGTACCCTAACCCTAACCCCTACCCTAACCCTAACACGTACCCTAATCCAAACCCATACCCTAAACCGAGCCCGAACCCTAACAGTACCCCTAAACCTAACCCTAACCCATACATTATGCCATACCCGAACCCCTCCCCGAACCCGTATGCTAAACCGTACCCTAAGCCTAACCCTCACCCTAAGCCTAACCCTAGGCTACCCTTGACTGCTTCAGCCTGCAATAGATTTCCTGAGCACTAGTGTTTTAAGGAAGAGGTTAAAAAGAGAATCCTAAAGTGATTTCTTTATAATGGGTGTGTTCCTTATCTTATCCTAGTGTCTAAAGTCTTCTCCATGGCTGGACGCCCAAATAATGTTCCTTTACGTGCTAAGGTGTACCTAGAGAGTGGGATAGGTTTAATAACTACCCTAACCCTAACGCGTACCCTAACCCTAACCCCTACGCTAACCCTAACACGTACCCTAATCCTAACCCGTATCCTAAACCGAGCCCTAACCCTAACACTAAACCTAACCCTAACCCTAAACCATACCCTACGCCGTACACGAACCCCTCCCCGAACCCGTACCCTAAGCCGTACCCTAAGCCTAACCCTAAGCCTCACCCTAACCCTAGGCTACCCTTGACTGCTTCTGCCTCCAATAGATTTCCTAAGCACTAGTGTTTTAAGGAACAGCTTAGAAAGAGAATCCTAATGTCATTTCTTTATAATGGGTGTGTTCCTTATCTTATCCTAGTGTCTAAACTCTTCTCCATGGCTGGACCCCCAAATAATATCCCTTTACGTGCTAAGGGGTATCTAGAGAGTGGGATAGTTTTAATAACTACCCTAACGCTAACACGTACCCTAACCCTAACCCCTACCCTAAACCTAACACGTACCCTAATCCTAACCCGTACCCTAAACCGAGCCCTAACCTAACACTAACCCTAACCCTAACCCTAACCCATACCCTATGCCGTACACGAACCCCTCCCCGAACCGTACCCTAAGCCGTACCCAACCCCTAACCCTCACCCTAACCCTAACCCTAAGCTACCCTTGACTGCTTCTGCCTCCAATAGATTTCCTAAGCACTAGTGTTTTAAGGAACAGCTTAAAAAGAGAATCCTAATGTGATTTCTTTATAATGGGTGTGTTCCTTATCTTATCCTAGTGTCTAAACTCTTCTCCATGCCTGGAACCCCAAATAATATTACTTTACGTGCTAAGGGGTATCTAGAGAGTGGGATAGGTTTAATAACTACCCTAACCCTAACGCGTACCCTAAACCTAACCCCTACCCTAACCCTAACACGTACCCTAATCCTAACCCATACCCTAAACCGAGCCCGAACCCTAACAGTACCCATAACCCAAACCCTAACCCATACCCTACGCCATAGCCGAACCCCTCCACGAACCTGTATCCTAAGACGAACCCTAAGCCTAACCCTCACCCTAAGCCTAACCCTAGGCTACCCTTGACTGCTTCAGCCTGCAATAGATTTCCTGAGCACTAGTGTTTTAAGGAAGTGGTTAAAAAGAGAATCCTAATGTGACTTCTTTATAATGGGTGTGTTCCTTATCTTATCCTAGTTTCTAAACTCTTCTCCATGGCTGGACCCCCAAATAATATTCCTTTACGTGCTAAGGGGTATCTAGAGAGTGGGATAGGTTTAATAACTACCCTAACCCTAACCCCTACCCTAACCCTAACACGTACCCTAATCCTAACCCGTACCCTAAACCGAGCCCTAACCCTAACACTAACCCTAACCCTAACCCATACCCTACGCCGTACCCGAAACCCTCCCCTAACCCGTACCCTAAGCCTAACCCTAACCCTAGGCTACCATTGACTGCTTCTGCCTCCAATAGATTTCCTAAGCACTAGTGTTTTAAGGAACAGCTTAAAAAGAGAATCCTAATGTCATTTCTTTATAATGGGTGTGTTCCTTATCTTATCCTAGTGTCTAAACTCTTCTCCATGGCTGGACCCCCAAATAATATTCCTTTACGTGCTAAGGGGTATCTAGAGAGTGGGATTGGTTTAATAACTATCCTAACCCTAACGCGTACCCCAACCCTAACCCCTACCCGAACCCTAACACGTACCCTAATCCTAACCCGTACCCTAAACCGAGCCCTAACCCTAACACTAACCCTAACCCTAACCCTAACCCATACCCTACGCCGTACCCGAAACCCTCCCCGAACCCGTACCCTAAGCCGTACCCTAACCCTAACCCTAAGCCTAACCCTAACCCTAGGCTACCCTTGACCGCTTCTGCCTCCAATAGATTTCCTAAGCACTAGTGTTTTAAGGAACATCTTAAAAAGAGAATCCTAATGTGATTTCTTTATAATGGGTGTGTTCCTTATCTTATCCTAGTGTCTAAACTCTTCTCCATGGTGGGACCCCCAAATAATATTCCTTTACGTGCTAAGGGGTATCTAGAGAGTGGGATAGGTTTAATAACTACACTAACCCTAACACATACCCTAACCCTAACCCCTACCCTAACCCTAATACGTACCCAAATACTAACCCGTACCCTAAACCGAGCCCTAACCCTAACACTAACCCTAACCCTAAACCTTACCCTACGCCATACCCGAACCCCTCCCCGAACCCATACCCTAAGCTGTACCCTAAGCCTAACCCTAACACTAGGTTACCCTTGACTGCTTCTGCCTCCAATAGATTTCCTAAGCACTAGTGTTTTAAGGAACAGCTTAAAAAGAGAATCCTAATGTGACTTCTTTATAATGGGTGTGTTCCTTATCTTATCCTAGTTTCTAAACTCTTCTCCATGGCTGGACCCCCAAATAATATTCCTTTACGTGCTAAGGGGTATCTAGAGAGTGGGATAGGTTTAATAACTATCCTAACCCTAACGCGTACCCTAACCCTAACCCCTACCCTAACCCTAACACGTACCCTAATCCTAACCCGTACCCTAAACCAAGCCCTAACCCTAACACTAACCCTAACCCTAACCCATACCCTACGCCGTACCCGAAACCCTCCCCTAACCCGTACCCGAGGCCGTACCCTAAGCCTAACCCTAACCCTAGGCTACCATTGACTGCTTCTGCCTCCAATAGATTTCCTAAGCACTAGTGTTTTAAGGAACAGCTTAAAAAGAGAATCCTAATGTCATTTCTTTATAATGGGTGTGTTCCTTATCTTATCCTAGTGTCTAAACTCTTCTCCATGGCTGGACCCCCAAATAATATTCCTTTACGTGCTAAGGGGTATCTAGAGAGTGGGATTGGTTTAATAACTATCCTAACCCTAACGCGTACCCCAACCCTAACCCCTACCCTAACCCTAACACGTACCCTAATCCTAACCCGTGCCCTAAACCGAGCCCTAACCCTAACACTAACCCTAACCCTAACCCTAACACATACCCTATGCCGTACCCGAAACCCTCCCCGAACCCGTACCCTAAGCCGTACCCTAACCCTAACCCTAAGCCTAACCCTAACCCTAGGCTACCCTTGACCGCTTCTGCCTCCAATAGATTTCCTAAGCACTAGTGTTTTAAGGAACATCTTAAAAAGAGAATCCTAATGTGATTTCTTTATAATGGGTGTGTTCCTTATCTTATCCTAGTGTCTAAACTCTTCTCCATGGTGGGACCCCCAAATAATATTCCTTTACGTGCTAAGGGGTATCTAGAGAGTGGGATAGGTTTAATAACTACACTAACCCTAACACATACCCTAACCCCTACCCTAACCCTAACACGTACCCAAATACTAATCCGTACCCTAAACCGAGCCCTAACCCTAACACTAACCCTAACCCTAAACCTTACCCTACGCCGTACCCGAACCCCTCCCCGAACCCATACCCTAAGCTGTACCCTAAGCCTAACCCTAACACTAGGCTACCCTTGACTGCTTCTGCCTCCAATAGATTTCCTAAGCACTAGTGTTTTAAGGAACAGCTTAAAAAGAGAATCCTAATGTGATTTCTTTATAATGGATGTGTTCCTTATCCTATCCTAGTGTCTAAACTCTTCTCCATGGCTGGACCCCCAAATAATATTCCTTTACGTGCTAAGGGGTATCTAGAGAGTGGGATAGGTTTAATAACTACCCTAACCCTAACACGTACCCTAACCCTAACACCCACCCTAACCCTAACACGTACACTAATCCTAACCCATACCCTAAACCGAGCCCTCACCCTAACACTAACCCTAACCCATACCCTACGCCGTATCCGAAACCCTCCCCGAACCCCTACCCTTAGCTGTACCCTAAGCTTAACCCTAAGCCTAACCCTAACCCTAGGCTACCCTTGACTGCTTCTGCCTCCAATAGATTTCCTAAGCACTAGTGTTTTAAGGAATAGCTTAAAAAGAGAATCCTAATGTGATTTATTTATAATGGGTGTGTTCCTTATCTTATCGTAATGTCTAAACTCTTCTCCATGGCTGGACCCCCAAATAATATTCCTTTACGTGTTAAGGGGTATCTAGAGAGTGGGATAGGTTTAATAACTACCCTAACCCTAACACGTACCCTAACCCTAACCCCTACCCTAACACTAACATGTACCCTAAACCTAACCCGTACCGTAAACCGAGCCCTAACCCTAACACTAACCCTAACCCTAACACTAACCCATACCCTACGCCGTACCCGAATCCCTCCCCGAACCCGTACCCTAAGCCGTACCCTAACCCTAACCCTAAGCCTAACCCTAACCCTAGGCTACCCTTGACTGCTTCTGCCTCTGATAGATTTCCTAAGCACTAGTGTTTTAAGGAACAGCTTAAAGAGAGAATCCTAATGTGATTTCTTTATAATGGGTGTGTTCCTTGTCTTATCCTAGTGTCTAAACTCTTCTCCATGGCTGGACGCCCAAATAATATTCCTTTACTTGCTAAGGGGCATCTAGAGAGTGGGATAGGTTTAATAACTACCCTAACCCTAACGCCTACCCTAACCCTAACCCCTACCCTAACCCTAACACGTACCCTAATCCTAACCCATACCCTAAACCGAGCCCGAACCCTAACAGTACCCCTAAACCTAACCCTAACCCATACATTATGCCATACACGAACCCCTCCCCGAACCCGTATCCTAAGCCGTACCCTAAGCCTAACCCTCACCCTAAGCATAACCCTAGGCTACCCTTGACTGCTTCAGCCTGCAATAGATTTCCTAAGCACTAGTGTTTTAAGGAAGAGGTTAAAAAGAGAATCCTAATGTGATTTCTTTATAATGGGTGTGTTCCTTATCTTATCCTAGTGTCTAAAGTCTTCTCCATGGCTGGACGCCCAAATAATGTTCCTTTACGTGCTAAGGGGTACCTAGAGAGTGGGATAGGTTTAATAACTACCCTAACCCTAACGCGTACCCTAACCCTAACCCCTACGCTAACCCTAACACGTACCCTAATCCTAACCCGTATCCTAAACCGAGCCCTAACCCTAACACTAAACCTAACCCTAACCCTAAACCATACCCTACGCCGTACCCGAACCCCTCCCCGAACACGTACCCTAAGCCGTACCCTAAGCCTAACCCTAAGCCTAACCCTAACCCTAGGCTACCCTTGACTGCTTCTGCCTCCAATAGATTTCCTAAGCACTAGTGTTTTAAGGAACAGCTTAGAAAGAGAATCCTAATGTCATTTCTTTATAATGGGTGTGTTCCTTATCTTATCCTAGTGTCTAAACTCTTCTCCATGGCTGGACCCCCAAATAATATTCCTTTACGTGCTAAGGGGTATCTAGAGAGTGGGATAGTTTTAATAACTACCCTAACGCTAACACGTACCCTAACCCTAACCCCTACCCTAAACCTAACACGTACCCTAATCCTAACCCGTACCCTAAACCGAGCCCTAACCTAACACTAACCATAAACCTAACCCTAAACCATACCCTATGCCGTACACGAACCCCTCCCCGAACCGTACCCTAAGCCGTACCCAACCCCTAACCCTCACCCTAACCCTAACCCTAAGCTACCCTTGACTGCTTCTGCCTCCAATATATTTCCTAAGCACTAGTGTTTTAAGGAACAGCTTAAAAAGAGAATCCTAATGTGATTTCTTTATAATGGCTGTGTTCCTTATCCTATCTTAGTGTCTAAACTCTTTTCCATGGCTGGACCCCCAAATAATATTCCTTTACGTGCTAAGGGGTATCTAGAGAGTGGGATAGGTTTAATAACTATCCTAAACCTAACACGTACCCTAACCCTAACCCCTACCCTAACCCTAACACGTACACTAATCCTAACCCGTACCCTAAACCGAGCCCTAACCCTAACACTAAACCTAACCCTAACCCTAACACATACCCTACGCCGTACCCGAACCCCTTCCCGAACCGGTACCCTAAGCCGTACCCTAAGCCTAATCCTCACCCTAACCCTAACCCTAGGCTACCCTTGACCGCTTCTGCCTCCAATAGATTTCCTAAGCACTAGTGTTTTAAGGAACATCTTAAAAAGAGAATCCTAATGTGATTTCTTTATAATGGGTGTGTTCCTTATCTTATCCTAGTGTCTAAACTCTTCTCCATGGTGGGACACCCAAATAATATTCCTTTACGTGCTAAGGGGTATCTAGAGAGTGGAATAGGTTTAATAACTACACTAACCCTAACACATATCCTAACCCTAACCCCTACCCTAACCCTAACACGTACCCAAATACTAACCCGTACCCTAAACCGAGCCCTAACCCTAACACTAACCCTAACTCTAAACCTTACCCTACGCCGTACCCGAACCCCTCCCCGAACCCATACCCTAAGCTGTACCCTAAGCCTAACCCTTACCCTAGGCTACCCTTGACCGCTTCTGCCTCCAATAGATTTCCTAAGCACTAGTGTTTTAAGGAACATCTTAATAAGAGAATCCTAATGTGATTTCTTTATAATGGGTGTGTTCCTTATCTTATCCTAGTGTCTAAACTCTTCTCCATGGTGGGACCCCCAAATAATATTCCTTCACGTGCTAAGGGGTATCTAGAGAGTGGGATAGGTTTAATAACTACACTAACCCTAACACATACCCTAACCCTAACCCCTACCCTAACCCTAACACGTACCCAAATACTAATCCGTACCCTAAACCGAGCCCTAACCCTAACACTAACCCTAACCCTAAACCTTACTCTACGCCGTACCCGAACCCCTCCCCGAACCCATACCCTAAGCTGTACCCTAAGCCTAACCCTAACACTAGGCTACCCTTGACTGCTTCTGCCTCCAATAGATTTCCTAAGCACTAGTGTTTTAAGGAACAGCTTAAAAAGAGAATCCTAATGTGATTTCTTTATAATGGATGTGTTCCTTATCCTATCCTAGTGTCTAAACTCTTCTCCATGGCTGGACCCCCAAATAATATTCCTTTACGTGCTAAGGGGTATCTAGAGAGTGGGATAGGTTTAATAACTACCCTAACCCTAACACGTACCCTAACCCTAACACCCACCCTAACCCTAACACGTACACTAATCCTAACCCATACCCTAAACCGAGCCCTCACCCTAACACTAACCCTAACCCATACCCTACGCCGTATCCGAAACCCTCCCCGAACCCCTACCCTTAGCTGTACCCTAAGCTTAACCCTAAGCCTAACCCTAACCCTAGGCTACCCTTGACTGCTTCTGCCTCCAATAGATTTCCTAAGCACTAGTGTTTTAAGGAATAGCTTAAAAAGAGAATCCTAATGTGATTTATTTATAATGGGTGTGTTCCTTATCTTATCGTAATGTCTAAACTCTTCTCCATGGCTGGACCCCCAAATAATATTCCTTTACGTGTTAAGGGGTATCTAGAGAGTGGGATAGGTTTAATAACTACCCTAACCCTAACACGTACCCTAACCCTAACCCCTACCCTAACACTAACATGTACCCTAAACCTAACCCGTACCCTAAACCGAGCCCTAACCCTAACACTAACCCTAACCCTAACACTAACCCATACCCTACGCCGTACCCGAATCCCTCCCCGAACCCGTACCCTAAGCCGTACCCTAACCCTAACCCTAAGCCTAACCCTAACCCTAGGCTACCCTTGACTGCTTCTGCCTCTAATAGATTTCCTAAGCACTAGTGTTTTAAGGAACAGCTTAAAAAGAGAATCCTAATGTGATTTCTTTATAATGGGTGTGTTCCTTATCTTATCCTAGTGTCTAAACTCTTCTCCATGGCTGGACGCCCAAATAATATTCCTTTACTTGCTAAGGGGCATCTAGAGAGTGGGATAGGTTTAATAACTACCCTAACCCTAACGCCTACCCTAACCCTAACCCCTACCCTAACCCTAACACGTACCCTAATCCTAACCCATACCCTAAACCGAGCCCGAACCCTAACAGTACCCATAACCCAAACCCTAACCCATACCCTACGCCATAGCCGAACCCCTCCACGAACCTGTATCCTAAGACGAACCCTAAGCCTAACCCTCACCCTAAGCCTAACCCTAGGCTACCCTTGACTGCTTCAGCCTGCAATAGATTTCCTGAGCACTAGTGTTTTAAGGAAGTGGTTAAAAAGAGAATCCTAATGTGACTTCTTTATAATGGGTGTGTTCCTTATCTTATCCTAGTTTCTAAACTCTTCTCCATGGCTGGACCCCCAAATAATATTCCTTTACGTGCTAAGGGGTATCTAGAGAGTGGGATAGGTTTAATAACTACCCTAACCCTAACCCCTACCCTAACCCTAACACTTACCCTAATCCTAACCCGTACCCTAAACCGAGCCCTAACCCTAACACTAACCCTAACCCTAACCCATACCCTACGCCGTACCCGAAACCCTCCCCTAACCCGTACCCTAAGCCTAACCCTAACCCTAGGCTACCATTGACTGCTTCTGCCTCCAATAGATTTCCTAAGCACTAGTGTTTTAAGGAACAGCTTAAAAAGAGAATCCTCATGTCATTTCTTTATAATGGGTGTGTTCCTTATCTTATCCTAGTGTCTAAACTCTTCTCCATGGCTGGACCCCCAAATAATATTCCTTTACGTGCTAAGGGGTATCTAGAGAGTGGGGTTGGTTTAATAACTATCCTAACCCTAACGCGTACCCCAACCCTAACCCCTACCCGAACCCTAACACGTACCCTAATCCTAACCCGTACCCTAAACCGAGCCCTAACCCTAACACTAACCCTAACCCTAACCCTAACACATACCCTACGCCGTACCCGAAACCCTCCCCGAACCCGTACCCTAAGCCGTACCCTAACCCTAACCCTAAGCCTAACCCTAACCCTAGGCTACCCTTGACCGCTTCTGCCTCCAATAGATTTCCTAAGCACTAGTGTTTTAAGGAACATCTTAAAAAGAGAATCCTAATGTGATTTCTTTATAATGGGTGTGTTCCTTATCTTATCCTAGTGTCTAAACTCTTCTCCATGGTGGGACCCCCAAATAATATTCCTTTACGTGCTAAGGGGTATCTAGAGAGTGGGATAGGTTTAATAACTACACTAACCCTAACACATACCCTAACCCTAACCCCTACCCTAACCCTAACACGTACCCAAATACTAACCCGTACCCAAACCGAGCCCTAACCCTAACACTAACCCTAACCCTAAACCTTACCCTACGCCATACCCGAACCCCTCCCCGAACCCATACCCTAAGCTGTACCCTAAGCCTAACCCTAACACTAGGCTACCCTTGACTGCTTCTGCCTCCAATAGATTTCCTAAGCACTAGTGTTTTAAGGAACAGCTTAAAAAGAGAATCCTAATGTGACTTCTTTATAATGGGTGTGTTCCTTATCTTATCCTAGTTTCTAAACTCTTCTCCATGGCTGGACCCCCAAATAATATTCCTTTACGTGCTAAGGGGTATCTAGAGAGTGGGATAGGTTTAATAACTACCCTAACCCTAACGCGTACCCTAACCCTAACCCCTACCCTAACCCTAACACGTACCCTAATCCTAACCCGTACCCTAAACCAAGCCCTAACCCTAACACTAACCCTAACCCTAACCCATACCCTACGCCGTACCCGAAACCCTCCCCTAACCCGTACCCGAGGCCGTACCCTAAGCCTAACCCTAACCCTAGGCTACCATTGACTGCTTCTGCCTCCAATAGATTTCCTAAGCACTAGTGTTTTAAGGAACAGCTTAAAAAGAGAATCCTAATGTCATTTCTTTATAATGGGTGTGTTCCTTATCTTATCCTAGTGTCTAAACTCTTCTCCATGGCTGGACCCCCAAATAATATTCCTTTACGTGCTAAGGGGTATCTAGAGAGTGGGATTGGTTTAATAACTATCCTAACCCTAACGCGTACCCAACCCTAACCCCTACCCTAACCCTAACACGTACCCTAATCCTAACCCGTACCCTAAACCGAGCCCTAACCCTAACACTAACCCTAACCCTAACCCTAACCCATACCCTACGCCGTACCCGAAACCCTCCCCGAACCCGTACCCTAAGCCGTACCCTAACCCTAACCCTAAGCCTAACCCTAACCCTAGGCTACCCTTGACCGCTTCTGCCTCCAATAGATTTCCTAAGCACTAGTGTTTTAAGGAACATCTTAAAAAGAGAATCCTAATGTGATTTCTTTATAATGGGTGTGTTCCTTATCTTATCCTAGTGTCTAAACTCTTCTCCATGGTGGGACCCCCAAATAATATTCCTTTACGTGCTAAGGGGTATCTAGAGAGTGGGATAGGTTTAATAACTACACTAAACCTAACACATACCCTAACCCTAACCCCTACCCTAACCCTAACACGTACCCAAATACTAACCCGTACCCTAAACCGAGCCCTAACCCTAACACTAACCCTAAACATAAACCTTACCCTACGCCGTACCCGAACCCCTCCCCGAACCCATACCCTAAGCTGTACCCTAAGCCTAACCCTAACCCTAGGCTACCCTTGACTGCTTCTGCCTCCAATAGATTCCCTAAGCACTAGTGTTTTAAGGAACAGCTTAAAAAGAGAATCCTAATGTGATTTCTTTATAATGGATGTGTTCCTTATCCTATCCTAGTTTCTAAACTCTTCTCCATGGCTGGACCCCCAAATAATATTCCTTTACGTGCTAAGGGGTATCTAGAGAGTGGGATAGGTTTAATAACTACCCTAACCCTAACACGTACCCTAACCCTAACACCCACCCTAACCCTAACACGTACACTAATCCTAACCCATACCCTAAACCGAGCCCTCACCCTAACACTAACCCTAACCCATACCCTACGCCGTATCCGAAACCCTCCCCGAACCCCTACCCTTAGCTGTACCCTAAGCCTAACCCTAAGCCTAACGCTAACCCTAGGCTACCCTTGACTGCTTCTGCCTCCAATAGATTTCCTAAGCACTAGTGTTTTAAGGAACAACTTAAAAAGAGAATCCTAATGTGATTTCTTTATAATGGGTGTGTTCCTTATCTTATCCTAGTGTCTAAACTCTTCTCCTTGGTGGGACCCCCAAATAATATTCCTTTACGTGCTAAGGGGTATCTAGAGAGTGGGATAGGTTTAATAACTACACTAACCCTAACACATACCCTAACCCTAACCCCTACCCTCACCCTAACACGTACCCAAATCCTAACCAGTACCCTAAACAGAGCCCTAACCCTAACACTAACCCTAACCCTAAACCTTACCCTACGCCGTACCCGAACCCCTCCCCGAACCCATACCCTAAGCTGTACCCTAAGCCTAACCCTAACACTAGGCTACCCTTGACTGCTTCTGCCTCCAATAGATTTCCTAAGCACTAGTGTTTTAAGGAACAGCTTAAAAAGAGAATCCTAATGTGATTTCTTTATAATGGATGTGTTCCTTATCCTATCCTAGTGTCTAAACTCTTCTCCATGGCTGGACCCCGAAATAATATTCCTTTACGTGCTAAGGGGTATCTAGAGAGTGGGATAGGTTTAATAACTACCCTAACCCTAACACGTACCCTAACCCTAACACCCACCCTAACCCTAACACGTACACTAATCCTAACCCATACCCTAAACCGAGCCCTCACCCTAACACTAACCCTAACCCTTACCCTAACACATACCCTACGCCATACCCGAACCCGAAGCCGAAACCTTACCCTAAGCCGTAACCTAACCCTAACCCTAACCCTAACCCTAAGCTACCCTTGACTGCTTCTGCCTCCAATAATTTTCTTAAGCACTAGTGTTTTAAGGAACTGCTTAAAAAGAGGATCGTAATGTGATTTCTTTATAATGGGTGTGTTCCTTATCTTGTCCTAGTGTCTAAACTCTTCTGCATGGCTGGACCCCCAAATAATATTCCTTGACGTGGTAAGCGGTATCGAGAGAGTGGGATAGGTTTAATAACTACCCTAAACCTAACGCGTACCCTAACCCGAACCACTTCGCTAACCCTAACACGTACACTAATCCTAACCCATACCCTAAACCGAGCCCTAACCCTAACACTAACCCTAACCCATACCCTACGCCGTATCCGAACCCCTCCCCGAACCCCTACCCTTAGCTGTACCCTAAGCCTAACCCTAAGCCTAACCCTAACCCTAGGCTACCCTTGACTGCTTCTGCCTCCAATAGATTTCCTAAGCACTAGTGTTTTAAGGAATAGCTTAAAAAGAGAATCCTAATGTGATTTATTTATAATGGGTGTGTTCCTTATCTTATCGTAATGTCTAAACTCTTCTCCATGGCTGGACCCCCAAATAATATTCCTTTACGTGTTAAGGGGTATCTAGAGAGTGGGATAGGTTTAATAACTACCCTAACCCTAACACGTACCCTAACCCTAACCCCTACCCTAACACTAACATGTACCCTAAACCTAACCCGTACCCTAAACCGAGCCCTAACCCTAACACTAACCCTAACCCTAACACTAACCCATACCCTACGCCGTACCCGAATCCCTCCCCGAACCCGTACCCTAAGCCGTACCCTAACCCTAACCCTAAGCCTAACCCTAACCCTAGGCTACCCTTGACTGCTTCTGCCTCCAATAGATTTCCTAAGCACTAGTGTTTTAAGGAACAGCTTAAAAAGAGAATCCTAATGTGATTTCTTTATAATGGGTGTGTTCCTTATCTTATCCTAGTGTCTAAACTCTTCTCCATGGCTGGACGCCCAAATAATATTTCTTTACGTGCTAAGGGGCATCTAGAGAGTGGGATAGGTTTAATAACTACCCTAACCCTAACGCGTACCCTAACCCTAACCCCTACCCTAACCCTAACACGTACCCTAATCCAAACCCATACCCTAAACCGAGCCCGAACCCTAACAGTACCCCTAAACCTAACCCTAACCCATACATTATGCCATACCCGAACCCCTCCCCGAACCCGTATGCTAAACCGTACCCTAAGCCTAACCCTCACCCTAAGCCTAACCCTAGGCTACCCTTGACTGCTTCAGCCTGCAATAGATTTCCTGAGCACTAGTGTTTTAAGGAAGAGGTTAAAAAGAGAATCCTAAAGTGATTTCTTTATAATGGGTGTGTTCCTTATCTTATCCTAGTGTCTAAAGTCTTCTCCATGGCTGGACGCCCAAATAATGTTCCTTTACGTGCTAAGGTGTACCTAGAGAGTGGGATAGGTTTAATAACTACCCTAACCCTAACGCGTACCCTAACCCTAACCCCTACGCTAACCCTAACACGTACCCTAATCCTAACCCGTATCCTAAACCGAGCCCTAACCCTAACACTAAACCTAACCCTAACCCTAAACCATACCCTACGCCGTACACGAACCCCTCCCCGAACCCGTACCCTAAGCCGTACCCTAAGCCTAACCCTAAGCCTCACCCTAACCCTAGGCTACCCTTGACTGCTTCTGCCTCCAATAGATTTCCTAAGCACTAGTGTTTTAAGGAACAGCTTAGAAAGAGAATCCTAATGTCATTTCTTTATAATGGGTGTGTTCCTTATCTTATCCTAGTGTCTAAACTCTTCTCCATGGCTGGACCCCCAAATAATATCCCTTTACGTGCTAAGGGGTATCTAGAGAGTGGGATAGTTTTAATAACTACCCTAACGCTAACACGTACCCTAACCCTAACCCCTACCCTAAACCTAACACGTACCCTAATCCTAACCCGTACCCTAAACCGAGCCCTAACCTAACACTAACCCTAACCCTAACCCTAACCCATACCCTATGCCGTACACGAACCCCTCCCCGAACCGTACCCTAAGCCGTACCCAACCCCTAACCCTCACCCTAACCCTAACCCTAAGCTACCCTTGACTGCTTCTGCCTCCAATAGATTTCCTAAGCACTAGTGTTTTAAGGAACAGCTTAAAAAGAGAATCCTAATGTGATTTCTTTATAATGGGTGTGTTCCTTATCTTATCCTAGTGTCTAAACTCTTCTCCATGCCTGGAACCCCAAATAATATTACTTTACGTGCTAAGGGGTATCTAGAGAGTGGGATAGGTTTAATAACTACCCTAACCCTAACGCGTACCCTAAACCTAACCCCTACCCTAACCCTAACACGTACCCTAATCCTAACCCATACCCTAAACCGAGCCCGAACCCTAACAGTACCCATAACCCAAACCCTAACCCATACCCTACGCCATAGCCGAACCCCTCCACGAACCTGTATCCTAAGACGAACCCTAAGCCTAACCCTCACCCTAAGCCTAACCCTAGGCTACCCTTGACTGCTTCAGCCTGCAATAGATTTCCTGAGCACTAGTGTTTTAAGGAAGTGGTTAAAAAGAGAATCCTAATGTGACTTCTTTATAATGGGTGTGTTCCTTATCTTATCCTAGTTTCTAAACTCTTCTCCATGGCTGGACCCCCAAATAATATTCCTTTACGTGCTAAGGGGTATCTAGAGAGTGGGATAGGTTTAATAACTACCCTAACCCTAACCCCTACCCTAACCCTAACACGTACCCTAATCCTAACCCGTACCCTAAACCGAGCCCTAACCCTAACACTAACCCTAACCCTAACCCATACCCTACGCCGTACCCGAAACCCTCCCCTAACCCGTACCCTAAGCCTAACCCTAACCCTAGGCTACCATTGACTGCTTCTGCCTCCAATAGATTTCCTAAGCACTAGTGTTTTAAGGAACAGCTTAAAAAGAGAATCCTAATGTCATTTCTTTATAATGGGTGTGTTCCTTATCTTATCCTAGTGTCTAAACTCTTCTCCATGGCTGGACCCCCAAATAATATTCCTTTACGTGCTAAGGGGTATCTAGAGAGTGGGATTGGTTTAATAACTATCCTAACCCTAACGCGTACCCCAACCCTAACCCCTACCCGAACCCTAACACGTACCCTAATCCTAACCCGTACCCTAAACCGAGCCCTAACCCTAACACTAACCCTAACCCTAACCCTAACCCATACCCTACGCCGTACCCGAAACCCTCCCCGAACCCGTACCCTAAGCCGTACCCTAACCCTAACCCTAAGCCTAACCCTAACCCTAGGCTACCCTTGACCGCTTCTGCCTCCAATAGATTTCCTAAGCACTAGTGTTTTAAGGAACATCTTAAAAAGAGAATCCTAATGTGATTTCTTTATAATGGGTGTGTTCCTTATCTTATCCTAGTGTCTAAACTCTTCTCCATGGTGGGACCCCCAAATAATATTCCTTTACGTGCTAAGGGGTATCTAGAGAGTGGGATAGGTTTAATAACTACACTAACCCTAACACATACCCTAACCCTAACCCCTACCCTAACCCTAATACGTACCCAAATACTAACCCGTACCCTAAACCGAGCCCTAACCCTAACACTAACCCTAACCCTAAACCTTACCCTACGCCATACCCGAACCCCTCCCCGAACCCATACCCTAAGCTGTACCCTAAGCCTAACCCTAACACTAGGTTACCCTTGACTGCTTCTGCCTCCAATAGATTTCCTAAGCACTAGTGTTTTAAGGAACAGCTTAAAAAGAGAATCCTAATGTGACTTCTTTATAATGGGTGTGTTCCTTATCTTATCCTAGTTTCTAAACTCTTCTCCATGGCTGGACCCCCAAATAATATTCCTTTACGTGCTAAGGGGTATCTAGAGAGTGGGATAGGTTTAATAACTATCCTAACCCTAACGCGTACCCTAACCCTAACCCCTACCCTAACCCTAACACGTACCCTAATCCTAACCCGTACCCTAAACCAAGCCCTAACCCTAACACTAACCCTAACCCTAACCCATACCCTACGCCGTACCCGAAACCCTCCCCTAACCCGTACCCGAGGCCGTACCCTAAGCCTAACCCTAACCCTAGGCTACCATTGACTGCTTCTGCCTCCAATAGATTTCCTGAGCACTAGTGTTTTAAGGAAGAGGTTAAAAAGAGAATCCTAAAGTGATTTCTTTATAATGGGTGTGTTCCTTATCTTATCCTAGTGTCTAAAGTCTTCTCCATGGCTGGACGCCCAAATAATGTTCCTTTACGTGCTAAGGTGTACCTAGAGAGTGGGATAGGTTTAATAACTACCCTAACCCTAACGCGTACCCTAACCCTAACCCCTACGCTAACCCTAACACGTACCCTAATCCTAACCCGTATCCTAAACCGAGCCCTAACCCTAACACTAAACCTAACCCTAACCCTAAACCATACCCTACGCCGTACACGAACCCCTCCCCGAACCCGTACCCTAAGCCGTACCCTAAGCCTAACCCTAAGCCTCACCCTAACCCTAGGCTACCCTTGACTGCTTCTGCCTCCAATAGATTTCCTAAGCACTAGTGTTTTAAGGAACAGCTTAGAAAGAGAATCCTAATGTCATTTCTTTATAATGGGTGTGTTCCTTATCTTATCCTAGTGTCTAAACTCTTCTCCATGGCTGGACCCCCAAATAATATCCCTTTACGTGCTAAGGGGTATCTAGAGAGTGGGATAGTTTTAATAACTACCCTAACGCTAACACGTACCCTAACCCTAACCCCTACCCTAAACCTAACACGTACCCTAATCCTAACCCGTACCCTAAACCGAGCCCTAACCTAACACTAACCCTAACCCTAACCCTAACCCATACCCTATGCCGTACACGAACCCCTCCCCGAACCGTACCCTAAGCCGTACCCAACCCCTAACCCTCACCCTAACCCTAACCCTAAGCTACCCTTGACTGCTTCTGCCTCCAATAGATTTCCTAAGCACTAGTGTTTTAAGGAACAGCTTAAAAAGAGAATCCTAATGTGATTTCTTTATAATGGGTGTGTTCCTTATCTTATCCTAGTGTCTAAACTCTTCTCCATGCCTGGAACCCCAAATAATATTACTTTACGTGCTAAGGGGTATCTAGAGAGTGGGATAGGTTTAATAACTACCCTAACCCTAACGCGTACCCTAAACCTAACCCCTACCCTAACCCTAACACGTACCCTAATCCTAACCCATACCCTAAACCGAGCCCGAACCCTAACAGTACCCATAACCCAAACCCTAACCCATACCCTACGCCATAGCCGAACCCCTCCACGAACCTGTATCCTAAGACGAACCCTAAGCCTAACCCTCACCCTAAGCCTAACCCTAGGCTACCCTTGACTGCTTCAGCCTGCAATAGATTTCCTGAGCACTAGTGTTTTAAGGAAGTGGTTAAAAAGAGAATCCTAATGTGACTTCTTTATAATGGGTGTGTTCCTTATCTTATCCTAGTTTCTAAACTCTTCTCCATGGCTGGACCCCCAAATAATATTCCTTTACGTGCTAAGGGGTATCTAGAGAGTGGGATAGGTTTAATAACTACCCTAACCCTAACCCCTACCCTAACCCTAACACGTACCCTAATCCTAACCCGTACCCTAAACCGAGCCCTAACCCTAACACTAACCCTAACCCTAACCCATACCCTACGCCGTACCCGAAACCCTCCCCTAACCCGTACCCTAAGCCTAACCCTAACCCTAGGCTACCATTGACTGCTTCTGCCTCCAATAGATTTCCTAAGCACTAGTGTTTTAAGGAACAGCTTAAAAAGAGAATCCTAATGTCATTTCTTTATAATGGGTGTGTTCCTTATCTTATCCTAGTGTCTAAACTCTTCTCCATGGCTGGACCCCCAAATAATATTCCTTTACGTGCTAAGGGGTATCTAGAGAGTGGGATTGGTTTAATAACTATCCTAACCCTAACGCGTACCCCAACCCTAACCCCTACCCGAACCCTAACACGTACCCTAATCCTAACCCGTACCCTAAACCGAGCCCTAACCCTAACACTAACCCTAACCCTAACCCTAACCCATACCCTACGCCGTACCCGAAACCCTCCCCGAACCCGTACCCTAAGCCGTACCCTAACCCTAACCCTAAGCCTAACCCTAACCCTAGGCTACCCTTGACCGCTTCTGCCTCCAATAGATTTCCTAAGCACTAGTGTTTTAAGGAACATCTTAAAAAGAGAATCCTAATGTGATTTCTTTATAATGGGTGTGTTCCTTATCTTATCCTAGTGTCTAAACTCTTCTCCATGGTGGGACCCCCAAATAATATTCCTTTACGTGCTAAGGGGTATCTAGAGAGTGGGATAGGTTTAATAACTACACTAACCCTAACACATACCCTAACCCTAACCCCTACCCTAACCCTAATACGTACCCAAATACTAACCCGTACCCTAAACCGAGCCCTAACCCTAACACTAACCCTAACCCTAAACCTTACCCTACGCCATACCCGAACCCCTCCCCGAACCCATACCCTAAGCTGTACCCTAAGCCTAACCCTAACACTAGGTTACCCTTGACTGCTTCTGCCTCCAATAGATTTCCTAAGCACTAGTGTTTTAAGGAACAGCTTAAAAAGAGAATCCTAATGTGACTTCTTTATAATGGGTGTGTTCCTTATCTTATCCTAGTTTCTAAACTCTTCTCCATGGCTGGACCCCCAAATAATATTCCTTTACGTGCTAAGGGGTATCTAGAGAGTGGGATAGGTTTAATAACTATCCTAACCCTAACGCGTACCCTAACCCTAACCCCTACCCTAACCCTAACACGTACCCTAATCCTAACCCGTACCCTAAACCAAGCCCTAACCCTAACACTAACCCTAACCCTAACCCATACCCTACGCCGTACCCGAAACCCTCCCCTAACCCGTACCCGAGGCCGTACCCTAAGCCTAACCCTAACCCTAGGCTACCATTGACTGCTTCTGCCTCCAATAGATTTCCTAAGCACTAGTGTTTTAAGGAACAGCTTAAAAAGAGAATCCTAATGTCATTTCTTTATAATGGGTGTGTTCCTTATCTTATCCTAGTGTCTAAACTCTTCTCCATGGCTGGACCCCCAAATAATATTCCTTTACGTGCTAAGGGGTATCTAGAGAGTGGGATTGGTTTAATAACTATCCTAACCCTAACGCGTACCCCAACCCTAACCCCTACCCTAACCCTAACACGTACCCTAATCCTAACCCGTGCCCTAAACCGAGCCCTAACCCTAACACTAACCCTAACCCTAACCCTAACACATACCCTATGCCGTACCCGAAACCCTCCCCGAACCCGTACCCTAAGCGGTACCCTAACCCTAACCCTAAGCCTAACCCTAACCCTAGGCTACCCTTGACCGCTTCTGCCTCCAATAGATTTCCTAAGCACTAGTGTTTTAAGGAACATCTTAAAAAGAGAATCCTAATGTGATTTCTTTATAATGGGTGTGTTCCTTATCTTATCCTAGTGTCTAAACTCTTCTCCATGGTGGGACCCCCAAATAATATTCCTTTACGTGCTAAGGGGTATCTAGAGAGTGGGATAGGTTTAATAACTACACTAACCCTAACACATACCCTAACCCCTACCCTAACCCTAACACGTACCCAAATACTAATCCGTACCCTAAACCGAGCCCTAACCCTAACACTAACCCTAACCCTAAACCTTACCCTACGCCGTACCCGAACCCCTCCCCGAACCCATACCCTAAGCTGTACCCTAAGCCTAACCCTAACACTAGGCTACCCTTGACTGCTTCTGCCTCCAATAGATTTCCTAAGCACTAGTGTTTTAAGGAACAGCTTAAAAAGAGAATCCTAATGTGATTTCTTTATAATGGATGTGTTCCTTATCCTATCCTAGTGTCTAAACTCTTCTCCATGGCTGGACCCCCAAATAATATTCCTTTACGTGCTAAGGGGTATCTAGAGAGTGGGATAGGTTTAATAACTACCCTAACCCTAACACGTACCCTAACCCTAACACCCACCCTAACCCTAACACGTACACTAATCCTAACCCATACCCTAAACCGAGCCCTCACCCTAACACTAACCCTAACCCATACCCTACGCCGTATCCGAAACCCTCCCCGAACCCCTACCCTTAGCTGTACCCTAAGCTTAACCCTAAGCCTAACCCTAACCCTAGGCTACCCTTGACTGCTTCTGCCTCCAATAGATTTCCTAAGCACTAGTGTTTTAAGGAATAGCTTAAAAAGAGAATCCTAATGTGATTTATTTATAATGGGTGTGTTCCTTATCTTATCGTAATGTCTAAACTCTTCTCCATGGCTGGACCCCCAAATAATATTCCTTTACGTGTTAAGGGGTATCTAGAGAGTGGGATAGGTTTAATAACTACCCTAACCCTAACACGTACCCTAACCCTAACCCCTACCCTAACACTAACATGTACCCTAAACCTAACCCGTACCCTAAACCGAGCCCTAACCCTAACACTAACCCTAACCCTAACACTAACCCATACCCTACGCCGTACCCGAATCCCTCCCCGAACCCGTACCCTAAGCCGTACCCTAACCCTAACCCTAAGCCTAACCCTAACCCTAGGCTACCCTTGACTGCTTCTGCCTCTGATAGATTTCCTAAGCACTAGTGTTTTAAGGAACAGCTTAAAGAGAGAATCCTAATGTGATTTCTTTATAATGGGTGTGTTCCTTGTCTTATCCTAGTGTCTAAACTCTTCTCCATGGCTGGACGCCCAAATAATATTCCTTTACTTGCTAAGGGGCATCTAGAGAGTGGGATAGGTTTAATAACTACCCTAACCCTAACGCCTACCCTAACCCTAACCCCTACCCTAACCCTAACACGTACCCTAATCCTAACCCATACCCTAAACCGAGCCCGAACCCTAACAGTACCCCTAAACCTAACCCTAACCCATACATTATGCCATACCCGAACCCCTCCCCGAACCCGTATCCTAAGCCGTACCCTAAGCCTAACCCTCACCCTAAGCATAACCCTAGGCTACCCTTGACTGCTTCAGCCTGCAATAGATTTCCTAAGCACTAGTGTTTTAAGGAAGAGGTTAAAAAGAGAATCCTAATGTGATTTCTTTATAATGGGTGTGTTCCTTATCTTATCCTAGTGTCTAAAGTCTTCTCCATGGCTGGACGCCCAAATAATGTTCCTTTACGTGCTAAGGGGTACCTAGAGAGTGGGATAGGTTTAATAACTACCCTAACCCTAACGCGTACCCTAACCCTAACCCCTACGCTAACCCTAACACGTACCCTAATCCTAACCCGTATCCTAAACCGAGCCCTAACCCTAACACTAAACCTAACCCTAACCCTAAACCATACCCTACGCCGTACCCGAACCCCTCCCCGAACACGTACCCTAAGCCGTACCCTAAGCCTAACCCTAAGCCTAACCCTAACCCTAGGCTACCCTTGACTGCTTCTGCCTCCAATAGATTTCCTAAGCACTAGTGTTTTAAGGAACAGCTTAGAAAGAGAATCCTAATGTCATTTCTTTATAATGGGTGTGTTCCTTATCTTATCCTAGTGTCTAAACTCTTCTCCATGGCTGGACCCCCAAATAATATTCCTTTACGTGCTAAGGGGTATCTAGAGAGTGGGATAGTTTTAATAACTACCCTAACGCTAACACGTACCCTAACCCTAACCCCTACCCTAAACCTAACACGTACCCTAATCCTAACCCGTACCCTAAACCGAGCCCTAACCTAACACTAACCATAAACCTAACCCTAAACCATACCCTATGCCGTACACGAACCCCTCCCCGAACCGTACCCTAAGCCGTACCCAACCCCTAACCCTCACCCTAACCCTAACCCTAAGCTACCCTTGACTGCTTCTGCCTCCAATATATTTCCTAAGCACTAGTGTTTTAAGGAACAGCTTAAAAAGAGAATCCTAATGTGATTTCTTTATAATGGCTGTGTTCCTTATCCTATCTTAGTGTCTAAACTCTTTTCCATGGCTGGACCCCCAAATAATATTCCTTTACGTGCTAAGGGGTATCTAGAGAGTGGGATAGGTTTAATAACTATCCTAAACCTAACACGTACCCTAACCCTAACCCCTACCCTAACCCTAACACGTACACTAATCCTAACCCGTACCCTAAACCGAGCCCTAACCCTAACACTAAACCTAACCCTAACCCTAACACATACCCTACGCCGTACCCGAACCCCTTACCGAACCGGTACCCTAAGCCGTACCCTAAGCCTAATCCTCACCCTAACCCTAACCCTAGGCTACCCTTGACCGCTTCTGCCTCCAATAGATTTCCTAAGCACTAGTGTTTTAAGGAACATCTTAAAAAGAGAATCCTAATGTGATTTCTTTATAATGGGTGTGTTCCTTATCTTATCCTAGTGTCTAAACTCTTCTCCATGGTGGGACACCCAAATAATATTCCTTTACGTGCTAAGGGGTATCTAGAGAGTGGAATAGGTTTAATAACTACACTAACCCTAACACATATCCTAACCCTAACCCCTACCCTAACCCTAACACGTACCCAAATACTAACCCGTACCCTAAACCGAGCCCTAACCCTAACACTAACCCTAACTCTAAACCTTACCCTACGCCGTACCCGAACCCCTCCCCGAACCCATACCCTAAGCTGTACCCTAAGCCTAACCCTTACCCTAGGCTACCCTTGACCGCTTCTGCCTCCAATAGATTTCCTAAGCACTAGTGTTTTAAGGAACATCTTAAAAAGAGAATCCTAATGTGATTTCTTTATAATGGGTGTGTTCCTTATCTTATCCTAGTGTCTAAACTCTTCTCCATGGTGGGACCCCCAAATAATATTCCTTCACGTGCTAAGGGGTATCTAGAGAGTGGGATAGGTTTAATAACTACACTAACCCTAACACATACCCTAACCCTAACCCCTACCCTAACCCTAACACGTACCCAAATACTAATCCGTACCCTAAACCGAGCCCTAACCCTAACACTAACCCTAACCCTAAACCTTACTCTACGCCGTACCCGAACCCCTCCCCGAACCCATACCCTAAGCTGTACCCTAAGCCTAACCCTAACACTAGGCTACCCTTGACTGCTTCTGCCTCCAATAGATTTCCTAAGCACTAGTGTTTTAAGGAACAGCTTAAAAAGAGAATCCTAATGTGATTTCTTTATAATGGATGTGTTCCTTATCCTATCCTAGTGTCTAAACTCTTCTCCATGGCTGGACCCCCAAATAATATTCCTTTACGTGCTAAGGGGTATCTAGAGAGTGGGATAGGTTTAATAACTACCCTAACCCTAACACGTACCCTAACCCTAACACCCACCCTAACCCTAACACGTACACTAATCCTAACCCATACCCTAAACCGAGCCCTCACCCTAACACTAACCCTAACCCATACCCTACGCCGTATCCGAAACCCTCCCCGAACCCCTACCCTTAGCTGTACCCTAAGCTTAACCCTAAGCCTAACCCTAACCCTAGGCTACCCTTGACTCCTTCTGCCTCCAATAGATTTCCTAAGCACTAGTGTTTTAAGGAATAGCTTAAAAAGAGAATCCTAATGTGATTTATTTATAATGGGTGTGTTCCTTATCTTATCGTAATGTCTAAACTCTTCTCCATGGCTGGACCCCCAAATAATATTCCTTTACGTGTTAAGGGGTATCTAGAGAGTGGGATAGGTTTAATAACTACCCTAACCCTAACACGTACCCTAACCCTAACCCCTACCCTAACACTAACATGTACCCTAAACCTAACCCGTACCCTAAACCGAGCCCTAACCCTAACACTAACCCTAACCCTAACACTAACCCATACCCTACGCCGTACCCGAATCCCTCCCCGAACCCGTACCCTAAGCCGTACCCTAACCCTAACCCTAAGCCTAACCCTAACCCTAGGCTACCCTTGACTGCTTCTGCCTCTAATAGATTTCCTAAGCACTAGTGTTTTAAGGAACAGCTTAAAAAGAGAATCCTAATGTGATTTCTTTATAATGGGTGTGTTCCTTATCTTATCCTAGTGTCTAAACTCTTCTCCATGGCTGGACGCCCAAATAATATTCCTTTACTTGCTAAGGGGCATCTAGAGAGTGGGATAGGTTTAATAACTACCCTAACCCTAACGCCTACCCTAACCCTAACCCCTACCCTAACCCTAACACGTACCCTAATCCTAACCCATACCCTAAACCGAGCCCGAACCCTAACAGTACCCATAACCCAAACCCTAACCCATACCCTACGCCATAGCCGAACCCCTCCACGAACCTGTATCCTAAGACGAACCCTAAGCCTAACCCTCACCCTAAGCCTAACCCTAGGCTACCCTTGACTGCTTCAGCCTGCAATAGATTTCCTGAGCACTAGTGTTTTAAGGAAGTGGTTAAAAAGAGAATCCTAATGTGACTTCTTTATAATGGGTGTGTTCCTTATCTTATCCTAGTTTCTAAACTCTTCTCCATGGCTGGACCCCCAAATAATATTCCTTTACGTGCTAAGGGGTATCTAGAGAGTGGGATAGGTTTAATAACTACCCTAACCCTAACCCCTACCCTAACCCTAACACTTACCCTAATCCTAACCCGTACCCTAAACCGAGCCCTAACCCTAACACTAACCCTAACCCTAACCCATACCCTACGCCGTACCCGAAACCCTCCCCTAACCCGTACCCTAAGCCTAACCCTAACCCTAGGCTACCATTGACTGCTTCTGCCTCCAATAGATTTCCTAAGCACTAGTGTTTTAAGGAACAGCTTAAAAAGAGAATCCTAATGTCATTTCTTTATAATGGGTGTGTTCCTTATCTTATCCTAGTGTCTAAACTCTTCTCCATAGCTGGACCCCCAAATAATATTCCTTTACGTGCTAAGGGGTATCTAGAGAGTGGGGTTGGTTTAATAACTATCCTAACCCTAACGCGTACCCCAACCCTAACCCCTACCCGAACCCTAACACGTACCCTAATCCTAACCCGTACCCTAAACCGAGCCCTAACCCTAACACTAACCCTAACCCTAACCCTAACACATACCCTACGCCGTACCCGAAACCCTCCCCGAACCCGTACCCTAAGCCGTACCCTAACCCTAACCCTAAGCCTAACCCTAACCCTAGGCTACCCTTGACCGCTTCTGCCTCCAATAGATTTCCTAAGCACTAGTGTTTTAAGGAACATCTTAAAAAGAGAATCCTAATGTGATTTCTTTATAATGGGTGTGTTCCTTATCTTATCCTAGTGTCTAAACTCTTCTCCATGGTGGGACCCCCAAATAATATTCCTTTACGTGCTAAGGGGTATCTAGAGAGTGGGATAGGTTTAATAACTACACTAACCCTAACACATACCCTAACCCTAACCCCTACCCTAACCCTAACACGTACCCAAATACTAACCCGTACCCAAACCGAGCCCTAACCCTAACACTAACCCTAACCCTAAACCTTACCCTACGCCATACCCGAACCCCTCCCCGAACCCATACCCTAAGCTGTACCCTAAGCCTAACCCTAACACTAGGCTACCCTTGACTGCTTCTGCCTCCAATAGATTTCCTAAGCACTAGTGTTTTAAGGAACAGCTTAAAAAGAGAATCCTAATGTGACTTCTTTATAATGGGTGTGTTCCTTATCTTATCCTAGTTTCTAAACTCTTCTCCATGGCTGGACCCCCAAATAATATTCCTTTACGTGCTAAGGGGTATCTAGAGAGTGGGATAGGTTTAATAACTACCCTAACCCTAACGCGTACCCTAACCCTAACCCCTACCCTAACCCTAACACGTACCCTAATCCTAACCCGTACCCTAAACCAAGCCCTAACCCTAACACTAACCCTAACCCTAACCCATACCCTACGCCGTACCCGAAACCCTCCCCTAACCCGTACCCGAGGCCGTACCCTAAGCCTAACCCTAACCCTAGGCTACCATTGACTGCTTCTGCCTCCAATAGATTTCCTAAGCACTAGTGTTTTAAGGAACAGCTTAAAAAGAGAATCCTAATGTCATTTCTTTATAATGGGTGTGTTCCTTATCTTATCCTAGTGTCTAAACTCTTCTCCATGGCTGGACCCCCAAATAATATTCCTTTACGTGCTAAGGGGTATCTAGAGAGTGGGATTGGTTTAATAACTATCCTAACCCTAACGCGTACTCAACCCTAACCCCTACCCTAACCCTAACACGTACCCTAATCCTAACCCGTACCCTAAACCGAGCCCTAACCCTAACACTAACCCTAACCCTAACCCTAACCCATACCCTACGCCGTACCCGAAACCCTCCCCGAACCCGTACCCTAAGCCGTACCCTAACCCTAACCCTAAGCCTAACCCTAACCCTAGGCTACCCTTGACCGCTTCTGCCTCCAATAGATTTCCTAAGCACTAGTGTTTTAAGGAACATCTTAAAAAGAGAATCCTAATGTGATTTCTTTATAATGGGTGTGTTCCTTATCTTATCCTAGTGTCTAAACTCTTCTCCATGGTGGGACCCCCAAATAATATTCCTTTACGTGCTAAGGGGTATCTAGAGAGTGGGATAGGTTTAATAACTACACTAAACCTAACACATACCCTAACCCTAACCCCTACCCTAACCCTAACACGTACCCAAATACTAACCCGTACCCTAAACCGAGCCCTAACCCTAACACTAACCCTAAACATAAACCTTACCCTACGCCGTACCCGAACCCCTCCCCGAACCCATACCCTAAGCTGTACCCTAAGCCTAACCCTAACCCTAGGCTACCCTTGACTGCTTCTGCCTCCAATAGATTCCCTAAGCACTAGTGTTTTAAGGAACAGCTTAAAAAGAGAATCCTAATGTGATTTCTTTATAATGGATGTGTTCCTTATCCTATCCTAGTGTCTAAACTCTTCTCCATGGCTGGACCCCCAAATAATATTCCTTTACGTGCTAAGGGGTATCTAGAGAGTGGGATAGGTTTAATAACTACCCTAACCCTAACACGTACCCTAACCCTAACACCCACCCTAACCCTAACACGTACACTAATCCTAACCCATACCCTAAACCGAGCCCTCACCCTAACACTAACCCTAACCCATACCCTACGCCGTATCCGAAACCCTCCCCGAACCCCTACCCTTAGCTGTACCCTAAGCCTAACCCTAAGCCTAACGCTAACCCTAGGCTACCCTTGACTGCTTCTGCCTCCAATAGATTTCCTAAGCACTAGTGTTTTAAGGAACAACTTAAAAAGAGAATCCTAATGTGATTTCTTTATAATGGGTGTGTTCCTTATCTTATCCTAGTGTCTAAACTCTTCTCCTTGGTGGGACCCCCAAATAATATTCCTTTACGTGCTAAGGGGTATCTAGAGAGTGGGATAGGTTTAATAACTACACTAACCCTAACACATACCCTAACCCTAACCCCTACCCTAACCCTAACACGTACCCAAATCCTAACCAGTACCCTAAACCGAGCCCTAACCCTAACACTAACCCTAACCCTAAACTTTACCCTACGCCGTACCAGAACCCCTCCCCGAACCCATACCCTAAGCTGTACCCTAAGCCTAACCCTAACACTAGGCTACCCTTGACTGCTTCTGCCTCCAATAGATTTCCTAAGCACTAGTGTTTTAAGGAACAGCTTAAAAAGAGAATCCTAATGTGATTTCTTTATAATGGATGTGTTCCTTATCCTATCCTAGTGTCTAAACTCTTCTCCATGGCTGGACCCCGAAATAATATTCCTTTACGTGCTAAGGGGTATCTAGAGAGTGGGATAGGTTTAATAACTACCCTAACCCTAACACGTACCCTAACCCTAACACCCACCCTAACCCTAACACGTACACTAATCCTAACCCATACCCTAAACCGAGCCCTCACCCTAACACTAACCCTAACCCTTACCCTAACACATACCCTACGCCATACCCGAACCCGAAGCCGAAACCTTACCCTAAGCCGTAACCTAACCCTAACCCTAACCCTAACCCTAAGCTACCCTTGACTGCTTCTGCCTCCAATAATTTTCTTAAGCACTAGTGTTTTAAGGAACTGCTTAAAAAGAGGATCGTAATGTGATTTCTTTATAATGGGTGTGTTCCTTATCTTGTCCTAGTGTCTAAACTCTTCTGCATGGCTGGACCCCCAAATAATATTCCTTGACGTGGTAAGCGGTATCGAGAGAGTGGGATAGGTTTAATAACTACCCTAAACCTAACGCGTACCCTAACCCGAACCACTTCGCTAACCCTAACACGTACACTAATCCTAACCCATACCCTAAACCGAGCCCTAACCCTAACACTAACCCTAACCCATACCCTACGCCGTATCCGAACCCCTCCCCGAACCCCTACCCTTAGCTGTACCCTAAGCCTAACCCTAAGCCTAACCCTAACCCTAGGCTACCCTTGACTGCTTCTGCCTCCAATAGATTTCCTAAGCACTAGTGTTTTAAGGAATAGCTTAAAAAGAGAATCCTAATGTGATTTACTTATAATGGGTGTGTTCCTTATCTTATCGTAATGTCTAAACTCTTCTCCATGGCTGGACCCCCAAATAATATTCCTTTACGTGTTAAGGGGTATCTAGAGAGTGGGATAGGTTTAATAACTACCCTAACCCTAACACGTACCCTAACCCTAACCCCTACCCTAACACTAACATGTACCCTAAACCTAACCCGTACCCTAAACCGAGCCCTAACCCTAACACTAACCCTAACCCTAACACTAACCCATACCCTACGCCGTACCCGAATCCCTCCCCGAACCCGTACCCTAAGCCGTACCCTAACCCTAACCCTAAGCCTAACCCTAACCCTAGGCTACCCTTGACTGCTTCTGCCTCCAATAGATTTCCTAAGCACTAGTGTTTTAAGGAACAGCTTAAAAAGAGAATCCTAATGTGATTTCTTTATAATGGGTGTGTTCCTTATCTTATCCTAGTGTCTAAACTCTTCTCCATGGCTGGACGCCCAAATAATATTTCTTTACGTGCTAAGGGGCATCTAGAGAGTGGGATAGGTTTAATAACTACCCTAACCCTAACGCGTACCCTAACCCTAACCCCTACCCTAACCCTAACACGTACCCTAATCCTAACCCATACCCTAAACCGAGCCCGAACCCTAACAGTACCCCTAAACCTAACCCTAACCCATACATTATGCCATACCCGAACCCCTCCCCGAACCCGTATGCTAAACCGTACCCTAAGCCTAACCCTCACCCTAAGCCTAACCCTAGGCTACCCTTGACTGCTTCAGCCTGCAATAGATTTCCTGAGCACGAGTGTTTTAAGGAAGAGGTTAAAAAGAGAATCCTAAAGTGATTTCTTTATAATGGGTGTGTTCCTTATCTTATCCTAGTGTCTAAAGTCTTCTCCATGGCTGGACGCCCAAATAATGTTCCTTTACGTGCTAAGGTGTACCTAGAGAGTGGGATAGGTTTAATAACTACCCTAACCCTAACGCGTACCCTAACCCTAACCCCTACGCTAACCCTAACACGTACCCTAATCCTAACCCGTATCCTAAACCGAGCCCTAACCCTAACACTAAACCTAACCCTAACCCTAAACCATACCCTACGCCGTACACGAACCCCTCCCCGAACCCGTACCCTAAGCCGTACCCTAAGCCTAACCCTAAGCCTAACCCTAACCCTAGGCTACCCTTGACTGCTTCTGCCTCCAATAGATTTCCTAAGCACTAGTGTTTTAAGGAACAGCTTAGAAAGAGAATCCTAATGTCATTTCTTTATAATGGGTGTGTTCCTTATCTTATCCTAGTGTCTAAACTCTTCTCCATGGCTGGACCCCCAAATAATATCCCTTTACGTGCTAAGGGGTATCTAGAGAGTGGGATAGTTTTAATAACTACCCTAACGCTAACACGTACCCTAACCCTAACCCCTACCCTAAACCTAACACGTACCCTAATCCTAACCCGTACCCTAAACCGAGCCCTAACCTAACACTAACCCTAACCCTAACCCTAACCCATACCCTATGCCGTACACGAACCCCTCCCCGAACCGTACCCTAAGCCGTACCCAACCCCTAACCCTCACCCTAACACTAACCCTAAGCTACCCTTGACTGCTTCTGCCTCCAATAGATTTCCTAAGCACTAGTGTTTTAAGGAACAGCTTAAAAAGAGAATCCTAATGTGATTTCTTTATAATGGGTGTGTTCCTTATCTTATCCTAGTGTCTAAACTCTTCTCCATGCCTGGAACCCCAAATAATATTACTTTACGTGCTAAGGGGTATCTAGAGAGTGGGATAGGTTTAATAACTACCCTAACCCTAACGCGTACCCTAAACCTAACCCCTACCCTAACCCTAACACGTACCCTAATCCTAACCCATACCCTAAACCGAGCCCGAACCCTAACAGTACCCATAACACAAACCCTAACCCATACCCTACGCCATAGCCGAACCCCTCCACGAACCTGTATCCTAAGACGAACCCTAAGCCTAACCCTCACCCTAAGCCTAACCCTAGGCTACCCTTGACTGCTTCAGCCTGCAATAGATTTCCTGAGCACTAGTGTTTTAAGGAAGTGGTTAAAAAGAGAATCCTAATGTGACTTCTTTATAATGGGTGTGTTCCTTATCTTATCCTAGTTTCTAAACTCTTCTCCATGGCTGGACCCCCAAATAATATTCCTTTACGTGCTAACGGGTATCTAGAGAGTGGGATAGGTTTAATAACTACCCTAACCCTAACCCCTACCCTAACCCTAACACGTACCCTAATCCTAACCCGTACCCTAAACCGAGCCCTAACCCTAACACTAACCCTAACCCTAACCCATACCCTACGCCGTACCCGAAACCCTCCCCTAACCCGTACCCTAAGCCTAACCCTAACCCTAGGCTACCATTGACTGCTTCTGCCTCCAATAGATTTCCTAAGCACTAGTGTTTTAAGGAACAGCTTAAAAAGAAAATCCTAATGTGACTTCTTTATAATGGGTGTGTTCCTTATCTTATCCTAGTTTCTAAACTCTTCTCCATGGCTGGACCCCCAAATAATATTCCTTTACGTGCTAAGGGGTATCTAGAGAGTGGGATAGGTTTAATAACTACCCTAACCCTAACGCGTACCCTAACCCTAACCCCTACCCTAACCCTAACACGTACCCTAATCCTAACCCGTACCCTAAACCAAGCCCTAACCCTAACACTAACCCTAACCCTAACCCATACCCTACGCCGTACCCGAAACCCTCCCCTAACCCGTACCCGAGGCCGTACCCTAAGCCTAACCCTAACCCTAGGCTACCATTGACTGCTTCTGCCTCCAATAGATTTCCTAAGCACTAGTGTTTTAAGGAACAGCTTAAAAAGAGAATCCTAATTTCATTTCTTTATAATGGGTGTGTTCCTTATCTTATCCTAGTGTCTAAACTCTTCTCCATGGCTGGACCCCCAAATAATATTCCTTTACGTGCTAAGGGGTATCTAGAGAGTGGGATTGGTTTAATAACTATCCTAACCCTAACGCGTACCCCAACCCTAACCCCTACCCTAACCCTAACACGTACCCTAATCCTAACCCGTGCCCTAAACCGAGCCCTAACCCTAACACTAACCCTAACCCTAACCCTAACACATACCCTATGCCGTACCCGAAACCCTCCCCGAACCCGTACCCTAAGCCGTACCCTAACCCTAACCCTAAGCCTAACCCTAACACTAGGCTACCCTTGACTGCTTCTGCCTCCAATAGATTTCCTAAGCACTAGTGTTTTAAGGAACAGCTTAAAAAGAGAATCCTAATGTGATTTCTTTATAATGGATGTGTTCCTTATCCTATCCTAGTGTCTAAACTCTTCTCCATGGCTGGACCCCCAAATAATATTCCTTTACGTGCTAAGGGGTATCTAGAGAGTGGGATAGGTTTAATAACTACCCTAACCCTAACACGTACCCTAACCCTAACACCCACCCTAACCCTAACACGTACACTAATCCTAACCCATACCCTAAACCGAGCCCTCACCCTAACACTAACCCTAACCCATACCCTACGCCGTATCCGAAACCCTCCCCGAACCCCTACCCTTAGCTGTACCCTAAGCTTAACCCTAAGCCTAACCCTAACCCTAGGCTACCCTTGACTGCTTCTGCCTCCAATAGATTTCCTAAGCACTAGTGTTTTAAGGAATAGCTTAAAAACAGAATCCTAATGTGATTTATTTATAATGGGTGTGTTCCTTATCTTATCGTAATGTCTAAACTCTTCTCCATGGCTGGACCCCCAAATAATATTCCTTTACGTGTTAAGGGGTATCTAGAGAGTGGGATCGGTTTAATAACTACCCTAACCCTAACACGTACCCTAACCCTAACCCCTACCCTAACACTAACATGTACCCTAAACCTAACCCGTACCCTAAACCGAGCCCTAACCCTAACACTAACCCTAACCCTAACACTAACCCATACCCTACGCCGTACCCGAATCCCTCCCCGAACCCGTACCCTAAGCCGTACCCTAACCCTAACCCTAAGCCTAACCCTAACCCTAGGCTACCCTTGACTGCTTCTGCCTCTAATAGATTTCCTAAGCACTAGTGTTTTAAGGAACAGCTTAAAAAGAGAATCCTAATGTGATTTCTTTATAATGGGTGTGTTCCTTGTCTTATCCTAGTGTCTAAACTCTTCTCCATGGCTGGACGCCCAAATAATATTCCTTTACTTGCTAAGGGGCATCTAGAGAGTGGGATAGGTTTAATAACTACCCTAACCCTAACGCCTACCCTAACCCTAACCCCTACCCTAACCCTAACACGTACCCTAATCCTAACCCATACCCTAAACCGAGCCCGAACCCTAACAGTACCCCTAAACCTAACCCTAACCCATACATTATGCCATACCCGAACCCCTCCCCAAACCCGTATCCTAAGCCGTACCCTAAGCCTAACCCTCACCATAAGCCTAACCCTAGGCTACCCTTGACTGCTTCAGCCTGCAATAGATTTCCTAAGCACTAGTGTTTTAAGGAAGAGGTTAAAAAGAGAATCCTAATGTGATTTCTTTATAATGGGTGTGTTCCTTACCTTATCCTAGTGTCTAAAGTCTTCTCCATGGCTGGACGCCCAAATAATGTTCCTTTACGTGCTAAGGGGTACCTAGAGAGTGGGATAGGTTTAATAACTACCCTAACCCTAACGCGTACCCTAACCCTAACCCCTACGCTAACCCTAACACGTACCCTAATCCTAACCCGTATCCTAAACCGAGCCCTAACCCTAACACTAAACCTAACCCTAACCCTAAACCATACCCTACGCCGTACCCGAACCCCTCCCCGAACCCGTACCCTAAGCCGTACCCTAAGCCTAACCCTAAGCCTAACCCTAACCCTAGGCTACCCTTGACTGCTTCTGCCTCCAATAGATTTCCTAAGCACTAGTGTTTTAAGGAACAGCTTAGAAAGAGAATCCTAATGTCATTTCTTTATAATGGGTGTGTTCCTTATCTTATCCTAGTGTCTAAACTCTTCTCCATGGCTGGACCCCCAAATAATATTCCTTTACGTGCTAAGGGGTATCTAGAGAGTGGGATAGTTTTAATAACTACCCTAACGCTAACACGTACCCTAACCCTAACCCCTACCCTAAACCTAACACGTACCCTAATCCTAACCCGTACCCTAAACCGAGCCCTAACCTAACACTAACCATAACCCTAACCCTAAACCATACCCTATGCCGTACACGAACCCCTCCCCGAACCGTACCCTAAGCCGTACCCAACCCCTAACCCTCACCCTAACCCTAACCCTAAGCTACCCTTGACTGCTTCTGCCTCCAATATATTTCCTAAGCACTAGTGTTTTAAGGAACAGCTTAAAAAGAGAATCCTAATGTGATTTCTTTATAATGGCTGTGTTCCTTATCCTATCTTAGTGTCTAAACTCTTTTCCATGGCTGGACCCCCAAATAATATTCCTTTACGTGCTAAGGGGTATCTAGAGAGTGGGATAGGTTTAATAACTATCCTAAACCTAACACGTACCCTAACCCTAACCCCTACCCTAACCCTAACACGTACACTAATCCTAACCCGTACCCTAAACCGAGCCCTAACCCTAACACTAAACCTAACCCTAACCCTAACACATACCCTACGCCGTACCCGAACCCCTTCCCGAACCGGTACCCTAAGCCGTACCCTAAGCCTAATCCTCACCCTAACCCTAACCCTAGGCTACCCTTGACCGCTTCTGCCTCCAATAGATTTCCTAAGCACTAGTGTTTTAAGGAACATCTTAAAAAGAGAATCCTAATGTGATTTCTTTATAATGGGTGTGTTCCTTATCTTATCCTAGTGTCTAAACTCTTCTCCATGGTGGGACACCCAAATAATATTCCTTTACGTGCTAAGGGGTATCTAGAGAGTGGAATAGGTTTAATAACTACACTAACCCTAACACATACCCTAACCCTAACCCCTACCCTAACCCTAACACGTACCCAAATACTAACCCGTACCCTAAACCGAGCCCTAACCCTAACACTAACCCTAACTCTAAACCTTACCCTACGCCGTACCCGAACCCCTCCCCGAACCCATACCCTAAGCTGTACCCTAAGCCTAACCCTAACCCTAGGCTACCCTTGACCGCTTCTGCCTCCAATAGATTTCCTAAGCACTAGTGTTTTAAGGAACATCTTAAAAAGAGAATCCTAATGTGATTTCTTTATAATGGGTGTGTTCCTTATCTTATCCTAGTGTCTAAACTCTTCTCCATGGTGGGACCCCCAAATAATATTCCTTTACGTGCTAAGGGGTATCTAGAGAGTGGGATAGGTTTAATAACTACACTAACCCTAACACATACCCTAACCCTAACCCCTACCCTAACCCTAACACGTACCCAAATACTAATCCGTACCCTAAACCGAGCCCTAACCCTAACACTAACCCTAACCCTAAACCTTACCCTACGCCGTACCCGAACCCCTCCCGGAACCCATACCCTAAGCTGTACCCTAAGCCTAACCCTAACACTAGGCTACCCTTGACTGCTTCTGCCTCCAATAGATTTCCTAAGCACTAGTGTTTTAAGGAACAGCTTAAAAAGAGAATCCTAATGTGATTTCTTTATAATGGATGTGTTCCTTATCCTATCCTAGTGTCTAAACTCTTCTCCATGGCTGGACCCCCAAATAATATTCCTTTACGTGCTAAGGGGTATCTAGAGAGTGGGATAGGTTTAATAACTACCCTAACCCTAACACGTACCCTAACCCTAACACCCACCCTAACCCTAACACGTACACTAATCCTAACCCATACCCTAAACCGAGCCCTAACCCTAACACTAACCCTAACCCATACCCTACGCCGTATCCGAAACCCTCCCCGAACCCCTACCCTTAGCTGTACCCTAAGCTTAACCCTAAGCCTAACCCTAACCCTAGGCTACCCTTGACTGCTTCTGCCTCCAATAGATTTCCTAAGCACTAGTGTTTTAAGGAATAGCTTAAAAAGAGAATCCTAATGTGATTTATTTATAATGGGTGTGTTCCTTATCTTATCGTAATGTCTAAACTCTTCTCCATGGCTGGACCCCCAAATAATATTCCTTTACGTGTTAAGGGGTATCTAGAGAGTGGGATAGGTTTAATAACTACCCTAACCCTAACACGTACCCTAACCCTAACCCCTACCCTAACACTAACATGTACCCTAAACCTAACCCGTACCCTAAACCGAGCCCTAACCCTAACACTAACCCTAACCCTAACACTAACCCATACCCTACGCCGTACCCGAATCCCTCCCCGAACCCGTACCCTAAGCCGTACCCTAACCCTAACCCTAAGCCTAACCCTAACCCTAGGCTACCCTTGACTGCTTCTGCCTCTAATAGATTTCCTAAGCACTAGTGTTTTAAGGAACAGCTTAAAAAGAGAATCCTAATGTGATTTCTTTATAATGGGTGTGTTCCTTATCTTATCCTAGTGTCTAAACTCTTCTCCATGGCTGGACGCCCAAATAATATTCCTTTACTTGCTAAGGGGCATCTAGAGAGTGGGATAGGTTTAATAACTACCCTAACCCTAACGCCTACCCTAACCCTAACCCCTACCCTAACCCTAACACGTACCCTAATCCTAACCCATACCCTAAACCGAGCCCGAACCCTAACAGTACCCCTAAACCTAACCCTAACCCATACATTATGCCATACCCGAACCCCTCCCCGAACCCGTATCCTAAGCCGTACCCTAAGCCTAACCCTCACCCTAAGCCTAACCCTAGGCTACCCTTGACTGCTTCAGCCTGCAATAGATTTCCTAAGCACTAGTGTTTTAAGGAAGAGGTTAAGAAGAGAATCCTAATGTGATTTCTTTATAATGGGTGTGTTCCTTATCTTATCCTAGTGTCTAAAATCTTCTCCATGGCTGGACACCCAAATAATGTTCCTTTACGTGCTAAGGGGTACCTAGAGAGTGGGATAGGTTTAATAACTACCCTAACCCTAACGCGTACCCTAACCCTAACCCCTACGCTAACCCTAACACGTACCCTAATCCTAACCCATACCCTAAACCGAGCCCGAACCCTAACAGTACCCCTAACCCTAACCGATACCCTACGCCGTACCCGATACCCTCCCCGAACCCATACACTAAGCCGTACCCTAACCCTGACCCTAAGCCTAAACCTAACCCTAGGCTACCCTTGACTGCTTCTGCCTCCAATAGATTTCCTAAGCACTAGTGTTTTAAGGAACATCTTAAAAAGAGAATCCTAATGTGATTTCTTTATAATGGGTGTGTTCCTTATCTTATCCTAGTGTCTAAACTCTTCTCCATGGTGGGACCCCCAAATAATATTCCTTTACGTGCTAAGGGGTATCTAGAGAGTGGGATAGGTTTAATAACTACACTAACCCTAACACATACCCTAACCCTAACCCCTACCCTAACACTAACACGTACCCAAATACTAACCCGTACCCTAAACCGAGCCCTAACCCTAACACTAACCCTAACCCTAAACCATACCCTACGCCGTACCCGAACCCCTCCCCGAACCCATACCCTAAGCTGTACCCTAAGCCTAACCCTAACACTAGGCTACCCTTGACTGCTTCTGCCTCCAATAGATTTCCTAAGCACTAGTGTTTTAAGGAACAGCTTAAAAAGAGAATCCTAATGTGATTTCTTTATAATGGATGTGTTCCTTATCCTATCCTAGTGTCTAAACTCTTCTCCATGGCTGGACCCCCAAATAATATTCCTTTACGTTCTAAGGGGTATCTAGAGAGTGGGATAGGTTTAATAACTACCCTAACCCTAAAGCGTACCATAACCCTAACCCCTACACTAACCCTAACACGTACCCTAATCTTAACCCGTACCCTAAACCGAGCTCTAACCCTAACACTAACCCAAACCCTAACCCTAACACATACCCTACGCCGTACGCGAAACCCTCCCCGAACCCGTACCCTAAGCCGTACCCTAACCCTAACCCTAAGCCTAACCCTAACCCTAGGCTACCCTTGACTGCTTCTGCCTCCAATAGATTTCCTAAGCACTAGTGTTTTAAGGAACAGCTTAAAAAGTGAATCCTAATGTGTTTTCTTTATAATGGGTGTGTTCCTTATCTTATCCTAGTGTCTAAACTCTTCTCTATGGTGGGACCGCCAAATAATATTCCTTTACGAGCTAAGGGGTATCTAGAGAGTGGGATAGGTTTAATAACTACCCTAACCCTAACACGTACCCTAACCGTAACACGTACCCTAATCCTAACCCGTACCCTAAACCGAGCCCTAACCCTAACACTAACCCTAACCCTAACACTAACCCATACCCTACGCCATACACGAACCCCTCCCCGAACCCGTACCCTAAGCCGTACCCTAAGCCTCAACCTCACCCTAAGCCTAATCCTAGGCTACCCTTGACTACTTCTGCCTCCAATAGATTTCCTAAGCACTTGTGTTTTAAGGAACAGCTTATAAAGAGAATCCTAATGTGATTTCTTTATAATGGGTGTGTTCCTTATCTTATCCTAGTGTCTAAACTCTTCTCCATGGCTGGAACCCCAAATAATATTCCTTTACGTGCTAAGGGGCATCTAGAGAGTGGGATAGGTTTAATAACTACCCTAACCCTAACGCGTACCCTAACCCTAACCCCTACCCTAACCCTAACACGTACCCTAATCCTAACCCATACCCTAAACCGAGCCCGAACCGTAACAGTACCCCTAACCCTAACCCTAACCCATACCCTATGCCATACCCGAACCCCTCCCCGAACCCGTACCCTAAGCCGTACCCTAAGCCTAACCCTCACCCTAAGCCTAACCCTAGGCTACCCTTGACTGCTTCAGCCTGCAATAGATTTCCTAAGCACTAGTGTTTTAAGGAAGAGGTTAAAAAGAGAATCCTAATGTGATTTCTTTATAATGGGTGTGTTCCTTATCTTATCCTAGTGTCTAAAGTCTTCTCCATGGCTGGACGCCCAAATAATGTTCCTTTACGTGCTAAGGGGTACCTAGAGAGTGGGATAGGTTTAATAACTACCCTAACCCTAACGCGTACCCTAACCCTAACCCCTACGCTAACCCTAACACGTACCCTAATCCTAACCCGTATCCTAAACCGAGCCCTAACCCTAACACTAAACCTAACCCTAACCCTAAACCATACCCTACGCCGTACCCGAACCCCTCCCCGAACCCTTACCCTAAGCCGTACCCTAAGCCTAACCCTAAGCCTAACCCTAACCCTAGGCTACCCTTGACTGCTTCTGCCTCCAATAGATTACCTAAGCACTAGTGTTTTAAGGAACAGCTTAGAAAGAGAATCCTAATGCCATTTCTTTATAATGGGTGTGTTCCTTATCTTATCCTAGTGTCTAAACTCTTCTCCATGGCTGGACCCCCAAATAATATTCCTTTACGTGCTAAGGGGTATCTAGAGAGTGGGATAGTTTTAATAACTACCCTAACCCTAACACGTACCCTAACCCTAACCCTTTCCCTAAACCTAACACGTACCCTAATCCTAACCCGTACCCTAAACCGAGCCCTAACCTAACACTAACCCTAACCCTAACCCTACCCCGTACCCTACGCCGTACCCGAACCCCTCCCCGAACCCATACCCTAAGCCGTAGCCTAACCCTAACCCTAGGCTACCCTTGACTGCTTCTGCCTCCAATAGATTTCCTAAGCACTAGTGTTTGAAGGAACAGCTTAGAAAGAGAATCCTAATGTCATTTCTTTATAATGGGTGTGTTCCGTATCTTATCCTAGTGTCTAAACTCTTCTCCATGGCTGGACCCCCAAATAATATTCCTTTACGTGCTAAGGGGTATCTAGAGAGTGGGATAGTTTTAATAACTACCCTAACGCTAACACGTACCCTAACTCTAACCCCTACCCTAAACCTAACACGTACCCTAATCCTAACCCGTACCCTTAACCGAGCCATAACCTAACACTAACCATAACCCTAACCCTAACCCATACCCTATGCCGTACACGAACCCCTCCCCGAACCGTACCCTAAGCCGTACCCAACCCCTAACCCTCACCCTAACCCTAACCCTAAGCTACCCTTGACTGCTTCTGCCTCCAATATATTTCCTAAGCACTAGTGTTTTAAGGAACAGCTTAAAAAGAGAATCCTAATGTGATTTCTTTATAATGGCTGTGTTCCTTATCCTATCTTAGTGTCTAAACTCTTTTCCATGGCTGGACCCCCAAATAATATTCCTTTACGTGCTAAGGGGTATCTAGAGAGTGGGATAGGTTTAATAACTATCCTAAACCTAACACGTACCCTAACCCTAACCCCTACCCTAACCCTAACACGTACACTAATCCTAACCCGTACCCTAAACCGAGCCCTAACCCTAACACTAAACCTAACCCTAACCCTAACACATACCCTACGCCGTACCCGAACCCCTTCCCGAACCGGTACCCTAAGCCGTACCCTAAGCCTAATCCTCACCCTAAGCCTAACCCTAGGCTACCCTTGACTGCTTCTGCCTCCAATAGATTTCCTAAGCATTTGTGTTTTAAGGAGCAGCTTAAAAAGAGAATCCTAATGTGATTTCTTTATAATGGGTGTGTTCCTTATCTTATCCTAGTGTCTAAACTCTTCTCCATGGCTGGAACCCCAAATAATATTCCTTTACGTGCTAAGGGGTATCTAGAGAGTGGGATAGGTTTAATAACTACCCTAACCCTAACGCGTACCCTAACCCTAACCCCTACCCTAACCCTAACACGTACCCTAATCCTAACCCATACCCTAAACCGAGCCCGAACCCTAACAGTACCCCTAACCCTAACCCTAACCGATACCCTACGCCGTACCCGATACCCTCCCCGAACCCGTACACTAAGCCGTACCCTAACCCTAACCCTAAGCCTAAACCTAACCCTAGGCTACCCTTGACTGCTTCTGCCTCCAATAGATTTCCTAAGCACTAGTGTTTTAAGGAACAGCTTAAAAAGAGAATCCTAATGTCATTTCTTTATAAGGGGTGTGTTCCTTATCTTATCCTACTGTCTAAACTCTTCTCCACGGCTGGACCCCCAAATAATATTCCTTTACGTGCTAAGGGGTATCTAGAGAGTGGGATAGGTTTAATAACTACCCTAACCCTAAAGCGTACCATAACCCTAACCCCTACACTAACCCTAACACGTACCCTAATCTTAACCCGTACCCTAAACCGAGCTCTAACCCTAACACTAACCCAAACCCTAACCCTAACCCATACCCTACGCCGTACCCGAAACCCTCCCTGAACCCGTACCCTAAGCCGTACCCTAACCCTAACCCTAAGCCTAACCCTAACCCTAGGCTACCCTTGACTGCTTCTGCCTCCAATAGATTTCCTAAGCACTAGTGTTTTAAGGAACAGCTTAAAAAGTGAATCCTAATGTGTTTTCTTTATAATGGGTGTGTTCCTTATCTTATCCTAGTGTCTAAACTCTTCTCTATGGTGGGATCGCCAAATAATATTCCTTTACGAGCTAAGGGGTATCTAGAGAGTGGGATAGGTTTAATAACTACCCTAACCCTAACGCATACCCTAACCCTAACCCCTACCCTAACCCTAACACGTACCCAAATCCTAACCCGTACCCTAAACCGAGCCCAAACCCTAACACTAACCCTAACCCTAAACCTTACCTTACGCCGTACCCGAACCCCTCCCCGAACCCGTACCCTAAGCTGTACCCTAAGCCTAACCCTAACACTAGGCTACCCTTGACTGTTTCTGCCTCCAATAGATTTCCTAAGCACTAGTTTTTTAAGGAATAGCTTAAAAAGAGAATCCTAATGTGATTTCTTTATAATGGGTGTGTTCCTTATCTTATCCTAGTGTCTAAACTCTTCTCCATGGCTGGAACCCCAAATAATATTCCTTTACGTGCTAAGGGGTATCTAGAGAGTGGGATAGGTTTAATAACTATCCTAACCCTAACGCGTACCCCAACCCTAACCCCTACCCTAACCCTAACACGTACCCTAATCCTAAACCGTACCCTAAACCGAGCCCTAACCCTAACACTAACCATAACCCTAACCCTAACCCATACCCTACGCCGTACCAGAAACCCACCCCGAACCCGTACCCTAAGCCGTACCCTAACCCTAACCCTAAGCCTAACCCTAACCCTACTCTACCCTTGACTGCTTCTGCCTCCAATAGATTTCCTAAGCACTAGTGTTTTAAGGAACAGCTTAAAAAGAGAATCCTAATGTGTTTTCTTTATAATGGGTGTGTTCCTTATCTTATCCTAGTGTCTAAACTCTTCTCTATGCCTGGAACCCCAAATAATATTCCTTTACGTGGTAAGGGGTATCTAGAGAGTGGGATAGGTTTAATAACTACCCTAACCCTAACGCGTACCCTAACCCTAACCCCTACCCTAACCCTAACACGTACCCTAATCCTAACCCATACCCTAAACCGAGCCCGAACCCTAACAGTACCCCTAACCCTAACCCTAACCCATACCCTATGCCATACCCGAACCCCTCCCCGAACCCGTATCCTAAGCAGTACCCTAAGCCTAACCCTAACCCTAATCCTAACCCGTATCCTAAACCGAGCCCTAACCCTAACACTAAACCTAACCCTAACCCTAAACCATACCCTACGCCGTACCCGAACCCCTCCCCGAACCCGTACCCTAAGCCGTACCCTAAGCCTAACCCTAAGCCTAACCCTAACCCTAGGCTACCCTTGACTGCTTCTGCCTCCAATAGATTACCTAAGCACTAGTGTTTAAAGGAACAGCTTAGAAAGAGAATCCTAATGCCATTTCTTTATAATGGGTATGTTCCTTATCTTATCCTAGTGTCTAAACTCTTCTCCACGGCTGGACCCCCAAATAATATTCCTTTACGTGCTAAGGGGTATCTAGAGAGTGGGATAGTTTTAATAACTACCCTAACCCTAACACGTACCCTAACCCTAACCCTTTCCCTAAACCTAACACGTACCCTAATCTTAACCCGTACCCTAAACCGAGCCCTAACCTAACACTAACCCTAACCCTAACCCTACCCCATACCCTACGCCGTACCCGAACCCCTCCCCGAACCCATACCCTAAGCCGTACCCTAACCCTAACCCTAAGCCTAACCCTAACCCTAGGCTACCCTTGACTGCTTCTGCCTCCAATAGATTTCCTAAGCACTAGTGTTTGAAGGAACAGCTTAAAAAGAGAATCCTAATGTGATTTCTTTATAATGGGTGTGTTCCGTATCTTATCCTAGTGTCTAAACTCTTCTCCATGGCTGGATCCCCAAATAATATTCCTTTACGTGCTAAGGGCTATCTAGAGAGTGGGATAGGTTTAATAACTACCCTAACCCTAACGCGTACCCTAACCCTAACCCCTACGCTAAACCTAACACGTACCCTAATCCTAACCCGTACCCTAAACCGAACCCTAACCCTAACACTAACCCTAACCCTAACCCTCACCCATACCCTATGCCGTACACGAACCCCTCCCCGAACCGTACCCTAAGCCGTACCCAACCCCTAACCCTCACCCTAACCCTAACCCTAAGCTACCCTTGACTGCTTCTGCCTCCAATAGATTTCCTAAGCACTAGTGTTTTAAGGAACAGCTTAAAAACAGAATCCTAATGTGATTTCTTTATAATGGGTGTGTTCCTTATCCTATCTTAGTGTCTAAACTCTTTTCCATGGCTGGACCCCCAAATAATATTCCTCTACGTGCTAAGGGGTATCTAGAGAGTGGGATAGGTTTAATAACTACCCTAACCCTAACGCGTACCCTAACCCTAACCCCCACCCTAACCGTAACACGTACACTAATCCTAACCCGTACCCTAAACCGAGCCCTAAACCTAACACTAACCCTAACCCTTACCCTAACCCATACCCTACCCCATACCCGAACCCGTAGCCGAAACCTTACCCTAAGCCGTAACCTAACCCTAACCCTAACCCTAAGCTACCCTTGACTGCTTCTGCCTCCAATAATTTTCTTAAGCACTAGTGTTTTAAGGAACAGCTTAAAAAGAGGATCCTCATGTGATTTTTTTATAATGGGTGTGTTCCTTATCTTGTCCTAGTGTCTAAACCCTTCTGCATGGCTGGACCCCCAAATAATATTCCTTGACGTGCTAAGCGGTATCAAGAGAGTGGGATAGGTTTAATAACTACCCTAACCCTAACGCGTACCCTAACCCGAACCACTTCGCTAACCCTAACACGTACCCTAATCCTAACCCGTACCCTAAACCGAGCCCTAACCCTAACCCTAACCCTAACCCTAACCCATACCCTACGCCGTACCCAAACTCCTCCTCGAACCCGTACCCTAAGCCATACCCTAAGCCTAACCCTCACCCTAACCCTAACCCTAGGCTACCCTTGACTGCTTCTGCCTCCAATAGATTTCCTAAGCACTAGTGTTTTAAGGAACAGCTTAAAAAGAGTATCCTAATGTGATTTCTTTATAATGGGTGTGTTCCTCATCTTTTCCTAGTGTCTAAACTCTTCTCCATGGCTGGACCCCAAATAATATTCCTTTACGTGCTAAGTGGTATCTAGAGAGTGGGATCAGTTTAGTAAATACCCTAACCCTAATGCGTACCCTAACCCTAACCCGTACCCTAACCCTAAGCTGCCCTTGACTGCTTCTGCCTCCAATAGATTTCCTAAGCACTAGTGTTTTAAGGAATAGGTTAAAAAGTATGTATTAAAGTATGTAAAATGTACGTATAAAAGTATTAATATATGAAAAATATGTATATATGTATGTATATATATATGTATGAATCACTTTGCTGTACTGCAGAAATTAACACAATATTGTAAGTCAACTATACTTCAGTATCAATTAGTTTGAAGGCACTTTTATAAATTAGGCCTTATTTCTCTTTTCCTTTCATCCTGGGAAAAATGTATAACAGAAACTTACCTGGATTAATCCGGAATGAATTCATATCACACAGAACTTTAATTGTTGAACAAACCATTAATACCAGTTACACCATGGGATGTCCTGATCCAATATGAAGTTTGTAAACCTTGTATCAAGCCTGCAGAATGCACTACATTTGGAAATTCAAACTGCAATGAAGCCAACTATCCCATGACTTCTCCACAACTAGTTATACAAAATCAATTGGAATCCATATACAATCAAATGAATGTAGACAGAAACAACTATAGCCTTCCTTTTTTTCCTTTTAGATGAAGACGGTATTTAAGGTGATGTCTTGGGCCGTTTCAGGGTGTTACTCAATTTCCTGGGTATCTCCCATGCACACAGGAAGTACACATGTTAGTTAACTTGTTTGTGCAACTATATGAAGGTAGTTAATACCACAAAACTGTATACGTAAAAAGAATTAAATGTTAAAGTCATGTTTTGTATTTTTAATGACAATGAAAAAAAGTGTAGTGCTGATATTTGTTACAAAAAATGAACATTAAAAACATTCTTAGTGAAAAAAAGCCATACAGAAAAGGCAACCTAGATCCCATGCTCATCTTGTCTGCTTCATATCCATCAAGGCTGTCCAAATGAGGGGGAAACTCAGTAATGGTTCCAGAAAAAGAAAACTGGATCAGGCTGGAAAAAGACATTTTCATACAGTTGGGACAGCAGGTGAAAGTTGAAGTGGGGCTGAGTATTAAATTATAATGTAGACATCAGGATTTCCTCATTTAGGGGTTATGTGCTGGTTCCTTGGGCAAAACACACTGAGCATTTTGTGCGAGGTGGCAAATGTGAGTACTTTTGGCCATTACTGAAACTTTTCTGTACATTTTAAACTACTGGTAATTAAATTACTTTTCTAGACAACCGTGTCAGCATCATGCCAGAAAATCAGACAAGACAGACATCAAATTTTGTTATAGAGGCCAAGACTTACCCAGACCAAGTTCAACCAAATTTGTGATACTTATTTCCCTTGTAGGAGTCCACATGGTATTAAGAGGCACCGTGGGAAGAGTATATTAGTAGCTACCATGTCTTGGGTCCTGTGGATTACCTGGGGTGCAGTAGAAACTGTGAGATTTTAGTATTACAATTTTTCACATTACTTCAAAAAATATGTTAAAAAATAAATTCAGTGAAGTTGCAAAATATGGAATCAATATACACAAATCAGTTTTGTTTCTATACACTAATAATGAACACCAACAAGAAAAATTAAGAAAACAATCCCATTTTAAATTCCATCAAAAAGCACAAACTATTTAGGAATAAATTTAACCAAGGGCATGAAAGACCTATACTCAGAAAACTATAAAACACTGATAAAGAAATTGAAGACACAATAGAAAACAATATTCCATGCTCATGCATCAGAAAAATTACAATTATTAAAATGTTTATTCTATCCAAAGCCATCAACAAACAGTGCCAGGAAAACTAGACACCAGACCCCAAAGAACGACACTGGTCACCATCTACACTGCATATAAAACTAACTAAAAGTGCACAGTATTCCACATTAAACCCTTTCTCTCCTGAGTCCCCTGAAGAAGCACCCCACCCACCCAGCAGTCAGCTGCACAGGAAGATTCTCCACACTTGCTCGTTTTTTCCTCGTGTGGAGTCTCCTCACCAGTGGTTCCTGAGAAAACCCAGCTGCTGTCAGTGTGGACAATGCCTCATGGTCCAGAAGCCTAAGCCCTGACAGGAGACAAAGCTCCTGTCTGCTTGTCACAGAGCAAAGTCTGTGGGCAGGGTGCACCTGTGCCCCCAGGGTCAGACAGGTGGGTTCGGCGCCCCCTGTGGGACGTCAGAGAAGTGCCGGGAGTGCCGCACTCACAAACCCAGAGGCCTCATCCAGAAGGCAGTTCTGCTGTATATACTAAGTTTGGAAATCCAAACTGAAATGGAGCCAAGTATCTCACTGTATCTTCTCAAAAGATGGTTAAGGAGCAATTAATTACAAACCATATGTAATGAAATGAATTTAGACACAAACTTTACAACTTAAACCAAAATTCACTCAAAATTGCCCATAGACAAATTTAAATTACCAAACTATAAAAAATCCTAGAAAAAAAAAGATAATCTACATGACTTTGGGTCTGGTGACCTTATTCAGAAAACCAGAAGACAAACCACAAACTGCAAGAAACTATTTCCAAAGCACATATCTGTTAAAGGATTTGTACTCAAATTATGCCAACGCCATTAAAATTTGGTAAAGATTGAAACACACACCTGGCCCAAGAAGATAAACAGGCAGTAAATAAGCATACAAGAATATACTCAAGATGTTGGTGGAATGCATGTACAACCAACTTTGGAAGACAGTTTGGCAATTTTTTCCAAATCTAAAAAGTCTCACCTTAGGATCCAAGAAGTGTACCTCTTGTATTTAGACAACTGCTTTAAAAAACTGTGTTCAAACCCAAACTAGCATCAAGTAATGTACAGCAGCTCTATTCATAATGGCTAAAAACTTAAAGATATCAGGATGTCCTTCTGTAGGTGAATTCATAAGCAAATTAGGGCACATACATGTCAAGGAGAGCCTAATACACCACCCCAAAATATGCCCATTTGACAAAAGGATTATTTTGGACTGATTAATAAGAAAGAGCAGACCCAGGAGAATCTTTCAAAGCCAAGTAGAAAATGCCCTTTTATGAGGTAAATTTACATTTATTAAGGATATCTCCATTTGTAAGTGTTTGTCCCTCTCTGGACCAGGAATTGAATGATGACTAAATATCAAGAAAAGCTTGTTGGGACTTCCCTGCTGGTCCAGTGGCTAAGGCTCCATGCTCCCAATGCAGGGGGCTAGGGTTCAACTCCTGGTCATGGAACTAGATCCTGCATGCTGCAACTAAGAGCCCACATGCCGCAACTAAAGATTCCACAGGCCGCAACTAAGACCTGGCACAGCCAAATAAATAAATGTTTTTTATAAAAAAAACCTTGTCAATGAAACAGGCCTGGATGTAAATCTGTGTAACAACCATACCCTTGTTTACTGTGCTTTGCCTAATAACCTCCTTTAAATGGCTTCTTCCGTTCCCTAACATCTTTCTTTTGTTCTCAGCAGAAGATAGCATTTAAGGTAACGGCTTGGGCCAATTCAGGGAGTGACTCAGTTTTCCTAGGTATCTTTCAAGTATACAGGAGGTATGCATGGTATATATTAAACTTCTGATTGTTTTCTCTAGTTCCTCTCTTTTTCATTACAAGGGAGATCTCAATAAAGAACATAGAAGGGTAGAGGGAAAATTATTTTTCCTCTAATATACATGCAATGCAATAGTATTCAGAGATATAAAGGAATGGACCATCAACCCGTGCAAAAAAAAAATAGATACATCTAACTTACATTGCTAAGTGAAAGAATCCAGTCTGAAGTGCTACACACTGTATGGCCTCATTTATATGACATTCTAGAAAAGGCAAAACTGACATGGTAAACAATGTATAGAATATGTGGTTGAAATAGTCCATAAGATACTTTAGTGGTGAATACCTGTCACTATGCATTTGTCTATACCCACAGATTTTTACAACCCAACAAGTAAATTACAATCTATTCAAACTTAGCTGCTTAGGATATGGGAGTGTCAAAGACTGGAATACAGAATGTAACAAAGAATCTGATTCAGAAATGTATGAAAAAACTCACTGTTGGTAGTGGGACAAATGGGTTGACCTAAGTTAACTTTGGAAATGTACAGAATCTGTAGGCCAAAGACAAAATGTGTCATACATACACAGTGGACTCTATGTTCTTTCCATGAGAGGTAGTAGCTAACGGTACCGAAACTACTATATCAGTAATCGAATGGAACAAGCACTGAATTTAATAAATGACAAATGGTGGAAGCCAGGTTTCTTACCACTGGAGTGGGATGTTACAGTCAAACAAAGGGAGAAGGTTACAATATCCATGTCATAACAGATCCGGTTGGAGATATCAGTATAAACTCTCTTTAGCCTGCACATAGTTCCACATGGAAATCTTTATAATTTTGTGTGTATGCATAGGCCGGGATACTTGCATATATTTCCATGCACTGTCAGCTGAGCATATTTAGCTCCCACATGTACGTTTTTAATACCATTCTCTAATAAAAGGAACAAGGGCTCTTTGAAGAAAGGGCTGATACTAGGACTGAGACAGTAAATATATGAAGCAGGATAATCTTAAAATATCAGAAAGTAAAGAAGTACCAAAAATTTTAAAAACCCACAAAAGAGAAATTATGTAAAATGAAAACAGGAGCAAATGGAAAAAGCTCTCAACAGCCAAAGCAAGAATTAACTAAGCAGTCTTATAATGTAGCACTGCATTATAACCAAAAGTTTACAATAATTATTCACGTGCCCAAACTGGTAAAAATAAATTACATAGTTTTTGATGAACGGTGTTAAAAAGAAATCTCCTATGCAGAAAGCTTCTAAACAATTTATATAGCCACTCAGCTGTCCATCAAGGATGTGAAGCTAACCCCTCTCTCCTCAAGTGTGGGTTCTGCATTATGACTTCCTCCTAAATAAGACACACAGGATGGACATGGGAAAAAATCAACTTCACTGTGGGAACACTTGACAAACACTACCTCAGCTAGGTGACCAAAGTTGAGAATATAAGTGAGAAGTTCCCTTGAGAGACTGTCCTCTTGACATACAGTGAAGAGGAAGCACTTCACGTCTGTGATCTGCTTTTTCAAAGCTAAGTCTAACCACAACAAAAACACCAAGCAAATCCCAGTGCCCGGCAGTCTATAAAATACCTGACCAGTCCTCCTCCACACTGTCAAGGTCATGGAAACAAGGAGAGTCTGAGCAACTGTCAAAGCCCAGAAGAGACTAAATAGATATGATGACCCCATGTCCTTTGAGATCCTGGAACAAGGAAAGGTATAACAAAGGGAACATGAATAGGGACTTCGGTTAATAATAGAGTATCAATATTTGTTCATTATTTGTCATGATTCTGTAGAAAATTAGACAGGAAAAATTAAACGTCAAATAAGAGAAACCTACTGTAACAAACTGGAAATCTAGAAGAAACGGGTGAGTTCTTTGTAAAAACACATTACCAACATGAACACTAAATTAAGGAAAATACAAAAAGACCAATTAATCACTGAGGAACCTCTTCCCCATACTGGTTATCCTATTACTGTTCCAGGGTTTCCCTCTCCCGGGACAGGGAAGGAACAGGGGCAGAGCTGTTTGGCAGCTCCACTAATATCTGGTCCCACCCAGAATCTTCATCTCCCCCAGCCATGCCTACCCAGTGAGGACACCTGAGGAAGGATCAGGGATTATTGATTCAGATGTATCAACTACAAATTTTTCTTTTCCCAACGACTGGACACACTTACTGAAGTAAAATAAGTTAGTATTTATTGTAAGGGTAGAAAAAAATTAATACTTGCAAGTGGCAAGTTAAAGAATGGGTTTGGACCTGGTAGGTCCAGTGGCTCACACTATCTCAGTGTGACCTTGCTTCTCTCCAAAACTTTGTCCTGCTCAGTGCCTTTGGGGGATCCCATTCACAGGCACAGGCTCTCTCATTGCCCTTGGGCCAACAGCAATTCTAGGCTGACAACCACTCACCATCCATTTTCCAAGAAAGAGTTTCTCCTTTTCTTGGGTTCCAAGAAAGTCATGGTTTTAAATGCCTTTGATCTGGCTTGGGTTGCATTCTCATCCTTGACCCATCACCAGAAGATGGAAAATGGGACTGACTAGATGTGGGTTGTAAACACATCTTCAAGCTGGGTGGAACATGGGGTCATCCTTCTGCAACTGTTTGGACTGGAAGCAGGTGAGATGTAATTCCCAAAGGAAAACTGAGGCACTTGGGCCTCAGAACAGATGCTGGCTGGCAGAAAGCAACAGATTCTAAGTCAATGACAGCTCACTGCACAGCACAGAATCTGACACAAAAGGAAGAAAGGGGTTCAACTCAGGGTCAGGGGCTGCAGCTACTCATCCAGTGCTCTTACTGTCCTCCCAAGACTGCAAGAAGTTCTTTCACTTGCTGACAAGTCAGGATCGTTGGTGGTGGTAAACTCAAGTCTCTTTCCTTGGACATCAGGTCCTCACATCTCAGAGGTGGGCCCAAAACAGCCCATGTGCCCTCAGAAGACACACAGACCTCATTCCTGCCCCTGAGAGGTGGGAGCCCTTGAGTTATGCCATCTCCCTGGCCATATTAATTGCCCATCCCTGAAAAACAATACTGCTCATTTTCCAGTTTCTTCTCTATCATTTACTAAGTGAAGAAACCAAATGCTAGGGTGGTAAGGAAACTCTTGTGCAATGAAGTAATGGGAGGCTCAAGAATTATTCCATGCCATGGAACCCATAATTGGCAGGCTTTCCAGAGGCCACATGGATGCATATGGCTCTCCAAGACAATGCAGTCTCAGTGTGAACCTCCCATTGTGAGGTCCAGGTGCTCCCATATCTTTGATTCTTAATGAATATGAATGTCAAAAGTTTCTAACGACTGAAAGGACAAAGGATTGCAGGGCCATGGTCTCCTGTATGGTTGTTGTGTCAGGGACACATTCCAATGTTTAGAGGATTATTACTTCTCTTGGCAGCCTATGAGGCTGTGAGGGGGAGGCCTTTTTCTCAACCACATGGATGTTGGTAGTTGAAACTTCTCAAAGGAATGTCTACACTGCCTAGGTAGCTGTTGAATTGCCCGGCATCACGGTCAGCTCTGTAACTATACATGAGGGCCTGGCAGTGCCCAGGCTGGACTGAGCTAGAGGACCACAGATGCCTGCCTGGATAGTCAGAGGTCAAGGGCTGTCCTGCCTGAGACCTGATCATCTATTCATGCCCACTCAGATGGGACAAAGGATGCCTCCAGTGTCAGGAGGGCCCCACCAGCCCTTAAGAAGGCAACATCTGGGGGCTGGCAGGTCACTGCACCCAGTCCTGTATAAATCCACACATGTCCACTGAGTGCCCTGCTGTCTGGGCTGTGCTGGAAACTGGGGCTGCCCAGGCAGAGTAGGGTCAGCATCACCCTTCCCAGGTAGGAGGGCAGAAGGAAACCATGCATGACTTCTGACACCCTCCCCAATCCTTGACAGAGGTTGAGTTGGGTAAGAAACAGTCCGAGACAAGAACAGACATTTCATTCTTCTCTCAGAGCCCAGGACTGAGGGAAGGGAGGCCAGAAAAACAGTTATTGACCTCAGCTCCCTGACTCCTGTCTGACCCTGGGCAAGTCCTATCCATTCTGAAGGCTTCAGAGAGAGGGAGAGGGGAGGGAAATGAGGGCCAATTGTGCTTAAACATAACTCTAACCTTTACCCTAAGAACCCTAACTTCTAACCTTAACCCCCTAACAACCCTAGCCCCAGACCCCTAGACCCTCGCCCCTGACCCCTAAACTCTAATCCCCGACCCTGACCCTTTAACCACAACCCTCTACCATGACTCTCCAACAATGACCCATAACCCTAAACCATGGCCCCTGAACCCTCACACTGACTCAACCCAAGACCTAAAGCCTGGCCTAGTGGGTGCCGAGGGATGACTGTATGAACTCTCAAATAAACCAAGGAATTAAATCTTCTTGACCATGAATTTAACAATGGTTTCTTAGATTTGACAGTAAAGCATAAGAAATGAAAGGAAAAAATAGACAAATTGGATTTCCTCAAAATTACAAACCTTTGTGCATCAAAAGAGGCTATTCAGAAAGTAAAAAGACGGCCCACAGAATGGAAGACAATATTGGCACGTTGTATATCTGATAAGACTCTTTACCTAGAATATACCCAGGACTTTTACAACTCATCAACAAAAAGACAAACAATAAAATTTTTGAAACAGACAAATGGCTTGCATGGACTGCTCTTCAGGCAAGACATACAAATGGTCAACAAGGAAATGAAAAGATGTCAAACATCAGTAGTCATGATGAAAATGCAAATTAAAGCCACGATGTGATGCCCCTTCACACACACTAGAATAAAAATAAATTTGTTAATATATAAATAAAAATAACAAATGTTGGCAACAATGTAGAGAAATTAGAACCCTTAAAAGTTACTTGTGGAGATGTACAATGGTGCAGTCTATATGTACAAAACTTTAGCATTTACTCAAAAATATAAAATATAATTACCATGTGGTTCAACAACTCCACTCCTAGACATATTCCCAAAAAATTGAAAACAGGTGTTCAAACAAAAACTTGTTCACCAATTATTCATAGCAGCACTGTTCACAGTAGCCCAAGGTAGAAAAGATTTAAATGTCCATCAGCAGGTAAACAGATAAGCAAAATAAGGTAGACACATAAGCTGCATTATTCTGTCATATAAAGGAATAAAGTAAAATTATACAGCCACTGTGGAAAACTGTATGGTGGCTCCTCAAAAACATGGAAAATGTATGATCCCTTGATTCCACTCCAGAGTGTGCACCCAAAATATTAGAAAGCAAGGACTGGAACAGATATCTGTACCCCATATTCATAGCAACATTATTCACAATAGCCAAAAGGTGGAAGCAACACAACACATCCTTCAACAGATGAATGGATAAGTACAGTGTAGTATATACACAATGGAATATGACTCAACCTTTAAAACTAAGGTAATTCTCACACATGCTACAATGTGATGAACCTTGAAGTTATTATGCTAAGTGAAACAAGCCAGACACAGAAAGGACAAACGTTCTATGATTCCACTAGTATGAGGTATCCAGATAAGTCAAATTCAAAGACAAAGTAGAATAAGGTTGCCAGAGGTTGAGGTGAGTTAGTGTTTAATGACTATGGTTTCACATGGGGAAAATAAAGTTCTGGAGATGGATGGTGAGGATATTTTTTAGAACAATGTGAATGTAGTTAACGCCATAGCACTGTACACTTAAAAATGGTTTAAATGGGTCTTCCCTGGTGGCACAGTGGTTAAGAATCCGCCTGCCAATGCAGGGGACACGGGTTCAAGCGCTGGTCCTGGAAGATCCCGCATGCCACGGAGCAACTAAGCCCGTGTGCCACAACTACTGAGCCTGCGCTCTAGAGCCCGTGCTCCGCAAGAGAAGCCACCGCAATGAGAAGCCTGCACACAGCAACTAAGAGTAGCCCCCGCTCGCCGCAACTAGAGAAAGCCTGCACACAGCAACAAACACCCGACACAGCCAAAAAATAAAATAAAATAAATTTTTTAAAAAAGCTTTAAAAAATGGTTTAAGTGGTAAATGTTATGTGTTTTCAATCACAATGGAAAAATGAATGAAATAATGATCAATGTTACAATGTGGATAAACATTGAAAACATCCTAAGTGAAAGAAGCCATACAGAAAAACCACCCAGATCATGCTCATCTTGTACACTTTAAATCCAGCAAGGTTTTTAAAGTGAGGAAAAGCCCCAGTGATGGTTCCAAGAAAAGAAAACTGGATTCGAATGGAAAAATACGTTTCCACAAAGCTGGGGCAGCTGGTGAAAGTTGAAGCAGGTCTGGGGATAGGATTATAATGTGGAAACCATAATTATTCCCCATTTTGGGGTTATGTGCTGGTTCCCTGGGAGAGTGGCCCTCCCACTCTCACAGGGTAAAACAAACTGGTGTATTTTGTGAATGTGGAAAACTTGATACTGCTATTTGAAGTTTTGTATACACTTGAAATTTACTAGGAAATAAAGTGCTTATCAAACAACCATGTCGTACCACGCCAGAAATACAGACATCAAACTTTGTTATAGAGGCCAAGCTCTACCCAGATCCAGCTCACCCACAGTGGTGATGTCAATCACCCTTGTAGGAGGCCACATACTACAAGAGGCACCGTGGGAAGATTATATTGGGAGACACTATGTCTTGGGTGCTGTGGATGACCTAGATGTAGTTGAAACAGTGGGATTTCTGAATTCTAGTTTTCCACATTCAATCAACAAAAAACTGTTACAACTAAAAATTGAATTCAGTAAAGCTGCAGGATACAAAAGAAAGAAAAATCAATGCACAAAAATCATTTGTGATTCTATACACTGATAATGAACCATCAGAAAAAGAATTTAAAAAAAATCCCACTTACAATTGCATCCAAAAAGATAACTAGGAGTAAATTTAACCAAGGACGTGAAGGACCTGCACAATGAAAACTGGAAGACACTGATAAAGGAAACTGAACAGACAAAAATAAATGGAAAGATACCCCGTGCTCATGGGTAAAAAGAATAGTGTGAAAATATGCATTCTAAGGTGGGACTTCCCTGGCCATCCAGGGGTTGGGACTCTGCGCTCCCACTGCAGGGGGCGCAGGTTCGATCCCTGGTTGGGGAACTAAGATCCCGCATCCTGCATGCCACATGGTGTGGCCCAAAATTTTTTTTTTAATTTTAAAAAATATGCATTCTAGCCAAATTAATGTACACATTCAACACAATCCCTACCAAAAGTCCAAAGACACTTTCCATAGAAACAGAGCAAACAATCTTAAGATGTGTGTGGAACCACAAAGGACCCAGAAGAGCCAAAGCCACCCTGAGGAAGGAAAATGGGCTGGAGGCATCTCGCTCCCTGACTTCACACTTCATTACGAAGCTACATTCCCCAAAAAGTGTGGAATTGGCACAAAAACAGGCGCACAGACCAAAGGAACAGAGCAGAGAGCCCAGGAACCAACCTACAGGTATGTGATCAGTTAATTCACAAGCAAGGAGCCAAGAACATACATCAGGGAAAGGACAGTCCCCTCAATGAACGGTGCTGGGAAAACCGGACGCCACTCGCCAAAGAACAACACTACACTCTGTCTACACCACACACAAAAGCGGCCAAAAACCCAGTTTTCCACATCAAGCCCTTCCTCTCCTGGGTCCTCTGAAGACAGACACCCTCAGCGGTCAGCAACGCACAGGAACCTTCTCCCCACATTTCCTCACATTTTCCCTCAGTGGTGTCACCTCCCGGCAGGTCCTGAGGAGACCAGACTCCTCTCAGCATGAACTGGACCCCACAGTGTCCCAAAGCTGAAGCCTCAGGGGGTCCTGAGGAGACTCGGCTTCTGTTAGTGTGGACTCGACCCCAGCTTGTCCTGAAGCCCGGCCGTCAGCGTGGATGCAACCCGCGTGTCCCAGAAGCCAAAGCCCCAGCGGGTCCTGAGGAGACAGGGCTCCTCTAAGCATGAACGTGAACAGCATGATCTGAACAGACATCCCGCCATAAAAGGATACACAGATGGTAAAAATCATACAGAAACAAGCTCAACATCATATACCATTAGGGAATTACAAATTAAAATCATGAGATATCACAGCATACCTATTTAGCACTGCTAAACTCCAAAAATATGAAAATACCAATTGTTAGAGGGTGAGGAACAAAAGGAGCTCTCCTTCATAGCTGGGGGGATGCATGTGCAGCCACTTTGTAAGACAATTTGGCAGTTTTTTCCAAAACTAAACAAGTCTCACGTTGGGATCCAACAATCATGCTTCCAGTATTCAGGCAACTGCTTTGAAAATCTATGTCCAAATGCAAACAAGGATGCAATTATGCACAGCAGCACTTTCATAATGGCTAAAAACTTGAAGAAATCTGGATATCCTTCAAAAGATGAATGTATAAGCAAATTGGGGTACATCCATGTCAAGGTGAGTAGAATATGCCACCCCAAAATATGTCTCTCTGGCATAAGGATTATTGGTCTGCTTTAAAAAAAAAACGGGGGGGGGGGCTTCCCTGGAGCCTCAGTGGTTAAGAGTCTGCCTGCCAATGCAGGGGACACGGGTTCGAGCCCTGGTTCGGGAAGATCCCACATGCCACAGAGCAACTAAGCCCGTGCTCCACAACTACTGAGCCTGCATTCTAGAGCCCACGAGCCACAACTATTGACCCCGTGTGCCACAACTACTGAAGCCTGCACACCTAGAGCCTGTGCTCCACGAGAAGAAAAGCCACAATGAGAAGCCCATGCACTGCAAAGAAAAGTAGCCCCTGCTCGCCACAACCAGAGAAAAGCCTGCATGCAGCAACGAAGACCCAATGCAGCCAAAAATAAAATAATATATCCAATAAAAATATCTCAGAAAACTGAGATTGCTGTTTTATGAAAGACATTTACAATACAGAAGTCTCCATTTATAAGGGTATGTCCCTCTTTGCACCAAAAATGGAAGGATAATTAAATCTTAAGTAACTCTTTTCAATGGAGAAGTCCTGACTTAAATGTGCAAACAATCATACCCTTGTTTACTGTGCTTTGCATGATAACCTGCCATAAGTGGTCTTCCCCCCTTCCCCAGCATATTTCTTCTGTTTTTAGCTGAAGAGGTATTTAAGGGGATGGTTTTGGTCATTTCAGGGAGTGACTCAGTTTTCCTTGCTATCCCCCCTGTATTCAGAAGGTATACATGTTATTAAATTTCTGTTTTTCTCCTGGTAATCTGTCTTTTATTTCAGGGGCAGGGGGGCCTCAACCAAGAACCTAGAAAAGTAGAGGGGAAATTGTTTTTCCGCCCATACACCTGCAGTGGAATACTACTCAGCAGGAAGGAATGCACCATCAGCCCATGGAAGGACATGGATAAATCCTCAGTATGTACTGCTACGTGAAAGCATCCAGGCTGAGGAGGCTGCACACAGTATGACCCCATTGGTGACACTCTGGGAAAGGCAAAGCTACACAGATGATAAGCAGATCATGCGGTGGGGGTTTGAAGTATTCCATGTGACACTCTAGGATGGATACCTGTCACTGTGCATTTGTCTAAGCCCACAGACGTGTGTAGCCCAAGGGGTCAATCATAATCTATTCAAATTTAGTTATTTAGGATGTAGGAGTGTTGCAGGATGGAATACATTATGTGACAGAGTCTAACTGTATTAGAAATATATGGAAACAACTCACCGTAGGGGATGGGATCAAAGGTGCTGACCTAAGTTACCTTTGGAAATGAATGGAATCTGTAGATTAAAGGCAAAATGGACCCTATATAAACAGTGGGCTTTATTTTACGAAGTTCTTTCCAGGGTGTAGTAGCTAACAACTCTGAAACCTCTGCACGTGTAACCTGGAAAGGAGCAATGCATACATAAACGGCAGATGGTGGGAGCCAGGCTCCTCACTGTGGGAGTGGGAAGTTACAGATAAGCAAGGGGAGAGCCTCTGCCCTCGTAATGCTGGATCTGGGCTTCCTGGGCGGATGTTGACTGGCCGGGGAAACACACAGATCTTCACGCTGGGAAGACCCTGCAGACACAGGAACTTCACGCCCCATCTTTCCACCCATACCTGCTGCAAACACTCAGCCCTCTATCATCAGTCAATTGCAGCGTTTAAGACAGTCTCGCCCCCAGGCAGATAAAGGAACATGAGGGTCTTGCTTACGCCTAAGCTGTCCCAGAATCCAGGCCCTGGGGGTGGAGCCAGGTTGGGGGTGCCTGGGCCTCTGACCAGCAGGTGAGAGGAAGGAGGAAGACCAGTCCTGAGGACAGAGGTTCCCTCAAGTCTGTGAGCCCAGGAGCCCCGATGGGATTCATTCCCACTGAGGACATGGGCGGGGCCTGCAGTGGTTCTGTGTTCCCCCTGGGCCCCTTTGATGAAGCCATGGCAGCACTGGGCCCAGACATCTACTGGCAGTGTCTCAAACTCTGACACAGTGGTTTTACAAAGGAACAAGAGAATGGAGCTGAGCCCCTGACGGCCACTCCTTTCTGGCTCTGAGTTGCTTCCAACTGGACGGCAGTCACCTGCACGTAGTCTGCTGTGACCTACCTGCCCCCATTGGCCTTTCCTCTCCCTCCCTGCGATGATTCCCATGACATTTCCAGCCTCGACCCCTCTCGCAGGCCAGACTCCTCTGTCCAGTCACTGCACCCCCATCTCACCTTGGGGGCTAACAGGCCCCTCAGAGGACTGGGATCCTGCAGCTCCCCACACCTAGGAGCAGCCCCACCTTCCCAGGTTGCCGAGCCCAGGCACCGGGTGTAACCGAGCAGGACCCTACGGGGCCTTCCCAGTACAGACCCCTCCCCGACATCCTCTGCTGTAGCTCCTCTCTGAAGTACCTGGATAACAGTAACTGATGCACGCTTCCTGAGTTGTTTTACAGATGCTGAAACCACCACCAAACGGAAGAAATTAACTACCTGATGATCTTGAACAGGTAGCCCCGGAACTTCTGGTGCCTAAGAATTTATAATGTTAACCGCCTGTTACCTCACCATCAACCGGAGAATTGTGCACCAGCTGATCGCATACCCTGCGACCCCCCTCCTTCACTTGGCCTTTAAAATTCCTTTGCTGAAATCCTTCAGGGAGTTTGGGGTTTTAGAGCACAGGCCACCTGGCCTCCTTGTATTGGCACTCTTACAATTAAAGCTGCGCTTCCCTTCACCACACCCGGTGTCAGTAGACTGGCTTTACTGCACTCGGGCAAGCGGCCCCAAGTTTCGTTCGGTAACACTGGGGTCTCCCAGGCTCCCACTCTCCTTGTGTCCCACTGACTGTCATCTGCTCCTCCAGAGTCTTGCCGCAGCAAAAATAGAAATGAAGTTTTCCCTCCCCTGAGAACAAGGAAAACAAAGGGAACAGTGAATAGGCTAGAGAAGAAACATAATCTGGCCTGAAAGAGTTAATCACTCCTTGTTTTACTTTGTCACTAATTTGTAGTAACTAGATGTGTACTTTACAAAGCTAATCTCACTCCCTGACACTATGTAATTTACCTCTGGCACCCATTACCCCTAACTCTGTGTGAGTTACATCCCCTGCCTCTCACTCCCTAACCTTATTATGTCCAGCACTTACATTCTATACGCCCTTCATAACAAGTCACCCCCTATAGTTTTTGCATTTCAGAAACAAGGTCACCGGTCGATAAACCAGAAGCAAACGGATGCAATTACCAGACTGCCGGACGCCAATTACTGGGCAGCCTGATGCCAACTATGACTGTTTTGAAATAATGCAAAGGAAAGGAGGAATGCAAGACCTTCACTACTTCGATCCTCATCCTATACCCCGGACCGCGAGAGCCCCACGTATAAAATCTTCCCTGATTCTCAAGGAGGGGTGCCCAGTTCTTGAGGCGCTAGCCGGCTGTGTCTTCCCTGTTGTCTGGCAGAAGAATAAAGCCATCTCTCTCTTCCTCCAAAATCCCTGTCTCCGTATTTCTGTTTGGCCTCGGTGCACAGGGAAGCCGAGATTTCGACAGCAGTCTGTGGCCAGTTCCCACACTAATTCACCTCTACGCCCACAGTCCTGGCCCAAGCCCGATCCTGTGCCTGGTTCCTCCACCAGGCCGTGACAAAACTCCCTGCCCGCACGGTGCACCTCACATCCCACCCCAACGTGGTCTTTCTGAAGCATAAACGAGACTGTGACTCTCCCCCACCTGTAATCCCCCCAAAGTTTCCCCACTTTCGCTAGGGTATCTGCTGGGAGAGACATCTGCCAAGGCCCTGAAAGTCCCCGGCATCCCCACGAGGCTGCTGGCTCCTGGGTTCCCTGACAATGAGCACCTCAGCCGGCCAGGCGACACGGCAGGAAACCCCAGAACTGCTCACCTCACGAGGGGACTGGCACGGCCACGGCCTGATCAGAGAGAGCAGAGAAGGGCTCCCCAGCTGGGACACAGACTCTGCACGAGTGGCCTCTCCCTGAGCCACTACATCACCTCGTGTGACTTGAGGGAAGGAAGGACCGAGGCACACTTGGCTCCTAAGGAGGATGGGATAGGCTCAGCCACGTCCCCCCAAATTCACATGCTGAATCCCTAACCCCCAGGACCCCAGGATGTGGCTGTATTTGGAGATGGGATTTTTAAAGAGGCGATCAAGGTAAAAATGAGGTCACTAGGGTGGATCTTAATCCAATAGGATTGGTGTCCTACAAGAAGAGATTAGGACACAGATAGGCACAGGGGGAGACCACGTGAGGACCTGGGGAGAAGACGGCTGTCTAAGCACCAAGGAGAGAGGCCTCAGGAGAAGCCAGCCTGCACACACCTTGATCTCAGACAGCATCCAGGACTGGGAGATAGGTCTGTTATTCAAGCGGCCCAGTCTGTGGTATTTGTTACGGCGGTCCTGAGCCGACTCACACGCAGGGTAACTCAGGGCTCAGACTGGACAGAGCCCACTCTCCATCCCCCTGTACGGGAGTTACAGGATCCTCAGGAACTGAGGAGGGGGTCCCTGAGGAGAGGCACAAGATAGAAGGTGCTAGGCATTAACATGACTGCATTCATGTTAAACGTGCCTGAAGTCCATTCACACGAGATGATTTTGTCCTGTATGTACATCGGCACCTTCGGTCTGAACTGCAGATCTTTAGCTTCACCACCTCCACTGAGAGCATTAGCTTCACCTACTGTGGACCATCTCCTATAGGATTTCCAGAACCACAAAGCATCGAACCTTCACAGGACCCAGAGTCTGTGCACTAGCGTCTGGGCGACCCTCACAGCAGGGCCGCGCAGCTACCCATCAGGACCCATTTCCCTTTTTCCTGTTCACAGCTACCCTGCACCTCCCAGCCTTCCCACCCCTTACAGCTAGGGTGTAGTGTCTCGTGTTACCAAGGGGAAGGGGTGGAGGTGGTGAGGGCTTGGCCAGCCTGCATCCTAGGACGGAGGGCATGATGCCCACCTGGTCACCCCACCCTGCTGGTTGGAGCCCTCACCTGGAAGCAGGGAGGAGAAACAAGGGGGACAGAGCCTGGGACCTGACACCCACCTGCCCTGGACTGTCACAAGAAGGGGAAAGAGACAGCTTGAGCTTCAGCCCAGTTTTGGGAGACACTTTGTCCAGCAACAAACTTGTGCCTTAAAAGCCAAGGTGCTTTACAAACCCCTCCCCAGCTGTCACAGAAAGTCAGGCTTAATCTCATCACACTTTTCTCAAACCCCAGCTCACGCTGAGACCACCTCTCAGGTGATGGTGCTTCAGAGCAGCCCCTTTACAAGATCTCTGGAGTTCAGCTCTCCCAGCCCTGCCTTCAGTTTAAGGGAGAAGTTTCCTTGACAAACCTGCTCAGTTTCCTTGACAACCAAGCTTCGCAATCTCCCAAACTCTTCTCCTTCAAACATTCCTATTCTAGGCTTGATGAGCCTAAAGTGACTAGTGCTGTCATCATGTGTCAGAGAGTGACTCCTCCAAGCCCGTAGTTACTGGTTACATGATGCTACTGATGACGAAATCCCAAAAGAGCCAGCTTTGCAAGGTAACCACTTCTGGACTCGGCACTGGGTCCCTTTCCACGGACAGAGTGGAGCGGCTGTTTCCACGGGCCCCGTGGTGGAAGAGCTCACCTAATGCAGCCAGGACTTCATCCCTTCCAGGTGATTCCAGGGTCCTCATTCTCCCCAGACCCCCACCCACATGGCTGCTGTCTGTGCCAGTCTATACGGGACCTTGGTAATCTCCTAAAATGAGGGTTATTTTATACACAGGTAATGGGTTGAATGCTGGCCCCAAAAGATGTGTCCCCCGAGAACACGTGAACAGGACCATATCTGGGAAAAGGGTCTTTGTATATGTAGTTAAGGATCTCAAGGTGAGGTCATCTTGGGTTAGGGTGGCCCTCAATCCAACTGAGAGAGTCCTTATGAGAGACAAAAGAGGAGAGGCACAGACACAGAGGAGAAGCCACGTGAAGACAGAGGCAGAGACGGGAGGGATGCAGCCACGAGCCTGGGGACGCCTGGAGCCCCCGGAAGCTGGAAAAGGCAGGAAGAACCCTATCCTGGAGCCTTTGGAGAGACTTCCGTCCTGCAACACCCTGATCTCAGATGTCTGGTCTCCACGACTGGGGGAGGATGAATTCCTGTTGTTTTAAACCATCCAGCTTGTGGTCATTTGTTACAGAAGCCACAGAACAGTCACACAGACCCTGCTCTGTAGGATCCTGGAAGTGCGGGTCTCATTAAAGGCCAACAAAGGCTGGATCGCAGAGCCCTGAGAGTCAGCATTGGGACCCAGAAATCCTAAAGCAGTGGCTGGACACCAGAACGCTGAGGGGTCAGTTGGAAGCCCATCCCTAAGGGTGCCGGCTGCACATGGCCTCCCCAGGTTTTTACGCCTGTACATGCGTAAAATAAGTATTTCCATCCTGATTCAGGACCTCTGATATCACCGTTCACATTGCTAATTAAGAACCCACTGGTCATACAGAGGAAAACCCTATCAGGACACTTGCTCCAGTGGTAAACAATTCTGAAGTTGGTCACAGCTGGGGAACTGTCTCCCATGCAGCCAGCAGCCCCCACACAAGAAGCGTCCTCATTGCAAAGCTGGGGAACCATGAAGAGGCGTTTGTGAGTAAATGTGAGCTGAGCCCCAGGCCAGCTGCTGCTGAACTTTTCCCACCCTTCCCAGGTAAAACACCGGAATGTGTGCAAGGACTTGAAAGCCTAGAGGAAGGGGCTTGGAGTCACACCAGCGACAACACGCAGGCCGACTTGGTGCCTGCAGGCCAGCCAGGATGGTCCTGGCCCCGGGCACTCTTCTGGAAGCGTTCCATCTCCCTGCCTGAGGTACCCCTTCTGTCCCGGCCCCCACTGCTCTTTTCCTTCCTCACCTCTGCCAGGGGAGAAATTCCAGCAGCAGGTATGGGTGACACATCCTCTTCTTTAGCAGGTGGCAGCCCGGCAACTCCTGCAGAAAGTCCAGCAGAGCCCCAGTCACACCAGGCCACTCATAGAGCCGTGGGCCCTACTCCCTCCCACCAGCCCAGCCCCGAGACTGCTGACGGGGCAGAGAATATGGCGTCAGGCACAGCTGCAGAGGCTTTTGCTGCCTGGAGGGGTGTTTATATTGACCTCAACACAGGCACACCTGGGGAGGGCTGGCCGGCCGGGTCAGGCTGCCAAGGTCAGCCAATCCTCGCCCCTCAGAGGCTCAGAGTTGCAGAAAATGGGTCTTGCTGCACCGGCCAGATCCAAGGAACAGATGTAGGGTCCCGAGAGTCAGGATAGATAAGGGGCGGCAGCCCTGGCTTGTTTTCTAATCATTTTATCTGGTCCATGAGTGGGAGACAACTTCAAGAAGACCCTCTGCTAATGAGAGGAACCCAGGAGTCAGGGAGAGGAGGGGTGGTGGGTGGAGACAGAGGCCTGGTACCCCGGCTGCAGTGGAAGCCCCTGGAAGACCAGGCAGAGGGAGGCCGCACAGAGTGAAGCCTAGGGTCACAGACCTGTTGGAGCTGCTGTTTGTTAGTTCAAGCTCTGCTCTGAGGTGCTCTGTGTCAGCTCTGAGTGACAGGGGTGCTGCGGGTGCTCTGCAATGAGGGACACGTGCACAGTTCCTGTGTGCCCAGCCCTGCCGGGGTACCTGCCCAGGGGAGCTCCATATCCTGGGAGGGGCCTGACCATGAGAGCCCCGTGGGCTGCTGGGTACCTGCTCAGGTGAGCTCCATATCCTGGGAGGGGCCTGACCATGAGAGCCCCGTGGGCTGCTGGGTACCTGCTCAGGTGAGCTCCATATCCTGGGAGGGGCCTGACTACAAGAGCCCCGTGGGCTGCTGGGTACCTGCTCAGGTGAGCTCCATATCCTGGGAGGGGCCTGACCACGAGAGTCTCGTGGGCTGCTGGGTACCTGCCCAGGTGAGCTCCATATCCTGGGAGGGGCCTGACCATGAGAGCCCCGTGGGCTGCTGGGTACCTGCTCAGGTGAGCTCCATATCCTGGGAGGGGCCTGACCATGAGAGCCCCGTGGGCTGCTGGGTACCTGCTCAGGTGAGCTCCATATCCTGGGAGGGGCCTGACCATGAGAGCCCCAGGTGCTGGGAGGGGGGCGTGTGTATAAGCGTCCTCTCTGTGCAGCTGGCACAGAGTTGCTTAGCAACTTCCCTGTGGGCGGTGCTGGGATGAAATGAGAACAGGGAGATGCCACTGACCCCCTGAACCCCTGTCCATCTAGAGTGATGAGGTGAGTAGGCGGGTACTGGCCACTGTGCTGCATGAGGGAGGCCCCACGGGTACCTCTTGTGTCTTCTACCTGACACCATGGAGGTCTCCCCAGGACAGAGCAGACAGCCTGCCTGGGGCAGGTGGGAGCTCCTGGTGACCCTGCAGGGGACATGAGAGGGACGGACCAGGCAGGAGGGAGTGGGAGCCCAGGCAGAGCCATGGGGCTCGGGGCCGAGGGGGCTTTTCTGGGTCTGAGCTGGGGAGACGTGCAGGTGGTGAGTGTGGTCCAGGAAAGCTGCTGTAATGATGTGAGGCTGAACCTGCTTCAGAGTGACAAGCCTTCCGGGTGATCCCAAAACAGGATAGTGAGATGGATCCTGTTAGAAGAAGGTAAGTGAATCCCCCCAAGAGGAGGCTCTGTGAGCTGGTCCCGGGAGGGGGGCGAAGGGAACAGGTGTGGAAGCTGTGGGGAGTGGGCAGTCCCCCTGGGCGGGCGGCGGGTGCAGACCCCACTCCGTGGTCCCACAGCTTGCTTCCGGCTGGATTACTTGGCCTCTCGGAGCCTCAGCTTCCTGGTCTGCTCGTGGGGTGATGGTAGCGTGGACTGACTAGTAATTTGCTCAGAACAGGGTAGAAAGGGGTCTAGTGGAAATTCTACGGAACACCGTCCGTATGGGAATCGCAGGTCCTGTTTCCCGCAGGTCTGTCTTCAGGATCAGGAGAGCAAATCCGAGCAGACTTGCAGCAGAGCCTGGGGATGGGCTCCGTTCGGTGGGTCCCCCGGTTTCCTGAATCTCGGAAGGAGCAGCTCCAGCGGGCAGTGGCAGTTTCATCCCACACCTGGAAGCGTCCAGACCTCAAGGCCCAGCAGCCCCTGAGCCCTGTGTCTGGACCCCCAGGAGGCAGACGGGACAGGCCGGCCTCCTCCTCGGCCCTCTTCCTGCCCAGAACATTCGAGGTCCAGGCCGTCATTAGGGAGAAGCAGGGATGGGGGTGTCCCATGTGGGAAGAGAACACGGAGCAGCTTGTGTACATGGACGTCCACACCAGGAATGTGGGTCGGTGTGACGTGGGCACTGGGAGGGGCAGACGGTGGGCTGAGGAAGCAGGGCGGGGCCGGGGGTCCCGAGGAGGGGGTGCAACAAGCTTTGCCTGTGCCGGGCCTCAGACTCCACGGGGCTTCCCTCCCCTGGTCACTGGGGAGGAGGAGCCGAGCAGCGTTGGTGGGGTGACCACTCGCGTCCCCACGCCCTGCCAGCATCAGACCTTCAGGTTCCGGGTCGGGGAGCCTGATGAGAGCAGGTCCAGCCGTGCCCTCCAGGGAGGCCTGGAGGGGTCGGGCGGGAAGCACTGGTTTGGTCATCCCCTGTGCGGAAGCTTCCAAGCCAGTGTCCAGTGGGAGCTCTCACCTCACACGTGGGTTTCACGTCCACAGCTCAGATCACCTTCTAGCCGCTTGGTTTGTTTTCTAGACACAAAGTCCTAATATCTCCTATGTCCCCTTCCCGTGAAAAGGCATGTCTGATCTGGCACCAGGTGCAGCCTCTGGTCCCTCCTGACTGGAGGCCCAGCAGCCAGTGTCACCGCGTCATGACTGTCAGGGGGTGTCAGGCGTGGGGGGACGAGAGCACACGGTCCAGGCCCATGAGGGGCCGTGCCGTCCACGGAGCCGGTGCTGTGGCTGTACGTGTTCCCTCCCCCCACCCCCGGGCAGAGACCACCGTCCCCTTACAGACTGTTACCAAGTGAAGTCACATGGACCCTGCTCGGGTCCGAGCCTGGCGAGGCGCTCTGCCTCAGCGGGGAAGGTCTCCTTTTTCCATGTGGGTTCAAGTAGGCAAATAACAAAACCAAAGCTGAGACCACCACAGCACAGACTCTGTTCAGTGGCCAAAGAATGGAGAAGCGGGAACTAAGTTCACAGACCAACTTCTCGGCCTCCTGGAGAGAGTGGTTTAATTTGAAAGAGTAAAGACAAAGGGAGGAGGAGTGCGGCTAATGATGGGGATGAAGAGGCCTTCCGGGGAAGGGGCGGGGCTTTTCCCAAGCGAGTGGGGTACCACCTCCTTTCACCCGGTTTTGGTCCTTCATGTCCAGTCATGGCCACCGGTAGGCGTGTCACTTAATATGCTGATATAGTCAATTCAACCTGTGAGGAGACTCAGGGTCTGTTGGAGGTCACATTTGTTGCCATCTTGGTCCCAGCTGGTTCCATCTGTTTGTTTGTAGTTTCCTTTCTTATCTCTGGACCCCTTAACTTAAATACTTAGGTGAACTCCTGCTGAAGTTGGGGAGTGGAGGACAGCCCTGTGAAAGGTGGGTCCACGGGTTCTGAGCAGGGCCTGGAGCAGCTCTGACAACAAGAGGAGGAGGCTGAGACGGGCGGTCATTCTGACGCCCGCACTGGGGCCTGTGGTCGGCATGTGGAGGTGGTCAGCTGGGGCACGTGTCAGGGAATGTTCTCGGTGTTTACACAGAAGATGTGAACGTGGGCCCAGATGCAGAGCTGCCTGCAGATGCTGCTACAGAAACCCCTGATTCTTTCCTGAGAAAACTGGTGGGGAGCATTCAGGCAACAGGGCAAACAGCTTGCTCTGGACGTTCTTGTGGGGAAGTGGGGACTTAGCAACAGGGGCTCAGCCCGCATAACCCCAGAAGCCCTCCCAGGACAGCCCCAGAACCGCTTCTGGAATGGCAAGGAGAAGTGGGTCTTCCACCTACTAGACGTGGAGGAAAGGGCTGGGGTCTGCAGGGCCGCCCTCACCTTCAGGGACTGGCTGGGAGGCTCACAGGACCCAGCACATGCTTGTGGCTTGTGTGCTCACAGCTGAGATGGGTCACAGCACACAGTAGGGATGCACGGGAGGGAGGGCCCCTGCTCCGGTCACCTCATGACCCTTCATGCCCACTCCTTCCCTCGAGGGTCTCTAGGGTGTCTCTTCCCCCAGCGACGAAGGCCAGAACCATGACAGTTACCCGCACCCCCATCCCCCCAGGGAAGCTCACTAGAGGCTTGGAACCCGGCTCGGGGCTGGTCACGTGGTGTTGTCTGCCCTCACCCTCCAAAATGCCAGTGCCCAGAAGGGGAGCCAGGGCTCAGCATGAACCAAATGGTTTGTGCAAACAGCACGGGCGCAGGGGGCTGCCCCTAACGGGAGGCGGGAGGGTTTAGATCAGGGCAGGGAGCTGCTCACCAGCTGCATTAGCTTCCCAGGGCAGCTGTGACAAATGACCACAAACGGAGGCTCAGAGCAACAGAAACCTGTCCTCTCTCAGTCCTGGAGGCCAGACGTCTGAGGTCAAGGTGTCCCAGGGCCGTGCTCCCTCCGGAGGCTCCAGGGGAGGGTCCTGCCTGCCTCTTCCAGCTTCTGGGGGCTCCAGACATCCCTGGGCTTGTGGCCGCATCCATCCCATCTCTACCTCCGTCTTCACATGGTGTCTCCTGTGTGTCTGTGTCTCTCCGCTTGTCCCTTAGAAGGACACTGTCCCTGATTTAGGGCCACCCTGATCCAGGATGACCTCATCTTCAGATCCGTAACTAATTATACCTGAAAAGACCTTACTTCCAAATGAGGTTCCATTCTCAGATTCTGGGGGGCATGACGTGGACATAAGTTCTGGGGGACCCCCATTCAACCCACTATAGCACCCAGTTCCCAGATGCCAGCCGACCTTCCTCAGGACAGCATCAGGCTGGTGATGTTCTGTCTTTCTGCACGGAGTTGCCTCTTGTTTCTTGTGGTAACAGTGAGGTTGGATGGGGCGCGCTGTGGTTGACCTCCCAGTCATTCCAGGGACCACGCTGATGTGTCCTTCCCGGGAGAGTGCGAACACGGCCAGGGCTCCCTGTGAACACTCCACACTGACCGCTCGGTGGTCAGACACCTGCATGGGCTGGGCCAGTCCCCGGCACATTCTACCACATCCACAGCCTGGTGGACTCTGTGCGGGCCTATGACCAGGAGGTGGGGACCGGCAGGATGGGTGGGAGCCCTCCTGCCTGCCCCGTGACCTCCAGCCCACCACAGACCCTCCAGTCCTGCCATGGACACCCCCATCACATTAACCCCCAAGAGGCCTTCTGGGAGGGGTGAGAATTCGACCATGAAGAAGACAGGGCAGGCCCTAACTGCAGCAGGTGAAGGCAAGGACTGGGGTTGCTTGGCTATTTGTCCCCCAAAGACCCAGGATGTGGGCTCTGACTTGAGGGGTCCACCTCTACCTGGGCTCACCTGGGGGATCGCTGCAGGGAGAGTGTGTCCTTGGGTGATTTTCCAACTCTCCCCACATCAGCCTCACCCCCTGGGCCCCCCTGACCCCATTAATAGTCTTTAAATAGTGTCTCTCACCCAACAGGCCTGCGTGGGAGATTTTAATATTGTGTGGGAGTCCAGTGACCAGCGCCCATGTGTCCTGTGTGTCTTGGGAGGGGACGGAGCCTCGCTCTCACGTTCCTGCCCCAGTGCACCTGGGGTCGGGGGCAGCAGACCAAGGCTTTGTTCCGGCAGAAGCTCCCTTTCTGTGAACAAGTCTTCCCCCACTCCCATTATCCTCACTGGAGGTTCAGGAGGCCACAGCATCGGGGCACCTCCAGCACCAGGACCCCACCCTAGGGAATTTCTCAAGAGCAGGGACCAGGCCTGGGGGCTGAGGGGAGGAGGGAGCCGGCCTCTTCAGGATCCCCGGGGCTAGGATGCCTCCTACCCAGGAGGGCCTTGGACTCAGCTTAACTTCCACCCGGGGTCTCCTACCCCTCCCCTGGTAGAGGGGCCCTTCAGATTTCAGGGCCCCAAGATCCTCCCCACCGACTTCTGACCCCACCTGCAGAGTCGGGGACCCAGAGACCCCCTCCCCGGCTTCTTTTTTCTTGGAGGCTCCCAGAATTCCCTGAGGATGTTATACTCAGGGTTTATTATGCTGAAGGATGCAAGTTAAAATCAGCAAGGATGGGGGGATGAGCAGGGTCCAGCTTCCTTGGCTGTGGCAGCCCAGGGAAGCCCACCTGAGTCCTGAAGTGCAGGGTTTATTGGGGTCTGTCACGTCAATGTGGGGACCACTATGTGCCTGACATTGGCCTCCAGCCCCCGGGGGCGACTCAGGAAGCCCCACCGTGTATCACGCCATCAGCACAGACCAGGCTGGAGCGAGGCCCACGGAGCACGGACACTCCCGTCAGACTCAAGGTGACCTCTGGAGCCAGAACAGAGGCCCGGCCTCTCTGTGGGCAGGTGAACCCACACCGCACAGGCCCTGGTGCAGTGCCCGTTCCGTGTGGTCAGCATGGGTGCACGCGGGTCAGCCAGTGTCTGTGTGTCTCAGCCTGTAACCACAGACCACACTGTCCTGCTCTGCTCCCAAGAGCGAGGCCAATGGAGGGACAACGTGGGTGGGAACAAAGCCGGGTCATGGTCAGGCTGGGTGAGAAAGGGTCCAAGGAGTGAGAACCCGGCTGCCCTTGCCTGGTGAGCCGAGAGCTGACGTCTGCCCTGTGGTCAGTCCATTTCCCCATATCCCGAGGTAGAGCTGCCTTTCCTGCCCCCTGGGGCAGGGTCATGCCTGTGTATACAGCAGGACGCACAGCAGTGCACGCAGCAGGCCTGATGCCTGCCCTTGGCATGTAGTCGGGGGCTTGGTGAGGGTGGAACATCCCGACAGGATGTGGGCCGACCCCGGTGAGGATGTAGGGGTGAAGCGTTTGGGAGCCTCTGGAGGGAACCCTCACCTGTCTGCACAGGTGGATTGAGGACACAGACCAAGGGTGGGCAGGTGGGGAGCCCAGTCCTGGGTCATCCCTGAGGCTGGAGGAGGGGTGTGGAGCGGGGGGTGATGGCGGTGGGGAGGAGGGACTGATCACAGGACAGTGAGGAGACAGAGGATCCGAGGCAGCGGGGAAGGTGAAGACTGTGCCTGATGGGAGGACGAAGAGACCAGCAGGCGGCGCTGTAGGCGCGGGTAGCAGGCCTGCTCCCTGCAGGGCGGCGCCTAGCCCCGCACCGCTGGAAACCACGGGATGTCCAGACAGAACCCCAGAGGATGGGGGGCCATATGGGCAGGAAGAGTTTGGAAAAGTCACCTTATCTCCACATGTCCTGGGGGAGGGTTCCCTGCTCCAGCCTCTTTCCTTAGAGTTTCCCCACCTGGGGAAGTCAGCACACTCAATAGCTGGTCGTTCAAGGCTTGGAATTTGTCGGGAGGATGAAAGGGAAAAGGGGGGAAGGAATGAGAAATAAGCTCTACGTATTTGGACAGCACATGACACTCTAATTTCCAATCAGGAAGAGGAATTTCCCAAAGGCTTAGGCTGCCCCTGTAACCAGAATGGGGCTTGAAGCAATCCTGCCACTTTGTGGCCGGTTCCAGAAAGAAGTTGAAGACACTTGCTCAGGGGCACTGCAATCCACAACGCCTGCAAACCTGTAAGTGACAACTATCGTAGAAAAATGTCTTGGGGTAAGTAACTGAAAAGAACTTGAAAACAAGGCAGAATTGCAGGAACCGGATTGCAAGAGGTAGATTGGACTTGCCGTTAAAGCACATGAAAGCTGCTCAATATTGCCTGTGATTCAGTTGGCCAAAAAGGGTGTACAGGTTGAAACCCATACGAACTTTGTGGCCAAGCAAATATGCAGGAAACACAAATCAACACGACAAAGATGTAGCACTTTGCCCCAGTCAGAATGGCCAACCTCACAAAGTGTAAAAACAACAAATGGAGGAGAGGATGTGGAGAAAATGGAACCCTGCTACGCTGATGGTGGGAATGTCAATTGCTAACAGCCACGCTGGAGAAAGGTATGATGTTTCCTAAAAATTCTAAAAAATAGAGCTACAGGGACTTCCTGGTGGTGCAGACGTTAAGTATCCAACTGCCAAGGCAGAGGACACGGGGTTGAGCCCTAGTCCAGAAAGATAACACATGCCACGGAGCAACTAAGCCAATGCATGACAACTACTGAGCCTGTGCTCTAGAGCCCGTGAGCCACAACTACTGAAGCCTGGTGCCTAAAGCCAGTGCTCTGCAAGAAGAGAAGCCACGGCAATGAGAAGCCCACGCACTTCAACGAAGAGTAGCCCCAACTTCCTGCAACTAGAGAAACCCCACATGAAATAACGAAGATCCAACACAGGAAAAACTACTTACTTACTTAATTAAAAAACAATAGAGTTACAGAGCATACGGCACTACCACTCCTGGGGATATATTTCGAGATAACCATAAATCGATAGGACACAGGAACTTTAACTATTACTGCAGCACTTTTGCAGGATCCTCGACTTGGAAACAATATAAATGTCCTTGGAAAGAAAAAATGGATAAAGACAATATGGTACTTATTTACAATGGAATAGTACTCAGCCATGAAACCAATGAAATAAGGCCAGTTGCAGCAACTCGAGTGGACTTAGATAAGATCATTCGAAGTGACAAAACTCAGACACAAAAACACACATGGCACAAGATACTATTTATAGGTGGAATATAAAAATGGTTACACATGAACTAAATTACAAAACAGAAACAGGGTCACACATTTACAAAACACACTTATGGCTGATAAAGTGGAAAGGTGGGGTGGGGTGAGATTTAAACCAGAGGGTTGAAATTAACACAGATACCGTTCCAAAGACCAAATAGGTAATCGACAAAATCTACTCTATAGCTCAAGAAGTGGACTCAGCACATTCTAGTCACCAGAAAAGAATATATACGACGTGTAAGAATGTTAAAAGAATTTACGAATGTCTCTCTGTAAGTGAAACAAGTGGATGTGCAGGAGCAAGAAAGACAGCATTGAAAATCACCTTTACCAAATGATAAAAATAAATTTTAAAAAAGACAAAAAAAAGACACTGAAAGAAAATGTTACAAAATTCGTTCAAGGGATGTGATGCAACCTGGATTGACCATATCTAGACCCACAGCTGGATGAGATATAAGGGTGAACACTATTGGGGCTGAGAGGTTTGGTGAGGTTGGGGGAGCAAACGCAGAGCCTTTAAAGTAATACTGCCTGTTACCCATCCCATGGGTCCCAAATCTCCAGGTTCAAGGGCATCTTCCTACCTCGAAAACATGCATGAGAAACCCAGAAGGTGGTACACCGTGTGATCGGGAAAGGTTTCTAAAACGCACCTCATTTCTCATCTCCTTGTGCTCGGGTTCGCCATTCCAGCTACTTTACTAGCAATCTCCCTCCTTGGAGAATCGGCACCTTTAACCTCCTGTTCCGTACATGTTGCAATTTGTCCTGAGGATTAACGGGAAGAGGGGCAACCAATGAGAGACTAGATCTAGGTCGTGGGACAGGCACAGGTCACTCTATTTTCCCATGATGAAGGAGAATTAACCACAGGCTCAGCCTGCCGCCCGGAAGCAGAATAGGGCCTGAGGAAAACCCTCGCTTTTGCGGCCATCTACCAAAAGAGCGAGTTGAAAAATGGAGCTCAGGGGCACTGCAATTCACGAACCTGCAGAGTTTTAAATGATAACTCTCGTCCACAAATATATTCAGGGAAGGCAACGAAGAGGATTTGAAAGCAAGGCAGAATTGCAGGAAACAGATTTCAGGAGGTCGATTCGAATCGCCTTTAAAGCACATGAAAAGCGGCAAAACGTCAACAATGATGCCCTTGGCCAAAAAGGGCGTGTGCGTTTTTTCCTGAATATATTCAGGGAAAAACGCACACGCCCTTTTTGATCAACCAAGCAACCTGGAAAGGGAAATCAGCGCTACAAAGAAGTCTCACTACGCATCGGTCAAAAGGGCCATGCTGAAAAAAGTGTAAAAACCAGAAATGCAAGACAGGCCATGGAGAAATGGGAGCCTTGCTACGCTGATGGGCGGGATGTAAATTGCCAACAGCCACTCTGGAGAAGTGTACGGTGTGTCCTGAAACATCGAAAAAACACAGCTTAGAGCGCATAGGGCACTTCCACTCATGGGCGTATAAATGGGGAAAACTAAAAATCAGCAAGACACAGGCACCCCAAAGTTTAGGGCTGCTCTGTTGACAAGAACCTCCACTTCATGACACCTCAAATATCCCAGGAAAGAGAAAAATGGATAAAGAAGTGGTGGTCCTTATGTACAATGGAATATCACTCAGCCATGAAATCAATGTCATAAGGCTAGTAGCAGCATGATGAGTGGCTTTAGCTACGACGATTCTAAGTGAAATAAGTCACACAGAAAAAGACACTTATCATAAGCTATCACTTATAGAGGGAATGTAAAAACCGCTACACTTGAACTGAATTACAAAACAGAACAGAGTCACACGTTGAGAAAACACACTATGGCTGCTTAACGGGAAAGGTGGGGTGGGGTGATGCATAAAACAAGGGTTTCAAATGAGCTCAGATACCGTTCCATAAACCCAATATGTCATAGAAAGACCTACGCCTTGCTCAGTGAACTGGACTCAACACCCCCTATTCACCGCACAAGAATATATCTGACTAGTAAGAATCTTAAAACCTATGTATTGATATCTCTCTGGAAGTGAGTCAAGTGGGTGTAAAGCGGCAGAAACACAGCCGTGAAAAGCGGCTAAACCCCATTATAAAAATAAATTACTTTTAAAAACCCGTGAAACAAAGACAGTGAAAGAGAGAGAAATTCTTACAAAATTCGTTCAGGGGCTGTGATGCAACCTGGATTGACCATATCTAGACCCACAGCTGGAGGAGACATAAGGGTGGACACTCTCGGGGCTGAGAGGTTTGGTGAGGTTGGGGGAGCAAACGCAGAGCCTTTAAAGTAATACTGCCTGTTACCCATCCCATGGGTCCCAAATCTCCAGGTTCAAGGGCATCTTCCTACCTCGAAAACATGCATGAGAAACCCAGAAGGTGGTACACCGTGTGATCGGGAAAGGTTTCTAACACGCACCTCATTTCTCATCTCCTTGTGCTCGGGTTCGCCATTCCAGCCGCTTTACTAGCAATCTCCCTCCTTGGAGAATCAGCACCTGTAACCTCCCGTTCCGTACAGCTTGCAATTTGTCCTGAGGATGAACGGGAAGAGGGGGAGCCAATGAGAGACTAGCTCTAGGTGTTGGGACAGGCACAGGTCACTCTATTTTCCCATCAGGAAGAAGAATTAACCACAGGCTCAGCCTGCCGCCCGGAAGCAGAATAGGGCCTGAGGCAATCCTGCGCTTTTGCGGCCAGCTCCCAAAAAAGCGAGTTGAAAAATGGAGCTCAGGGGCACTGCAATTCACAAACCTGCAGAGTTATAAATGATACCTCTCGTCCACAAATATATTGAGGGAAGGCAACGAAGAGGATCTGAAAGCAAGGCAGAATTGCAGGAAACAGATTTCAGGAGGTCGATTCGAATCGCCTTTAAAGCACATGAAAAGCGGCAAAACGTCGACAATGATGCCCTTGGCCAAAAAGGGCGTATGCGTGTTTTCCTGAATATATTCAGGAAAAAACGCATACGGCCTTTTTGGCCAACCAAGCAACCTGGAAAGGCAAATCAGCGCTACAAAGAAGTCTCTCTTCCCATCGGTCAAAAGGGACATGCGGAAAAAACTGTCAAAACCAGAAATGCAGAACAGGCCATGGAGAAATGGGAGCCTTGCTACGCTGATGGGCGGGATGTAAATTGCCAACAGCCACTCTGGAGAAGTGTACGGTGTGTCCTGAAACATCGAAAAAACACAGCTTAGAGTGCATAGGGCACTTCCACTCATGGGCGTATAAATTGAGAAAAGTATAAATCAGCAAGACACAGGCACCCCAAAGTTTAGGGCTGCTCTGTTGACAAGAACCTCCACTTCACGACACCTCAAATATCCCAGGAAAGAGAAAAATGGATAAAGAAGTGGTGGTCCTTATGTACAACGGAATATCACTCAGCCATGAAATCAATGTCATAAGGCTAGTAGCAGCATGATGAGTGGCTTTAGCTACGACGATTCTAAGTGAAATAAGTCACACAGAAATAGACACTTATCATAAGCTATCACTTATAGAGGGAATGTAAAAACCGCTACACTTGAACTGAATTACAAAACAAAACAGAGTCACAAGTTTACAAAACACACTATGGCTGCTTAACGGGAAAGGTGGGGTGGGGTGATGCATAAAACAAGGGTTTCAAATGAGCTCAGATACCGTTCCATAAACCCAATATGTCATAGAAAGACCTACTCCTTGCTCAGTGAACTGGACTCAACACCCCCTATTCACCGCACAAGAATATATCTGACTAGTAAGAATCTTAAAACCTATGTATTGATATCTCTCTGGAAGTGAGTCAAGTGGGTGTAAAGCGGCAGAAACACAGCCGTGAAAAGCGGCTAAACCCCATTATAAAAATGAATTACTTTTAAAAACCCATGAAACAAAGACAGTGAAAGAGAGAGAAATTCTTACAAAATTCGTTCAGGGGCTGTGATGCAACCTGGATTGACCATATCTAGACCCACAGCTGGATGAGACATAAGGGTGGACACTCTCGGGGCTGAGAGGTTTGGTGAGGTTGGGGGAGCAAACGCAGAGCCTTTAAAGTAATACTGCCTGTTACCCATCCCATGGGTCCCAAATCTCCAGGTTCAAGGGCATCTTCCTACCTCGAAAACATGCATGAGAAACCCAGAAGGTGGTACACCGTGTGATCGGGAAAGGTTTCTAACACGCACCTCATTTCTCATCTCCTTGTGCTCGGGTTCGCCATTCCAGCCGCTTTACTAGCAATCTCCCTCCTTGGAGAATCAGCACCTGTAACCTCCCGTTCCGTACAGCTTGCAATTTGTCCTGAGGATGAACGGGAAGAGGGGGAGCCAATGAGAGACTAGCTCTAGGTGTTGGGACAGGCACAGGTCACTCTATTTTCCCATCAGGAAGAAGAATTAACCACAGGCTCAGCCTGCCGCCCGGAAGCAGAATAGGGCCTGAGGCAATCCTGCGCTTTTGCGGCCAGCTCCCAAAAAAGCGAGTTGAAAAATGGAGCTCAGGGGCACTGCAATTCACAAACCTGCAGAGTTATAAATGATAACTCTCGTCCACAAATATATTGAGGGAAGGCAACGAAGAGGATCTGAAAGCAAGGCAGAATTGCAGGAAACAGATTTCAGGAGGTCGATTCGAATCGCCTTTAAAGCACATGAAAAGCGGCAAAACGTCGACAATGATGCCCTTGGCCAAAAAGGGCGTATGCGTTTTTTCCTGAATATATTCAGGAAAAAACGCATACGCCCTTTTTGGCCAACCAAGCAACCTGGAAAGGCAAATCAGCGCTACAAAGAAGTCTCGCTTCCCATCGGTCAAAAAGGCCATGCGGAAAAAACTGTCAAAACCAGAAATGCAGAACAGGCCATGGAGAAATGGGAGCCTTGCTACGCTGATGGGCGGGATGTAAATTGCCAACAGCCACTCTGGAGAAGTGTACGGTGTGTCCTGAAACATTGAAAAAACACAGCTTAGAGTGCATAGGGCACTTCCACTCATGGGCGTATAAATTGAGAAAAGTATAAATCAGCAAGACACAGGCACCCCAAAGTTTAGGGCTGCTCTGTTGACAAGAACCTCCACTTCACGACACCTCAAATATCCCAGGAAAGAGAAAAATGGATAAAGAAGTGGTGGTCCTTATGTACAATGGAATATCACTCAGCCATGAAATCAATGTCATAAGGCTAGTAGCAGCATGATGAGTGGCTTTAGCTACGACGATTCTAAGTGAAATAAGTCACACAGAAAAAGACACTTATCATAAGCTATCACTTATAGAGGGAATGTAAAAACCGCTACACTTGAACTGAATTACAAAACAGAACAGAGTCACACGTTGAGAAAACACACTATGGCTGCTTAACGGGAAAGGTGGGGTGGGGTGATGCATAAAACAAGGGTTTCAAATGAGCTCAGATACCGTTCCATAAACCCAATATGTCATAGAAAGACCTACTCCTTGCTCAGTGAACTGGACTCAACACCCCCTATTCACCACACAAGAATATATCTGACTACTAAGAATCTTAAAACCTATATATTGATATCTCTCTGGAAGTGAGTCAAGTGGGTGTAAAACGGCAGAAACACAGCCGTGAAAAGCAGCTAAACCCCATTATAAAAATAAATTACTTTTAAAAACCCGTGAAACAAAGACAGTGAAAGAGAGAGAAATTCTTACAAAATTCGTTCAGGGGCTGTGATGCAACCTGGATTGACCATATCTAGACCCACAGCTGGAGGAGACATAAGGGTGGACACTCTCGGGGCTGAGAGGTTTGGTGAGGTTGGGGGAGCAAACGCAGAGCCTTTAAAGTAATACTGCCTGTTACCCATCCCATGGGTCCCAAATCTCCAGGTTCAAGGGCATCTTCCTACCTCGAAAACATGCATGAGAAACCCAGAAGGTGGTACACCGTGTGATCGGGAAAGGTTTCTAACACGCACCTCATTTCTCATCTCCTTGTGCTCGGGTTCGCCATTCCAGCCGCTTTACTAGCAATCTCCCTCCTTGGAGAATCAGCACCTGTAACCTCCCGTTCCGTACAGCTTGCAATTTGTCCTGAGGATGAACGGGAAGAGGGGGAGCCAATGAGAGACTAGCTCTAGGTGTTGGGACAGGCACAGGTCACTCTATTTTCCCATCAGGAAGAAGAATTAACCACAGGCTCAGCCTGCCGCCCGGAAGCAGAATAGGGCCTGAGGCAATCCTGCGCTTTTGCGGCCAGCTCCCAAAAAAGCGAGTTGAAAAATGGAGCTCAGGGGCACTGCAATTCACAAACCTGCAGAGTTATAAATGATACCTCTCGTCCACAAATATATTGAGGGAAGGCAACGAAGAGGATCTGAAAGCAAGGCAGAATTGCAGGAAACAGATTTCAGGAGGTCGATTCGAATCGCCTTTAAAGCACATGAAAAGCGGCAAAACGTCGACAATGATGCCCTTGGCCAAAAAGGGCGTATGCGTTTTTTCCTGAATATATTCAGGAAAAAACGCATACGCCCTTTTTGGCCAACCAAGCAACCTGGAAAGGCAAATCAGCGCTACAAAGAAGTCTCGCTTCCCATCGGTCAAAAGGGCCATGCGGAAAAAAGTGTCAAAACCAGAAATGCAGAACAGGCCATGGAGAAATGGGAGCCTTGCTACGCTGATGGGCGGGATGTAAATTGCCAACAGCCACTCTGGAGAAGTGTACGGTGTGTCCTGAAACATCGAAAAAACACAGCTTAGAGCGCATAGGGCACTTCCACTCATGGGCGTATAAATGGGGAAAACTAAAAATCAGCAAGACACAGGCACCCCAAAGTTTAGGGCTGCTCTGTTGACAAGAACCTCCACTTCATGACACCTCAAATATCCCAGGAAAGAGAAAAATGGATAAAGAAGTGGTGGTCCTTATGTACAATGGAATATCACTCAGCCATGAAATCAATGTCATAAGGCTAGTAGCAGCATGATGAGTGGCTTTAGCTACGACGATTCTAAGTGAAATAAGTCACACAGAAAAAGACACTTATCATAAGCTATCACTTATAGAGGGAATGTAAAAACCGCTACACTTGAACTGAATTACAAAACAGAACAGAGTCACACGTTGAGAAAACACACTATGGTTGCTTAACGGGAAAGGTGGGGTGGGGTGATGCATAAAACAAGGGTTTCAAATGCGCTCAGATACCGTTCCATAAACCCAATATGTCATAGAAAGACCTACTCCTTGCTCAGTGAACTGGACTCAACACCCCCTATTCACCGCACAAGAATATATCTGACTAGTAAGAATCTTAAAACCTATGTATTGATATCTCTCTGGAAGTGAGTCAAGTGGGTGTAAAGCGGCAGAAACACAGCCGTGAAAAGCGGCTAAACCCCATTATAAAAATAAATTACTTTTAAAAACCCGTGAAACAAAGACAGTGAAAGAGAGAGAAATTCTTACAAAATTCGTTCAGGGGCTGTGATGCAACCTGGATTGACCATATCTAGACCCACAGCTGGAGGAGACATAAGGGTGGACACTCTCGGGGCTGAGAGGTTTGGTGAGGTTGGGGGAGCAAACGCAGAGCCTTTAAAGTAATACTGCCTGTTACCCATCCCATGGGTCCCAAATCTCCAGGTTCAAGGGCATCTTCCTACCTCGAAAACATGCATGAGAAACCCAGAAGGTGGTACACCGTGTGATCGGGAAAGGTTTCTAACACGCGCCTCATTTCTCATCTCCTTGTGCTCGGGTTCGCCATTCCAGCCGCTTTACTAGCAATCTCCCTCCTTGGAGAATCAGCACCTGTAACCTCCCGTTCCGTACAGCTTGCAATTTGTCCTGAGGATGAACGGGAAGAGGGGGAGCCAATGAGAGACTAGCTCTAGGTGTTGGGACAGGCACAGGTCACTCTATTTTCCCATCAGGAAGAAGAATTAACCACAGGCTCAGCCTGCCGCCCGGAAGCAGAATAGGGCCTGAGGCAATCCTGCGCTTTTGCGGCCAGCTCCCAAAAAAGCGAGTTGAAAAATGGAGCTCAGGGGCACTGCAATTCACAAACCTGCAGAGTTATAAATGATAACTCTCGTCCACAAATATATTGAGGGAAGGCAACGAAGAGGATCTGAAAGCAAGGCAGAATTGCAGGAAACAGATTTCAGGAGGTCGATTCGAATCGCCTTTAAAGCACATGAAAAGCGGCAAAACGTCGACAATGATGCCCTTGGCCAAAAAGGGCGTATGCGTTTTTTCCTGAATATATTCAGGAAAAAACGCATACGCCCTTTTTGGCCAACCAAGCAACCTGGAAAGGCAAATCAGCGCTACAAAGAAGTCTCGCTTCCCATCGGTCAAAAGGGCCATGCGGAAAAAAGTGTCAAAACCAGAAATGCAGAACAGGCCATGGAGAAATGGGAGCCTTGCTACGCTGATGGGCGGGATGTAAATTGCCAACAGCCACTCTGGAGAAGTGTACGGTGTGTCCTGAAACATCGAAAAAACACAGCTTAGAGTGCATAGGGCACTTCCACTCATGGGCGTATAAATTGAGAAAAGTATAAATCAGCAAGACACAGGCACCCCAAAGTTTAGGGCTGCTCTGTTGACAAGAACCTCCACTTCACGACACCTCAAATATCCCAGGAAAGAGAAAAATGGATAAAGAAGTGGTGGTCCTTATGTACAACGGAATATCACTCAGCCATGAAATCAATGTCATAAGGCTAGTAGCAGCATGATGAGTGGCTTTAGCTACGACGATTCTAAGTGAAATAAGTCACACAGAAAAAGACACTTATCATAAGCTATCACTTATAGAGGGAATGTAAAAACCGCTACACTTGAACTGAATTACAAAACAGAACAGAGTCACACGTTGAGAAAACACACTATGGCTGCTTAACGGGAAAGGTGGGGTGGGGTGATGCATAAAACCAGGGTTTCAAATGAGCTCAGATACCGTTCCATAAACCCAATATGTAATAGAAAGACCTACTCCTTGCTCAGTGAACTGGACTCAACACCCCCTATTCACCGCACAAGAATATATCTGACTACTAAGAATCTTAAAACCTATATATTGATATCTCTCTGGAAGTGAGTCAAGTGGGTGTAAAACGGCAGAAACACAGCCGTGAAAAGCAGCTAAACCCCATTATAAAAATAAATTACTTTTAAAAACCCGTGAAACAAAGACAGTGAAAGAGAGAGAAATTCTTACAAAATTCGTTCAGGGGCTGTGATGCAACCTGGATTGACCATATCTAGACCCACAGCTGGAGGAGACATAAGGGTGGACACTCTCGGGGCTGAGAGGTTTGGTGAGGTTGGGGGAGCAAACGCAGAGCCTTTAAAGTAATACTGCCTGTTACCCATCCCATGGGTCCCAAATCTCCAGGTTCAAGGGCATCTTCCTACCTCGAAAACATGCATGAGAAACCCAGAAGGTGGTACACCGTGTGATCGGGAAAGGTTTCTAACACGCACCTCATTTCTCATCTCCTTGTGCTCGGGTTCGCCATTCCAGCCGCTTTACTAGCAATCTCCCTCCTTGGAGAATCAGCACCTGTAACCTCCCGTTCCGTACAGCTTGCAATTTGTCCTGAGGATGAACGGGAAGAGGGGGAGCCAATGAGAGACTAGCTCTAGGTGTTGGGACAGGCACAGGTCACTCTATTTTCCCATCAGGAAGAAGAATTAACCACAGGCTCAGCCTGCCGCCCGGAAGCAGAATAGGGCCTGAGGCAATCCTGCGCTTTTGCGGCCAGCTCCCAAAAAAGCGAGTTGAAAAATGGAGCTCAGGGGCACTGCAATTCACAAACCTGCAGAGTTATAAATGATAACTCTCGTCCACAAATATATTGAGGGAAGGCAACGAAGAGGATCTGAAAGCAAGGCAGAATTGCAGGAAACAGATTTCAGGAGGTCGATTCGAATCGCCTTTAAAGCACATGAAAAGCGGCAAAACGTCGACAATGATGCCCTTGGCCAAAAAGGGCGTATGCGTTTTTTCCTGAATATATTCAGGAAAAAACGCATACGCCCTTTTTGGCCAACCAAGCAACCTGGAAAGGCAAATCAGCGCTACAAAGAAGTCTCGCTTCCCATCGGTCAAAAGGGCCATGCGGAAAAAACTGTCAAAACCAGAAATGCAGAACAGGCCATGGAGAAATGGGAGCCTTGCTACGCTGATGGGCGGGATGTAAATTGCCAACAGCCACTCTGGAGAAGTGTACGGTGTGTCCTGAAACATCGAAAAAACACAGCTTAGAGCGCATAGGGCACTTCCACTCATGGGCGTATAAATGGGGAAAACTAAAAATCAGCAAGACACAGGCACCCCAAAGTTTAGGGCTGCTCTGTTGACAAGAACCTCCACTTCATGACACCTCAAATATCCCAGGAAAGAGAAAAATGGATAAAGAAGTGGTGGTCCTTATGTACAATGGAATATCACTCAGCCATGAAATCAATGTCATAAGGCTAGTAGCAGCATGATGAGTGGCTTTAGCTACGACGATTCTAAGTGAAATAAGTCACACAGAAAAAGACACTTATCATAAGCTATCACTTATAGAGGGAATGTAAAAACCGCTACACTTGAACTGAATTACAAAACAGAACAGAGTCACACGTTGAGAAAACACACTATGGCTGCTTAACGGGAAAGGTGGGGTGGGGTGATGCATAAAACAAGGGTTTCAAATGAGCTCAGATACCGTTCCATAAACCCAATATGTCATAGAAAGACCTCCTCCTTGCTCAGTGAACTGGACTCAACACCCCCTATTCACCGCACAAGAATATATCTGCCTACTAAGAATCTTAAAACCTATATATTGATATCTCTCTGGAAGTGAGTCAAGTGGGTGTAAAACGGCGGAAACACAGCCGTGAAAAGCAGCTAAACCCCATTATAAAAATAAATTACTTTTAAAAACCCGTGAAACAAAGACAGTGAAAGAGAGAGAAATTCTTACAAAATTCGTTCAGGGGCTGTGATGCAACCTGGATTGACCATATCTAGACCCACAGCTGGAGGAGACATAAGGGTGGACACTCTCGGGGCTGAGAGGTTTGGTGAGGTTGGGGGAGCAAACGCAGAGCCTTTAAAGTAATACTGCCTGTTACCCATCCCATGGGTCCCAAATCTCCAGGTTCAAGGGCATCTTCCTACCTCGAAAACATGCATGAGAAACCCAGAAGGTGGTACACCGTGTGATCGGGAAAGGTTTCTAACACGCACCTCATTTCTCATCTCCTTGTGCTCGGGTTCGCCATTCCAGCCGCTTTACTAGCAATCTCCCTCCTTGGAGAATCAGCACCTGTAACCTCCCGTTCCGTACAGCTTGCAATTTGTCCTGAGGATGAACGGGAAGAGGGGGAGCCAATGAGAGACTAGCTCTAGGTGTTGGGACAGGCACAGGTCACTCTATTTTCCCATCAGGAAGAAGAATTAACCACAGGCTCAGCCTGCCGCCCGGAAGCAGAATAGGGCCTGAGGCAATCCTGCGCTTTTGCGGCCAGCTCCCAAAAAAGCGAGTTGAAAAATGGAGCTCAGGGGCACTGCAATTCACAAACCTGCAGAGTTATAAATGATACCTCTCGTCCACAAATATATTGAGGGAAGGCAACGAAGAGGATCTGAAAGCAAGGCAGAATTGCAGGAAACAGATTTCAGGAGGTCGATTCGAATCGCCTTTAAAGCACATGAAAAGCGGCAAAACGTCGACAATGATGCCCTTGGCCAAAAAGGGCGTATGCGTTTTTTCCTGAATATATTCAGGAAAAAACGCATACGCCCTTTTTGGCCAACCAAGCAACCTGGAAAGGCAAATCAGCGCTACAAAGAAGTCTCGCTTCCCATCGGTCAAAAGGGCCATGCGGAAAAAAGTGTCAAAACCAGAAATGCAGAACAGGCCATGGAGAAATGGGAGCCTTGCTACGCTGATGGGCGGGATGTAAATTGCCAACAGCCACTCTGGAGAAGTGTACGGTGTGTCCTGAAACATCGAAAAAACACAGCTTAGAGCGCATAGGGCACTTCCACTCATGGGCGTATAAATGGGGAAAACTAAAAATCAGCAAGACACAGGCACCCCAAAGTTTAGGGCTGCTCTGTTGACAAGAACCTCCACTTCATGACACCTCAAATATCCCAGGAAAGAGAAAAATGGATAAAGAAGTGGTGGTCCTTATGTACAATGGAATATCACTCAGCCATGAAATCAATGTCATAAGGCTAGTAGCAGCATGATGAGTGGCTTTAGCTACGACGATTCTAAGTGAAATAAGTCACACAGAAAAAGACACTTATCATAAGCTATCACTTATAGAGGGAATGTAAAAACCGCTACTCTTGAACTGAATTACAAAACAGAACAGAGTCACACGTTGAGAAAACACACTATGGCTGCTTAACGGGAAAGGTGGGGTGGGGTGATGCATAAAACAAGGGTTTCAAATGAGCTCAGATACCGTTCCATAAACCCAATATGTCATAGAAAGACCTACTCCTTGCTCAGTGAACTGGACTCAACACCCCCTATTCACCGCACAAGAATATATCTGACTAGTAAGAAACTTAAAACCTATGTATTGATATCTCTCTGGAAGGGAGTCAAGTGGGTGTAAAGCGGCAGAAACACAGCCGTGAAAAGCGGCTAAACCCCATTATAAAAATAAATTACTTTTAAAAACCCGTGAAACAAAGACAGTGAAAGAGAGAGAAATTCTTACAAAATTCGTTCAGGGGCTGTGATGCAACCTGGATTGACCATATCTAGACCCACAGCTGGAGGAGACATAAGGGTGGACACTCTCGGGGCTGAGAGGTTTGGTGAGGTTGGGGGAGCAAACGCAGAGCCTTTAAAGTAATACTGCCTGTTACCCATCCCATGGGTCCCAAATCTCCAGGTTCAAGGGCATCTTCCTACCTCGAAAACATGCATGAGAAACCCAGAAGGTGGTACACCGTGTGATCGGGAAAGGTTTCTAACACGCACCTCATTTCTCATCTCCTTGTGCTCGGGTTCGCCATTCCAGCCGCTTTACTAGCAATCTCCCTCCTTGGAGAATCAGCACCTGTAACCTCCCGTTCCGTACAGCTTGCAATTTGTCCTGAGGATGAACGGGAAGAGGGGGAGCCAATGAGAGACTAGCTCTAGGTGTTGGGACAGGCACAGGTCACTCTATTTTCCCATCAGGAAGAAGAATTAACCACAGGCTCAGCCTGCCGCCCGGAAGCAGAATAGGGCCTGAGGCAATCCTGCGCTTTTGCGGCCAGCTCCCAAAAAAGCGAGTTGAAAAATGGAGCTCAGGGGCACTGCAATTCACAAACCTGCAGAGTTATAAATGATAACTCTCGTCCACAAATATATTGAGGGAAGGCAACGAAGAGGATCTGAAAGCAAGGCAGAATTGCAGGAAACAGATTTCAGGAGGTCGATTCGAATCGCCTTTAAAGCACATGAAAAGCGGCAAAACGTCGACAATGATGCCCTTGGCCAAAAAGGGCGTATGCGTTTTTTCCTGAATATATTCAGGAAAAAACGCATACGCCCTTTTTGGCCAACCAAGCAACCTGGAAAGGCAAATCAGCGCTACAAAGAAGTCTCGCTTCCCATCGGTCAAAAGGGCCATGCGGAAAAAACTGTCAAAACCAGAAATGCAGAACAGGCCATGGAGAAATGGGAGCCTTGCTACGCTGATGGGCGGGATGTAAATTGCCAACAGCCACTCTGGAGAAGTGTACGGTGTGTCCTGAAACATCGAAAAAACACAGCTTAGAGCGCATAGGGCACTTCCACTCATGGGCGTATAAATGGGGAAAACTAAAAATCAGCAAGACACAGGCACCCCAAAGTTTAGGGCTGCTCTGTTGACAAGAACCTCCACTTCATGACACCTCAAATATCCCAGGAAAGAGAAAAATGGATAAAGAAGTGGTGGTCCTTATGTACAATGGAATATCACTCAGCCATGAAATCAATGTCATAAGGCTAGTAGCAGCATGATGAGTGGCTTTAGCTACGACGATTCTAAGTGAAATAAGTCACACAGAAAAAGACACTTATCATAAGCTATCACTTATAGAGGGAATGTAAAAACCGCTACACTTGAACTGAATTACAAAACAGAACAGAGTCACACGTTGAGAAAACACACTATGGCTGCTTAACGGGAAAGGTGGGGTGGGGTGATGCATAAAACAAGGGTTTCAAATGAGCTCAGATACCGTTCCATAAACCCAATATGTCATAGAAAGACCTACTCCTTGCTCAGTGAACTGGACTCAACACCCCCTATTCACCGCACAAGAATATATCTGACTACTAAGAATCTTAAAACCTATATATTGATATCTCTCTGGAAGTGAGTCAAGTGGGTGTAAAACGGCGGAAACACAGCCGTGAAAAGCAGCTAAACCCCATTATAAAAATAAATTACTTTTAAAAACCCGTGAAACAAAGACAGTGAAAGAGAGAGAAATTCTTACAAAATTCGTTCAGGGGCTGTGATGCAACCTGGATTGACCATATCTAGACCCACAGCTGGAGGAGACATAAGGGTGGACACTCTCGGGGCTGAGAGGTTTGGTGAGGTTGGGGGAGCAAACGCAGAGCCTTTAAAGTAATACTGCCTGTTACCCATCCCATGGGTCCCAAATCTCCAGGTTCAAGGGCATCTTCCTACCTCGAAAACATGCATGAGAAACCCAGAAGGTGGTACACCGTGTGATCGGGAAAGGTTTCTAACACGCACCTCATTTCTCATCTCCTTGTGCTCGGGTTCGCCATTCCAGCCGCTTTACTAGCAATCTCCCTCCTTGGAGAATCAGCACCTGTAACCTCCCGTTCCGTACAGCTTGCAATTTGTCCTGAGGATGAACGGGAAGAGGGGGAGCCAATGAGAGACTAGCTCTAGGTGTTGGGACAGGCACAGGTCACTCTATTTTCCCATCAGGAAGAAGAATTAACCACAGGCTCAGCCTGCCGCCCGGAAGCAGAATAGGGCCTGAGGCAATCCTGCGCTTTTGCGGCCAGCTCCCAAAAAAGCGAGTTGAAAAATGGAGCTCAGGGGCACTGCAATTCACAAACCTGCAGAGTTATAAATGATACCTCTCGTCCACAAATATATTGAGGGAAGGCAACGAAGAGGATCTGAAAGCAAGGCAGAATTGCAGGAAACAGATTTCAGGAGGTCGATTCGAATCGCCTTTAAAGCACATGAAAAGCGGCAAAACGTCGACAATGATGCCCTTGGCCAAAAAGGGCGTATGCGTTTTTTCCTGAATATATTCAGGAAAAAACGCATACGCCCTTTTTGGCCAACCAAGCAACCTGGAAAGGCAAATCAGCGCTACAAAGAAGTCTCGCTTCCCATCGGTCAAAAGGGCCATGCGGAAAAAAGTGTCAAAACCAGAAATGCAGAACAGGCCATGGAGAAATGGGAGCCTTGCTACGCTGATGGGCGGGATGTAAATTGCCAACAGCCACTCTGGAGAAGTGTACGGTGTGTCCTGAAACATCGAAAAAACACAGCTTAGAGCGCATAGGGCACTTCCACTCATGGGCGTATAAATGGGGAAAACTAAAAATCAGCAAGACACAGGCACCCCAAAGTTTAGGGCTGCTCTGTTGACAAGAACCTCCACTTCATGACACCTCAAATATCCCAGGAAAGAGAAAAATGGATAAAGAAGTGGTGGTCCTTATGTACAATGGAATATCACTCAGCCATGAAATCAATGTCATAAGGCTAGTAGCAGCATGATGAGTGGCTTTAGCTACGACGATTCTAAGTGAAATAAGTCACACAGAAAAAGACACTTATCATAAGCTATCACTTATAGAGGGAATGTAAAAACCGCTACTCTTGAACTGAATTACAAAACAGAACAGAGTCACACGTTGAGAAAACACACTATGGCTGCTTAACGGGAAAGGTGGGGTGGGGTGATGCATAAAACAAGGGTTTCAAATGAGCTCAGATACCGTTCCATAAACCCAATATGTCATAGAAAGACCTACTCCTTGCTCAGTGAACTGGACTCAACACCCCCTATTCACCGCACAAGAATATATCTGACTAGTAAGAAACTTAAAACCTATGTATTGATATCTCTCTGGAAGGGAGTCAAGTGGGTGTAAAGCGGCAGAAACACAGCCGTGAAAAGCGGCTAAACCCCATTATAAAAATAAATTACTTTTAAAAACCCGTGAAACAAAGACAGTGAAAGAGAGAGAAATTCTTACAAAATTCGTTCAGGGGCTGTGATGCAACCTGGATTGACCATATCTAGACCCACAGCTGGAGGAGACATAAGGGTGGACACTCTCGGGGCTGAGAGGTTTGGTGAGGTTGGGGGAGCAAACGCAGAGCCTTTAAAGTAATACTGCCTGTTACCCATCCCATGGGTCCCAAATCTCCAGGTTCAAGGGCATCTTCCTACCTCGAAAACATGCATGAGAAACCCAGAAGGTGGTACACCGTGTGATCGGGAAAGGTTTCTAACACGCACCTCATTTCTCATCTCCTTGTGCTCGGGTTCGCCATTCCAGCCGCTTTACTAGCAATCTCCCTCCTTGGAGAATCAGCACCTGTAACCTCCCGTTCCGTACAGCTTGCAATTTGTCCTGAGGATGAACGGGAAGAGGGGGAGCCAATGAGAGACTAGCTCTAGGTGTTGGGACAGGCACAGGTCACTCTATTTTCCCATCAGGAAGAAGAATTAACCACAGGCTCAGCCTGCCGCCCGGAAGCAGAATAGGGCCTGAGGCAATCCTGCGCTTTTGCGGCCAGCTCCCAAAAAAGCGAGTTGAAAAATGGAGCTCAGGGGCACTGCAATTCACAAACCTGCAGAGTTATAAATGATAACTCTCGTCCACAAATATATTGAGGGAAGGCAACGAAGAGGATCTGAAAGCAAGGCAGAATTGCAGGAAACAGATTTCAGGAGGTCGATTCGAATCGCCTTTAAAGCACATGAAAAGCGGCAAAACGTCGACAATGATGCCCTTGGCCAAAAAGGGCGTATGCGTTTTTTCCTGAATATATTCAGGAAAAAACGCATACGCCCTTTTTGGCCAACCAAGCAACCTGGAAAGGCAAATCAGCGCTACAAAGAAGTCTCGCTTCCCATCGGTCAAAAGGGCCATGCAGAAAAAAGTGTCAAAACCAGAAATGCAGAACAGGCCATGGAGAAATGGGAGCCTTGCTACGCTGATGGGCGGGATGTAAATTGCCAACAGCCACTCTGGAGAAGTGTACGGTGTGTCCTGAAACATCGAAAAAACACAGCTTAGAGCGCATAGGGCACTTCCACTCATGGGCGTATAAATGGGGAAAACTAAAAATCAGCAAGACACAGGCACCCCAAAGTTTAGGGCTGCTCTGTTGACAAGAACCTCCACTTCATGACACCTCAAATATCCCAGGAAAGAGAAAAATGGATAAAGAAGTGGTGGTCCTTATGTACAATGGAATATCACTCAGCCATGAAATCAATGTCATAAGGCTAGTAGCAGCATGATGAGTGGCTTTAGCTACGACGATTCTAAGTGAAATAAGTCACACAGAAAAAGACACTTATCATAAGCTATCACTTATAGAGGGAATGTAAAAACCGCTACACTTGAACTGAATTACAAAACAGAACAGAGTCACACGTTGAGAAAACACACTATGGCTGCTTAACGGGAAAGGTGGGGTGGGGTGATGCATAAAACAAGGGTTTCAAATGAGCTCAGATACCATTCCATAAACCCAATATGTCATAGAAAGACCTACTCCTTGCTCAGTGAACTGGACTCAACACCCCCTATTCACCGCACAAGAATATATCTGACTAGTAAGAATCTTAAAACCTATGTATTGATATCTCTCTGGAAGTGAGTCAAGTGGGTGTAAAGCGGCAGAAACACAGCCGTGAAAAGCGGCTAAACCCCATTATAAAAATAAATTACTTTTAAAAACCCGTGAAACAAAGACAGTGAAAGAGAGAGAAATTCTTACAAAATTCGTTCAGGGGCTGTGATGCAACCTGGATTGACCATATCTAGACCCACAGCTGGAGGAGACATAAGGGTGGACACTCTCGGGGCTGAGAGGTTTGGTGAGGTTGGGGGAGCAAACGCAGAGCCTTTAAAGTAATACTGCCTGTTACCCATCCCATGGGTCCCAAATCTCCAGGTTCAAGGGCATCTTCCTACCTCGAAAACATGCATGAGAAACCCAGAAGGTGGTACACCGTGTGATCGGGAAAGGTTTCTAACACGCACCTCATTTCTCATCTCCTTGTGCTCGGGTTCGCCATTCCAGCCGCTTTACTAGCAATCTCCCTCCTTGGAGAATCAGCACCTGTAACCTCCCGTTCCGTACAGCTTGCAATTTGTCCTGAGGATGAACGGGAAGAGGGGGAGCCAATGAGAGACTAGCTCTAGGTGTTGGGACAGGCACAGGTCACTCTATTTTCCCATCAGGAAGAAGAATTAACCACAGGCTCAGCCTGCCGCCCGGAAGCAGAATAGGGCCTGAGGCAATCCTGCGCTTTTGCGGCCAGCTCCCAAAAAAGCGAGTTGAAAAATGGAGCTCAGGGGCACTGCAATTCACAAACCTGCAGAGTTATAAATGATACCTCTCGTCCACAAATATATTGAGGGAAGGCAACGAAGAGGATCTGAAAGCAAGGCAGAATTGCAGGAAACAGATTTCAGGAGGTCGATTCGAATCGCCTTTAAAGCACATGAAAAGCGGCAAAACGTCGACAATGATGCCCTTGGCCAAAAAGGGCGTATGCGTTTTTTCCTGAATATATTCAGGAAAAAACGCATACGCCCTTTTTGGCCAACCAAGCAACCTGGAAAGGCAAATCAGCGCTACAAAGAAGTCTCGCTTCCCATCGGTCAAAAGGGCCATGCGGAAAAAAGTGTCAAAACCAGAAATGCAGAACAGGCCATGGAGAAATGGGAGCCTTGCTACGCTGATGGGCGGGATGTAAATTGCCAACAGCCACTCTGGAGAAGTGTACGGTGTGTCCTGAAACATCGAAAAAACACAGCTTAGAGCGCATAGGGCACTTCCACTCATGGGCGTATAAATGGGGAAAACTAAAAATCAGCAAGACACAGGCACCCCAAAGTTTAGGGCTGCTCTGTTGACAAGAACCTCCACTTCATGACACCTCAAATATCCCAGGAAAGAGAAAAATGGATAAAGAAGTGGTGGTCCTTATGTACAATGGAATATCACTCAGCCATGAAATCAATGTCATAAGGCTAGTAGCAGCATGATGAGTGGCTTTAGCTACGACGATTCTAAGTGAAATAAGTCACACAGAAAAAGACACTTATCATAAGCTATCACTTATAGAGGGAATGTAAAAACCGCTACACTTGAACTGAATTACAAAACAGAACAGAGTCACACGTTGAGAAAACACACTATGGCTGCTTAACGGGAAAGGTGGGGTGGGGTGATGCATAAAACAAGGGTTTCAAATGAGCTCAGATACCATTCCATAAACCCAATATGTCATAGAAAGACCTACTCCTTGCTCAGTGAACTGGACTCAACACCCCCTATTCACCGCACAAGAATATATCTGACTACTAAGAATCTTAAAACCTATGTATTGATATCTCTCTGGAAGTGAGTCAAGTGGGTGTAAAGCGGCAGAAACACAGCCGTGAAAAGCGGCTAAACCCCATTATAAAAATAAATTACTTTTAAAAACCCGTGAAACAAAGACAGTGAAAGAGAGAGAAATTCTTACAAAATTCGTTCAGGGGCTGTGATGCAACCTGGATTGACCATATCTAGACCCACAGCTGGAGGAGACATAAGGGTGGACACTCTCGGGGCTGAGAGGTTTGGTGAGGTTGGGGGAGCAAACGCAGAGCCTTTAAAGTAATACTGCCTGTTACCCATCCCATGGGTCCCAAATCTCCAGGTTCAAGGGCATCTTCCTACCTCGAAAACATGCATGAGAAACCCAGAAGGTGGTACACCGTGTGATCGGGAAAGGTTTCTAACACGCACCTCATTTCTCATCTCCTTGTGCTCGGGTTCGCCATTCCAGCCGCTTTACTAGCAATCTCCCTCCTTGGAGAATCAGCACCTGTAACCTCCCGTTCCGTACAGCTTGCAATTTGTCCTGAGGATGAACGGGAAGAGGGGGAGCCAATGAGAGACTAGCTCTAGGTGTTGGGACAGGCACAGGTCACTCTATTTTCCCATCAGGAAGAAGAATTAACCACAGGCTCAGCCTGCCGCCCGGAAGCAGAATAGGGCCTGAGGCAATCCTGCGCTTTTGCGGCCAGCTCCCAAAAAAGCGAGTTGAAAAATGGAGCTCAGGGGCACTGCAATTCACAAACCTGCAGAGTTATAAATGATAACTCTCGTCCACAAATATATTGAGGGAAGGCAACGAAGAGGATCTGAAAGCAAGGCAGAATTGCAGGAAACAGATTTCAGGAGGTCGATTCGAATCGCCTTTAAAGCACATGAAAAGCGGCAAAACGTCGACAATGATGCCCTTGGCCAAAAAGGGCGTATGCGTTTTTTCCTGAATATATTCAGGAAAAAACGCATACGCCCTTTTTGGCCAACCAAGCAACCTGGAAAGGCAAATCAGCGCTACAAAGAAGTCTCGCTTCCCATCGGTCAAAAGGGCCATGCAGAAAAAAGTGTCAAAACCAGAAATGCAGAACAGGCCATGGAGAAATGGGAGCCTTGCTACGCTGATGGGCGGGATGTAAATTGCCAACAGCCACTCTGGAGAAGTGTACGGTGTGTCCTGAAACATCGAAAAAACACAGCTTAGAGCGCATAGGGCACTTCCACTCATGGGCGTATAAATGGGGAAAACTAAAAATCAGCAAGACACAGGCACCCCAAAGTTTAGGGCTGCTCTGTTGACAAGAACCTCCACTTCATGACACCTCAAATATCCCAGGAAAGAGAAAAATGGATAAAGAAGTGGTGGTCCTTATGTACAATGGAATATCACTCAGCCATGAAATCAATGTCATAAGGCTAGTAGCAGCATGATGAGTGGCTTTAGCTACGACGATTCTAAGTGAAATAAGTCACACAGAAAAAGACACTTATCATAAGCTATCACTTATAGAGGGAATGTAAAAACCGCTACACTTGAACTGAATTACAAAACAGAACAGAGTCACACGTTGAGAAAACACACTATGGCTGCTTAACGGGAAAGGTGGGGTGGGGTGATGCATAAAACAAGGGTTTCAAATGAGCTCAGATACCATTCCATAAACCCAATATGTCATAGAAAGACCTACTCCTTGCTCAGTGAACTGGACTCAACACCCCCTATTCACCGCACAAGAATATATCTGACTAGTAAGAATCTTAAAACCTATGTATTGATATCTCTCTGGAAGTGAGTCAAGTGGGTGTAAAGCGGCAGAAACACAGCCGTGAAAAGCGGCTAAACCCCATTATAAAAATAAATTACTTTTAAAAACCCGTGAAACAAAGACAGTGAAAGAGAGAGAAATTCTTACAAAATTCGTTCAGGGGCTGTGATGCAACCTGGATTGACCATATCTAGACCCACAGCTGGAGGAGACATAAGGGTGGACACTCTCGGGGCTGAGAGGTTTGGTGAGGTTGGGGGAGCAAACGCAGAGCCTTTAAAGTAATACTGCCTGTTACCCATCCCATGGGTCCCAAATCTCCAGGTTCAAGGGCATCTTCCTACCTCGAAAACATGCATGAGAAACCCAGAAGGTGGTACACCGTGTGATCGGGAAAGGTTTCTAACACGCACCTCATTTCTCATCTCCTTGTGCTCGGGTTCGCCATTCCAGCCGCTTTACTAGCAATCTCCCTCCTTGGAGAATCAGCACCTGTAACCTCCCGTTCCGTACAGCTTGCAATTTGTCCTGAGGATGAACGGGAAGAGGGGGAGCCAATGAGAGACTAGCTCTAGGTGTTGGGACAGGCACAGGTCACTCTATTTTCCCATCAGGAAGAAGAATTAACCACAGGCTCAGCCTGCCGCCCGGAAGCAGAATAGGGCCTGAGGCAATCCTGCGCTTTTGCGGCCAGCTCCCAAAAAAGCGAGTTGAAAAATGGAGCTCAGGGGCACTGCAATTCACAAACCTGCAGAGTTATAAATGATACCTCTCGTCCACAAATATATTGAGGGAAGGCAACGAAGAGGATCTGAAAGCAAGGCAGAATTGCAGGAAACAGATTTCAGGAGGTCGATTTGAATCGCCTTTAAAGCACATGAAGAGCGGCAAAACGTCGACAATGATGCCTTTGGCCAAAATGGGCGTATGCGTTTTTTCCTGAATATATTCAGGAAAAAACGCATACGCCCTTTTTGGCCAACCAAGCAACCTGGAAAGGCAAATCAGCGCTACAAAGAAGTCTCGCTTCCCATCGGTCAAAAGGGCCATGCGGAAAAAAGTGTCAAAACCAGAAATGCAGAACAGGCCATGGAGAAATGGGAGCCTTGCTACGCTGATGGGCGGGATGTAAATTGCCAACAGCCACTCTGGAGAAGTGTACGGTGTGTCCTGAAACATCGAAAAAACACAGCTTAGAGTGCATAGGGCACTTCCACTCATGGGCGTATAAATTGAGAAAAGTATAAATCAGCAAGACACAGGCACCCCAAAGTTTAGGGCTGCTCTGTTGACAAGAACCTCCACTTCACGACACCTCAAATATCCCAGGAAAGAGAAAAATGGATAAAGAAGTGGTGGTCCTTATGTACAATGGAATATCACTCAGCCATGAAATCAATGTCATAAGGCTAGTAGCAGCATGATGAGTGGCTTTAGCTACGACGATTCTAAGTGAAATAAGTCACACAGAAAAAGACACTTATCATAAGCTATCACTTATAGAGGGAATGTAAAAACCGCTACACTTGAACTGAATTACAAAACAGAACAGAGTCACACGTTGAGAAAACACACTATGGCTGCTTAACGGGAAAGGTGGGGTGGGGTGATGCATAAAACAAGGGTTTCAAATGAGCTCAGATACCGTTCCATAAACCCAATATGTAATAGAAAGACCTACTCCTTGCTCAGTGAACTGGACTCAACACCCCCTATTCACCGCACAAGAATATATCTGACTACTAAGAATCTTAAAACCTATATATTGATATCTCTCTGGAAGTGAGTCAAGTGGGTGTAAAACGGCGGAAACACAGCCGTGAAAAGCAGCTAAACCCCATTATAAAAATAAATTACTTTTAAAAACCCATGAAACAAAGACAGTGAAAGAGAGAGAAATTCTTACAAAATTCGTTCAGGGGCTGTGATGCAACCTGGATTGACCATATCTAGACCCACAGCTGGAGGAGACATAAGGGTGGACACTCTCGGGGCTGAGAGGTTTGGTGAGGTTGGGGGAGCAAACGCAGAGCCTTTAAAGTAATACTGCCTGTTACCCATCCCATGGGTCCCAAATCTCCAGGTTCAAGGGCATCTTCCTACCTCGAAAACATGCATGAGAAACCCAGAAGGTGGTACACCGTGTGATCGGGAAAGGTTTCTAACACGCACCTCATTTCTCATCTCCTTGTGCTCGGGTTCGCCATTCCAGCCGCTTTACTAGCAATCTCCCTCCTTGGAGAATCAGCACCTGTAACCTCCCGTTCCGTACAGCTTGCAATTTGTCCTGAGGATGAACGGGAAGAGGGGGAGCCAATGAGAGACTAGCTCTAGGTGTTGGGACAGGCACAGGTCACTCTATTTTCCCATCAGGAAGAAGAATTAACCACAGGCTCAGCCTGCCGCCCGGAAGCAGAATAGGGCCTGAGGCAATCCTGCGCTTTTGCGGCCAGCTCCCAAAAAAGCGAGTTGAAAAATGGAGCTCAGGGGCACTGCAATTCACAAACCTGCAGAGTTATAAATGATAACTCTCGTCCACAAATATATTGAGGGAAGGCAACGAAGAGGATCTGAAAGCAAGGCAGAATTGCAGGAAACAGATTTCAGGAGGTCGATTCGAATCGCCTTTAAAGCACACGAAAAGCGGCAAAGCGTCGACAATGATGCCCTTGGCCAAAAAGGGCGTATGCGTTTTTTCCTGAATATATTCAGGAAAAAACGCATACGCCCTTTTTGGCCAACCAAGCAACCTGGAAAGGCAAATCAGCGCTACAAAGAAGTCTCGCTTCCCATCGGTCAAAAGGGCCATGCGGAAAAAAGTGTCAAAACCAGAAATGCAGAACAGGCCATGGAGAAATGGGAGCCTTGCTACGCTGATGGGCGGGATGTAAATTGCCAACAGCCACTCTGGAGAAGTGTACGGTGTGTCCTGAAACATCGAAAAAACACAGCTTAGAGCGCATAGGGCACTTCCACTCATGGGCGTATAAATGGGGAAAACTAAAAATCAGCAAGACACAGGCACCCCAAAGTTTAGGGCTGCTCTGTTGACAAGAACCTCCACTTCATGACACCTCAAATATCCCAGGAAAGAGAAAAATGGATAAAGAAGTGGTGGTCCTTATGTACAATGGAATATCACTCAGCCATGAAATCAATGTCATAAGGCTAGTAGCAGCATGATGAGTGGCTTTAGCTACGACGATTCTAAGTGAAATAAGTCACACAGAAAAAGACACTTATCATAAGCTATCACTTATAGAGGGAATGTAAAAACCGCTACACTTGAACTGAATTACAAAACAGAACAGAGTCACACGTTGAGAAAACACACTATGGCTGCTTAACGGGAAAGGTGGGGTGGGGTGATGCATAAAACAAGGGTTTCAAATGACCTCAGATACCGTTCCATAAACCCAATATGTCATAGAAAGACCTACTCCTTGCTCAGTGAACTGGACTCAACACCCCCTATTCACCGCACAAGAATATATCTGACTACTAAGAATCTTAAAACCTATATATTGATATCTCTCTGGAAGTGAGTCAAGTGGGTGTAAAACGGCAGAAACACAGCCGTGAAAAGCAGCTAAACCCCATTATAAAAATAAATTACTTTTAAAAACCCGTGAAACAAAGACAGTGAAAGAGAGAGAAATTCTTACAAAATTCGTTCAGGGGCTGTGATGCAACCTGGATTGACCATATCTAGACCCACAGCTGGAGGAGACATAAGGGTGGACACTCTCGGGGCTGAGAGGTTTGGTGAGGTTGGGGGAGCAAACGCAGAGCCTTTAAAGTAATACTGCCTGTTACCCATCCCATGGGTCCCAAATCTCCAGGTTCAAGGGCATCTTCCTACCTCGAAAACATGCATGAGAAACCCAGAAGGTGGTACACTGTGTGATCGGGAAAGGTTTCTAACACGCACCTCATTTCTCATCTCCTTGTGCTCGGGTTCGCCATTCCAGCCGCTTTACTAGCAATCTCCCTCCTTGGAGAATCAGCACCTGTAACCTCCCGTTCCGTACAGCTTGCAATTTGTCCTGAGGATGAACGGGAAGAGGGGGAGCCAATGAGAGACTAGCTCTAGGTGTTGGGACAGGCACAGGTCACTCTATTTTCCCATCAGGAAGAAGAATTAACCACAGGCTCAGCCTGCCGCCCGGAAGCAGAATAGGGCCTGAGGCAATCCTGCGCTTTTGCGGCCAGCTCCCAAAAAAGCGAGTTGAAAAATGGAGCTCAGGGGCACTGCAATTCACAAACCTGCAGAGTTATAAATGATACCTCTCGTCCACAAATATATTGAGGGAAGGCAACGAAGAGGATCTGAAAGCAAGGCAGAATTGCAGGAAACAGATTTCAGGAGGTCGATTCGAATCGCCTTTAAAGCACATGAAAAGCGGCAAAACGTCGACAATGATGCCCTTGGCCAAAAAGGGCGTATGCGTTTTTTCCTGAATATATTCAGGAAAAAACGCATACGCCCTTTTTGGCCAACCAAGCAACCTGGAAAGGCAAATCAGCGCTACAAAGAAGTCTCGCTTCCCATCGGTCAAAAGGGCCATGCGGAAAAAAGTGTCAAAACCAGAAATGCAGAACAGGCCATGGAGAAATGGGAGCCTTGCTACGCTGATGGGCGGGATGTAAATTGCCAACAGCCACTCTGGAGAAGTGTACGGTGTGTCCTGAAACATCGAAAAAACACAGCTTAGAGCGCATAGGGCACTTCCACTCATGGGCGTATAAATGGGGAAAACTAAAAATCAGCAAGACACAGGCACCCCAAAGTTTAGGGCTGCTCTGTTGACAAGAACCTCCACTTCATGACACCTCAAATATCCCAGGAAAGAGAAAAATGGATAAAGAAGTGGTGGTCCTTATGTACAATGGAATATCACTCAGCCATGAAATCAATGTCATAAGGCTAGTAGCAGCATGATGAGTGGCTTTAGCTACGACGATTCTAAGTGAAATAAGTCACACAGAAAAAGACACTTATCATAAGCTATCACTTATAGAGGGAATGTAAAAACCGCTACACTTGAACTGAATTACAAAACAGAACAGAGTCACACGTTGAGAAAACACACTATGGCTGCTTAACGGGAAAGGTGGGGTGGGGTGATGCATAAAACAAGGGTTTCAAATGAGCTCAGATACCGTTCCATAAACCCAATATGTAATAGAAAGACCTACTCCTTGCTCAGTGAACTGGACTCAACACCCCCTATTCACCGCACAAGAATATATCTGACTAGTAAGAATCTTAAAACCTATGTATTGATATCTCTCTGGAAGTGAGTCAAGTGGGTGTAAAACGGCAGAAACACAGCCGTGAAAAGCGGCTAAACCCCATTATAAAAATAAATTACTTTTAAAAACCCGTGAAACAAAGACAGTGAAAGAGAGAGAAATTCTTACAAAATTCGTTCAGGGGCTGTGATGCAACCTGGATTGACCATATCTAGACCCACAGCTGGATGAGACATAAGGGTGGACACTCTCGGGGCTGAGAGGTTTGGTGAGGTTGGGGGAGCAAACGCAGAGCCTTTAAAGTAATACTGCCTGTTACCCATCCCATGGGTCCCAAATCTCCAGGTTCAAGGGCATCTTCCTACCTCGAAAACATGCATGAGAAACCCAGAAGGTGGTACACCGTGTGATCGGGAAAGGTTTCTAACACGCACCTCATTTCTCATCTCCTTGTGCTCGGGTTCGCCATTCCAGCCGCTTTACTAGCAATCTCCCTCCTTGGAGAATCAGCACCTGTAACCTCCCGTTCCGTACAGCTTGCAATTTGTCCTGAGGATGAACGGGAAGAGGGGGAGCCAATGAGAGACTAGCTCTAGGTGTTGGGACAGGCACAGGTCACTCTATTTTCCCATCAGGAAGAAGAATTAACCACAGGCTCAGCCTGCCGCCCGGAAGCAGAATAGGGCCTGAGGCAATCCTGCGCTTTTGCGGCCAGCTCCCAAAAAAGCGAGTTGAAAAATGGAGCTCAGGGGCACTGCAATTCACAAACCTGCAGAGTTATAAATGATACCTCTCGTCCACAAATATATTGAGGGAAGGCAACGAAGAGGATCTGAAAGCAAGGCAGAATTGCAGGAAACAGATTTCAGGAGGTCGATTCGAATCGCCTTTAAAGCACATGAAAAGCGGCAAAACGTCGACAATGATGCCCTTGGCCAAAAAGGGCGTATGCGTTTTTTCCTGAATATATTCAGGAAAAAACGCATACGCCCTTTTTGGCCAACCAAGCAACCTGGAAAGGCAAATCAGCGCTACAAAGAAGTCTCGCTTCCCATCGGTCAAAAGGGCCATGCGGAAAAAAGTGTCAAAACCAGAAATGCAGAACAGGCCATGGAGAAATGGGAGCCTTGCTACGCTGATGGGCGGGATGTAAATTGCCAACAGCCACTCTGGAGAAGTGTACGGTGTGTCCTGAAACATCGAAAAAACACAGCTTAGAGCGCATAGGGCACTTCCACTCATGGGCGTATAAATGGGGAAAACTAAAAATCAGCAAGACACAGGCACCCCAAAGTTTAGGGCTGCTCTGTTGACAAGAACCTCCACTTCATGACACCTCAAATATCCCAGGAAAGAGAAAAATGGATAAAGAAGTGGTGGTCCTTATGTACAATGGAATATCACTCAGCCATGAAATCAATGTCATAAGGCTAGTAGCAGCATGATGAGTGGCTTTAGCTACGACGATTCTAAGTGAAATAAGTCACACAGAAAAAGACACTTATCATAAGCTATCACTTATAGAGGGAATGTAAAAACCGCTACACTTGAACTGAATTACAAAACAGAACAGAGTCACACGTTGAGAAAACACACTATGGCTGCTTAACGGGAAAGGTGGGGTGGGGTGATGCATAAAACAAGGGTTTCAAATGAGCTCAGATACCGTTCCATAAACCCAATATGTCATAGAAAGACCTACTCCTTGCTCAGTGAACTGGACTCAACACCCCCTATTCACCGCACAAGAATATATCTGACTAGTAAGAATCTTAAAACCTATGTATTGATATCTCTCTGGAAGTGAGTCAAGTGGGTGTAAAACGGCAGAAACACAGCCGTGAAAAGCGGCTAAACCCCATTATAAAAATAAATTACTTTTAAAAACCCGTGAAACAAAGACAGTGAAAGAGAGAGAAATTCTTACAAAATTCGTTCAGGGGCTGTGATGCAACCTGGATTGACCATATCTAGACCCACAGCTGGAGGAGACATAAGGGTGGACACTCTCGGGGCTGAGAGGTTTGGTGAGGTTGGGGGAGCAAACGCAGAGCCTTTAAAGTAATACTGCCTGTTACCCATCCCATGGGTCCCAAATCTCCAGGTTCAAGGGCATCTTCCTACCTCGAAAACATGCATGAGAAACCCAGAAGGTGGTACACCGTGTGATCGGGAAAGGTTTCTAACACGCACCTCATTTCTCATCTCCTTGTGCTCGGGTTCGCCATTCCAGCCGCTTTACTAGCAATCTCCCTCCTTGGAGAATCAGCACCTGTAACCTCCCGTTCCGTACAGCTTGCAATTTGTCCTGAGGATGAACGGGAAGAGGGGGAGCCAATGAGAGACTAGCTCTAGGTGTTGGGACAGGCACAGGTCACTCTATTTTCCCATCAGGAAGAAGAATTAACCACAGGCTCAGCCTGCCGCCCGGAAGCAGAATAGGGCCTGAGGCAATCCTGCGCTTTTGCGGCCAGCTCCCAAAAAAGCGAGTTGAAAAATGGAGCTCAGGGGCACTGCAATTCACAAACCTGCAGAGTTATAAATGATACCTCTCGTCCACAAATATATTGAGGGAAGGCAACGAAGAGGATCTGAAAGCAAGGCAGAATTGCAGGAAACAGATTTCAGGAGGTCGATTCGAATCGCCTTTAAAGCACATGAAAAGCGGCAAAACGTCGACAATGATGCCCTTGGCCAAAATGGGCGTATGCGTTTTTTCCTGAATATATTCAGGAAAAAACGCATACGCCCTTTTTGGCCAACCAAGCAACCTGGAAAGGCAAATCAGCGCTACAAAGAAGTCTCGCTTCCCATCGGTCAAAAGGGCCATGCGGAAAAAAGTGTCAAAACCAGAAATGCAGAACAGGCCATGGAGAAATGGGAGCCTTGCTACGCTGATGGGCGGGATGTAAATTGCCAACAGCCACTCTGGAGAAGTGTACGGTGTGTCCTGAAACATCGAAAAAACACAGCTTAGAGCGCATAGGGCACTTCCACTCATGGGCGTATAAATTGAGAAAAGTATAAATCAGCAAGACACAGGCACCCCAAAGTTTAGGGCTGCTCTGTTGACAAGAACCTCCACTTCACGACACCTCAAATATCCCAGGAAAGAGAAAAATGGATAAAGAAGTGGTGGTCCTTATGTACAATGGAATATCACTCAGCCATGAAATCAATGTCATAAGGCTAGTAGCAGCATGATGAGTGGCTTTAGCTACGACGATTCTAAGTGAAATAAGTCACACAGAAAAAGACACTTATCATAAGCTATCACTTATAGAGGGAATGTAAAAACCGCTACACTTGAACTGAATTACAAAACAGAACAGAGTCACACGTTGAGAAAACACACTATGGCTGCTTAACGGGAAAGGTGGGGTGGGGTGATGCATAAAACAAGGGTTTCAAATGAGCTCAGATACCGTTCCATAAACCCAATATGTCATAGAAAGACCTCCTCCTTGCTCAGTGAACTGGACTCAACACCCCCTATTCACCGCACAAGAATATATCTGCCTACTAAGAATCTTAAAACCTATATATTGATATCTCTCTGGAAGTGAGTCAAGTGGGTGTAAAACGGCGGAAACACAGCCGTGAAAAGCAGCTAAACCCCATTATAAAAATAAATTACTTTTAAAAACCCGTGAAACAAAGACAGTGAAAGAGAGAGAAATTCTTACAAAATTCGTTCAGGGGCTGTGATGCAACCTGGATTGACCATATCTAGACCCACAGCTGGATGAGACATAAGGGTGGACACTCTCGGGGCTGAGAGGTTTGGTGAGGTTGGGGGAGCAAACGCAGAGCCTTTAAAGTAATACTGCCTGTTACCCATCCCATGGGTCCCAAATCTCCAGGTTCAAGGGCATCTTCCTACCTCGAAAACATGCATGAGAAACCCAGAAGGTGGTACACCGTGTGATCGGGAAAGGTTTCTAACACGCACCTCATTTCTCATCTCCTTGTGCTCGGGTTCGCCATTCCAGCCGCTTTACTAGCAATCTCCCTCCTTGGAGAATCAGCACCTGTAACCTCCCGTTCCGTACAGCTTGCAATTTGTCCTGAGGATGAACGGGAAGAGGGGGAGCCAATGAGAGACTAGCTCTAGGTGTTGGGACAGGCACAGGTCACTCTATTTTCCCATCAGGAAGAAGAATTAACCACAGGCTCAGCCTGCCGTCCGGAAGCAGAATAGGGCCTGAGGCAATCCTGCGCTTTTGCGGCCAGCTCCCAAAAAAGCGAGTTGAAAAATGGAGCTCAGGGGCACTGCAATTCACAAACCTGCAGAGTTATAAATGATACCTCTCGTCCACAAATATATTGAGGGAAGGCAACGAAGAGGATCTGAAAGCAAGGCAGAATTGCAGGAAACAGATTTCAGGAGGTCGATTCGAATCGCCTTTAAAGCACATGAAAAGCGGCAAAACGTCGACAATGATGCCCTTGGCCAAAAAGGGCGTATGCGTTTTTTCCTGAATATATTCAGGAAAAAACGCATACGCCCTTTTTGGCCAACCAAGCAACCTGGAAAGGCAAATCAGCGCTACAAAGAAGTCTCGCTTCCCATCGGTCAAAAGGGCCATGCGGAAAAAAGTGTCAAAACCAGAAATGCAGAACAGGCCATGGAGAAATGGGAGCCTTGCTACGCTGATGGGCGGGATGTAAATTGCCAACAGCCACTCTGGAGAAGTGTACGGTGTGTCCTGAAACATCGAAAAAACACAGCTTAGAGTGCATAGGGCACTTCCACTCATGGGCGTATAAATTGAGAAAAGTATAAATCAGCAAGACACAGGCACCCCAAAGTTTAGGGCTGCTCTGTTGACAAGAACCTCCACTTCACGACACCTCAAATATCCCAGGAAAGAGAAAAATGGATAAAGAAGTGGTGGTCCTTATGTACAATGGAATATCACTCAGCCATGAAATCAATGTCATAAGGCTAGTAGCAGCATGATGAGTGGCTTTAGCTACGACGATTCTAAGTGAAATAAGTCACACAGAAAAAGACACTTATCATAAGCTATCACTTATAGAGGGAATGTAAAAACCGCTACACTTGAACTGAATTACAAAACAGAACAGAGTCACACGTTGAGAAAACACACTATGGCTGCTTAACGGGAAAGGTGGGGTGGGGTGATGCATAAAACAAGGGTTTCAAATGAGCTCAGATACCGTTCCATAAACCCAATATGTCATAGAAAGACCTACTCCTTGCTCAGTGAACTGGACTCAACACCCCCTATTCACCGCACAAGAATATATCTGCCTACTAAGAATCTTAAAACCTATATATTGATATCTCTCTGGAAGTGAGTCAAGTGGGTGTAAAACGGCGGAAACACAGCCGTGAAAAGCAGCTAAACCCCATTATAAAAATAAATTACTTTTAAAAACCCGTGAAACAAAGACAGTGAAAGAGAGAGAAATTCTTACAAAATTCGTTCAGGGGCTGTGATGCAACCTGGATTGACCATATCTAGACCCACAGCTGGAGGAGACATAAGGGTGGACACTCTCGGGGATGAGAGGTTTGGTGAGGTTGGGGGAGCAAACGCAGAGCCTTTAAAGTAATACTGCCTGTTACCCATCCCATGGGTCCCAAATCTCCAGGTTCAAGGGCATCTTCCTACCTCGAAAACATGCATGAGAAACCCAGAAGGTGGTACACCGTGTGATCGGGAAAGGTTTCTAACACGCACCTCATTTCTCATCTCCTTGTGCTCGGGTTCGCCATTCCAGCCGCTTTACTAGCAATCTCCCTCCTTGGAGAATCAGCACCTGTAACCTCCCGTTCCGTACAGCTTGCAATTTGTCCTGAGGATGAACGGGAAGAGGGGGAGCCAATGAGAGACTAGCTCTAGGTGTTGGGACAGGCACAGGTCACTCTATTTTCCCATCAGGAAGAAGAATTAACCACAGGCTCAGCCTGCCGCCCGGAAGCAGAATAGGGCCTGAGGCAATCCTGCGCTTTTGCGGCCAGCTCCCAAAAAAGCGAGTTGAAAAATGGAGCTCAGGGGCACTGCAATTCACAAACCTGCAGAGTTATAAATGATACCTCTCGTCCACAAATATATTGAGGGAAGGCAACGAAGAGGATCTGAAAGCAAGGCAGAATTGCAGGAAACAGATTTCAGGAGGTCGATTCGAATCGCCTTTAAAGCACATGAAAAGCGGCAAAACGTCGACAATGATGCCCTTGGCCAAAAAGGGCGTATGCGTTTTTTCCTGAATATATTCAGGAAAAAACGCATACGCCCTTTTTGGCCAACCAAGCAACCTGGAAAGGCAAATCAGCGCTACAAAGAAGTCTCGCTTCCCATCGGTCAAAAGGGCCATGCGGAAAAAAGTGTCAAAACCAGAAATGCAGAACAGGCCATGGAGAAATGGGAGCCTTGCTACGCTGATGGGCGGGATGTAAATTGCCAACAGGCACTCTGGAGAAGGGTACGGTGTGTCCTGAAACATCGAAAAAACACAGCTTAGAGTGCATAGGGCACTTCCACTCATGGGCGTATAAATTGAGAAAAGTATAAATCAGCAAGACACAGGCACCCCAAAGTTTAGGGCTGCTCTGTTGACAAGAACCTCCACTTCACGACACCTCAAATATCCCAGGAAAGAGAAAAATGGATAAAGAAGTGGTGGTCCTTATGTACAATGGAATATCACTCAGCCATGAAATCAATGTCATAAGGCTAGTAGCAGCATGATGAGTGGCTTTAGCTACGACGATTCTAAGTGAAATAAGTCACACAGAAAAAGACACTTATCATAAGCTATCACTTATAGAGGGAATGTATAAACCGCTACACTTGAACTGAATTACAAAACAGAACAGAGTCACACGTTGAGAAAACACACTATGGCTGCTTAACGGGAAAGGTGGGGTGGGGTGATGCATAAAACAAGGGTTTCAAATGAGCTCAGATACCGTTCCATAAACCCAATATGTAATAGAAAGACCTACTCCTTGCTCAGTGAACTGGACTCAACACCCCCTATTCACCGCACAAGAATATATCTGACTACTAAGAATCTTAAAACCTATATATTGATATCTCTCTGGAAGTGAGTCAAGTGGGTGTAAAACGGCAGAAACACAGCCGTGAAAAGCAGCTAAACCCCATTATAAAAATAAATTACTTTTAAAAACCCGTGAAACAAAGACAGTGAAAGAGAGAGAAATTCTTACAAAATTCGTTCAGGGGCTGTGATGCAACCTGGATTGACCATATCTAGACCCACAGCTGGAGGAGACATAAGGGTGGACACTCTCGGGGCTGAGAGGTTTGGTGAGGTTGGGGGAGCAAACGCAGAGCCTTTAAAGTAATACTGCCTGTTACCCATCCCATGGGTCCCAAATCTCCAGGTTCAAGGGCATCTTCCTACCTCGAAAACATGCATGAGAAACCCAGAAGGTGGTACACCGTGTGATCGGGAAAGGTTTCTAACACGCACCTCATTTCTCATCTCCTTGTGCTCGGGTTCGCCATTCCAGCCGCTTTACTAGCAATCTCCCTCCTTGGAGAATCAGCACCTGTAACCTCCCGTTCCGTACAGCTTGCAATTTGTCCTGAGGATGAACGGGAAGAGGGGGAGCCAATGAGAGACTAGCTCTAGGTGTTGGGACAGGCACAGGTCACTCTATTTTCCCATCAGGAAGAAGAATTAACCACAGGCTCAGCCTGCCGCCCGGAAGCAGAATAGGGCCTGAGGCAATCCTGCGCTTTTGCGGCCAGCTCCCAAAAAAGCGAGTTGAAAAATGGAGCTCAGGGGCACTGCAATTCACAAACCTGCAGAGTTATAAATGATACCTCTCGTCCACAAATATATTGAGGGAAGGCAACGAAGAGGATCTGAAAGCAAGGCAGAATTGCAGGAAACAGATTTCAGGAGGTCGATTCGAATCGCCTTTAAAGCACATGAAAAGCGGCAAAACGTCGACAATGATGCCCTTGGCCAAAAAGGGCGTATGCGTTTTTTCCTGAATATATTCAGGAAAAAACGCATACGCCCTTTTTGGCCAACCAAGCAACCTGGAAAGGCAAATCAGCGCTACAAAGAAGTCTCGCTTCCCATCGGTCAAAAGGGCCATGCGGAAAAAAGTGTCAAAACCAGAAATGCAGAACAGGCCATGGAGAAATGGGAGCCTTGCTACGCTGATGGGCGGGATGTAAATTGCCAACAGCCACTCTGGAGAAGTGTACGGTGTGTCCTGAAACATCGAAAAAACACAGCTTAGAGCGCATAGGGCACTTCCACTCATGGGCGTATAAATGGGGAAAACTAAAAATCAGCAAGACACAGGCACCCCAAAGTTTAGGGCTGCTCTGTTGACAAGAACCTCCACTTCATGACACCTCAAATATCCCAGGAAAGAGAAAAATGGATAAAGAAGTGGTGGTCCTTATGTACAATGGAATATCACTCAGCCATGAAATCAATGTCATAAGGCTAGTAGCAGCATGATGAGTGGCTTTAGCTACGACGATTCTAAGTGAAATAAGTCACACAGAAAAAGACACTTATCATAAGCTATCACTTATAGAGGGAATGTAAAAACCGCTACACTTGAACTGAATTACAAAACAGAACAGAGTCACACGTTGAGAAAACACACTATGGCTGCTTAACGGGAAAGGTGGGGTGGGGTGATGCATAAAACAAGGGTTTCAAATGAGCTCAGATACCATTCCATAAACCCAATATGTCATAGAAAGACCTACTCCTTGCTCAGTGAACTGGACTCAACACCCCCTATTCACCGCACAAGAATATATCTGACTAGTAAGAATCTTAAAACCTATGTATTGATATCTCTCTGGAAGTGAGTCAAGTGGGTGTAAAGCGGCAGAAACACAGCCGTGAAAAGCGGCTAAACCCCATTATAAAAATAAATTACTTTTAAAAACCCGTGAAACAAAGACAGTGAAAGAGAGAGAAATTCTTACAAAATTCGTTCAGGGGCTGTGATGCAACCTGGATTGACCATATCTAGACCCACAGCTGGAGGAGACATAAGGGTGGACACTCTCGGGGCTGAGAGGTTTGGTGAGGTTGGGGGAGCAAACGCAGAGCCTTTAAAGTAATACTGCCTGTTACCCATCCCATGGGTCCCAAATCTCCAGGTTCAAGGGCATCTTCCTACCTCGAAAACATGCATGAGAAACCCAGAAGGTGGTACACCGTGTGATCGGGAAAGGTTTCTAACACGCACCTCATTTCTCATCTCCTTGTGCTCGGGTTCGCCATTCCAGCCGCTTTACTAGCAATCTCCCTCCTTGGAGAATCAGCACCTGTAACCTCCCGTTCCGTACAGCTTGCAATTTGTCCTGAGGATGAACGGGAAGAGGGGGAGCCAATGAGAGACTAGCTCTAGGTGTTGGGACAGGCACAGGTCACTCTATTTTCCCATCAGGAAGAAGAATTAACCACAGGCTCAGCCTGCCGCCCGGAAGCAGAATAGGGCCTGAGGCAATCCTGCGCTTTTGCGGCCAGCTCCCAAAAAAGCGAGTTGAAAAATGGAGCTCAGGGGCACTGCAATTCACAAACCTGCAGAGTTATAAATGATACCTCTCGTCCACAAATATATTGAGGGAAGGCAACGAAGAGGATCTGAAAGCAAGGCAGAATTGCAGGAAACAGATTTCAGGAGGTCGATTCGAATCGCCTTTAAAGCACATGAAAAGCGGCAAAACGTCGACAATGATGCCCTTGGCCAAAAAGGGCGTATGCGTTTTTTCCTGAATATATTCAGGAAAAAACGCATACGCCCTTTTTGGCCAACCAAGCAACCTGGAAAGGCAAATCAGCGCTACAAAGAAGTCTCGCTTCCCATCGGTCAAAAGGGCCATGCGGAAAAAAGTGTCAAAACCAGAAATGCAGAACAGGCCATGGAGAAATGGGAGCCTTGCTACGCTGATGGGCGGGATGTAAATTGCCAACAGCCACTCTGGAGAAGTGTACGGTGTGTCCTGAAACATCGAAAAAACACAGCTTAGAGTGCATAGGGCACTTCCACTCATGGGCGTATAAATTGAGAAAAGTATAAATCAGCAAGACACAGGCACCCCAAAGTTTAGGGCTGCTCTGTTGACAAGAACCTCCACTTCACGACACCTCAAATATCCCAGGAAAGAGAAAAATGGATAAAGAAGTGGTGGTCCTTATGTACAATGGAATATCACTCAGCCATGAAATCAATGTCATAAGGCTAGTAGCAGCATGATGAGTGGCTTTAGCTACGACGATTCTAAGTGAAATAAGTCACACAGAAAAAGACACTTATCATAAGCTATCACTTATAGAGGGAATGTAAAAACCGCTACACTTGAACTGAATTACAAAACAGAACAGAGTCACACGTTGAGAAAACACACTATGGCTGCTTAACGGGAAAGGTGGGGTGGGGTGATGCATAAAACAAGGGTTTCAAATGAGCTCAGATACCGTTCCATAAACCCAATATGTCATAGAAAGACCTACTCCTTGCTCAGTGAACTGGACTCAACACCCCCTATTCACCGCACAAGAATATATCTGCCTACTAAGAATCTTAAAACCTATATATTGATATCTCTCTGGAAGTGAGTCAAGTGGGTGTAAAACGGCGGAAACACAGCCGTGAAAAGCAGCTAAACCCCATTATAAAAATAAATTACTTTTAAAAACCCGTGAAACAAAGACAGTGAAAGAGAGAGAAATTCTTACAAAATTCGTTCAGGGGCTGTGATGCAACCTGGATTGACCATATCTAGACCCACAGCTGGAGGAGACATAAGGGTGGACACTCTCGGGGATGAGAGGTTTGGTGAGGTTGGGGGAGCAAACGCAGAGCCTTTAAAGTAATACTGCCTGTTACCCATCCCATGGGTCCCAAATCTCCAGGTTCAAGGGCATCTTCCTACCTCGAAAACATGCATGAGAAACCCAGAAGGTGGTACACCGTGTGATCGGGAAAGGTTTCTAACACGCACCTCATTTCTCATCTCCTTGTGCTCGGGTTCGCCATTCCAGCCGCTTTACTAGCAATCTCCCTCCTTGGAGAATCAGCACCTGTAACCTCCCGTTCCGTACAGCTTGCAATTTGTCCTGAGGATGAACGGGAAGAGGGGGAGCCAATGAGAGACTAGCTCTAGGTGTTGGGACAGGCACAGGTCACTCTATTTTCCCATCAGGAAGAAGAATTAACCACAGGCTCAGCCTGCCGCCCGGAAGCAGAATAGGGCCTGAGGCAATCCTGCGCTTTTGCGGCCAGCTCCCAAAAAAGCGAGTTGAAAAATGGAGCTCAGGGGCACTGCAATTCACAAACCTGCAGAGTTATAAATGATACCTCTCGTCCACAAATATATTGAGGGAAGGCAACGAAGAGGATCTGAAAGCAAGGCAGAATTGCAGGAAACAGATTTCAGGAGGTCGATTCGAATCGCCTTTAAAGCACATGAAAAGCGGCAAAACGTCGACAATGATGCCCTTGGCCAAAAAGGGCGTATGCGTTTTTTCCTGAATATATTCAGGAAAAAACGCATACGCCCTTTTTGGCCAACCAAGCAACCTGGAAAGGCAAATCAGCGCTACAAAGAAGTCTCGCTTCCCATCGGTCAAAAGGGCCATGCGGAAAAAAGTGTCAAAACCAGAAATGCAGAACAGGCCATGGAGAAATGGGAGCCTTGCTACGCTGATGGGCGGGATGTAAATTGCCAACAGGCACTCTGGAGAAGGGTACGGTGTGTCCTGAAACATCGAAAAAACACAGCTTAGAGTGCATAGGGCACTTCCACTCATGGGCGTATAAATTGAGAAAAGTATAAATCAGCAAGACACAGGCACCCCAAAGTTTAGGGCTGCTCTGTTGACAAGAACCTCCACTTCACGACACCTCAAATATCCCAGGAAAGAGAAAAATGGATAAAGAAGTGGTGGTCCTTATGTACAATGGAATATCACTCAGCCATGAAATCAATGTCATAAGGCTAGTAGCAGCATGATGAGTGGCTTTAGCTACGACGATTCTAAGTGAAATAAGTCACACAGAAAAAGACACTTATCATAAGCTATCACTTATAGAGGGAATGTATAAACCGCTACACTTGAACTGAATTACAAAACAGAACAGAGTCACACGTTGAGAAAACACACTATGGCTGCTTAACGGGAAAGGTGGGGTGGGGTGATGCATAAAACAAGGGTTTCAAATGAGCTCAGATACCGTTCCATAAACCCAATATGTAATAGAAAGACCTACTCCTTGCTCAGTGAACTGGACTCAACACCCCCTATTCACCGCACAAGAATATATCTGACTACTAAGAATCTTAAAACCTATATATTGATATCTCTCTGGAAGTGAGTCAAGTGGGTGTAAAACGGCAGAAACACAGCCGTGAAAAGCAGCTAAACCCCATTATAAAAATAAATTACTTTTAAAAACCCGTGAAACAAAGACAGTGAAAGAGAGAGAAATTCTTACAAAATTCGTTCAGGGGCTGTGATGCAACCTGGATTGACCATATCTAGACCCACAGCTGGAGGAGACATAAGGGTGGACACTCTCGGGGCTGAGAGGTTTGGTGAGGTTGGGGGAGCAAACGCAGAGCCTTTAAAGTAATACTGCCTGTTACCCATCCCATGGGTCCCAAATCTCCAGGTTCAAGGGCATCTTCCTACCTCGAAAACATGCATGAGAAACCCAGAAGGTGGTACACCGTGTGATCGGGAAAGGTTTCTAACACGCACCTCATTTCTCATCTCCTTGTGCTCGGGTTCGCCATTCCAGCCGCTTTACTAGCAATCTCCCTCCTTGGAGAATCAGCACCTGTAACCTCCCGTTCCGTACAGCTTGCAATTTGTCCTGAGGATGAACGGGAAGAGGGGGAGCCAATGAGAGACTAGCTCTAGGTGTTGGGACAGGCACAGGTCACTCTATTTTCCCATCAGGAAGAAGAATTAACCACAGGCTCAGCCTGCCGCCCGGAAGCAGAATAGGGCCTGAGGCAATCCTGCGCTTTTGCGGCCAGCTCCCAAAAAAGCGAGTTGAAAAATGGAGCTCAGGGGCACTGCAATTCACAAACCTGCAGAGTTATAAATGATACCTCTCGTCCACAAATATATTGAGGGAAGGCAACGAAGAGGATCTGAAAGCAAGGCAGAATTGCAGGAAACAGATTTCAGGAGGTCGATTCGAATCGCCTTTAAAGCACATGAAAAGCGGCAAAACGTCGACAATGATGCCCTTGGCCAAAAAGGGCGTATGCGTTTTTTCCTGAATATATTCAGGAAAAAACGCATACGCCCTTTTTGGCCAACCAAGCAACCTGGAAAGGCAAATCAGCGCTACAAAGAAGTCTCGCTTCCCATCGGTCAAAAGGGCCATGCGGAAAAAAGTGTCAAAACCAGAAATGCAGAACAGGCCATGGAGAAATGGGAGCCTTGCTACGCTGATGGGCGGGATGTAAATTGCCAACAGCCACTCTGGAGAAGTGTACGGTGTGTCCTGAAACATCGAAAAAACACAGCTTAGAGCGCATAGGGCACTTCCACTCATGGGCGTATAAATGGGGAAAACTAAAAATCAGCAAGACACAGGCACCCCAAAGTTTAGGGCTGCTCTGTTGACAAGAACCTCCACTTCATGACACCTCAAATATCCCAGGAAAGAGAAAAATGGATAAAGAAGTGGTGGTCCTTATGTACAATGGAATATCACTCAGCCATGAAATCAATGTCATAAGGCTAGTAGCAGCATGATGAGTGGCTTTAGCTACGACGATTCTAAGTGAAATAAGTCACACAGAAAAAGACACTTATCATAAGCTATCACTTATAGAGGGAATGTAAAAACCGCTACACTTGAACTGAATTACAAAACAGAACAGAGTCACACGTTGAGAAAACACACTATGGCTGCTTAACGGGAAAGGTGGGGTGGGGTGATGCATAAAACAAGGGTTTCAAATGAGCTCAGATACCATTCCATAAACCCAATATGTCATAGAAAGACCTACTCCTTGCTCAGTGAACTGGACTCAACACCCCCTATTCACCGCACAAGAATATATCTGACTAGTAAGAATCTTAAAACCTATGTATTGATATCTCTCTGGAAGTGAGTCAAGTGGGTGTAAAGCGGCAGAAACACAGCCGTGAAAAGCGGCTAAACCCCATTATAAAAATAAATTACTTTTAAAAACCCGTGAAACAAAGACAGTGAAAGAGAGAGAAATTCTTACAAAATTCGTTCAGGGGCTGTGATGCAACCTGGATTGACCATATCTAGACCCACAGCTGGAGGAGACATAAGGGTGGACACTCTCGGGGCTGAGAGGTTTGGTGAGGTTGGGGGAGCAAACGCAGAGCCTTTAAAGTAATACTGCCTGTTACCCATCCCATGGGTCCCAAATCTCCAGGTTCAAGGGCATCTTCCTACCTCGAAAACATGCATGAGAAACCCAGAAGGTGGTACACCGTGTGATCGGGAAAGGTTTCTAACACGCACCTCATTTCTCATCTCCTTGTGCTCGGGTTCGCCATTCCAGCCGCTTTACTAGCAATCTCCCTCCTTGGAGAATCAGCACCTGTAACCTCCCGTTCCGTACAGCTTGCAATTTGTCCTGAGGATGAACGGGAAGAGGGGGAGCCAATGAGAGACTAGCTCTAGGTGTTGGGACAGGCACAGGTCACTCTATTTTCCCATCAGGAAGAAGAATTAACCACAGGCTCAGCCTGCCGCCCGGAAGCAGAATAGGGCCTGAGGCAATCCTGCGCTTTTGCGGCCAGCTCCCAAAAAAGCGAGTTGAAAAATGGAGCTCAGGGGCACTGCAATTCACAAACCTGCAGAGTTATAAATGATACCTCTCGTCCACAAATATATTGAGGGAAGGCAACGAAGAGGATCTGAAAGCAAGGCAGAATTGCAGGAAACAGATTTCAGGAGGTCGATTCGAATCGCCTTTAAAGCACATGAAAAGCGGCAAAACGTCGACAATGATGCCCTTGGCCAAAAAGGGCGTATGCGTTTTTTCCTGAATATATTCAGGAAAAAACGCATACGCCCTTTTTGGCCAACCAAGCAACCTGGAAAGGCAAATCAGCGCTACAAAGAAGTCTCGCTTCCCATCGGTCAAAAGGGCCATGCGGAAAAAAGTGTCAAAACCAGAAATGCAGAACAGGCCATGGAGAAATGGGAGCCTTGCTACGCTGATGGGCGGGATGTAAATTGCCAACAGCCACTCTGGAGAAGTGTACGGTGTGTCCTGAAACATCGAAAAAACACAGCTTAGAGTGCATAGGGCACTTCCACTCATGGGCGTATAAATTGAGAAAAGTATAAATCAGCAAGACACAGGCACCCCAAAGTTTAGGGCTGCTCTGTTGACAAGAACCTCCACTTCACGACACCTCAAATATCCCAGGAAAGAGAAAAATGGATAAAGAAGTGGTGGTCCTTATGTACAATGGAATATCACTCAGCCATGAAATCAATGTCATAAGGCTAGTAGCAGCATGATGAGTGGCTTTAGCTACGACGATTCTAAGTGAAATAAGTCACACAGAAAAAGACACTTATCATAAGCTATCACTTATAGAGGGAATGTAAAAACCGCTACACTTGAACTGAATTACAAAACAGAACAGAGTCACACGTTGAGAAAACACACTATGGCTGCTTAACGGGAAAGGTGGGGTGGGGTGATGCATAAAACAAGGGTTTCAAATGAGCTCAGATACCGTTCCATAAACCCAATATGTAATAGAAAGACCTACTCCTTGCTCAGTGAACTGGACTCAACACCCCCTATTCACCGCACAAGAATATATCTGACTACTAAGAATCTTAAAACCTATATATTGATATCTCTCTGGAAGTGAGTCAAGTGGGTGTAAAACGGCGGAAACACAGCCGTGAAAAGCAGCTAAACCCCATTATAAAAATAAATTACTTTTAAAAACCCGTGAAACAAAGACAGTGAAAGAGAGAGAAATTCTTACAAAATTCGTTCAGGGGCTGTGATGCAACCTGGATTGACCATATCTAGACCCACAGCTGGAGGAGACATAAGGGTGGACACTCTCGGGGCTGAGAGGTTTGGTGAGGTTGGGGGAGCAAACGCAGAGCCTTTAAAGTAATACTGCCTGTTACCCATCCCATGGGTCCCAAATCTCCAGGTTCAAGGGCATCTTCCTACCTCGAAAACATGCATGAGAAACCCAGAAGGTGGTACACCGTGTGATCGGGAAAGGTTTCTAACACGCACCTCATTTCTCATCTCCTTGTGCTCGGGTTCGCCATTCCAGCCGCTTTACTAGCAATCTCCCTCCTTGGAGAATCAGCACCTGTAACCTCCCGTTCCGTACAGCTTGCAATTTGTCCTGAGGATGAACGGGAAGAGGGGGAGCCAATGAGAGACTAGCTCTAGGTGTTGGGACAGGCACAGGTCACTCTATTTTCCCATCAGGAAGAAGAATTAACCACAGGCTCAGCCTGCCGCCCGGAAGCAGAATAGGGCCTGAGGCAATCCTGCGCTTTTGCGGCCAGCTCCCAAAAAAGCGAGTTGAAAAATGGAGCTCAGGGGCACTGCAATTCACAAACCTGCAGAGTTATAAATGATACCTCTCGTCCACAAATATATTGAGGGAAGGCAACGAAGAGGATCTGAAAGCAAGGCAGAATTGCAGGAAACAGATTTCAGGAGGTCGATTCGAATCGCCTTTAAAGCACATGAAAAGCGGCAAAACGTCGACAATGATGCCCTTGGCCAAAAAGGGCGTATGCGTTTTTTCCTGAATATATTCAGGAAAAAACGCATACGCCCTTTTTGGCCAACCAAGCAACCTGGAAAGGCAAATCAGCGCTACAAAGAAGTCTCGCTTCCCATCGGTCAAAAGGGCCATGCGGAAAAAAGTGTCAAAACCAGAAATGCAGAACAGGCCATGGAGAAATGGGAGCCTTGCTACGCTGATGGGCGGGATGTAAATTGCCAACAGCCACTCTGGAGAAGTGTACGGTGTGTCCTGAAACATCGAAAAAACACAGCTTAGAGCGCATAGGGCACTTCCACTCATGGGCGTATAAATGGGGAAAACTAAAAATCAGCAAGACACAGGCACCCCAAAGTTTAGGGCTGCTCTGTTGACAAGAACCTCCACTTCATGACACCTCAAATATCCCAGGAAAGAGAAAAATGGATAAAGAAGTGGTGGTCCTTATGTACAATGGAATATCACTCAGCCATGAAATCAATGTCATAAGGCTAGTAGCAGCATGATGAGTGGCTTTAGCTACGACGATTCTAAGTGAAATAAGTCACACAGAAAAAGACACTTATCATAAGCTATCACTTATAGAGGGAATGTAAAAACCGCTACACTTGAACTGAATTACAAAACAGAACAGAGTCACACGTTGAGAAAACACACTATGGTTGCTTAACGGGAAAGGTGGGGTGGGGTGATGCATAAAACAAGGGTTTCAAATGCGCTCAGATACCGTTCCATAAACCCAATATGTCATAGAAAGACCTACTCCTTGCTCAGTGAACTGGACTCAACACCCCCTATTCACCGCACAAGAATATATCTGACTAGTAAGAATCTTAAAACCTATGTATTGATATCTCTCTGGAAGTGAGTCAAGTGGGTGTAAAGCGGCAGAAACACAGCCGTGAAAAGCGGCTAAACCCCATTATAAAAATAAATTACTTTTAAAAACCCGTGAAACAAAGACAGTGAAAGAGAGAGAAATTCTTACAAAATTCGTTCAGGGGCTGTGATGCAACCTGGATTGACCATATCTAGACCCACAGCTGGAGGAGACATAAGGGTGGACACTCTCGGGGCTGAGAGGTTTGGTGAGGTTGGGGGAGCAAACGCAGAGCCTTTAAAGTAATACTGCCTGTTACCCATCCCATGGGTCCCAAATCTCCAGGTTCAAGGGCATCTTCCTACCTCGAAAACATGCATGAGAAACCCAGAAGGTGGTACACCGTGTGATCGGGAAAGGTTTCTAACACGCGCCTCATTTCTCATCTCCTTGTGCTCGGGTTCGCCATTCCAGCCGCTTTACTAGCAATCTCCCTCCTTGGAGAATCAGCACCTGTAACCTCCCGTTCCGTACAGCTTGCAATTTGTCCTGAGGATGAACGGGAAGAGGGGGAGCCAATGAGAGACTAGCTCTAGGTGTTGGGACAGGCACAGGTCACTCTATTTTCCCATCAGGAAGAAGAATTAACCACAGGCTCAGCCTGCCGCCCGGAAGCAGAATAGGGCCTGAGGCAATCCTGCGCTTTTGCGGCCATCTCCCAAAAAAGCGAGTTGAAAAATGGAGCTCAGGGGCACTGCAATTCACAAACCTGCAGAGTTATAAATGATACCTCTCGTCCACAAATATATTGAGGGAAGGCAACGAAGAGGATCTGAAAGCAAGGCAGAATTGCAGGAAACAGATTTCAGGAGGTCGATTCGAATCGCCTTTAAAGCACATGAAAAGCGGCAAAACGTCGACAATGATGCCCTTGGCCAAAAAGGGCGTATGCGTTTTTTCCTGAATATATTCAGGAAAAAACGCATACGCCCTTTTTGGCCAACCAAGCAACCTGGAAAGGCAAATCAGCGCTACAAAGAAGTCTCGCTTCCCATCGGTCAAAAGGGCCATGCGGAAAAAAGTGTCAAAACCAGAAATGCAGAACAGGCCATGGAGAAATGGGAGCCTTGCTACGCTGATGGGCGGGATGTAAATTGCCAACAGCCACTCTGGAGAAGTGTACGGTGTGTCCTGAAACATCGAAAAAACACAGCTTAGAGTGCATAGGGCACTTCCACTCATGGGCGTATAAATTGAGAAAAGTATAAATCAGCAAGACACAGGCACCCCAAAGTTTAGGGCTGCTCTGTTGACAAGAACCTCCACTTCACGACACCTCAAATATCCCAGGAAAGAGAAAAATGGATAAAGAAGTGGTGGTCCTTATGTACAATGGAATATCACTCAGCCATGAAATCAATGTCATAAGGCTAGTAGCAGCATGATGAGTGGCTTTAACTACGACGATTCTAAGTGAAATAAGTCACACAGAAAAAGACACTTATCATAAGCTATCACTTATAGAGGGAATGTAAAAACCGCTACACTTGAACTGAATTACAAAACAGAACAGAGTCACACGTTGAGAAAACACACTATGGCTGCTTAACGGGAAAGGTGGGGTGGGGTGATGCATAAAACAAGGGTTTCAAATGAGCTCAGATACCGTTCCATAAACCCAATATGTAATAGAAAGACCTACTCCTTGCTCAGTGAACTGGACTCAACACCCCCTATTCACCGCACAAGAATATATCTGACTACTAAGAATCTTAAAACCTATATATTGATATCTCTCTGGAAGTGAGTCAAGTGGGTGTAAAACGGCAGAAACACAGCCGTGAAAAGCAGCTAAACCCCATTATAAAAATAAATTACTTTTAAAAACCCGTGAAACAAAGACAGTGAAAGAGAGAGAAATTCTTACAAAATTCGTTCAGGGGCTGTGATGCAACCTGGATTGACCATATCTAGACCCACAGCTGGAGGAGACATAAGGGTGGACACTCTCGGGGCTGAGAGGTTTGGTGAGGTTGGGGGAGCAAACGCAGAGCCTTTAAAGTAATACTGCCTGTTACCCATCCCATGGGTCCCAAATCTCCAGGTTCAAGGGCATCTTCCTACCTCGAAAACATGCATGAGAAACCCAGAAGGTGGTACACCGTGTGATCGGGAAAGGTTTCTAACACGCACCTCATTTCTCATCTCCTTGTGCTCGGGTTCGCCATTCCAGCCGCTTTACTAGCAATCTCCCTCCTTGGAGAATCAGCACCTGTAACCTCCCGTTCCGTACAGCTTGCAATTTGTCCTGAGGATGAACGGGAAGAGGGGGAGCCAATGAGAGACTAGCTCTAGGTGTTGGGACAGGCACAGGTCACTCTATTTTCCCATCAGGAAGAAGAATTAACCACAGGCTCAGCCTGCCGCCCGGAAGCAGAATAGGGCCTGAGGCAATCCTGCGCTTTTGCGGCCAGCTCCCAAAAAAGCGAGTTGAAAAATGGAGCTCAGGGGCACTGCAATTCACAAACCTGCAGAGTTATAAATGATACCTCTCGTCCACAAATATATTGAGGGAAGGCAACGAAGAGGATCTGAAAGCAAGGCAGAATTGCAGGAAACAGATTTCAGGAGGTCGATTCGAATCGCCTTTAAAGCACATGAAAAGCGGCAAAACGTCGACAATGATGCCCTTGGCCAAAAAGGGCGTATGCGTTTTTTCCTGAATATATTCAGGAAAAAACGCATACGCCCTTTTTGGCCAACCAAGCAACCTGGAAAGGCAAATCAGCGCTACAAAGAAGTCTCGCTTCCCATCGGTCAAAAGGGCCATGCGGAAAAAAGTGTCAAAACCAGAAATGCAGAACAGGCCATGGAGAAATGGGAGCCTTGCTACGCTGATGGGCGGGATGTAAATTGCCAACAGCCACTCTGGAGAAGTGTACGGTGTGTCCTGAAACATCGAAAAAACACAGCTTAGAGCGCATAGGGCACTTCCACTCATGGGCGTATAAATGGGGAAAACTAAAAATCAGCAAGACACAGGCACCCCAAAGTTTAGGGCTGCTCTGTTGACAAGAACCTCCACTTCATGACACCTCAAATATCCCAGGAAAGAGAAAAATGGATAAAGAAGTGGTGGTCCTTATGTACAATGGAATATCACTCAGCCATGAAATCAATGTCATAAGGCTAGTAGCAGCATGATGAGTGGCTTTAGCTACGACGATTCTAAGTGAAATAAGTCACACAGAAAAAGACACTTATCATAAGCTATCACTTATAGAGGGAATGTAAAAACCGCTACACTTGAACTGAATTACAAAACAGAACAGAGTCACACGTTGAGAAAACACACTATGGCTGCTTAACGGGAAAGGTGGGGTGGGGTGATGCATAAAACAAGGGTTTCAAATGAGCTCAGATACCGTTCCATAAACCCAATATGTCATAGAAAGACCTACTCCTTGCTCAGTGAACTGGACTCAACACCCCCTATTCACCGCACAAGAATATATCTGACTACTAAGAATCTTAAAACCTATATATTGATATCTCTCTGGAAGTGAGTCAAGTGGGTGTAAAACGGCGGAAACACAGCCGTGAAAAGCAGCTAAACCCCATTATAAAAATAAATTACTTTTAAAAACCCGTGAAACAAAGACAGTGAAAGAGAGAGAAATTCTTACAAAATTCGTTCAGGGGCTGTGATGCAACCTGGATTGACCATATCTAGACCCACAGCTGGAGGAGACATAAGGGTGGACACTCTCGGGGCTGAGAGGTTTGGTGAGGTTGGGGGAGCAAACGCAGAGCCTTTAAAGTAATACTGCCTGTTACCCATCCCATGGGTCCCAAATCTCCAGGTTCAAGGGCATCTTCCTACCTCGAAAACATGCATGAGAAACCCAGAAGGTGGTACACCGTGTGATCGGGAAAGGTTTCTAACACGCACCTCATTTCTCATCTCCTTGTGCTCGGGTTCGCCATTCCAGCCGCTTTACTAGCAATCTCCCTCCTTGGAGAATCAGCACCTGTAACCTCCCGTTCCGTACAGCTTGCAATTTGTCCTGAGGATGAACGGGAAGAGGGGGAGCCAATGAGAGACTAGCTCTAGGTGTTGGGACAGGCACAGGTCACTCTATTTTCCCATCAGGAAGAAGAATTAACCACAGGCTCAGCCTGCCGCCCGGAAGCAGAATAGGGCCTGAGGCAATCCTGCGCTTTTGCGGCCAGCTCCCAAAAAAGCGAGTTGAAAAATGGAGCTCAGGGGCACTGCAATTCACAAACCTGCAGAGTTATAAATGATACCTCTCGTCCACAAATATATTGAGGGAAGGCAACGAAGAGGATCTGAAAGCAAGGCAGAATTGCAGGAAACAGATTTCAGGAGGTCGATTCGAATCGCCTTTAAAGCACATGAAAAGCGGCAAAACGTCGACAATGATGCCCTTGGCCAAAAAGGGCGTATGCGTTTTTTCCTGAATATATTCAGGAAAAAACGCATACGCCCTTTTTGGCCAACCAAGCAACCTGGAAAGGCAAATCAGCGCTACAAAGAAGTCTCGCTTCCCATCGGTCAAAAGGGCCATGCGGAAAAAAGTGTCAAAACCAGAAATGCAGAACAGGCCATGGAGAAATGGGAGCCTTGCTACGCTGATGGGCGGGATGTAAATTGCCAACAGCCACTCTGGAGAAGTGTACGGTGTGTCCTGAAACATCGAAAAAACACAGCTTAGAGCGCATAGGGCACTTCCACTCATGGGCGTATAAATGGGGAAAACTAAAAATCAGCAAGACACAGGCACCCCAAAGTTTAGGGCTGCTCTGTTGACAAGAACCTCCACTTCATGACACCTCAAATATCCCAGGAAAGAGAAAAATGGATAAAGAAGTGGTGGTCCTTATGTACAATGGAATATCACTCAGCCATGAAATCAATGTCATAAGGCTAGTAGCAGCATGATGAGTGGCTTTAGCTACGACGATTCTAAGTGAAATAAGTCACACAGAAAAAGACACTTATCATAAGCTATCACTTATAGAGGGAATGTAAAAACCGCTACACTTGAACTGAATTACAAAACAGAACAGAGTCACACGTTGAGAAAACACACTATGGCTGCTTAACGGGAAAGGTGGGGTGGGGTGATGCATAAAACAAGGGTTTCAAATGAGCTCAGATACCGTTCCATAAACCCAATATGTCATAGAAAGACCTACTCCTTGCTCAGTGAACTGGACTCAACACCCCCTATTCACCGCACAAGAATATATCTGACTAGTAAGAAACTTAAAACCTATGTATTGATATCTCTCTGGAAGGGAGTCAAGTGGGTGTAAAGCGGCAGAAACACAGCCGTGAAAAGCGGCTAAACCCCATTATAAAAATAAATTACTTTTAAAAACCCGTGAAACAAAGACAGTGAAAGAGAGAGAAATTCTTACAAAATTCGTTCAGGGGCTGTGATGCAACCTGGATTGACCATATCTAGACCCACAGCTGGAGGAGACATAAGGGTGGACACTCTCGGGGCTGAGAGGTTTGGTGAGGTTGGGGGAGCAAACGCAGAGCCTTTAAAGTAATACTGCCTGTTACCCATCCCATGGGTCCCAAATCTCCAGGTTCAAGGGCATCTTCCTACCTCGAAAACATGCATGAGAAACCCAGAAGGTGGTACACCGTGTGATCGGGAAAGGTTTCTAACACGCACCTCATTTCTCATCTCCTTGTGCTCGGGTTCGCCATTCCAGCCGCTTTACTAGCAATCTCCCTCCTTGGAGAATCAGCACCTGTAACCTCCCGTTCCGTACAGCTTGCAATTTGTCCTGAGGATGAACGGGAAGAGGGGGAGCCAATGAGAGACTAGCTCTAGGTGTTGGGACAGGCACAGGTCACTCTATTTTCCCATCAGGAAGAAGAATTAACCACAGGCTCAGCCTGCCGCCCGGAAGCAGAATAGGGCCTGAGGCAATCCTGCGCTTTTGCGGCCAGCTCCCAAAAAAGCGAGTTGAAAAATGGAGCTCAGGGGCACTGCAATTCACAAACCTGCAGAGTTATAAATGATAACTCTCGTCCACAAATATATTGAGGGAAGGCAACGAAGAGGATCTGAAAGCAAGGCAGAATTGCAGGAAACAGATTTCAGGAGGTCGATTCGAATCGCCTTTAAAGCACATGAAAAGCGGCAAAACGTCGACAATGATGCCCTTGGCCAAAAAGGGCGTATGCGTTTTTTCCTGAATATATTCAGGAAAAAACGCATACGCCCTTTTTGGCCAACCAAGCAACCTGGAAAGGCAAATCAGCGCTACAAAGAAGTCTCGCTTCCCATCGGTCAAAAGGGCCATGCGGAAAAAAGTGTCAAAACCAGAAATGCAGAACAGGCCATGGAGAAATGGGAGCCTTGCTACGCTGATGGGCGGGATGTAAATTGCCAACAGCCACTCTGGAGAAGTGTACGGTGTGTCCTGAAACATCGAAAAAACACAGCTTAGAGCGCATAGGGCACTTCCACTCATGGGCGTATAAATGGGGAAAACTAAAAATCAGCAAGACACAGGCACCCCAAAGTTTAGGGCTGCTCTGTTGACAAGAACCTCCACTTCATGACACCTCAAATATCCCAGGAAAGAGAAAAATGGATAAAGAAGTGGTGGTCCTTATGTACAATGGAATATCACTCAGCCATGAAATCAATGTCATAAGGCTAGTAGCAGCATGATGAGTGGCTTTAGCTACGACGATTCTAAGTGAAATAAGTCACACAGAAAAAGACACTTATCATAAGCTATCACTTATAGAGGGAATGTAAAAACCGCTACACTTGAACTGAATTACAAAACAGAACAGAGTCACACGTTGAGAAAACACACTATGGCTGCTTAACGGGAAAGGTGGGGTGGGGTGATGCATAAAACAAGGGTTTCAAATGAGCTCAGATACCATTCCATAAACCCAATATGTCATAGAAAGACCTACTCCTTGCTCAGTGAACTGGACTCAACACCCCCTATTCACCGCACAAGAATATATCTGACTAGTAAGAATCTTAAAACCTATGTATTGATATCTCTCTGGAAGTGAGTCAAGTGGGTGTAAAGCGGCAGAAACACAGCCGTGAAAAGCGGCTAAACCCCATTATAAAAATAAATTACTTTTAAAAACCCGTGAAACAAAGACAGTGAAAGAGAGAGAAATTCTTACAAAATTCGTTCAGGGGCTGTGATGCAACCTGGATTGACCATATCTAGACCCACAGCTGGAGGAGACATAAGGGTGGACACTCTCGGGGCTGAGAGGTTTGGTGAGGTTGGGGGAGCAAACGCAGAGCCTTTAAAGTAATACTGCCTGTTACCCATCCCATGGGTCCCAAATCTCCAGGTTCAAGGGCATCTTCCTACCTCGAAAACATGCATGAGAAACCCAGAAGGTGGTACACCGTGTGATCGGGAAAGGTTTCTAACACGCACCTCATTTCTCATCTCCTTGTGCTCGGGTTCGCCATTCCAGCCGCTTTACTAGCAATCTCCCTCCTTGGAGAATCAGCACCTGTAACCTCCCGTTCCGTACAGCTTGCAATTTGTCCTGAGGATGAACGGGAAGAGGGGGAGCCAATGAGAGACTAGCTCTAGGTGTTGGGACAGGCACAGGTCACTCTATTTTCCCATCAGGAAGAAGAATTAACCACAGGCTCAGCCTGCCGCCCGGAAGCAGAATAGGGCCTGAGGCAATCCTGCGCTTTTGCGGCCAGCTCCCAAAAAAGCGAGTTGAAAAATGGAGCTCAGGGGCACTGCAATTCACAAACCTGCAGAGTTATAAATGATACCTCTCGTCCACAAATATATTGAGGGAAGGCAACGAAGAGGATCTGAAAGCAAGGCAGAATTGCAGGAAACAGATTTCAGGAGGTCGATTCGAATCGCCTTTAAAGCACATGAAAAGCGGCAAAACGTCGACAATGATGCCCTTGGCCAAAAAGGGCGTATGCGTTTTTTCCTGAATATATTCAGGAAAAAACGCATACGCCCTTTTTGGCCAACCAAGCAACCTGGAAAGGCAAATCAGCGCTACAAAGAAGTCTCGCTTCCCATCGGTCAAAAGGGCCATGCGGAAAAAAGTGTCAAAACCAGAAATGCAGAACAGGCCATGGAGAAATGGGAGCCTTGCTACGCTGATGGGCGGGATGTAAATTGCCAACAGCCACTCTGGAGAAGTGTACGGTGTGTCCTGAAACATCGAAAAAACACAGCTTAGAGCGCATAGGGCACTTCCACTCATGGGCGTATAAATGGGGAAAACTAAAAATCAGCAAGACACAGGCACCCCAAAGTTTAGGGCTGCTCTGTTGACAAGAACCTCCACTTCATGACACCTCAAATATCCCAGGAAAGAGAAAAATGGATAAAGAAGTGGTGGTCCTTATGTACAATGGAATATCACTCAGCCATGAAATCAATGTCATAAGGCTAGTAGCAGCATGATGAGTGGCTTTAGCTACGACGATTCTAAGTGAAATAAGTCACACAGAAAAAGACACTTATCATAAGCTATCACTTATAGAGGGAATGTAAAAACCGCTACACTTGAACTGAATTACAAAACAGAACAGAGTCACACGTTGAGAAAACACACTATGGCTGCTTAACGGGAAAGGTGGGGTGGGGTGATGCATAAAACAAGGGTTTCAAATGAGCTCAGATACCATTCCATAAACCCAATATGTCATAGAAAGACCTACTCCTTGCTCAGTGAACTGGACTCAACACCCCCTATTCACCGCACAAGAATATATCTGACTAGTAAGAATCTTAAAACCTATGTATTGATATCTCTCTGGAAGGGAGTCAAGTGGGTGTAAAGCGGCAGAAACACAGCCGTGAAAAGCGGCTAAACCCCATTATAAAAATAAATTACTTTTAAAAACCCGTGAAACAAAGACAGTGAAAGAGAGAGAAATTCTTACAAAATTCGTTCAGGGGCTGTGATGCAACCTGGATTGACCATATCTAGACCCACAGCTGGAGGAGACATAAGGGTGGACACTCTCGGGGCTGAGAGGTTTGGTGAGGTTGGGGGAGCAAACGCAGAGCCTTTAAAGTAATACTGCCTGTTACCCATCCCATGGGTCCCAAATCTCCAGGTTCAAGGGCATCTTCCTACCTCGAAAACATGCATGAGAAACCCAGAAGGTGGTACACCGTGTGATCGGGAAAGGTTTCTAACACGCACCTCATTTCTCATCTCCTTGTGCTCGGGTTCGCCATTCCAGCCGCTTTACTAGCAATCTCCCTCCTTGGAGAATCAGCACCTGTAACCTCCCGTTCCGTACAGCTTGCAATTTGTCCTGAGGATGAACGGGAAGAGGGGGAGCCAATGAGAGACTAGCTCTAGGTGTTGGGACAGGCACAGGTCACTCTATTTTCCCATCAGGAAGAAGAATTAACCACAGGCTCAGCCTGCCGCCCGGAAGCAGAATAGGGCCTGAGGCAATCCTGCGCTTTTGCGGCCAGCTCCCAAAAAAGCGAGTTGAAAAATGGAGCTCAGGGGCACTGCAATTCACAAACCTGCAGAGTTATAAATGATACCTCTCGTCCACAAATATATTGAGGGAAGGCAACGAAGAGGATCTGAAAGCAAGGCAGAATTGCAGGAAACAGATTTCAGGAGGTCGATTCGAATCGCCTTTAAAGCACATGAAAAGCGGCAAAACGTCGACAATGATGCCCTTGGCCAAAAAGGGCGTATGCGTTTTTTCCTGAATATATTCAGGAAAAAACGCATACGCCCTTTTTGGCCAACCAAGCAACCTGGAAAGGCAAATCAGCGCTACAAAGAAGTCTCGCTTCCCATCGGTCAAAAGGGCCATGCGGAAAAAAGTGTCAAAACCAGAAATGCAGAACAGGCCATGGAGAAATGGGAGCCTTGCTACGCTGATGGGCGGGATGTAAATTGCCAACAGCCACTCTGGAGAAGTGTACGGTGTGTCCTGAAACATCGAAAAAACACAGCTTAGAGCGCATAGGGCACTTCCACTCATGGGCGTATAAATGGGGAAAACTAAAAATCAGCAAGACACAGGCACCCCAAAGTTTAGGGCTGCTCTGTTGACAAGAACCTCCACTTCATGACACCTCAAATATCCCAGGAAAGAGAAAAATGGATAAAGAAGTGGTGGTCCTTATGTACAATGGAATATCACTCAGCCATGAAATCAATGTCATAAGGCTAGTAGCAGCATGATGAGTGGCTTTAGCTACGACGATTCTAAGTGAAATAAGTCACACAGAAAAAGACACTTATCATAGCTATCACTTATAGAGGGAATGTAAAAACCGCTACACTTGAACTGAATTACAAAACAGAACAGAGTCACACGTTGAGAAAACACACTATGGCTGCTTAACGGGAAAGGTGGGGTGGGGTGATGCATAAAACAAGGGTTTCAAATGAGCTCAGATACCATTCCATAAACCCAATATGTCATAGAAAGACCTACTCCTTGCTCAGTGAACTGGACTCAACACCCCCTATTCACCGCACAAGAATATATCTGACTAGTAAGAATCTTAAAACCTATGTATTGATATCTCTCTGGAAGTGAGTCAAGTGGGTGTAAAGCGGCAGAAACACAGCCGTGAAAAGCGGCTAAACCCCATTATAAAAATAAATTACTTTTAAAAACCCGTGAAACAAAGACAGTGAAAGAGAGAGAAATTCTTACAAAATTCGTTCAGGGGCTGTGATGCAACCTGGATTGACCATATCTAGACCCACAGCTGGAGGAGACATAAGGGTGGACACTCTCGGGGCTGAGAGGTTTGGTGAGGTTGGGGGAGCAAACGCAGAGCCTTTAAAGTAATACTGCCTGTTACCCATCCCATGGGTCCCAAATCTCCAGGTTCAAGGGCATCTTCCTACCTCGAAAACATGCATGAGAAACCCAGAAGGTGGTACACCGTGTGATCGGGAAAGGTTTCTAACACGCACCTCATTTCTCATCTCCTTGTGCTCGGGTTCGCCATTCCAGCCGCTTTACTAGCAATCTCCCTCCTTGGAGAATCAGCACCTGTAACCTCCCGTTCCGTACAGCTTGCAATTTGTCCTGAGGATGAACGGGAAGAGGGGGAGCCAATGAGAGACTAGCTCTAGGTGTTGGGACAGGCACAGGTCACTCTATTTTCCCATCAGGAAGAAGAATTAACCACAGGCTCAGCCTGCCGCCCGGAAGCAGAATAGGGCCTGAGGCAATCCTGCGCTTTTGCGGCCAGCTCCCAAAAAAGCGAGTTGAAAAATGGAGCTCAGGGGCACTGCAATTCACAAACCTGCAGAGTTATAAATGATAACTCTCGTCCACAAATATATTGAGGGAAGGCAACGAAGAGGATCTGAAAGCAAGGCAGAATTGCAGGAAACAGATTTCAGGAGGTCGATTCGAATCGCCTTTAAAGCACACGAAAAGCGGCAAAGCGTCGACAATGATGCCCTTGGCCAAAAAGGGCGTATGCGTTTTTTCCTGAATATATTCAGGAAAAAACGCATACGCCCTTTTTGGCCAACCAAGCAACCTGGAAAGGCAAATCAGCGCTACAAAGAAGTCTCGCTTCCCATCGGTCAAAAGGGCCATGCGGAAAAAAGTGTCAAAACCAGAAATGCAGAACAGGCCATGGAGAAATGGGAGCCTTGCTACGCTGATGGGCGGGATGTAAATTGCCAACAGCCACTCTGGAGAAGTGTACGGTGTGTCCTGAAACATCGAAAAAACACAGCTTAGAGCGCATAGGGCACTTCCACTCATGGGCGTATAAATGGGGAAAACTAAAAATCAGCAAGACACAGGCACCCCAAAGTTTAGGGCTGCTCTGTTGACAAGAACCTCCACTTCATGACACCTCAAATATCCCAGGAAAGAGAAAAATGGATAAAGAAGTGGTGGTCCTTATGTACAATGGAATATCACTCAGCCATGAAATCAATGTCATAAGGCTAGTAGCAGCATGATGAGTGGCTTTAGCTACGACGATTCTAAGTGAAATAAGTCACACAGAAAAAGACACTTATCATAAGCTATCACTTATAGAGGGAATGTAAAAACCGCTACACTTGAACTGAATTACAAAACAGAACAGAGTCACACGTTGAGAAAACACACTATGGCTGCTTAACGGGAAAGGTGGGGTGGGGTGATGCATAAAACAAGGGTTTCAAATGAGCTCAGATACCGTTCCATAAACCCAATATGTCATAGAAAGACCTACTCCTTGCTCAGTGAACTGGACTCAACACCCCTTATTCACCGCACAAGAATATATCTGACTACTAAGAATCTTAAAACCTATATATTGATATCTCTCTGGAAGTGAGTCAAGTGGGTGTAAAACGGCAGAAACACAGCCGTGAAAAGCAGCTAAACCCCATTATAAAAATAAATTACTTTTAAAAACCCGTGAAACAAAGACAGTGAAAGAGAGAGAAATTCTTACAAAATTCGTTCAGGGGCTGTGATGCAACCTGGATTGACCATATCTAGACCCACAGCTGGAGGAGACATAAGGGTGGACACTCTCGGGGCTGAGAGGTTTGGTGAGGTTGGGGGAGCAAACGCAGAGCCTTTAAAGTAATACTGCCTGTTACCCATCCCATGGGTCCCAAATCTCCAGGTTCAAGGGCATCTTCCTACCTCGAAAACATGCATGAGAAACCCAGAAGGTGGTACACTGTGTGATCGGGAAAGGTTTCTAACACGCACCTCATTTCTCATCTCCTTGTGCTCGGGTTCGCCATTCCAGCCGCTTTACTAGCAATCTCCCTCCTTGGAGAATCAGCACCTGTAACCTCCCGTTCCGTACAGCTTGCAATTTGTCCTGAGGATGAACGGGAAGAGGGGGAGCCAATGAGAGACTAGCTCTAGGTGTTGGGACAGGCACAGGTCACTCTATTTTCCCATCAGGAAGAAGAATTAACCACAGGCTCAGCCTGCCGCCCGGAAGCAGAATAGGGCCTGAGGCAATCCTGCGCTTTTGCGGCCAGCTCCCAAAAAAGCGAGTTGAAAAATGGAGCTCAGGGGCACTGCAATTCACAAACCTGCAGAGTTATAAATGATACCTCTCGTCCACAAATATATTGAGGGAAGGCAACGAAGAGGATCTGAAAGCAAGGCAGAATTGCAGGAAACAGATTTCAGGAGGTCGATTCGAATCGCCTTTAAAGCACATGAAAAGCGGCAAAACGTCGACAATGATGCCCTTGGCCAAAAAGGGCGTATGCGTTTTTTCCTGAATATATTCAGGAAAAAACGCATACGCCCTTTTTGGCCAACCAAGCAACCTGGAAAGGCAAATCAGCGCTACAAAGAAGTCTCGCTTCCCATCGGTCAAAAGGGCCATGCGGAAAAAAGTGTCAAAACCAGAAATGCAGAACAGGCCATGGAGAAATGGGAGCCTTGCTACGCTGATGGGCGGGATGTAAATTGCCAACAGCCACTCTGGAGAAGTGTACGGTGTGTCCTGAAACATCGAAAAAACACAGCTTAGAGCGCATAGGGCACTTCCACTCATGGGCGTATAAATGGGGAAAACTAAAAATCAGCAAGACACAGGCACCCCAAAGTTTAGGGCTGCTCTGTTGACAAGAACCTCCACTTCATGACACCTCAAATATCCCAGGAAAGAGAAAAATGGATAAAGAAGTGGTGGTCCTTATGTACAATGGAATATCACTCAGCCATGAAATCAATGTCATAAGGCTAGTAGCAGCATGATGAGTGGCTTTAGCTACGACGATTCTAAGTGAAATAAGTCACACAGAAAAAGACACTTATCATAAGCTATCACTTATAGAGGGAATGTAAAAACCGCTACACTTGAACTGAATTACAAAACAGAACAGAGTCACACGTTGAGAAAACACACTATGGCTGCTTAACGGGAAAGGTGGGGTGGGGTGATGCATAAAACAAGGGTTTCAAATGAGCTCAGATACCGTTCCATAAACCCAATATGTCATAGAAAGACCTACTCCTTGCTCAGTGAACTGGACTCAACACCCCCTATTCACCGCACAAGAATATATCTGACTAGTAAGAATCTTAAAACCTATGTATTGATATCTCTCTGGAAGTGAGTCAAGTGGGTGTAAAACGGCAGAAACACAGCCGTGAAAAGCGGCTAAACCCCATTATAAAAATAAATTACTTTTAAAAACCCGTGAAACAAAGACAGTGAAAGAGAGAGAAATTCTTACAAAATTCGTTCAGGGGCTGTGATGCAACCTGGATTGACCATATCTAGACCCACAGCTGGAGGAGACATAAGGGTGGACACTCTCGGGGCTGAGAGGTTTGGTGAGGTTGGGGGAGCAAACGCAGAGCCTTTAAAGTAATACTGCCTGTTACCCATCCCATGGGTCCCAAATCTCCAGGTTCAAGGGCATCTTCCTACCTCGAAAACATGCATGAGAAACCCAGAAGGTGGTACACCGTGTGATCGGGAAAGGTTTCTAACACGCACCTCATTTCTCATCTCCTTGTGCTCGGGTTCGCCATTCCAGCCGCTTTACTAGCAATCTCCCTCCTTGGAGAATCAGCACCTGTAACCTCCCGTTCCGTACAGCTTGCAATTTGTCCTGAGGATGAACGGGAAGAGGGGGAGCCAATGAGAGACTAGCTCTAGGTGTTGGGACAGGCACAGGTCACTCTATTTTCCCATCAGGAAGAAGAATTAACCACAGGCTCAGCCTGCCGCCCGGAAGCAGAATAGGGCCTGAGGCAATCCTGCGCTTTTGCGGCCAGCTCCCAAAAAAGCGAGTTGAAAAATGGAGCTCAGGGGCACTGCAATTCACAAACCTGCAGAGTTATAAATGATACCTCTCGTCCACAAATATATTGAGGGAAGGCAACGAAGAGGATCTGAAAGCAAGGCAGAATTGCAGGAAACAGATTTCAGGAGGTCGATTCGAATCGCCTTTAAAGCACATGAAAAGCGGCAAAACGTCGACAATGATGCCCTTGGCCAAAAAGGGCGTATGCGTTTTTTCCTGAATATATTCAGGAAAAAACGCATACGCCCTTTTTGGCCAACCAAGCAACCTGGAAAGGCAAATCAGCGCTACAAAGAAGTCTCGCTTCCCATCGGTCAAAAGGGCCATGCGGAAAAAAGTGTCAAAACCAGAAATGCAGAACAGGCCATGGAGAAATGGGAGCCTTGCTACGCTGATGGGCGGGATGTAAATTGCCAACAGCCACTCTGGAGAAGTGTACGGTGTGTCCTGAAACATCGAAAAAACACAGCTTAGAGCGCATAGGGCACTTCCACTCATGGGCGTATAAATGGGGAAAACTAAAAATCAGCAAGACACAGGCACCCCAAAGTTTAGGGCTGCTCTGTTGACAAGAACCTCCACTTCATGACACCTCAAATATCCCAGGAAAGAGAAAAATGGATAAAGAAGTGGTGGTCCTTATGTACAATGGAATATCACTCAGCCATGAAATCAATGTCATAAGGCTAGTAGCAGCATGATGAGTGGCTTTAGCTACGACGATTCTAAGTGAAATAAGTCACACAGAAAAAGACACTTATCATAAGCTATCACTTATAGAGGGAATGTAAAAACCGCTACACTTGAACTGAATTACAAAACAGAACAGAGTCACACGTTGAGAAAACACACTATGGCTGCTTAACGGGAAAGGTGGGGTGGGGTGATGCATAAAACAAGGGTTTCAAATGAGCTCAGATACCGTTCCATAAACCCAATATGTCATAGAAAGACCTACTCCTTGCTCAGTGAACTGGACTCAACACCCCCTATTCACCGCACAAGAATATATCTGACTAGTAAGAATCTTAAAACCTATGTATTGATATCTCTCTGGAAGTGAGTCAAGTGGGTGTAAAACGGCAGAAACACAGCCGTGAAAAGCGGCTAAACCCCATTATAAAAATAAATTACTTTTAAAAACCCGTGAAACAAAGACAGTGAAAGAGAGAGAAATTCTTACAAAATTCGTTCAGGGGCTGTGATGCAACCTGGATTGACCATATCTAGACCCACAGCTGGAGGAGACATAAGGGTGGACACTCTCGGGGCTGAGAGGTTTGGTGAGGTTGGGGGAGCAAACGCAGAGCCTTTAAAGTAATACTGCCTGTTACCCATCCCATGGGTCCCAAATCTCCAGGTTCAAGGGCATCTTCCTACCTCGAAAACATGCATGAGAAACCCAGAAGGTGGTACACCGTGTGATCGGGAAAGGTTTCTAACACGCACCTCATTTCTCATCTCCTTGTGCTCGGGTTCGCCATTCCAGCCGCTTTACTAGCAATCTCCCTCCTTGGAGAATCAGCACCTGTAACCTCCCGTTCCGTACAGCTTGCAATTTGTCCTGAGGATGAACGGGAAGAGGGGGAGCCAATGAGAGACTAGCTCTAGGTGTTGGGACAGGCACAGGTCACTCTATTTTCCCATCAGGAAGAAGAATTAACCACAGGCTCAGCCTGCCGCCCGGAAGCAGAATAGGGCCTGAGGCAATCCTGCGCTTTTGCGACCAGCTCCCAAAAAAGCGAGTTGAAAAATGGAGCTCAGGGGCACTGCAATTCACAAACCTGCAGAGTTATAAATGATACCTCTCGTCCACAAATATATTGAGGGAAGGCAACGAAGAGGATCTGAAAGCAAGGCAGAATTGCAGGAAACAGATTTCAGGAGGTCGATTCGAATCGCCTTTAAAGCACATGAAAAGCGGCAAAACGTCGACAATGATGCCCTTGGCCAAAATGGGCGTATGCGTTTTTTCCTGAATATATTCAGGAAAAAACGCATACGCCCTTTTTGGCCAACCAAGCAACCTGGAAAGGCAAATCAGCGCTACAAAGAAGTCTCGCTTCCCATCGGTCAAAAGGGCCATGCGGAAAAAAGTGTCAAAACCAGAAATGCAGAACAGGCCATGGAGAAATGGGAGCCTTGCTACGCTGATGGGCGGGATGTAAATTGCCAACAGCCACTCTGGAGAAGTGTACGGTGTGTCCTGAAACATCGAAAAAACACAGCTTAGAGCGCATAGGGCACTTCCACTCATGGGCGTATAAATTGAGAAAAGTATAAATCAGCAAGACACAGGCACCCCAAAGTTTAGGGCTGCTCTGTTGACAAGAACCTCCACTTCACGACACCTCAAATATCCCAGGAAAGAGAAAAATGGATAAAGAAGTGGTGGTCCTTATGTACAATGGAATATCACTCAGCCATGAAATCAATGTCATAAGGCTAGTAGCAGCATGATGAGTGGCTTTAGCTACGACGATTCTAAGTGAAATAAGTCACACAGAAAAAGACACTTATCATAAGCTATCACTTATAGAGGGAATGTAAAAACCGCTACACTTGAACTGAATTACAAAACAGAACAGAGTCACACGTTGAGAAAACACACTATGGCTGCTTAACGGGAAAGGTGGGGTGGGGTGATGCATAAAACAAGGGTTTCAAATGAGCTCAGATACCGTTCCATAAACCCAATATGTCATAGAAAGACCTCCTCCTTGCTCAGTGAACTGGACTCAACACCCCCTATTCACCGCACAAGAATATATCTGCCTACTAAGAATCTTAAAACCTATATATTGATATCTCTCTGGAAGTGAGTCAAGTGGGTGTAAAACGGCGGAAACACAGCCGTGAAAAGCAGCTAAACCCCATTATAAAAATAAATTACTTTTAAAAACCCGTGAAACAAAGACAGTGAAAGAGAGAGAAATTCTTACAAAATTCGTTCAGGGGCTGTGATGCAACCTGGATTGACCATATCTAGACCCACAGCTGGAGGAGACATAAGGGTGGACACTCTCGGGGCTGAGAGGTTTGGTGAGGTTGGGGGAGCAAACGCAGAGCCTTTAAAGTAATACTGCCTGTTACCCATCCCATGGGTCCCAAATCTCCAGGTTCAAGGGCATCTTCCTACCTCGAAAACATGCATGAGAAACCCAGAAGGTGGTACACCGTGTGATCGGGAAAGGTTTCTAACACGCACCTCATTTCTCATCTCCTTGTGCTCGGGTTCGCCATTCCAGCCGCTTTACTAGCAATCTCCCTCCTTGGAGAATCAGCACCTGTAACCTCCCGTTCCGTACAGCTTGCAATTTGTCCTGAGGATGAACGGGAAGAGGGGGAGCCAATGAGAGACTAGCTCTAGGTGTTGGGACAGGCACAGGTCACTCTATTTTCCCATCAGGAAGAAGAATTAACCACAGGCTCAGCCTGCCGCCCGGAAGCAGAATAGGGCCTGAGGCAATCCTGCGCTTTTGCGGCCAGCTCCCAAAAAAGCGAGTTGAAAAATGGAGCTCAGGGGCACTGCAATTCACAAACCTGCAGAGTTATAAATGATACCTCTCGTCCACAAATATATTGAGGGAAGGCAACGAAGAGGATCTGAAAGCAAGGCAGAATTGCAGGAAACAGATTTCAGGAGGTCGATTCGAATCGCCTTTAAAGCACATGAAAAGCGGCAAAACGTCGACAATGATGCCCTTGGCCAAAAAGGGCGTATGCGTTTTTTCCTGAATATATTCAGGAAAAAACGCATACGCCCTTTTTGGCCAACCAAGCAACCTGGAAAGGCAAATCAGCGCTACAAAGAAGTCTCGCTTCCCATCGGTCAAAAGGGCCATGCGGAAAAAAGTGTCAAAACCAGAAATGCAGAACAGGCCATGGAGAAATGGGAGCCTTGCTACGCTGATGGGCGGGATGTAAATTGCCAACAGCCACTCTGGAGAAGTGTACGGTGTGTCCTGAAACATCGAAAAAACACAGCTTAGAGTGCATAGGGCACTTCCACTCATGGGCGTATAAATTGAGAAAAGTATAAATCAGCAAGACACAGGCACCCCAAAGTTTAGGGCTGCTCTGTTGACAAGAACCTCCACTTCACGACACCTCAAATATCCCAGGAAAGAGAAAAATGGATAAAGAAGTGGTGGTCCTTATGTACAATGGAATATCACTCAGCCATGAAATCAATGTCATAAGGCTAGTAGCAGCATGATGAGTGGCTTTAGCTACGACGATTCTAAGTGAAATAAGTCACACAGAAAAAGACACTTATCATAAGCTATCACTTATAGAGGGAATGTAAAAACCGCTACACTTGAACTGAATTACAAAACAGAACAGAGTCACACGTTGAGAAAACACACTATGGCTGCTTAACGGGAAAGGTGGGGTGGGGTGATGCATAAAACAAGGGTTTCAAATGAGCTCAGATACCGTTCCATAAACCCAATATGTCATAGAAAGACCTCCTCCTTGCTCAGTGAACTGGACTCAACACCCCCTATTCACCGCACAAGAATATATCTGCCTACTAAGAATCTTAAAACCTATATATTGATATCTCTCTGGAAGTGAGTCAAGTGGGTGTAAAACGGCGGAAACACAGCCGTGAAAAGCAGCTAAACCCCATTATAAAAATAAATTACTTTTAAAAACCCGTGAAACAAAGACAGTGAAAGAGAGAGAAATTCTTACAAAATTCGTTCAGGGGCTGTGATGCAACCTGGATTGACCATATCTAGACCCACAGCTGGAGGAGACATAAGGGTGGACACTCTCGGGGCTGAGAGGTTTGGTGAGGTTGGGGGAGCAAACGCAGAGCCTTTAAAGTAATACTGCCTGTTACCCATCCCATGGGTCCCAAATCTCCAGGTTCAAGGGCATCTTCCTACCTCGAAAACATGCATGAGAAACCCAGAAGGTGGTACACCGTGTGATCGGGAAAGGTTTCTAACACGCACCTCATTTCTCATCTCCTTGTGCTCGGGTTCGCCATTCCAGCCGCTTTACTAGCAATCTCCCTCCTTGGAGAATCAGCACCTGTAACCTCCCGTTCCGTACAGCTTGCAATTTGTCCTGAGGATGAACGGGAAGAGGGGGAGCCAATGAGAGACTAGCTCTAGGTGTTGGGACAGGCACAGGTCACTCTATTTTCCCATCAGGAAGAAGAATTAACCACAGGCTCAGCCTGCCGCCCGGAAGCAGAATAGGGCCTGAGGCAATCCTGCGCTTTTGCGGCCAGCTCCCAAAAAAGCGAGTTGAAAAATGGAGCTCAGGGGCACTGCAATTCACAAACCTGCAGAGTTATAAATGATACCTCTCGTCCACAAATATATTGAGGGAAGGCAACGAAGAGGATCTGAAAGCAAGGCAGAATTGCAGGAAACAGATTTCAGGAGGTCGATTCGAATCGCCTTTAAAGCACATGAAAAGCGGCAAAACGTCGACAATGATGCCCTTGGCCAAAAAGGGCGTATGCGTTTTTTCCTGAATATATTCAGGAAAAAACGCATACGCCCTTTTTGGCCAACCAAGCAACCTGGAAAGGCAAATCAGCGCTACAAAGAAGTCTCGCTTCCCATCGGTCAAAAGGGCCATGCGGAAAAAAGTGTCAAAACCAGAAATGCAGAACAGGCCATGGAGAAATGGGAGCCTTGCTACGCTGATGGGCGGGATGTAAATTGCCAACAGCCACTCTGGAGAAGTGTACGGTGTGTCCTGAAACATCGAAAAAACACAGCTTAGAGCGCATAGGGCACTTCCACTCATGGGCGTATAAATGGGGAAAACTAAAAATCAGCAAGACACAGGCACCCCAAAGTTTAGGGCTGCTCTGTTGACAAGAACCTCCACTTCATGACACCTCAAATATCCCAGGAAAGAGAAAAATGGATAAAGAAGTGGTGGTCCTTATGTACAATGGAATATCACTCAGCCATGAAATCAATGTCATAAGGCTAGTAGCAGCATGATGAGTGGCTTTAGCTACGACGATTCTAAGTGAAATAAGTCACACAGAAAAAGACACTTATCATAAGCTATCACTTATAGAGGGAATGTAAAAACCGCTACACTTGAACTGAATTACAAAACAGAACAGAGTCACACGTTGAGAAAACACACTATGGCTGCTTAACGGGAAAGGTGGGGTGGGGTGATGCATAAAACAAGGGTTTCAAATGAGCTCAGATACCGTTCCATAAACCCAATATGTCATAGAAAGACCTACTCCTTGCTCAGTGAACTGGACTCAACACCCCCTATTCACCGCACAAGAATATATCTGACTAGTAAGAATCTTAAAACCTATGTATTGATATCTCTCTGGAAGTGAGTCAAGTGGGTGTAAAACGGCAGAAACACAGCCGTGAAAAGCGGCTAAACCCCATTATAAAAATAAATTACTTTTAAAAACCCGTGAAACAAAGACAGTGAAAGAGAGAGAAATTCTTACAAAATTCGTTCAGGGGCTGTGATGCAACCTGGATTGACCATATCTAGACCCACAGCTGGAGGAGACATAAGGGTGGACACTCTCGGGGCTGAGAGGTTTGGTGAGGTTGGGGGAGCAAACGCAGAGCCTTTAAAGTAATACTGCCTGTTACCCATCCCATGGGTCCCAAATCTCCAGGTTCAAGGGCATCTTCCTACCTCGAAAACATGCATGAGAAACCCAGAAGGTGGTACACCGTGTGATCGGGAAAGGTTTCTAACACGCACCTCATTTCTCATCTCCTTGTGCTCGGGTTCGCCATTCCAGCCGCTTTACTAGCAATCTCCCTCCTTGGAGAATCAGCACCTGTAACCTCCCGTTCCGTACAGCTTGCAATTTGTCCTGAGGATGAACGGGAAGAGGGGGAGCCAATGAGAGACTAGCTCTAGGTGTTGGGACAGGCACAGGTCACTCTATTTTCCCATCAGGAAGAAGAATTAACCACAGGCTCAGCCTGCCGCCCGGAAGCAGAATAGGGCCTGAGGCAATCCTGCGCTTTTGCGACCAGCTCCCAAAAAAGCGAGTTGAAAAATGGAGCTCAGGGGCACTGCAATTCACAAACCTGCAGAGTTATAAATGATACCTCTCGTCCACAAATATATTGAGGGAAGGCAACGAAGAGGATCTGAAAGCAAGGCAGAATTGCAGGAAACAGATTTCAGGAGGTCGATTCGAATCGCCTTTAAAGCACATGAAAAGCGGCAAAACGTCGACAATGATGCCCTTGGCCAAAATGGGCGTATGCGTTTTTTCCTGAATATATTCAGGAAAAAACGCATACGCCCTTTTTGGCCAACCAAGCAACCTGGAAAGGCAAATCAGCGCTACAAAGAAGTCTCGCTTCCCATCGGTCAAAAGGGCCATGCGGAAAAAAGTGTCAAAACCAGAAATGCAGAACAGGCCATGGAGAAATGGGAGCCTTGCTACGCTGATGGGCGGGATGTAAATTGCCAACAGCCACTCTGGAGAAGTGTACGGTGTGTCCTGAAACATCGAAAAAACACAGCTTAGAGCGCATAGGGCACTTCCACTCATGGGCGTATAAATTGAGAAAAGTATAAATCAGCAAGACACAGGCACCCCAAAGTTTAGGGCTGCTCTGTTGACAAGAACCTCCACTTCACGACACCTCAAATATCCCAGGAAAGAGAAAAATGGATAAAGAAGTGGTGGTCCTTATGTACAATGGAATATCACTCAGCCATGAAATCAATGTCATAAGGCTAGTAGCAGCATGATGAGTGGCTTTAGCTACGACGATTCTAAGTGAAATAAGTCACACAGAAAAAGACACTTATCATAAGCTATCACTTATAGAGGGAATGTAAAAACCGCTACACTTGAACTGAATTACAAAACAGAACAGAGTCACACGTTGAGAAAACACACTATGGCTGCTTAACGGGAAAGGTGGGGTGGGGTGATGCATAAAACAAGGGTTTCAAATGAGCTCAGATACCGTTCCATAAACCCAATATGTCATAGAAAGACCTCCTCCTTGCTCAGTGAACTGGACTCAACACCCCCTATTCACCGCACAAGAATATATCTGCCTACTAAGAATCTTAAAACCTATATATTGATATCTCTCTGGAAGTGAGTCAAGTGGGTGTAAAACGGCGGAAACACAGCCGTGAAAAGCAGCTAAACCCCATTATAAAAATAAATTACTTTTAAAAACCCGTGAAACAAAGACAGTGAAAGAGAGAGAAATTCTTACAAAATTCGTTCAGGGGCTGTGATGCAACCTGGATTGACCATATCTAGACCCACAGCTGGAGGAGACATAAGGGTGGACACTCTCGGGGATGAGAGGTTTGGTGAGGTTGGGGGAGCAAACGCAGAGCCTTTAAAGTAATACTGCCTGTTACCCATCCCATGGGTCCCAAATCTCCAGGTTCAAGGGCATCTTCCTACCTCGAAAACATGCATGAGAAACCCAGAAGGTGGTACACCGTGTGATCGGGAAAGGTTTCTAACACGCACCTCATTTCTCATCTCCTTGTGCTCGGGTTCGCCATTCCAGCCGCTTTACTAGCAATCTCCCTCCTTGGAGAATCAGCACCTGTAACCTCCCGTTCCGTACAGCTTGCAATTTGTCCTGAGGATGAACGGGAAGAGGGGGAGCCAATGAGAGACTAGCTCTAGGTGTTGGGACAGGCACAGGTCACTCTATTTTCCCATCAGGAAGAAGAATTAACCACAGGCTCAGCCTGCCGCCCGGAAGCAGAATAGGGCCTGAGGCAATCCTGCGCTTTTGCGGCCAGCTCCCAAAAAAGCGAGTTGAAAAATGGAGCTCAGGGGCACTGCAATTCACAAACCTGCAGAGTTATAAATGATACCTCTCGTCCACAAATATATTGAGGGAAGGCAACGAAGAGGATCTGAAAGCAAGGCAGAATTGCAGGAAACAGATTTCAGGAGGTCGATTCGAATCGCCTTTAAAGCACATGAAAAGCGGCAAAACGTCGACAATGATGCCCTTGGCCAAAAAGGGCGTATGCGTTTTTTCCTGAATATATTCAGGAAAAAACGCATACGCCCTTTTTGGCCAACCAAGCAACCTGGAAAGGCAAATCAGCGCTACAAAGAAGTCTCGCTTCCCATCGGTCAAAAGGGCCATGCGGAAAAAAGTGTCAAAACCAGAAATGCAGAACAGGCCATGGAGAAATGGGAGCCTTGCTACGCTGATGGGCGGGATGTAAATTGCCAACAGCCACTCTGGAGAAGTGTACGGTGTGTCCTGAAACATCGAAAAAACACAGCTTAGAGTGCATAGGGCACTTCCACTCATGGGCGTATAAATTGAGAAAAGTATAAATCAGCAAGACACAGGCACCCCAAAGTTTAGGGCTGCTCTGTTGACAAGAACCTCCACTTCACGACACCTCAAATATCCCAGGAAAGAGAAAAATGGATAAAGAAGTGGTGGTCCTTATGTACAATGGAATATCACTCAGCCATGAAATCAATGTCATAAGGCTAGTAGCAGCATGATGAGTGGCTTTAGCTACGACGATTCTAAGTGAAATAAGTCACACAGAAAAAGACACTTATCATAAGCTATCACTTATAGAGGGAATGTAAAAACCGCTACACTTGAACTGAATTACAAAACAGAACAGAGTCACACGTTGAGAAAACACACTATGGCTGCTTAACGGGAAAGGTGGGGTGGGGTGATGCATAAAACAAGGGTTTCAAATGAGCTCAGATACCGTTCCATAAACCCAATATGTCATAGAAAGACCTACTCCTTGCTCAGTGAACTGGACTCAACACCCCCTATTCACCGCACAAGAATATATCTGCCTACTAAGAATCTTAAAACCTATATATTGATATCTCTCTGGAAGTGAGTCAAGTGGGTGTAAAACGGCGGAAACACAGCCGTGAAAAGCAGCTAAACCCCATTATAAAAATAAATTACTTTTAAAAACCCGTGAAACAAAGACAGTGAAAGAGAGAGAAATTCTTACAAAATTCGTTCAGGGGCTGTGATGCAACCTGGATTGACCATATCTAGACCCACAGCTGGAGGAGACATAAGGGTGGACACTCTCGGGGATGAGAGGTTTGGTGAGGTTGGGGGAGCAAACGCAGAGCCTTTAAAGTAATACTGCCTGTTACCCATCCCATGGGTCCCAAATCTCCAGGTTCAAGGGCATCTTCCTACCTCGAAAACATGCATGAGAAACCCAGAAGGTGGTACACCGTGTGATCGGGAAAGGTTTCTAACACGCACCTCATTTCTCATCTCCTTGTGCTCGGGTTCGCCATTCCAGCCGCTTTACTAGCAATCTCCCTCCTTGGAGAATCAGCACCTGTAACCTCCCGTTCCGTACAGCTTGCAATTTGTCCTGAGGATGAACGGGAAGAGGGGGAGCCAATGAGAGACTAGCTCTAGGTGTTGGGACAGGCACAGGTCACTCTATTTTCCCATCAGGAAGAAGAATTAACCACAGGCTCAGCCTGCCGCCCGGAAGCAGAATAGGGCCTGAGGCAATCCTGCGCTTTTGCGGCCAGCTCCCAAAAAAGCGAGTTGAAAAATGGAGCTCAGGGGCACTGCAATTCACAAACCTGCAGAGTTATAAATGATACCTCTCGTCCACAAATATATTGAGGGAAGGCAACGAAGAGGATCTGAAAGCAAGGCAGAATTGCAGGAAACAGATTTCAGGAGGTCGATTCGAATCGCCTTTAAAGCACATGAAAAGCGGCAAAACGTCGACAATGATGCCCTTGGCCAAAAAGGGCGTATGCGTTTTTTCCTGAATATATTCAGGAAAAAACGCATACGCCCTTTTTGGCCAACCAAGCAACCTGGAAAGGCAAATCAGCGCTACAAAGAAGTCTCGCTTCCCATCGGTCAAAAGGGCCATGCGGAAAAAAGTGTCAAAACCAGAAATGCAGAACAGGCCATGGAGAAATGGGAGCCTTGCTACGCTGATGGGCGGGATGTAAATTGCCAACAGGCACTCTGGAGAAGGGTACGGTGTGTCCTGAAACATCGAAAAAACACAGCTTAGAGTGCATAGGGCACTTCCACTCATGGGCGTATAAATTGAGAAAAGTATAAATCAGCAAGACACAGGCACCCCAAAGTTTAGGGCTGCTCTGTTGACAAGAACCTCCACTTCACGACACCTCAAATATCCCAGGAAAGAGAAAAATGGATAAAGAAGTGGTGGTCCTTATGTACAATGGAATATCACTCAGCCATGAAATCAATGTCATAAGGCTAGTAGCAGCATGATGAGTGGCTTTAGCTACGACGATTCTAAGTGAAATAAGTCACACAGAAAAAGACACTTATCATAAGCTATCACTTATAGAGGGAATGTATAAACCGCTACACTTGAACTGAATTACAAAACAGAACAGAGTCACACGTTGAGAAAACACACTATGGCTGCTTAACGGGAAAGGTGGGGTGGGGTGATGCATAAAACAAGGGTTTCAAATGAGCTCAGATACCGTTCCATAAACCCAATATGTAATAGAAAGACCTACTCCTTGCTCAGTGAACTGGACTCAACACCCCCTATTCACCGCACAAGAATATATCTGACTACTAAGAATCTTAAAACCTATATATTGATATCTCTCTGGAAGTGAGTCAAGTGGGTGTAAAACGGCAGAAACACAGCCGTGAAAAGCAGCTAAACCCCATTATAAAAATAAATTACTTTTAAAAACCCGTGAAACAAAGACAGTGAAAGAGAGAGAAATTCTTACAAAATTCGTTCAGGGGCTGTGATGCAACCTGGATTGACCATATCTAGACCCACAGCTGGAGGAGACATAAGGGTGGACACTCTCGGGGCTGAGAGGTTTGGTGAGGTTGGGGGAGCAAACGCAGAGCCTTTAAAGTAATACTGCCTGTTACCCATCCCATGGGTCCCAAATCTCCAGGTTCAAGGGCATCTTCCTACCTCGAAAACATGCATGAGAAACCCAGAAGGTGGTACACCGTGTGATCGGGAAAGGTTTCTAACACGCACCTCATTTCTCATCTCCTTGTGCTCGGGTTCGCCATTCCAGCCGCTTTACTAGCAATCTCCCTCCTTGGAGAATCAGCACCTGTAACCTCCCGTTCCGTACAGCTTGCAATTTGTCCTGAGGATGAACGGGAAGAGGGGGAGCCAATGAGAGACTAGCTCTAGGTGTTGGGACAGGCACAGGTCACTCTATTTTCCCATCAGGAAGAAGAATTAACCACAGGCTCAGCCTGCCGCCCGGAAGCAGAATAGGGCCTGAGGCAATCCTGCGCTTTTGCGGCCAGCTCCCAAAAAAGCGAGTTGAAAAATGGAGCTCAGGGGCACTGCAATTCACAAACCTGCAGAGTTATAAATGATACCTCTCGTCCACAAATATATTGAGGGAAGGCAACGAAGAGGATCTGAAAGCAAGGCAGAATTGCAGGAAACAGATTTCAGGAGGTCGATTCGAATCGCCTTTAAAGCACATGAAAAGCGGCAAAACGTCGACAATGATGCCCTTGGCCAAAAAGGGCGTATGCGTTTTTTCCTGAATATATTCAGGAAAAAACGCATACGCCCTTTTTGGCCAACCAAGCAACCTGGAAAGGCAAATCAGCGCTACAAAGAAGTCTCGCTTCCCATCGGTCAAAAGGGCCATGCGGAAAAAAGTGTCAAAACCAGAAATGCAGAACAGGCCATGGAGAAATGGGAGCCTTGCTACGCTGATGGGCGGGATGTAAATTGCCAACAGCCACTCTGGAGAAGTGTACGGTGTGTCCTGAAACATCGAAAAAACACAGCTTAGAGCGCATAGGGCACTTCCACTCATGGGCGTATAAATGGGGAAAACTAAAAATCAGCAAGACACAGGCACCCCAAAGTTTAGGGCTGCTCTGTTGACAAGAACCTCCACTTCATGACACCTCAAATATCCCAGGAAAGAGAAAAATGGATAAAGAAGTGGTGGTCCTTATGTACAATGGAATATCACTCAGCCATGAAATCAATGTCATAAGGCTAGTAGCAGCATGATGAGTGGCTTTAGCTACGACGATTCTAAGTGAAATAAGTCACACAGAAAAAGACACTTATCATAAGCTATCACTTATAGAGGGAATGTAAAAACCGCTACACTTGAACTGAATTACAAAACAGAACAGAGTCACACGTTGAGAAAACACACTATGGCTGCTTAACGGGAAAGGTGGGGTGGGGTGATGCATAAAACAAGGGTTTCAAATGAGCTCAGATACCATTCCATAAACCCAATATGTCATAGAAAGACCTACTCCTTGCTCAGTGAACTGGACTCAACACCCCCTATTCACCGCACAAGAATATATCTGACTAGTAAGAATCTTAAAACCTATGTATTGATATCTCTCTGGAAGTGAGTCAAGTGGGTGTAAAGCGGCAGAAACACAGCCGTGAAAAGCGGCTAAACCCCATTATAAAAATAAATTACTTTTAAAAACCCGTGAAACAAAGACAGTGAAAGAGAGAGAAATTCTTACAAAATTCGTTCAGGGGCTGTGATGCAACCTGGATTGACCATATCTAGACCCACAGCTGGAGGAGACATAAGGGTGGACACTCTCGGGGCTGAGAGGTTTGGTGAGGTTGGGGGAGCAAACGCAGAGCCTTTAAAGTAATACTGCCTGTTACCCATCCCATGGGTCCCAAATCTCCAGGTTCAAGGGCATCTTCCTACCTCGAAAACATGCATGAGAAACCCAGAAGGTGGTACACCGTGTGATCGGGAAAGGTTTCTAACACGCACCTCATTTCTCATCTCCTTGTGCTCGGGTTCGCCATTCCAGCCGCTTTACTAGCAATCTCCCTCCTTGGAGAATCAGCACCTGTAACCTCCCGTTCCGTACAGCTTGCAATTTGTCCTGAGGATGAACGGGAAGAGGGGGAGCCAATGAGAGACTAGCTCTAGGTGTTGGGACAGGCACAGGTCACTCTATTTTCCCATCAGGAAGAAGAATTAACCACAGGCTCAGCCTGCCGCCCGGAAGCAGAATAGGGCCTGAGGCAATCCTGCGCTTTTGCGGCCAGCTCCCAAAAAAGCGAGTTGAAAAATGGAGCTCAGGGGCACTGCAATTCACAAACCTGCAGAGTTATAAATGATACCTCTCGTCCACAAATATATTGAGGGAAGGCAACGAAGAGGATCTGAAAGCAAGGCAGAATTGCAGGAAACAGATTTCAGGAGGTCGATTCGAATCGCCTTTAAAGCACATGAAAAGCGGCAAAACGTCGACAATGATGCCCTTGGCCAAAAAGGGCGTATGCGTTTTTTCCTGAATATATTCAGGAAAAAACGCATACGCCCTTTTTGGCCAACCAAGCAACCTGGAAAGGCAAATCAGCGCTACAAAGAAGTCTCGCTTCCCATCGGTCAAAAGGGCCATGCGGAAAAAAGTGTCAAAACCAGAAATGCAGAACAGGCCATGGAGAAATGGGAGCCTTGCTACGCTGATGGGCGGGATGTAAATTGCCAACAGCCACTCTGGAGAAGTGTACGGTGTGTCCTGAAACATCGAAAAAACACAGCTTAGAGTGCATAGGGCACTTCCACTCATGGGCGTATAAATTGAGAAAAGTATAAATCAGCAAGACACAGGCACCCCAAAGTTTAGGGCTGCTCTGTTGACAAGAACCTCCACTTCACGACACCTCAAATATCCCAGGAAAGAGAAAAATGGATAAAGAAGTGGTGGTCCTTATGTACAATGGAATATCACTCAGCCATGAAATCAATGTCATAAGGCTAGTAGCAGCATGATGAGTGGCTTTAGCTACGACGATTCTAAGTGAAATAAGTCACACAGAAAAAGACACTTATCATAAGCTATCACTTATAGAGGGAATGTAAAAACCGCTACACTTGAACTGAATTACAAAACAGAACAGAGTCACACGTTGAGAAAACACACTATGGCTGCTTAACGGGAAAGGTGGGGTGGGGTGATGCATAAAACAAGGGTTTCAAATGAGCTCAGATACCGTTCCATAAACCCAATATGTCATAGAAAGACCTACTCCTTGCTCAGTGAACTGGACTCAACACCCCCTATTCACCGCACAAGAATATATCTGACTACTAAGAATCTTAAAACCTATATATTGATATCTCTCTGGAAGTGAGTCAAGTGGGTGTAAAACGGCGGAAACACAGCCGTGAAAAGCAGCTAAACCCCAGTATAAAAATAAATTACTTTTAAAAACCCGTGAAACAAAGACAGTGAAAGAGAGAGAAATTCTTACAAAATTCGTTCAGGGGCTGTGATGCAACCTGGATTGACCATATCTAGACCCACAGCTGGATGAGACATAAGGGTGGACACTCTCGGGGCTGAGAGGTTTGGTGAGGTTGGGGGAGCAAACGCAGAGCCTTTAAAGTAATACTGCCTGTTACCCATCCCATGGGTCCCAAATCTCCAGGTTCAAGGGCATCTTCCTACCTCGAAAACATGCATGAGAAACCCAGAAGGTGGTACACCGTGTGATCGGGAAAGGTTTCTAACACGCACCTCATTTCTCATCTCCTTGTGCTCGGGTTCGCCATTCCAGCCGCTTTACTAGCAATCTCCCTCCTTGGAGAATCAGCACCTGTAACCTCCCGTTCCGTACAGCTTGCAATTTGTCCTGAGGATGAACGGGAAGAGGGGGAGCCAATGAGAGACTAGCTCTAGGTGTTGGGACAGGCACAGGTCACTCTATTTTCCCATCAGGAAGAAGAATTAACCACAGGCTCAGCCTGCCGCCCGGAAGCAGAATAGGGCCTGAGGCAATCCTGCGCTTTTGCGGCCAGCTCCCAAAAAAGCGAGTTGAAAAATGGAGCTCAGGGGCACTGCAATTCACAAACCTGCAGAGTTATAAATGATACCTCTCGTCCACAAATATATTGAGGGAAGGCAACGAAGAGGATCTGAAAGCAAGGCAGAATTGCAGGAAACAGATTTCAGGAGGTCGATTCGAATCGCCTTTAAAGCACATGAAAAGCGGCAAAACGTCGACAATGATGCCCTTGGCCAAAAAGGGCGTATGCGTTTTTTCCTGAATATATTCAGGAAAAAACGCATACGCCCTTTTTGGCCAACCAAGCAACCTGGAAAGGCAAATCAGCGCTACAAAGAAGTCTCGCTTCCCATCGGTCAAAAGGGCCATGCGGAAAAAAGTGTCAAAACCAGAAATGCAGAACAGGCCATGGAGAAATGGGAGCCTTGCTACGCTGATGGGCGGGATGTAAATTGCCAACAGCCACTCTGGAGAAGTGTACGGTGTGTCCTGAAACATCGAAAAAACACAGCTTAGAGCGCATAGGGCACTTCCACTCATGGGCGTATAAATGGGGAAAACTAAAAATCAGCAAGACACAGGCACCCCAAAGTTTAGGGCTGCTCTGTTGACAAGAACCTCCACTTCACGACACCTCAAATATCCCAGGAAAGAGAAAAATGGATAAAGAAGTGGTGGTCCTTATGTACAATGGAATATCACTCAGCCATGAAATCAATGTCATAAGGCTAGTAGCAGCATGATGAGTGGCTTTAGCTACGACGATTCTAAGTGAAATAAGTCACACAGAAAAAGACACTTATCATAAGCTATCACTTATAGAGAGAATGTAAAAACCGCTACACTTGAACTGAATTACAAAACAGAACAGAGTCACACGTTGAGAAAACACACTATGGCTGCTTAACAGGAAAGGTGGGGTGGGGTGATGCATAAAACAAGGGTTTCAAATGAGCTCAGATACCGTTCCATAAACCCAATATGTCATAGAAAGACCTACTCCTTGCTCAGTGAACTGGACTCAACACCCCCTATTCACCGCACAAGAATATATCTGACTACTAAGAATCTTAAAACCTATATATTGATATCTCTCTGGAAGTGAGTCAAGTGGGTGTAAAACGGCAGAAACACAGCCGTGAAAAGCAGCTAAACCCCATTATAAAAATAAATTACTTTTAAAAACCCGTGAAACAAAGACAGTGAAAGAGAGAGAAATTCTTACAAAATTCGTTCAGGGGCTGTGATGCAACCTGGATTGACCATATCTAGACCCACAGCTGGAGGAGACATAAGGGTGGACACTCTCGGGGCTGAGAGGTTTGGTGAGGTTGGGGGAGCAAACGCAGAGCCTTTAAAGTAATACTGCCTGTTACCCATCCCATGGGTCCCAAATCTCCAGGTTCAAGGGCATCTTCCTACCTCGAAAACATGCATGAGAAACCCAGAAGGTGGTACACTGTGTGATCGGGAAAGGTTTCTAACACGCACCTCATTTCTCATCTCCTTGTGCTCGGGTTCGCCATTCCAGCCGCTTTACTAGCAATCTCCCTCCTTGGAGAATCAGCACCTGTAACCTCCCGTTCCGTACAGCTTGCAATTTGTCCTGAGGATGAACGGGAAGAGGGGGAGCCAATGAGAGACTAGCTCTAGGTGTTGGGACAGGCACAGGTCACTCTATTTTCCCATCAGGAAGAAGAATTAACCACAGGCTCAGCCTGCCGCCCGGAAGCAGAATAGGGCCTGAGGCAATCCTGCGCTTTTGCGGCCAGCTCCCAAAAAAGCGAGTTGAAAAATGGAGCTCAGGGGCACTGCAATTCACAAACCTGCAGAGTTATAAATGATACCTCTCGTCCACAAATATATTGAGGGAAGGCAACGAAGAGGATCTGAAAGCAAGGCAGAATTGCAGGAAACAGATTTCAGGAGGTCGATTCGAATCGCCTTTAAAGCACATGAAAAGCGGCAAAACGTCGACAATGATGCCCTTGGCCAAAAAGGGCGTATGCGTTTTTTCCTGAATATATTCAGGAAAAAACGCATACGCCCTTTTTGGCCAACCAAGCAACCTGGAAAGGCAAATCAGCGCTACAAAGAAGTCTCGCTTCCCATCGGTCAAAAGGGCCATGCGGAAAAAAGTGTCAAAACCAGAAATGCAGAACAGGCCATGGAGAAATGGGAGCCTTGCTACGCTGATGGGCGGGATGTAAATTGCCAACAGCCACTCTGGAGAAGTGTACGGTGTGTCCTGAAACATCGAAAAAACACAGCTTAGAGTGCATAGGGCACTTCCACTCATGGGCGTATAAATTGAGAAAAGTATAAATCAGCAAGACACAGGCACCCCAAAGTTTAGGGCTGCTCTGTTGACAAGAACCTCCACTTCACGACACCTCAAATATCCCAGGAAAGAGAAAAATGGATAAAGAAGTGGTGGTCCTTATGTACAATGGAATATCACTCAGCCATGAAATCAATGTCATAAGGCTAGTAGCAGCATGATGAGTGGCTTTAGCTACGACGATTCTAAGTGAAATAAGTCACACAGAAAAAGACACTTATCATAAGCTATCACTTATAGAGGGAATGTAAAAACCGCTACACTTGAACTGAATTACAAAACAGAACAGAGTCACACGTTGAGAAAACACACTATGGCTGCTTAACGGGAAAGGTGGGGTGGGGTGATGCATAAAACAAGGGTTTCAAATGAGCTCAGATACCGTTCCATAAACCCAATATGTCATAGAAAGACCTACTCCTTGCTCAGTGAACTGGACTCAACACCCCCTATTCACCGCACAAGAATATATCTGACTACTAAGAATCTTAAAACCTATATATTGATATCTCTCTGGAAGTGAGTCAAGTGGGTGTAAAACGGCGGAAACACAGCCGTGAAAAGCAGCTAAACCCCAGTATAAAAATAAATTACTTTTAAAAACCCGTGAAACAAAGACAGTGAAAGAGAGAGAAATTCTTACAAAATTCGTTCAGGGGCTGTGATGCAACCTGGATTGACCATATCTAGACCCACAGCTGGATGAGACATAAGGGTGGACACTCTCGGGGCTGAGAGGTTTGGTGAGGTTGGGGGAGCAAACGCAGAGCCTTTAAAGTAATACTGCCTGTTACCCATCCCATGGGTCCCAAATCTCCAGGTTCAAGGGCATCTTCCTACCTCGAAAACATGCATGAGAAACCCAGAAGGTGGTACACCGTGTGATCGGGAAAGGTTTCTAACACGCACCTCATTTCTCATCTCCTTGTGCTCGGGTTCGCCATTCCAGCCGCTTTACTAGCAATCTCCCTCCTTGGAGAATCAGCACCTGTAACCTCCCGTTCCGTACAGCTTGCAATTTGTCCTGAGGATGAACGGGAAGAGGGGGAGCCAATGAGAGACTAGCTCTAGGTGTTGGGACAGGCACAGGTCACTCTATTTTCCCATCAGGAAGAAGAATTAACCACAGGCTCAGCCTGCCGCCCGGAAGCAGAATAGGGCCTGAGGCAATCCTGCGCTTTTGCGGCCAGCTCCCAAAAAAGCGAGTTGAAAAATGGAGCTCAGGGGCACTGCAATTCACAAACCTGCAGAGTTATAAATGATACCTCTCGTCCACAAATATATTGAGGGAAGGCAACGAAGAGGATCTGAAAGCAAGGCAGAATTGCAGGAAACAGATTTCAGGAGGTCGATTCGAATCGCCTTTAAAGCACATGAAAAGCGGCAAAACGTCGACAATGATGCCCTTGGCCAAAAAGGGCGTATGCGTTTTTTCCTGAATATATTCAGGAAAAAACGCATACGCCCTTTTTGGCCAACCAAGCAACCTGGAAAGGCAAATCAGCGCTACAAAGAAGTCTCGCTTCCCATCGGTCAAAAGGGCCATGCGGAAAAAAGTGTCAAAACCAGAAATGCAGAACAGGCCATGGAGAAATGGGAGCCTTGCTACGCTGATGGGCGGGATGTAAATTGCCAACAGCCACTCTGGAGAAGTGTACGGTGTGTCCTGAAACATCGAAAAAACACAGCTTAGAGCGCATAGGGCACTTCCACTCATGGGCGTATAAATGGGGAAAACTAAAAATCAGCAAGACACAGGCACCCCAAAGTTTAGGGCTGCTCTGTTGACAAGAACCTCCACTTCACGACACCTCAAATATCCCAGGAAAGAGAAAAATGGATAAAGAAGTGGTGGTCCTTATGTACAATGGAATATCACTCAGCCATGAAATCAATGTCATAAGGCTAGTAGCAGCATGATGAGTGGCTTTAGCTACGACGATTCTAAGTGAAATAAGTCACACAGAAAAAGACACTTATCATAAGCTATCACTTATAGAGAGAATGTAAAAACCGCTACACTTGAACTGAATTACAAAACAGAACAGAGTCACACGTTGAGAAAACACACTATGGCTGCTTAACAGGAAAGGTGGGGTGGGGTGATGCATAAAACAAGGGTTTCAAATGAGCTCAGATACCGTTCCATAAACCCAATATGTCATAGAAAGACCTACTCCTTGCTCAGTGAACTGGACTCAACACCCCCTATTCACCGCACAAGAATATATCTGACTACTAAGAATCTTAAAACCTATATATTGATATCTCTCTGGAAGTGAGTCAAGTGGGTGTAAAACGGCAGAAACACAGCCGTGAAAAGCAGCTAAACCCCATTATAAAAATAAATTACTTTTAAAAACCCGTGAAACAAAGACAGTGAAAGAGAGAGAAATTCTTACAAAATTCGTTCAGGGGCTGTGATGCAACCTGGATTGACCATATCTAGACCCACAGCTGGAGGAGACATAAGGGTGGACACTCTCGGGGCTGAGAGGTTTGGTGAGGTTGGGGGAGCAAACGCAGAGCCTTTAAAGTAATACTGCCTGTTACCCATCCCATGGGTCCCAAATCTCCAGGTTCAAGGGCATCTTCCTACCTCGAAAACATGCATGAGAAACCCAGAAGGTGGTACACTGTGTGATCGGGAAAGGTTTCTAACACGCACCTCATTTCTCATCTCCTTGTGCTCGGGTTCGCCATTCCAGCCGCTTTACTAGCAATCTCCCTCCTTGGAGAATCAGCACCTGTAACCTCCCGTTCCGTACAGCTTGCAATTTGTCCTGAGGATGAACGGGAAGAGGGGGAGCCAATGAGAGACTAGCTCTAGGTGTTGGGACAGGCACAGGTCACTCTATTTTCCCATCAGGAAGAAGAATTAACCACAGGCTCAGCCTGCCGCCCGGAAGCAGAATAGGGCCTGAGGCAATCCTGCGCTTTTGCGGCCAGCTCCCAAAAAAGCGAGTTGAAAAATGGAGCTCAGGGGCACTGCAATTCACAAACCTGCAGAGTTATAAATGATACCTCTCGTCCACAAATATATTGAGGGAAGGCAACGAAGAGGATCTGAAAGCAAGGCAGAATTGCAGGAAACAGATTTCAGGAGGTCGATTCGAATCGCCTTTAAAGCACATGAAAAGCGGCAAAACGTCGACAATGATGCCCTTGGCCAAAAAGGGCGTATGCGTTTTTTCCTGAATATATTCAGGAAAAAACGCATACGCCCTTTTTGGCCAACCAAGCAACCTGGAAAGGCAAATCAGCGCTACAAAGAAGTCTCGCTTCCCATCGGTCAAAAGGGCCATGCGGAAAAAAGTGTCAAAACCAGAAATGCAGAACAGGCCATGGAGAAATGGGAGCCTTGCTACGCTGATGGGCGGGATGTAAATTGCCAACAGCCACTCTGGAGAAGTGTACGGTGTGTCCTGAAACATCGAAAAAACACAGCTTAGAGCGCATAGGGCACTTCCACTCATGGGCGTATAAATGGGGAAAACTAAAAATCAGCAAGACACAGGCACCCCAAAGTTTAGGGCTGCTCTGTTGACAAGAACCTCCACTTCATGACACCTCAAATATCCCAGGAAAGAGAAAAATGGATAAAGAAGTGGTGGTCCTTATGTACAATGGAATATCACTCAGCCATGAAATCAATGTCATAAGGCTAGTAGCAGCATGATGAGTGGCTTTAGCTACGACGATTCTAAGTGAAATAAGTCACACAGAAAAAGACACTTATCATAAGCTATCACTTATAGAGGGAATGTAAAAACCGCTACACTTGAACTGAATTACAAAACAGAACAGAGTCACACGTTGAGAAAACACACTATGGCTGCTTAACGGGAAAGGTGGGGTGGGGTGATGCATAAAACAAGGGTTTCAAATGAGCTCAGATACCGTTCCATAAACCCAATATGTCATAGAAAGACCTACTCCTTGCTCAGTGAACTGGACTCAACACCCCCTATTCACCGCACAAGAATATATCTGACTAGTAAGAATCTTAAAACCTATGTATTGATATCTCTCTGGAAGTGAGTCAAGTGGGTGTAAAACGGCAGAAACACAGCCGTGAAAAGCGGCTAAACCCCATTATAAAAATAAATTACTTTTAAAAACCCGTGAAACAAAGACAGTGAAAGAGAGAGAAATTCTTACAAAATTCGTTCAGGGGCTGCGATGCAACCTGGATTGACCATATCTAGACCCACAGCTGGAGGAGACATAAGGGTGGACACTCTCGGGGCTGAGAGGTTTGGTGAGGTTGGGGGAGCAAACGCAGAGCCTTTAAAGTAATACTGCCTGTTACCCATCCCATGGGTCCCAAATCTCCAGGTTCAAGGGCATCTTCCTACCTCGAAAACATGCATGAGAAACCCAGAAGGTGGTACACCGTGTGATCGGGAAAGGTTTCTAACACGCACCTCATTTCTCATCTCCTTGTGCTCGGGTTCGCCATTCCAGCCGCTTTACTAGCAATCTCCCTCCTTGGAGAATCAGCACCTGTAACCTCCCGTTCCGTACAGCTTGCAATTTGTCCTGAGGATGAACGGGAAGAGGGGGAGCCAATGAGAGACTAGCTCTAGGTGTTGGGACAGGCACAGGTCACTCTATTTTCCCATCAGGAAGAAGAATTAACCACAGGCTCAGCCTGCCGCCCGGAAGCAGAATAGGGCCTGAGGCAATCCTGCGCTTTTGCGGCCAGCTCCCAAAAAAGCGAGTTGAAAAATGGAGCTCAGGGGCACTGCAATTCACAAACCTGCAGAGTTATAAATGATACCTCTCGTCCACAAATATATTGAGGGAAGGCAACGAAGAGGATCTGAAAGCAAGGCAGAATTGCAGGAAACAGATTTCAGGAGGTCGATTCGAATCGCCTTTAAAGCACATGAAAAGCGGCAAAACGTCGACAATGATGCCCTTGGCCAAAAAGGGCGTATGCGTTTTTTCCTGAATATATTCAGGAAAAAACGCATACGCCCTTTTTGGCCAACCAAGCAACCTGGAAAGGCAAATCAGCGCTACAAAGAAGTCTCGCTTCCCATCGGTCAAAAGGGCCATGCGGAAAAAAGTGTCAAAACCAGAAATGCAGAACAGGCCATGGAGAAATGGGAGCCTTGCTACGCTGATGGGCGGGATGTAAATTGCCAACAGCCACTCTGGAGAAGTGTACGGTGTGTCCTGAAACATCGAAAAAACACAGCTTAGAGCGCATAGGGCACTTCCACTCATGGGCGTATAAATGGGGAAAACTAAAAATCAGCAAGACACAGGCACCCCAAAGTTTAGGGCTGCTCTGTTGACAAGAACCTCCACTTCATGACACCTCAAATATCCCAGGAAAGAGAAAAATGGATAAAGAAGTGGTGGTCCTTATGTACAATGGAATATCACTCAGCCATGAAATCAATGTCATAAGGCTAGTAGCAGCATGATGAGTGGCTTTAGCTACGACGATTCTAAGTGAAATAAGTCACACAGAAAAAGACACTTATCATAAGCTATCACTTATAGAGGGAATGTAAAAACCGCTACACTTGAACTGAATTACAAAACAGAACAGAGTCACACGTTGAGAAAACACACTATGGCTGCTTAACGGGAAAGGTGGGGTGGGGTGATGCATAAAACAAGGGTTTCAAATGAGCTCAGATACCGTTCCATAAACCCAATATGTAATAGAAAGACCTACTCCTTGCTCAGTGAACTGGACTCAACACCCCCTATTCACCGCACAAGAATATATCTGCCTACTAAGAATCTTAAAACCTATATATTGATATCTCTCTGGAAGTGAGTCAAGTGGGTGTAAAACGGCGGAAACACAGCCGTGAAAAGCAGCTAAACCCCATTATAAAAATAAATTACTTTTAAAAACCCGTGAAACAAAGACAGTGAAAGAGAGAGAAATTCTTACAAAATTCGTTCAGGGGCTGTGATGCAACCTGGATTGACCATATCTAGACCCACAGCTGGATGAGACATAAGGGTGGACACTCTCGGGGCTGAGAGGTTTGGTGAGGTTGGGGGAGCAAACGCAGAGCCTTTAAAGTAATACTGCCTGTTACCCATCCCATGGGTCCCAAATCTCCAGGTTCAAGGGCATCTTCCTACCTCGAAAACATGCATGAGAAACCCAGAAGGTGGTACACCGTGTGATCGGGAAAGGTTTCTAACACGCACCTCATTTCTCATCTCCTTGTGCTCGGGTTCGCCATTCCAGCCGCTTTACTAGCAATCTCCCTCCTTGGAGAATCAGCACCTGTAACCTCCCGTTCCGTACAGCTTGCAATTTGTCCTGAGGATGAACGGGAAGAGGGGGAGCCAATGAGAGACTAGCTCTAGGTGTTGGGACAGGCACAGGTCACTCTATTTTCCCATCAGGAAGAAGAATTAACCACAGGCTCAGCCTGCCGCCCGGAAGCAGAATAGGGCCTGAGGCAATCCTGCGCTTTTGCGGCCAGCTCCCAAAAAAGCGAGTTGAAAAATGGAGCTCAGGGGCACTGCAATTCACAAACCTGCAGAGTTATAAATGATACCTCTCGTCCACAAATATATTGAGGGAAGGCAACGAAGAGGATCTGAAAGCAAGGCAGAATTGCAGGAAACAGATTTCAGGAGGTCGATTCGAATCGCCTTTAAAGCACATGAAAAGCGGCAAAACGTCGACAATGATGCCCTTGGCCAAAAAGGGCGTATGCGTTTTTTCCTGAATATATTCAGGAAAAAACGCATACGCCCTTTTTGGCCAACCAAGCAACCTGGAAAGGCAAATCAGCGCTACAAAGAAGTCTCGCTTCCCATCGGTCAAAAGGGCCATGCGGAAAAAAGTGTCAAAACCAGAAATGCAGAACAGGCCATGGAGAAATGGGAGCCTTGCTACGCTGATGGGCGGGATGTAAATTGCCAACAGCCACTCTGGAGAAGTGTACGGTGTGTCCTGAAACATCGAAAAAACACAGCTTAGAGTGCATAGGGCACTTCCACTCATGGGCGTATAAATTGAGAAAAGTATAAATCAGCAAGACACAGGCACCCCAAAGTTTAGGGCTGCTCTGTTGACAAGAACCTCCACTTCACGACACCTCAAATATCCCAGGAAAGAGAAAAATGGATAAAGAAGTGGTGGTCCTTATGTACAATGGAATATCACTCAGCCATGAAATCAATGTCATAAGGCTAGTAGCAGCATGATGAGTGGCTTTAGCTACGACGATTCTAAGTGAAATAAGTCACACAGAAAAAGACACTTATCATAAGCTATCACTTATAGAGGGAATGTAAAAACCGCTACACTTGAACTGAATTACAAAACAGAACAGAGTCACACGTTGAGAAAACACACTATGGCTGCTTAACAGGAAAGGTGGGGTGGGGTGATGCATAAAACAAGGGTTTCAAATGAGCTCAGATACCGTTCCATAAACCCAATATGTCATAGAAAGACCTACTCCTTGCTCAGTGAACTGGACTCAACACCCCCTATTCACCGCACAAGAATATATCTGACTACTAAGAATCTTAAAACCTATATATTGATATCTCTCTGGAAGTGAGTCAAGTGGGTGTAAAACGGCAGAAACACAGCCGTGAAAAGCGGCTAAACCCCATTATAAAAATAAATTACTTTTAAAAACCCGTGAAACAAAGACAGTGAAAGAGAGAGAAATTCTTACAAAATTCGTTCAGGGGCTGTGATGCAACCTGGATTGACCATATCTAGACCCACAGCTGGAGGAGACATAAGGGTGGACACTCTCGGGGCTGAGAGGTTTGGTGAGGTTGGGGGAGCAAACGCAGAGCCTTTAAAGTAATACTGCCTGTTACCCATCCCATGGGTCCCAAATCTCCAGGTTCAAGGGCATCTTCCTACCTCGAAAACATGCATGAGAAACCCAGAAGGTGGTACACTGTGTGATCGGGAAAGGTTTCTAACACGCACCTCATTTCTCATCTCCTTGTGCTCGGGTTCGCCATTCCAGCCGCTTTACTAGCAATCTCCCTCCTTGGAGAATCAGCACCTGTAACCTCCCGTTCCGTACAGCTTGCAATTTGTCCTGAGGATGAACGGGAAGAGGGGGAGCCAATGAGAGACTAGCTCTAGGTGTTGGGACAGGCACAGGTCACTCTATTTTCCCATCAGGAAGAAGAATTAACCACAGGCTCAGCCTGCCGCCCGGAAGCAGAATAGGGCCTGAGGCAATCCTGCGCTTTTGCGGCCAGCTCCCAAAAAAGCGAGTTGAAAAATGGAGCTCAGGGGCACTGCAATTCACAAACCTGCAGAGTTATAAATGATACCTCTCGTCCACAAATATATTGAGGGAAGGCAACGAAGAGGATCTGAAAGCAAGGCAGAATTGCAGGAAACAGATTTCAGGAGGTCGATTCGAATCGCCTTTAAAGCACATGAAAAGCGGCAAAACGTCGACAATGATGCCCTTGGCCAAAAAGGGCGTATGCGTTTTTTCCTGAATATATTCAGGAAAAAACGCATACGCCCTTTTTGGCCAACCAAGCAACCTGGAAAGGCAAATCAGCGCTACAAAGAAGTCTCGCTTCCCATCGGTCAAAAGGGCCATGCGGAAAAAAGTGTCAAAACCAGAAATGCAGAACAGGCCATGGAGAAATGGGAGCCTTGCTACGCTGATGGGCGGGATGTAAATTGCCAACAGCCACTCTGGAGAAGTGTACGGTGTGTCCTGAAACATCGAAAAAACACAGCTTAGAGCGCATAGGGCACTTCCACTCATGGGCGTATAAATGGGGAAAACTAAAAATCAGCAAGACACAGGCACCCCAAAGTTTAGGGCTGCTCTGTTGACAAGAACCTCCACTTCATGACACCTCAAATATCCCAGGAAAGAGAAAAATGGATAAAGAAGTGGTGGTCCTTATGTACAATGGAATATCACTCAGCCATGAAATCAATGTCATAAGGCTAGTAGCAGCATGATGAGTGGCTTTAGCTACGACGATTCTAAGTGAAATAAGTCACACAGAAAAAGACACTTATCATAAGCTATCACTTATAGAGGGAATGTAAAAACCGCTACACTTGAACTGAATTACAAAACAGAACAGAGTCACACGTTGAGAAAACACACTATGGCTGCTTAACGGGAAAGGTGGGGTGGGGTGATGCATAAAACAAGGGTTTCAAATGAGCTCAGATACCGTTCCATAAACCCAATATGTCATAGAAAGACCTACTCCTTGCTCAGTGAACTGGACTCAACACCCCCTATTCACCGCACAAGAATATATCTGACTAGTAAGAATCTTAAAACCTATGTATTGATATCTCTCTGGAAGTGAGTCAAGTGGGTGTAAAACGGCAGAAACACAGCCGTGAAAAGCGGCTAAACCCCATTATAAAAATAAATTACTTTTAAAAACCCGTGAAACAAAGACAGTGAAAGAGAGAGAAATTCTTACAAAATTCGTTCAGGGGCTGCGATGCAACCTGGATTGACCATATCTAGACCCACAGCTGGAGGAGACATAAGGGTGGACACTCTCGGGGCTGAGAGGTTTGGTGAGGTTGGGGGAGCAAACGCAGAGCCTTTAAAGTAATACTGCCTGTTACCCATCCCATGGGTCCCAAATCTCCAGGTTCAAGGGCATCTTCCTACCTCGAAAACATGCATGAGAAACCCAGAAGGTGGTACACCGTGTGATCGGGAAAGGTTTCTAACACGCACCTCATTTCTCATCTCCTTGTGCTCGGGTTCGCCATTCCAGCCGCTTTACTAGCAATCTCCCTCCTTGGAGAATCAGCACCTGTAACCTCCCGTTCCGTACAGCTTGCAATTTGTCCTGAGGATGAACGGGAAGAGGGGGAGCCAATGAGAGACTAGCTCTAGGTGTTGGGACAGGCACAGGTCACTCTATTTTCCCATCAGGAAGAAGAATTAACCACAGGCTCAGCCTGCCGCCCGGAAGCAGAATAGGGCCTGAGGCAATCCTGCGCTTTTGCGGCCAGCTCCCAAAAAAGCGAGTTGAAAAATGGAGCTCAGGGGCACTGCAATTCACAAACCTGCAGAGTTATAAATGATACCTCTCGTCCACAAATATATTGAGGGAAGGCAACGAAGAGGATCTGAAAGCAAGGCAGAATTGCAGGAAACAGATTTCAGGAGGTCGATTCGAATCGCCTTTAAAGCACATGAAAAGCGGCAAAACGTCGACAATGATGCCCTTGGCCAAAAAGGGCGTATGCGTTTTTTCCTGAATATATTCAGGAAAAAACGCATACGCCCTTTTTGGCCAACCAAGCAACCTGGAAAGGCAAATCAGCGCTACAAAGAAGTCTCGCTTCCCATCGGTCAAAAGGGCCATGCGGAAAAAAGTGTCAAAACCAGAAATGCAGAACAGGCCATGGAGAAATGGGAGCCTTGCTACGCTGATGGGCGGGATGTAAATTGCCAACAGGCACTCTGGAGAAGGGTACGGTGTGTCCTGAAACATCGAAAAAACACAGCTTAGAGTGCATAGGGCACTTCCACTCATGGGCGTATAAATTGAGAAAAGTATAAATCAGCAAGACACAGGCACCCCAAAGTTTAGGGCTGCTCTGTTGACAAGAACCTCCACTTCACGACACCTCAAATATCCCAGGAAAGAGAAAAATGGATAAAGAAGTGGTGGTCCTTATGTACAATGGAATATCACTCAGCCATGAAATCAATGTCATAAGGCTAGTAGCAGCATGATGAGTGGCTTTAGCTACGACGATTCTAAGTGAAATAAGTCACACAGAAAAAGACACTTATCATAAGCTATCACTTATAGAGGGAATGTATAAACCGCTACACTTGAACTGAATTACAAAACAGAACAGAGTCACACGTTGAGAAAACACACTATGGCTGCTTAACGGGAAAGGTGGGGTGGGGTGATGCATAAAACAAGGGTTTCAAATGAGCTCAGATACCGTTCCATAAACCCAATATGTAATAGAAAGACCTACTCCTTGCTCAGTGAACTGGACTCAACACCCCCTATTCACCGCACAAGAATATATCTGACTACTAAGAATCTTAAAACCTATATATTGATATCTCTCTGGAAGTGAGTCAAGTGGGTGTAAAACGGCAGAAACACAGCCGTGAAAAGCAGCTAAACCCCATTATAAAAATAAATTACTTTTAAAAACCCGTGAAACAAAGACAGTGAAAGAGAGAGAAATTCTTACAAAATTCGTTCAGGGGCTGTGATGCAACCTGGATTGACCATATCTAGACCCACAGCTGGAGGAGACATAAGGGTGGACACTCTCGGGGCTGAGAGGTTTGGTGAGGTTGGGGGAGCAAACGCAGAGCCTTTAAAGTAATACTGCCTGTTACCCATCCCATGGGTCCCAAATCTCCAGGTTCAAGGGCATCTTCCTACCTCGAAAACATGCATGAGAAACCCAGAAGGTGGTACACCGTGTGATCGGGAAAGGTTTCTAACACGCACCTCATTTCTCATCTCCTTGTGCTCGGGTTCGCCATTCCAGCCGCTTTACTAGCAATCTCCCTCCTTGGAGAATCAGCACCTGTAACCTCCCGTTCCGTACAGCTTGCAATTTGTCCTGAGGATGAACGGGAAGAGGGGGAGCCAATGAGAGACTAGCTCTAGGTGTTGGGACAGGCACAGGTCACTCTATTTTCCCATCAGGAAGAAGAATTAACCACAGGCTCAGCCTGCCGCCCGGAAGCAGAATAGGGCCTGAGGCAATCCTGCGCTTTTGCGGCCAGCTCCCAAAAAAGCGAGTTGAAAAATGGAGCTCAGGGGCACTGCAATTCACAAACCTGCAGAGTTATAAATGATACCTCTCGTCCACAAATATATTGAGGGAAGGCAACGAAGAGGATCTGAAAGCAAGGCAGAATTGCAGGAAACAGATTTCAGGAGGTCGATTCGAATCGCCTTTAAAGCACATGAAAAGCGGCAAAACGTCGACAATGATGCCCTTGGCCAAAAAGGGCGTATGCGTTTTTTCCTGAATATATTCAGGAAAAAACGCATACGCCCTTTTTGGCCAACCAAGCAACCTGGAAAGGCAAATCAGCGCTACAAAGAAGTCTCGCTTCCCATCGGTCAAAAGGGCCATGCGGAAAAAAGTGTCAAAACCAGAAATGCAGAACAGGCCATGGAGAAATGGGAGCCTTGCTACGCTGATGGGCGGGATGTAAATTGCCAACAGCCACTCTGGAGAAGTGTACGGTGTGTCCTGAAACATCGAAAAAACACAGCTTAGAGCGCATAGGGCACTTCCACTCATGGGCGTATAAATGGGGAAAACTAAAAATCAGCAAGACACAGGCACCCCAAAGTTTAGGGCTGCTCTGTTGACAAGAACCTCCACTTCATGACACCTCAAATATCCCAGGAAAGAGAAAAATGGATAAAGAAGTGGTGGTCCTTATGTACAATGGAATATCACTCAGCCATGAAATCAATGTCATAAGGCTAGTAGCAGCATGATGAGTGGCTTTAGCTACGACGATTCTAAGTGAAATAAGTCACACAGAAAAAGACACTTATCATAAGCTATCACTTATAGAGGGAATGTAAAAACCGCTACACTTGAACTGAATTACAAAACAGAACAGAGTCACACGTTGAGAAAACACACTATGGCTGCTTAACGGGAAAGGTGGGGTGGGGTGATGCATAAAACAAGGGTTTCAAATGAGCTCAGATACCATTCCATAAACCCAATATGTCATAGAAAGACCTACTCCTTGCTCAGTGAACTGGACTCAACACCCCCTATTCACCGCACAAGAATATATCTGACTAGTAAGAATCTTAAAACCTATGTATTGATATCTCTCTGGAAGTGAGTCAAGTGGGTGTAAAGCGGCAGAAACACAGCCGTGAAAAGCGGCTAAACCCCATTATAAAAATAAATTACTTTTAAAAACCCGTGAAACAAAGACAGTGAAAGAGAGAGAAATTCTTACAAAATTCGTTCAGGGGCTGTGATGCAACCTGGATTGACCATATCTAGACCCACAGCTGGAGGAGACATAAGGGTGGACACTCTCGGGGCTGAGAGGTTTGGTGAGGTTGGGGGAGCAAACGCAGAGCCTTTAAAGTAATACTGCCTGTTACCCATCCCATGGGTCCCAAATCTCCAGGTTCAAGGGCATCTTCCTACCTCGAAAACATGCATGAGAAACCCAGAAGGTGGTACACCGTGTGATCGGGAAAGGTTTCTAACACGCACCTCATTTCTCATCTCCTTGTGCTCGGGTTCGCCATTCCAGCCGCTTTACTAGCAATCTCCCTCCTTGGAGAATCAGCACCTGTAACCTCCCGTTCCGTACAGCTTGCAATTTGTCCTGAGGATGAACGGGAAGAGGGGGAGCCAATGAGAGACTAGCTCTAGGTGTTGGGACAGGCACAGGTCACTCTATTTTCCCATCAGGAAGAAGAATTAACCACAGGCTCAGCCTGCCGCCCGGAAGCAGAATAGGGCCTGAGGCAATCCTGCGCTTTTGCGGCCAGCTCCCAAAAAAGCGAGTTGAAAAATGGAGCTCAGGGGCACTGCAATTCACAAACCTGCAGAGTTATAAATGATACCTCTCGTCCACAAATATATTGAGGGAAGGCAACGAAGAGGATCTGAAAGCAAGGCAGAATTGCAGGAAACAGATTTCAGGAGGTCGATTCGAATCGCCTTTAAAGCACATGAAAAGCGGCAAAACGTCGACAATGATGCCCTTGGCCAAAAAGGGCGTATGCGTTTTTTCCTGAATATATTCAGGAAAAAACGCATACGCCCTTTTTGGCCAACCAAGCAACCTGGAAAGGCAAATCAGCGCTACAAAGAAGTCTCGCTTCCCATCGGTCAAAAGGGCCATGCGGAAAAAAGTGTCAAAACCAGAAATGCAGAACAGGCCATGGAGAAATGGGAGCCTTGCTACGCTGATGGGCGGGATGTAAATTGCCAACAGCCACTCTGGAGAAGTGTACGGTGTGTCCTGAAACATCGAAAAAACACAGCTTAGAGCGCATAGGGCACTTCCACTCATGGGCGTATAAATGGGGAAAACTAAAAATCAGCAAGACACAGGCACCCCAAAGTTTAGGGCTGCTCTGTTGACAAGAACCTCCACTTCATGACACCTCAAATATCCCAGGAAAGAGAAAAATGGATAAAGAAGTGGTGGTCCTTATGTACAATGGAATATCACTCAGCCATGAAATCAATGTCATAAGGCTAGTAGCAGCATGATGAGTGGCTTTAGCTACGACGATTCTAAGTGAAATAAGTCACACAGAAAAAGACACTTATCATAAGCTATCACTTATAGAGGGAATGTAAAAACCGCTACACTTGAACTGAATTACAAAACAGAACAGAGTCACACGTTGAGAAAACACACTATGGCTGCTTAACGGGAAAGGTGGGGTGGGGTGATGCATAAAACAAGGGTTTCAAATGAGCTCAGATACCATTCCATAAACCCAATATGTCATAGAAAGACCTACTCCTTGCTCAGTGAACTGGACTCAACACCCCCTATTCACCGCACAAGAATATATCTGACTAGTAAGAATCTTAAAACCTATGTATTGATATCTCTCTGGAAGTGAGTCAAGTGGGTGTAAAGCGGCAGAAACACAGCCGTGAAAAGCGGCTAAACCCCATTATAAAAATAAATTACTTTTAAAAACCCGTGAAACAAAGACAGTGAAAGAGAGAGAAATTCTTACAAAATTCGTTCAGGGGCTGTGATGCAACCTGGATTGACCATATCTAGACCCACAGCTGGAGGAGACATAAGGGTGGACACTCTCGGGGCTGAGAGGTTTGGTGAGGTTGGGGGAGCAAACGCAGAGCCTTTAAAGTAATACTGCCTGTTACCCATCCCATGGGTCCCAAATCTCCAGGTTCAAGGGCATCTTCCTACCTCGAAAACATGCATGAGAAACCCAGAAGGTGGTACACCGTGTGATCGGGAAAGGTTTCTAACACGCACCTCATTTCTCATCTCCTTGTGCTCGGGTTCGCCATTCCAGCCGCTTTACTAGCAATCTCCCTCCTTGGAGAATCAGCACCTGTAACCTCCCGTTCCGTACAGCTTGCAATTTGTCCTGAGGATGAACGGGAAGAGGGGGAGCCAATGAGAGACTAGCTCTAGGTGTTGGGACAGGCACAGGTCACTCTATTTTCCCATCAGGAAGAAGAATTAACCACAGGCTCAGCCTGCCGCCCGGAAGCAGAATAGGGCCTGAGGCAATCCTGCGCTTTTGCGGCCAGCTCCCAAAAAAGCGAGTTGAAAAATGGAGCTCAGGGGCACTGCAATTCACAAACCTGCAGAGTTATAAATGATACCTCTCGTCCACAAATATATTGAGGGAAGGCAACGAAGAGGATCTGAAAGCAAGGCAGAATTGCAGGAAACAGATTTCAGGAGGTCGATTCGAATCGCCTTTAAAGCACATGAAAAGCGGCAAAACGTCGACAATGATGCCCTTGGCCAAAAAGGGCGTATGCGTTTTTTCCTGAATATATTCAGGAAAAAACGCATACGCCCTTTTTGGCCAACCAAGCAACCTGGAAAGGCAAATCAGCGCTACAAAGAAGTCTCGCTTCCCATCGGTCAAAAGGGCCATGCGGAAAAAAGTGTCAAAACCAGAAATGCAGAACAGGCCATGGAGAAATGGGAGCCTTGCTACGCTGATGGGCGGGATGTAAATTGCCAACAGCCACTCTGGAGAAGTGTACGGTGTGTCCTGAAACATCGAAAAAACACAGCTTAGAGCGCATAGGGCACTTCCACTCATGGGCGTATAAATGGGGAAAAGTATAAATCAGCAAGACACAGGCACCCCAAAGTTTAGGGCTGCTCTGTTGACAAGAACCTCCACTTCACGACACCTCAAATATCCCAGGAAAGAGAAAAATGGATAAAGAAGTGGTGGTCCTTATGTACAATGGAATATCACTCAGCCATGAAATCAATGTCATAAGGCTAGTAGCAGCATGATGAGTGGCTTTAGCTACGACGATTCTAAGTGAAATAAGTCACACAGAAAAAGACACTTATCATAAGCTATCACTTATAGAGAGAATGTAAAAACCGCTACACTTGAACTGAATTACAAAACAGAACAGAGTCACACGTTGAGAAAACACACTATGGCTGCTTAACAGGAAAGGTGGGGTGGGGTGATGCATAAAACAAGGGTTTCAAATGAGCTCAGATACCGTTCCATAAACCCAATATGTCATAGAAAGACCTACTCCTTGCTCAGTGAACTGGACTCAACACCCCCTATTCACCGCACAAGAATATATCTGACTACTAAGAATCTTAAAACCTATATATTGATATCTCTCTGGAAGTGAGTCAAGTGGGTGTAAAACGGCAGAAACACAGCCGTGAAAAGCAGCTAAACCCCATTATAAAAATAAATTACTTTTAAAAACCCGTGAAACAAAGACAGTGAAAGAGAGAGAAATTCTTACAAAATTCGTTCAGGGGCTGTGATGCAACCTGGATTGACCATATCTAGACCCACAGCTGGAGGAGACATAAGGGTGGACACTCTCGGGGCTGAGAGGTTTGGTGAGGTTGGGGGAGCAAACGCAGAGCCTTTAAAGTAATACTGCCTGTTACCCATCCCATGGGTCCCAAATCTCCAGGTTCAAGGGCATCTTCCTACCTCGAAAACATGCATGAGAAACCCAGAAGGTGGTACACCGTGTGATCGGGAAAGGTTTCTAACACGCACCTCATTTCTCATCTCCTTGTGCTCGGGTTCGCCATTCCAGCCGCTTTACTAGCAATCTCCCTCCTTGGAGAATCAGCACCTGTAACCTCCCGTTCCGTACAGCTTGCAATTTGTCCTGAGGATGAACGGGAAGAGGGGGAGCCAATGAGAGACTAGCTCTAGGTGTTGGGACAGGCACAGGTCACTCTATTTTCCCATCAGGAAGAAGAATTAACCACAGGCTCAGCCTGCCGCCCGGAAGCAGAATAGGGCCTGAGGCAATCCTGCGCTTTTGCGGCCAGCTCCCAAAAAAGCGAGTTGAAAAATGGAGCTCAGGGGCACTGCAATTCACAAACCTGCAGAGTTATAAATGATACCTCTCGTCCACAAATATATTGAGGGAAGGCAACGAAGAGGATCTGAAAGCAAGGCAGAATTGCAGGAAACAGATTTCAGGAGGTCGATTCGAATCGCCTTTAAAGCACATGAAAAGCGGCAAAACGTCGACAATGATGCCCTTGGCCAAAAAGGGCGTATGCGTTTTTTCCTGAATATATTCAGGAAAAAACGCATACGCCCTTTTTGGCCAACCAAGCAACCTGGAAAGGCAAATCAGCGCTACAAAGAAGTCTCGCTTCCCATCGGTCAAAAGGGCCATGCGGAAAAAAGTGTCAAAACCAGAAATGCAGAACAGGCCATGGAGAAATGGGAGCCTTGCTACGCTGATGGGCGGGATGTAAATTGCCAACAGCCACTCTGGAGAAGTGTACGGTGTGTCCTGAAACATCGAAAAAACACAGCTTAGAGCGCATAGGGCACTTCCACTCATGGGCGTATAAATGGGGAAAACTAAAAATCAGCAAGACACAGGCACCCCAAAGTTTAGGGCTGCTCTGTTGACAAGAACCTCCACTTCATGACACCTCAAATATCCCAGGAAAGAGAAAAATGGATAAAGAAGTGGTGGTCCTTATGTACAATGGAATATCACTCAGCCATGAAATCAATGTCATAAGGCTAGTAGCAGCATGATGAGTGGCTTTAGCTACGACGATTCTAAGTGAAATAAGTCACACAGAAAAAGACACTTATCATAAGCTATCACTTATAGAGGGAATGTAAAAACCGCTACACTTGAACTGAATTACAAAACAGAACAGAGTCACACGTTGAGAAAACACACTATGGCTGCTTAACGGGAAAGGTGGGGTGGGGTGATGCATAAAACAAGGGTTTCAAATGAGCTCAGATACCGTTCCATAAACCCAATATGTCATAGAAAGACCTACTCCTTGCTCAGTGAACTGGACTCAACACCCCCTATTCACCGCACAAGAATATATCTGACTAGTAAGAATCTTAAAACCTATGTATTGATATCTCTCTGGAAGTGAGTCAAGTGGGTGTAAAACGGCAGAAACACAGCCGTGAAAAGCGGCTAAACCCCATTATAAAAATAAATTACTTTTAAAAACCCGTGAAACAAAGACAGTGAAAGAGAGAGAAATTCTTACAAAATTCGTTCAGGGGCTGCGATGCAACCTGGATTGACCATATCTAGACCCACAGCTGGATGAGACATAAGGGTGGACACTCTCGGGGCTGAGAGGTTTGGTGAGGTTGGGGGAGCAAACGCAGAGCCTTTAAAGTAATACTGCCTGTTACCCATCCCATGGGTCCCAAATCTCCAGGTTCAAGGGCATCTTCCTACCTCGAAAACATGCATGAGAAACCCAGAAGGTGGTACACCGTGTGATCGGGAAAGGTTTCTAACACGCACCTCATTTCTCATCTCCTTGTGCTCGGGTTCGCCATTCCAGCCGCTTTACTAGCAATCTCCCTCCTTGGAGAATCAGCACCTGTAACCTCCCGTTCCGTACAGCTTGCAATTTGTCCTGAGGATGAACGGGAAGAGGGGGAGCCAATGAGAGACTAGCTCTAGGTGTTGGGACAGGCACAGGTCACTCTATTTTCCCATCAGGAAGAAGAATTAACCACAGGCTCAGCCTGCCGCCCGGAAGCAGAATAGGGCCTGAGGCAATCCTGCGCTTTTGCGGCCAGCTCCCAAAAAAGCGAGTTGAAAAATGGAGCTCAGGGGCACTGCAATTCACAAACCTGCAGAGTTATAAATGATACCTCTCGTCCACAAATATATTGAGGGAAGGCAACGAAGAGGATCTGAAAGCAAGGCAGAATTGCAGGAAACAGATTTCAGGAGGTCGATTCGAATCGCCTTTAAAGCACATGAAAAGCGGCAAAACGTCGACAATGATGCCCTTGGCCAAAAAGGGCGTATGCGTTTTTTCCTGAATATATTCAGGAAAAAACGCATACGCCCTTTTTGGCCAACCAAGCAACCTGGAAAGGCAAATCAGCGCTACAAAGAAGTCTCGCTTCCCATCGGTCAAAAGGGCCATGCGGAAAAAAGTGTCAAAACCAGAAATGCAGAACAGGCCATGGAGAAATGGGAGCCTTGCTACGCTGATGGGCGGGATGTAAATTGCCAACAGCCACTCTGGAGAAGTGTACGGTGTGTCCTGAAACATCGAAAAAACACAGCTTAGAGCGCATAGGGCACTTCCACTCATGGGCGTATAAATGGGGAAAACTAAAAATCAGCAAGACACAGGCACCCCAAAGTTTAGGGCTGCTCTGTTGACAAGAACCTCCACTTCATGACACCTCAAATATCCCAGGAAAGAGAAAAATGGATAAAGAAGTGGTGGTCCTTATGTACAATGGAATATCACTCAGCCATGAAATCAATGTCATAAGGCTAGTAGCAGCATGATGAGTGGCTTTAGCTACGACGATTCTAAGTGAAATAAGTCACACAGAAAAAGACACTTATCATAAGCTATCACTTATAGAGGGAATGTAAAAACCGCTACACTTGAACTGAATTACAAAACAGAACAGAGTCACACGTTGAGAAAACACACTATGGCTGCTTAACGGGAAAGGTGGGGTGGGGTGATGCATAAAACAAGGGTTTCAAATGAGCTCAGATACCGTTCCATAAACCCAATATGTCATAGAAAGACCTACTCCTTGCTCAGTGAACTGGACTCAACACCCCCTATTCACCGCACAAGAATATATCTGACTAGTAAGAATCTTAAAACCTATGTATTGATATCTCTCTGGAAGTGAGTCAAGTGGGTGTAAAACGGCGGAAACACAGCCGTGAAAAGCGGCTAAACCCCATTATAAAAATAAATTACTTTTAAAAACCCGTGAAACAAAGACAGTGAAAGAGAGAGAAATTCTTACAAAATTCGTTCAGGGGCTGCGATGCAACCTGGATTGACCATATCTAGACCCACAGCTGGATGAGACATAAGGGTGGACACTCTCGGGGCTGAGAGGTTTGGTGAGGTTGGGGGAGCAAACGCAGAGCCTTTAAAGTAATACTGCCTGTTACCCATCCCATGGGTCCCAAATCTCCAGGTTCAAGGGCATCTTCCTACCTCGAAAACATGCATGAGAAACCCAGAAGGTGGTACACCGTGTGATCGGGAAAGGTTTCTAACACGCACCTCATTTCTCATCTCCTTGTGCTCGGGTTCGCCATTCCAGCCGCTTTACTAGCAATCTCCCTCCTTGGAGAATCAGCACCTGTAACCTCCCGTTCCGTACAGCTTGCAATTTGTCCTGAGGATGAACGGGAAGAGGGGGAGCCAATGAGAGACTAGCTCTAGGTGTTGGGACAGGCACAGGTCACTCTATTTTCCCATCAGGAAGAAGAATTAACCACAGGCTCAGCCTGCCGCCCGGAAGCAGAATAGGGCCTGAGGCAATCCTGCGCTTTTGCGGCCAGCTCCCAAAAAAGCGAGTTGAAAAATGGAGCTCAGGGGCACTGCAATTCACAAACCTGCAGAGTTATAAATGATACCTCTCGTCCACAAATATATTGAGGGAAGGCAACGAAGAGGATCTGAAAGCAAGGCAGAATTGCAGGAAACAGATTTCAGGAGGTCGATTCGAATCGCCTTTAAAGCACATGAAAAGCGGCAAAACGTCGACAATGATGCCCTTGGCCAAAAAGGGCGTATGCGTTTTTTCCTGAATATATTCAGGAAAAAACGCATACGCCCTTTTTGGCCAACCAAGCAACCTGGAAAGGCAAATCAGCGCTACAAAGAAGTCTCGCTTCCCATCGGTCAAAAGGGCCATGCGGAAAAAAGTGTCAAAACCAGAAATGCAGAACAGGCCATGGAGAAATGGGAGCCTTGCTACGCTGATGGGCGGGATGTAAATTGCCAACAGCCACTCTGGAGAAGTGTACGGTGTGTCCTGAAACATCGAAAAAACACAGCTTAGAGCGCATAGGGCACTTCCACTCATGGGCGTATAAATTGAGAAAAGTATAAATCAGCAAGACACAGGCACCCCAAAGTTTAGGGCTGCTCTGTTGACAAGAACCTCCACTTCACGACACCTCAAATATCCCAGGAAAGAGAAAAATGGATAAAGAAGTGGTGGTCCTTATGTACAATGGAATATCACTCAGCCATGAAATCAATGTCATAAGGCTAGTAGCAGCATGATGAGTGGCTTTAGCTACGACGATTCTAAGTGAAATAAGTCACACAGAAAAAGACACTTATCATAAGCTATCACTTATAGAGGGAATGTAAAAACCGCTACACTTGAACTGAATTACAAAACAGAACAGAGTCACACGTTGAGAAAACACACTATGGCTGCTTAACGGGAAAGGTGGGGTGGGGTGATGCATAAAACAAGGGTTTCAAATGAGCTCAGATACCGTTCCATAAACCCAATATGTCATAGAAAGACCTACTCCTTGCTCAGTGAACTGGACTCAACACCCCCTATTCACCGCACAAGAATATATCTGACTACTAAGAATCTTAAAACCTATATATTGATATATCTCTGGAAGTGAGTCAAGTGGGTGTAAAACGGCGGAAACACAGCCGTGAAAAGCAGCTAAACCCCAGTATAAAAATAAATTACTTTTAAAAACCCGTGAAACAAAGACAGTGAAAGAGAGAGAAATTCTTACAAAATTCGTTCAGGGGCTGTGATGCAACCTGGATTGACCATATCTAGACCCACAGCTGGATGAGACATAAGGGTGGACACTCTCGGGGCTGAGAGGTTTGGTGAGGTTGGGGGAGCAAACGCAGAGCCTTTAAAGTAATACTGCCTGTTACCCATCCCATGGGTCCCAAATCTCCAGGTTCAAGGGCATCTTCCTACCTCGAAAACATGCATGAGAAACCCAGAAGGTGGTACACCGTGTGATCGGGAAAGGTTTCTAACACGCACCTCATTTCTCATCTCCTTGTGCTCGGGTTCGCCATTCCAGCCGCTTTACTAGCAATCTCCCTCCTTGGAGAATCAGCACCTGTAACCTCCCGTTCCGTACAGCTTGCAATTTGTCCTGAGGATGAACGGGAAGAGGGGGAGCCAATGAGAGACTAGCTCTAGGTGTTGGGACAGGCACAGGTCACTCTATTTTCCCATCAGGAAGAAGAATTAACCACAGGCTCAGCCTGCCGCCCGGAAGCAGAATAGGGCCTGAGGCAATCCTGCGCTTTTGCGGCCAGCTCCCAAAAAAGCGAGTTGAAAAATGGAGCTCAGGGGCACTGCAATTCACAAACCTGCAGAGTTATAAATGATACCTCTCGTCCACAAATATATTGAGGGAAGGCAACGAAGAGGATCTGAAAGCAAGGCAGAATTGCAGGAAACAGATTTCAGGAGGTCGATTCGAATCGCCTTTAAAGCACATGAAAAGCGGCAAAACGTCGACAATGATGCCCTTGGCCAAAAAGGGCGTATGCGTTTTTTCCTGAATATATTCAGGAAAAAACGCATACGCCCTTTTTGGCCAACCAAGCAACCTGGAAAGGCAAATCAGCGCTACAAAGAAGTCTCGCTTCCCATCGGTCAAAAGGGCCATGCGGAAAAAAGTGTCAAAACCAGAAATGCAGAACAGGCCATGGAGAAATGGGAGCCTTGCTACGCTGATGGGCGGGATGTAAATTGCCAACAGCCACTCTGGAGAAGTGTACGGTGTGTCCTGAAACATCGAAAAAACACAGCTTAGAGCGCATAGGGCACCTCCACTCATGGGCGTATAAATGGGGAAAACTAAAAATCAGCAAGACACAGGCACCCCAAAGTTTAGGGCTGCTCTGTTGACAAGAACCTCCACTTCATGACACCTCAAATATCCCAGGAAAGAGAAAAATGGATAAAGAAGTGGTGGTCCTTATGTACAATGGAATATCACTCAGCCATGAAATCAATGTCATAAGGCTAGTAGCAGCATGATGAGTGGCTTTAGCTACGACGATTCTAAGTGAAATAAGTCACACAGAAAAAGACACTTATCATAAGCTATCACTTATAGAGAGAATGTAAAAACCGCTACACTTGAACTGAATTACAAAACAGAACAGAGTCACACGTTGAGAAAACACACTATGGCTGCTTAACAGGAAAGGTGGGGTGGGGTGATGCATAAAACAAGGGTTTCAAATGAGCTCAGATACCGTTCCATAAACCCAATATGTCATAGAAAGACCTACTCCTTGCTCAGTGAACTGGACTCAACACCCCCTATTCACCGCACAAGAATATATCTGACTACTAAGAATCTTAAAACCTATATATTGATATCTCTCTGGAAGTGAGTCAAGTGGGTGTAAAACGGCAGAAACACAGCCGTGAAAAGCGGCTAAACCCCATTATAAAAATAAATTACTTTTAAAAACCCGTGAAACAAAGACAGTGAAAGAGAGAGAAATTCTTACAAAATTCGTTCAGGGGCTGTGATGCAACCTGGATTGACCATATCTAGACCCACAGCTGGAGGAGACATAAGGGTGGACACTCTCGGGGCTGAGAGGTTTGGTGAGGTTGGGGGAGCAAACGCAGAGCCTTTAAAGTAATACTGCCTGTTACCCATCCCATGGGTCCCAAATCTCCAGGTTCAAGGGCATCTTCCTACCTCGAAAACATGCATGAGAAACCCAGAAGGTGGTACACTGTGTGATCGGGAAAGGTTTCTAACACGCACCTCATTTCTCATCTCCTTGTGCTCGGGTTCGCCATTCCAGCCGCTTTACTAGCAATCTCCCTCCTTGGAGAATCAGCACCTGTAACCTCCCGTTCCGTACAGCTTGCAATTTGTCCTGAGGATGAACGGGAAGAGGGGGAGCCAATGAGAGACTAGCTCTAGGTGTTGGGACAGGCACAGGTCACTCTATTTTCCCATCAGGAAGAAGAATTAACCACAGGCTCAGCCTGCCGCCCGGAAGCAGAATAGGGCCTGAGGCAATCCTGCGCTTTTGCGGCCAGCTCCCAAAAAAGCGAGTTGAAAAATGGAGCTCAGGGGCACTGCAATTCACAAACCTGCAGAGTTATAAATGATACCTCTCGTCCACAAATATATTGAGGGAAGGCAACGAAGAGGATCTGAAAGCAAGGCAGAATTGCAGGAAACAGATTTCAGGAGGTCGATTCGAATCGCCTTTAAAGCACATGAAAAGCGGCAAAACGTCGACAATGATGCCCTTGGCCAAAAAGGGCGTATGCGTTTTTTCCTGAATATATTCAGGAAAAAACGCATACGCCCTTTTTGGCCAACCAAGCAACCTGGAAAGGCAAATCAGCGCTACAAAGAAGTCTCGCTTCCCATCGGTCAAAAGGGCCATGCGGAAAAAAGTGTCAAAACCAGAAATGCAGAACAGGCCATGGAGAAATGGGAGCCTTGCTACGCTGATGGGCGGGATGTAAATTGCCAACAGCCACTCTGGAGAAGTGTACGGTGTGTCCTGAAACATCGAAAAAACACAGCTTAGAGCGCATAGGGCACCTCCACTCATGGGCGTATAAATGGGGAAAACTAAAAATCAGCAAGACACAGGCACCCCAAAGTTTAGGGCTGCTCTGTTGACAAGAACCTCCACTTCATGACACCTCAAATATCCCAGGAAAGAGAAAAATGGATAAAGAAGTGGTGGTCCTTATGTACAATGGAATATCACTCAGCCATGAAATCAATGTCATAAGGCTAGTAGCAGCATGATGAGTGGCTTTAGCTACGACGATTCTAAGTGAAATAAGTCACACAGAAAAAGACACTTATCATAAGCTATCACTTATAGAGGGAATGTAAAAACCGCTACACTTGAACTGAATTACAAAACAGAACAGAGTCACACGTTGAGAAAACACACTATGGCTGCTTAACGGGAAAGGTGGGGTGGGGTGATGCATAAAACAAGGGTTTCAAATGAGCTCAGATACCGTTCCATAAACCCAATATGTCATAGAAAGACCTACTCCTTGCTCAGTGAACTGGACTCAACACCCCCTATTCACCGCACAAGAATATATCTGACTAGTAAGAATCTTAAAACCTATGTATTGATATCTCTCTGGAAGTGAGTCAAGTGGGTGTAAAACGGCAGAAACACAGCCGTGAAAAGCGGCTAAACCCCATTATAAAAATAAATTACTTTTAAAAACCCGTGAAACAAAGACAGTGAAAGAGAGAGAAATTCTTACAAAATTCGTTCAGGGGCTGCGATGCAACCTGGATTGACCATATCTAGACCCACAGCTGGATGAGACATAAGGGTGGACACTCTCGGGGTGAGAGGTTTGGTGAGGTTGGGGGAGCAAACGCAGAGCCTTTAAAGTAATACTGCCTGTTACCCATCCCATGGGTCCCAAATCTCCAGGTTCAAGGGCATCTTCCTACCTCGAAAACATGCATGAGAAACCCAGAAGGTGGTACACCGTGTGATCGGGAAAGGTTTCTAACACGCACCTCATTTCTCATCTCCTTGTGCTCGGGTTCGCCATTCCAGCCGCTTTACTAGCAATCTCCCTCCTTGGAGAATCAGCACCTGTAACCTCCCGTTCCGTACAGCTTGCAATTTGTCCTGAGGATGAACGGGAAGAGGGGGAGCCAATGAGAGACTAGCTCTAGGTGTTGGGACAGGCACAGGTCACTCTATTTTCCCATCAGGAAGAAGAATTAACCACAGGCTCAGCCTGCCGCCCGGAAGCAGAATAGGGCCTGAGGCAATCCTGCGCTTTTGCGGCCAGCTCCCAAAAAAGCGAGTTGAAAAATGGAGCTCAGGGGCACTGCAATTCACAAACCTGCAGAGTTATAAATGATACCTCTCGTCCACAAATATATTGAGGGAAGGCAACGAAGAGGATCTGAAAGCAAGGCAGAATTGCAGGAAACAGATTTCAGGAGGTCGATTCGAATCGCCTTTAAAGCACATGAAAAGCGGCAAAACGTCGACAATGATGCCCTTGGCCAAAAAGGGCGTATGCGTTTTTTCCTGAATATATTCAGGAAAAAACGCATACGCCCTTTTTGGCCAACCAAGCAACCTGGAAAGGCAAATCAGCGCTACAAAGAAGTCTCGCTTCCCATCGGTCAAAAGGGCCATGCGGAAAAAAGTGTCAAAACCAGAAATGCAGAACAGGCCATGGAGAAATGGGAGCCTTGCTACGCTGATGGGCGGGATGTAAATTGCCAACAGCCACTCTGGAGAAGTGTACGGTGTGTCCTGAAACATCGAAAAAACACAGCTTAGAGCGCATAGGGCACTTCCACTCATGGGCGTATAAATGGGGAAAACTAAAAATCAGCAAGACACAGGCACCCCAAAGTTTAGGGCTGCTCTGTTGACAAGAACCTCCACTTCATGACACCTCAAATATCCCAGGAAAGAGAAAAATGGATAAAGAAGTGGTGGTCCTTATGTACAATGGAATATCACTCAGCCATGAAATCAATGTCATAAGGCTAGTAGCAGCATGATGAGTGGCTTTAGCTACGACGATTCTAAGTGAAATAAGTCACACAGAAAAAGACACTTATCATAAGCTATCACTTATAGAGGGAATGTAAAAACCGCTACACTTGAACTGAATTACAAAACAGAACAGAGTCACACGTTGAGAAAACACACTATGGCTGCTTAACGGGAAAGGTGGGGTGGGGTGATGCATAAAACAAGGGTTTCAAATGAGCTCAGATACCGTTCCATAAACCCAATATGTCATAGAAAGACCTACTCCTTGCTCAGTGAACTGGACTCAACACCCCCTATTCACCGCACAAGAATATATCTGACTAGTAAGAATCTTAAAACCTATGTATTGATATCTCTCTGGAAGTGAGTCAAGTGGGTGTAAAACGGCAGAAACACAGCCGTGAAAAGCGGCTAAACCCCATTATAAAAATAAATTACTTTTAAAAACCCGTGAAACAAAGACAGTGAAAGAGAGAGAAATTCTTACAAAATTCGTTCAGGGGCTGCGATGCAACCTGGATTGACCATATCTAGACCCACAGCTGGATGAGACATAAGGGTGGACACTCTCGGGGCTGAGAGGTTTGGTGAGGTTGGGGGAGCAAACGCAGAGCCTTTAAAGTAATACTGCCTGTTACCCATCCCATGGGTCCCAAATCTCCAGGTTCAAGGGCATCTTCCTACCTCGAAAACATGCATGAGAAACCCAGAAGGTGGTACACCGTGTGATCGGGAAAGGTTTCTAACACGCACCTCATTTCTCATCTCCTTGTGCTCGGGTTCGCCATTCCAGCCGCTTTACTAGCAATCTCCCTCCTTGGAGAATCAGCACCTGTAACCTCCCGTTCCGTACAGCTTGCAATTTGTCCTGAGGATGAACGGGAAGAGGGGGAGCCAATGAGAGACTAGCTCTAGGTGTTGGGACAGGCACAGGTCACTCTATTTTCCCATCAGGAAGAAGAATTAACCACAGGCTCAGCCTGCCGCCCGGAAGCAGAATAGGGCCTGAGGCAATCCTGCGCTTTTGCGGCCAGCTCCCAAAAAAGCGAGTTGAAAAATGGAGCTCAGGGGCACTGCAATTCACAAACCTGCAGAGTTATAAATGATACCTCTCGTCCACAAATATATTGAGGGAAGGCAACGAAGAGGATCTGAAAGCAAGGCAGAATTGCAGGAAACAGATTTCAGGAGGTCGATTCGAATCGCCTTTAAAGCACATGAAAAGCGGCAAAACGTCGACAATGATGCCCTTGGCCAAAAAGGGCGTATGCGTTTTTTCCTGAATATATTCAGGAAAAAACGCATACGCCCTTTTTGGCCAACCAAGCAACCTGGAAAGGCAAATCAGCGCTACAAAGAAGTCTCGCTTCCCATCGGTCAAAAGGGCCATGCGGAAAAAAGTGTCAAAACCAGAAATGCAGAACAGGCCATGGAGAAATGGGAGCCTTGCTACGCTGATGGGCGGGATGTAAATTGCCAACAGCCACTCTGGAGAAGTGTACGGTGTGTCCTGAAACATCGAAAAAACACAGCTTAGAGCGCATAGGGCACTTCCACTCATGGGCGTATAAATGGGGAAAACTAAAAATCAGCAAGACACAGGCACCCCAAAGTTTAGGGCTGCTCTGTTGACAAGAACCTCCACTTCATGACACCTCAAATATCCCAGGAAAGAGAAAAATGGATAAAGAAGTGGTGGTCCTTATGTACAATGGAATATCACTCAGCCATGAAATCAATGTCATAAGGCTAGTAGCAGCATGATGAGTGGCTTTAGCTACGACGATTCTAAGTGAAATAAGTCACACAGAAAAAGACACTTATCATAAGCTATCACTTATAGAGGGAATGTAAAAACCGCTACACTTGAACTGAATTACAAAACAGAACAGAGTCACACGTTGAGAAAACACACTATGGCTGCTTAACGGGAAAGGTGGGGTGGGGTGATGCATAAAACAAGGGTTTCAAATGAGCTCAGATACCGTTCCATAAACCCAATATGTCATAGAAAGACCTACTCCTTGCTCAGTGAACTGGACTCAACACCCCCTATTCACCGCACAAGAATATATCTGACTACTAAGAATCTTAAAACCTATATATTGATATCTCTCTGGAAGTGAGTCAAGTGGGTGTAAAACGGCGGAAACACAGCCGTGAAAAGCAGCTAAACCCCATTATAAAAATAAATTACTTTTAAAAACCCGTGAAACAAAGACAGTGAAAGAGAGAGAAATTCTTACAAAATTCGTTCAGGGGCTGTGATGCAACCTGGATTGACCATATCTAGACCCACAGCTGGATGAGACATAAGGGTGGACACTCTCGGGGCTGAGAGGTTTGGTGAGGTTGGGGGAGCAAACGCAGAGCCTTTAAAGTAATACTGCCTGTTACCCATCCCATGGGTCCCAAATCTCCAGGTTCAAGGGCATCTTCCTACCTCGAAAACATGCATGAGAAACCCAGAAGGTGGTACACCGTGTGATCGGGAAAGGTTTCTAACACGCACCTCATTTCTCATCTCCTTGTGCTCGGGTTCGCCATTCCAGCCGCTTTACTAGCAATCTCCCTCCTTGGAGAATCAGCACCTGTAACCTCCCGTTCCGTACAGCTTGCAATTTGTCCTGAGGATGAACGGGAAGAGGGGGAGCCAATGAGAGACTAGCTCTAGGTGTTGGGACAGGCACAGGTCACTCTATTTTCCCATCAGGAAGAAGAATTAACCACAGGCTCAGCCTGCCGCCCGGAAGCAGAATAGGGCCTGAGGCAATCCTGCGCTTTTGCGGCCAGCTCCCAAAAAAGCGAGTTGAAAAATGGAGCTCAGGGGCACTGCAATTCACAAACCTGCAGAGTTATAAATGATACCTCTCGTCCACAAATATATTGAGGGAAGGCAACGAAGAGGATCTGAAAGCAAGGCAGAATTGCAGGAAACAGATTTCAGGAGGTCGATTCGAATCGCCTTTAAAGCACATGAAAAGCGGCAAAACGTCGACAATGATGCCCTTGGCCAAAAAGGGCGTATGCGTTTTTTCCTGAATATATTCAGGAAAAAACGCATACGCCCTTTTTGGCCAACCAAGCAACCTGGAAAGGCAAATCAGCGCTACAAAGAAGTCTCGCTTCCCATCGGTCAAAAGGGCCATGCGGAAAAAAGTGTCAAAACCAGAAATGCAGAACAGGCCATGGAGAAATGGGAGCCTTGCTACGCTGATGGGCGGGATGTAAATTGCCAACAGCCACTCTGGAGAAGTGTACGGTGTGTCCTGAAACATCGAAAAAACACAGCTTAGAGCGCATAGGGCACTTCCACTCATGGGCGTATAAATGGGGAAAACTAAAAATCAGCAAGACACAGGCACCCCAAAGTTTAGGGCTGCTCTGTTGACAAGAACCTCCACTTCATGACACCTCAAATATCCCAGGAAAGAGAAAAATGGATAAAGAAGTGGTGGTCCTTATGTACAATGGAATATCACTCAGCCATGAAATCAATGTCATAAGGCTAGTAGCAGCATGATGAGTGGCTTTAGCTACGACGATTCTAAGTGAAATAAGTCACACAGAAAAAGACACTTATCATAAGCTATCACTTATAGAGGGAATGTAAAAACCGCTACACTTGAACTGAATTACAAAACAGAACAGAGTCACACGTTGAGAAAACACACTATGGCTGCTTAACGGGAAAGGTGGGGTGGGGTGATGCATAAAACAAGGGTTTCAAATGAGCTCAGATACCGTTCCATAAACCCAATATGTCATAGAAAGACCTACTCCTTGCTCAGTGAACTGGACTCAACACCCCCTATTCACCGCACAAGAATATATCTGACTAGTAAGAATCTTAAAACCTATGTATTGATATCTCTCTGGAAGTGAGTCAAGTGGGTGTAAAACGGCAGAAACACAGCCGTGAAAAGCGGCTAAACCCCATTATAAAAATAAATTACTTTTAAAAACCCGTGAAACAAAGACAGTGAAAGAGAGAGAAATTCTTACAAAATTCGTTCAGGGGCTGTGATGCAACCTGGATTGACCATATCTAGACCCACAGCTGGATGAGACATAAGGGTGGACACTCTCGGGGCTGAGAGGTTTGGTGAGGTTGGGGGAGCAAACGCAGAGCCTTTAAAGTAATACTGCCTGTTACCCATCCCATGGGTCCCAAATCTCCAGGTTCAAGGGCATCTTCCTACCTCGAAAACATGCATGAGAAACCCAGAAGGTGGTACACCGTGTGATCGGGAAAGGTTTCTAACACGCACCTCATTTCTCATCTCCTTGTGCTCGGGTTCGCCATTCCAGCCGCTTTACTAGCAATCTCCCTCCTTGGAGAATCAGCACCTGTAACCTCCCGTTCCGTACAGCTTGCAATTTGTCCTGAGGATGAACGGGAAGAGGGGGAGCCAATGAGAGACTAGCTCTAGGTGTTGGGACAGGCACAGGTCACTCTATTTTCCCATCAGGAAGAAGAATTAACCACAGGCTCAGCCTGCCGCCCGGAAGCAGAATAGGGCCTGAGGCAATCCTGCGCTTTTGTGGCCAGCTCCCAAAAAAGCGAGTTGAAAAATGGAGCTCAGGGGCACTGCAATTCACAAACCTGCAGAGTTATAAATGATACCTCTCGTCCACAAATATATTGAGGGAAGGCAACGAAGAGGATCTGAAAGCAAGGCAGAATTGCAGGAAACAGATTTCAGGAGGTCGATTCGAATCGCCTTTAAAGCACATGAAAAGCGGCAAAACGTCGACAATGATGCCCTTGGCCAAAAAGGGCGTATGCGTTTTTTCCTGAATATATTCAGGAAAAAACGCATACGCCCTTTTTGGCCAACCAAGCAACCTGGAAAGGCAAATCAGCGCTACAAAGAAGTCTCGCTTCCCATCGGTCAAAAGGGCCATGCGGAAAAAAGTGTCAAAACCAGAAATGCAGAACAGGCCATGGAGAAATGGGAGCCTTGCTACGCTGATGGGCGGGATGTAAATTGCCAACAGCCACTCTGGAGAAGTGTACGGTGTGTCCTGAAACATCGAAAAAACACAGCTTAGAGCGCATAGGGCACTTCCACTCATGGGCGTATAAATGGGGAAAACTAAAAATCAGCAAGACACAGGCACCCCAAAGTTTAGGGCTGCTCTGTTGACAAGAACCTCCACTTCATGACACCTCAAATATCCCAGGAAAGAGAAAAATGGATAAAGAAGTGGTGGTCCTTATGTACAATGGAATATCACTCAGCCATGAAATCAATGTCATAAGGCTAGTAGCAGCATGATGAGTGGCTTTAGCTACGACGATTCTAAGTGAAATAAGTCACACAGAAAAAGACACTTATCATAAGCTATCACTTATAGAGGGAATGTAAAAACCGCTACACTTGAACTGAATTACAAAACAGAACAGAGTCACACGTTGAGAAAACACACTATGGCTGCTTAACGGGAAAGGTGGGGTGGGGTGATGCATAAAACAAGGGTTTCAAATGAGCTCAGATACCGTTCCATAAACCCAATATGTCATAGAAAGACCTACTCCTTGCTCAGTGAACTGGACTCAACACCCCCTATTCACCGCACAAGAATATATCTGACTAGTAAGAATCTTAAAACCTATGTATTGATATCTCTCTGGAAGTGAGTCAAGTGGGTGTAAAACGGCAGAAACACAGCCGTGAAAAGCGGCTAAACCCCATTATAAAAATAAATTACTTTTAAAAACCCGTGAAACAAAGACAGTGAAAGAGAGAGAAATTCTTACAAAATTCGTTCAGGGGCTGTGATGCAACCTGGATTGACCATATCTAGACCCACAGCTGGATGAGACATAAGGGTGGACACTCTCGGGGCTGAGAGGTTTGGTGAGGTTGGGGGAGCAAACGCAGAGCCTTTAAAGTAATACTGCCTGTTACCCATCCCATGGGTCCCAAATCTCCAGGTTCAAGGGCATCTTCCTACCTCGAAAACATGCATGAGAAACCCAGAAGGTGGTACACCGTGTGATCGGGAAAGGTTTCTAACACGCACCTCATTTCTCATCTCCTTGTGCTCGGGTTCGCCATTCCAGCCGCTTTACTAGCAATCTCCCTCCTTGGAGAATCAGCACCTGTAACCTCCCGTTCCGTACAGCTTGCAATTTGTCCTGAGGATGAACGGGAAGAGGGGGAGCCAATGAGAGACTAGCTCTAGGTGTTGGGACAGGCACAGGTCACTCTATTTTCCCATCAGGAAGAAGAATTAACCACAGGCTCAGCCTGCCGCCCGGAAGCAGAATAGGGCCTGAGGCAATCCTGCGCTTTTGCGGCCAGCTCCCAAAAAAGCGAGTTGAAAAATGGAGCTCAGGGGCACTGCAATTCACAAACCTGCAGAGTTATAAATGATACCTCTCGTCCACAAATATATTGAGGGAAGGCAACGAAGAGGATCTGAAAGCAAGGCAGAATTGCAGGAAACAGATTTCAGGAGGTCGATTCGAATCGCCTTTAAAGCACATGAAAAGCGGCAAAACGTCGACAATGATGCCCTTGGCCAAAAAGGGCGTATGCGTTTTTTCCTGAATATATTCAGGAAAAAACGCATACGCCCTTTTTGGCCAACCAAGCAACCTGGAAAGGCAAATCAGCGCTACAAAGAAGTCTCGCTTCCCATCGGTCAAAAGGGCCATGCGGAAAAAAGTGTCAAAACCAGAAATGCAGAACAGGCCATGGAGAAATGGGAGCCTTGCTACGCTGATGGGCGGGATGTAAATTGCCAACAGCCACTCTGGAGAAGTGTACGGTGTGTCCTGAAACATCGAAAAAACACAGCTTAGAGCGCATAGGGCACTTCCACTCATGGGCGTATAAATGGGGAAAACTAAAAATCAGCAAGACACAGGCACCCCAAAGTTTAGGGCTGCTCTGTTGACAAGAACCTCCACTTCACGACACCTCAAATATCCCAGGAAAGAGAAAAATGGATAAAGAAGTGGTGGTCCTTATGTACAATGGAATATCACTCAGCCATGAAATCAATGTCATAAGGCTAGTAGCAGCATGATGAGTGGCTTTAGCTACGACGATTCTAAGTGAAATAAGTCACACAGAAAAAGACACTTATCATAAGCTATCACTTATAGAGGGAATGTAAAAACCGCTACACTTGAACTGAATTACAAAACAGAACAGAGTCACACGTTGAGAAAACACACTATGGCTGCTTAACGGGAAAGGTGGGGTGGGGTGATGCATAAAACAAGGGTTTCAAATGAGCTCAGATACCGTTCCATAAACCCAATATGTCATAGAAAGACCTACTCCTTGCTCAGTGAACTGGACTCAACACCCCCTATTCACCGCACAAGAATATATCTGACTACTAAGAATCTTAAAACCTATATATTGATATCTCTCTGGAAGTGAGTCAAGTGGGTGTAAAACGGCGGAAACACAGCCGTGAAAAGCAGCTAAACCCCATTATAAAAATAAATTACTTTTAAAAACCCGTGAAACAAAGACAGTGAAAGAGAGAGAAATTCTTACAAAATTCGTTCAGGGGCTGTGATGCAACCTGGATTGACCATATCTAGACCCACAGCTGGATGAGACATAAGGGTGGACACTCTCGGGGCTGAGAGGTTTGGTGAGGTTGGGGGAGCAAACGCAGAGCCTTTAAAGTAATACTGCCTGTTACCCATCCCATGGGTCCCAAATCTCCAGGTTCAAGGGCATCTTCCTACCTCGAAAACATGCATGAGAAACCCAGAAGGTGGTACACCGTGTGATCGGGAAAGGTTTCTAACACGCACCTCATTTCTCATCTCCTTGTGCTCGGGTTCGCCATTCCAGCCGCTTTACTAGCAATCTCCCTCCTTGGAGAATCAGCACCTGTAACCTCCCGTTCCGTACAGCTTGCAATTTGTCCTGAGGATGAACGGGAAGAGGGGGAGCCAATGAGAGACTAGCTCTAGGTGTTGGGACAGGCACAGGTCACTCTATTTTCCCATCAGGAAGAAGAATTAACCACAGGCTCAGCCTGCCGCCCGGAAGCAGAATAGGGCCTGAGGCAATCCTGCGCTTTTGCGGCCAGCTCCCAAAAAAGCGAGTTGAAAAATGGAGCTCAGGGGCACTGCAATTCACAAACCTGCAGAGTTATAAATGATACCTCTCGTCCACAAATATATTGAGGGAAGGCAACGAAGAGGATCTGAAAGCAAGGCAGAATTGCAGGAAACAGATTTCAGGAGGTCGATTCGAATCGCCTTTAAAGCACATGAAAAGCGGCAAAACGTCGACAATGATGCCCTTGGCCAAAAAGGGCGTATGCGTTTTTTCCTGAATATATTCAGGAAAAAACGCATACGCCCTTTTTGGCCAACCAAGCAACCTGGAAAGGCAAATCAGCGCTACAAAGAAGTCTCGCTTCCCATCGGTCAAAAGGGCCATGCGGAAAAAAGTGTCAAAACCAGAAATGCAGAACAGGCCATGGAGAAATGGGAGCCTTGCTACGCTGATGGGCGGGATGTAAATTGCCAACAGCCACTCTGGAGAAGTGTACGGTGTGTCCTGAAACATCGAAAAAACACAGCTTAGAGCGCATAGGGCACTTCCACTCATGGGCGTATAAATGGGGAAAACTAAAAATCAGCAAGACACAGGCACCCCAAAGTTTAGGGCTGCTCTGTTGACAAGAACCTCCACTTCATGACACCTCAAATATCCCAGGAAAGAGAAAAATGGATAAAGAAGTGGTGGTCCTTATGTACAATGGAATATCACTCAGCCATGAAATCAATGTCATAAGGCTAGTAGCAGCAATGATGAGTGGCTTTAGCTACGACGATTCTAAGTGAAATAAGTCACACAGAAAAAGACACTTATCATAAGCTATCACTTATAGAGGGAATGTAAAAACCGCTACACTTGAACTGAATTACAAAACAGAACAGAGTCACACGTTGAGAAAACACACTATGGCTGCTTAACGGGAAAGGTGGGGTGGGGTGATGCATAAAACAAGGGTTTCAAATGAGCTCAGATACCGTTCCATAAACCCAATATGTCATAGAAAGACCTACTCCTTGCTCAGTGAACTGGACTCAACACCCCCTATTCACCGCACAAGAATATATCTGACTAGTAAGAATCTTAAAACCTATGTATTGATATCTCTCTGGAAGTGAGTCAAGTGGGTGTAAAACGGCAGAAACACAGCCGTGAAAAGCGGCTAAACCCCATTATAAAAATAAATTACTTTTAAAAACCCGTGAAACAAAGACAGTGAAAGAGAGAGAAATTCTTACAAAATTCGTTCAGGGGCTGTGATGCAACCTGGATTGACCATATCTAGACCCACAGCTGGATGAGACATAAGGGTGGACACTCTCGGGGCTGAGAGGTTTGGTGAGGTTGGGGGAGCAAACGCAGAGCCTTTAAAGTAATACTGCCTGTTACCCATCCCATGGGTCCCAAATCTCCAGGTTCAAGGGCATCTTCCTACCTCGAAAACATGCATGAGAAACCCAGAAGGTGGTACACCGTGTGATCGGGAAAGGTTTCTAACACGCACCTCATTTCTCATCTCCTTGTGCTCGGGTTCGCCATTCCAGCCGCTTTACTAGCAATCTCCCTCCTTGGAGAATCAGCACCTGTAACCTCCCGTTCCGTACAGCTTGCAATTTGTCCTGAGGATGAACGGGAAGAGGGGGAGCCAATGAGAGACTAGCTCTAGGTGTTGGGACAGGCACAGGTCACTCTATTTTCCCATCAGGAAGAAGAATTAACCACAGGCTCAGCCTGCCGCCCGGAAGCAGAATAGGGCCTGAGGCAATCCTGCGCTTTTGCGGCCAGCTCCCAAAAAAGCGAGTTGAAAAATGGAGCTCAGGGGCACTGCAATTCACAAACCTGCAGAGTTATAAATGATACCTCTCGTCCACAAATATATTGAGGGAAGGCAACGAAGAGGATCTGAAAGCAAGGCAGAATTGCAGGAAACAGATTTCAGGAGGTCGATTCGAATCGCCTTTAAAGCACATGAAAAGCGGCAAAACGTCGACAATGATGCCCTTGGCCAAAAAGGGCGTATGCGTTTTTTCCTGAATATATTCAGGAAAAAACGCATACGCCCTTTTTGGCCAACCAAGCAACCTGGAAAGGCAAATCAGCGCTACAAAGAAGTCTCGCTTCCCATCGGTCAAAAGGGCCATGCGGAAAAAAGTGTCAAAACCAGAAATGCAGAACAGGCCATGGAGAAATGGGAGCCTTGCTACGCTGATGGGCGGGATGTAAATTGCCAACAGCCACTCTGGAGAAGTGTACGGTGTGTCCTGAAACATCGAAAAAACACAGCTTAGAGCGCATAGGGCACTTCCACTCATGGGCGTATAAATGGGGAAAACTAAAAATCAGCAAGACACAGGCACCCCAAAGTTTAGGGCTGCTCTGTTGACAAGAACCTCCACTTCATGACACCTCAAATATCCCAGGAAAGAGAAAAATGGATAAAGAAGTGGTGGTCCTTATGTACAATGGAATATCACTCAGCCATGAAATCAATGTCATAAGGCTAGTAGCAGCATGATGAGTGGCTTTAGCTACGACGATTCTAAGTGAAATAAGTCACACAGAAAAAGACACTTATCATAAGCTATCACTTATAGAGGGAATGTAAAAACCGCTACACTTGAACTGAATTACAAAACAGAACAGAGTCACACGTTGAGAAAACACACTATGGCTGCTTAACGGGAAAGGTGGGGTGGGGTGATGCATAAAACAAGGGTTTCAAATGAGCTCAGATACCGTTCCATAAACCCAATATGTCATAGAAAGACCTACTCCTTGCTCAGTGAACTGGACTCAACACCCCCTATTCACCGCACAAGAATATATCTGACTAGTAAGAATCTTAAAACCTATGTATTGATATCTCTCTGGAAGTGAGTCAAGTGGGTGTAAAACGGCAGAAACACAGCCGTGAAAAGCGGCTAAACCCCATTATAAAAATAAATTACTTTTAAAAACCCGTGAAACAAAGACAGTGAAAGAGAGAGAAATTCTTACAAAATTCGTTCAGGGGCTGTGATGCAACCTGGATTGACCATATCTAGACCCACAGCTGGATGAGACATAAGGGTGGACACTCTCGGGGCTGAGAGGTTTGGTGAGGTTGGGGGAGCAAACGCAGAGCCTTTAAAGTAATACTGCCTGTTACCCATCCCATGGGTCCCAAATCTCCAGGTTCAAGGGCATCTTCCTACCTCGAAAACATGCATGAGAAACCCAGAAGGTGGTACACCGTGTGATCGGGAAAGGTTTCTAACACGCACCTCATTTCTCATCTCCTTGTGCTCGGGTTCGCCATTCCAGCCGCTTTACTAGCAATCTCCCTCCTTGGAGAATCAGCACCTGTAACCTCCCATTCCGTACAGCTTGCAATTTGTCCTGAGGATGAACGGGAAGAGGGGGAGCCAATGAGAGACTAGCTCTAGGTGTTGGGACAGGCACAGGTCACTCTATTTTCCCATCAGGAAGAAGAATTAACCACAGGCTCAGCCTGCCGCCCGGAAGCAGAATAGGGCCTGAGGCAATCCTGCGCTTTTGCGGCCAGCTCCCAAAAAAGCGAGTTGAAAAATGGAGCTCAGGGGCACTGCAATTCACAAACCTGCAGAGTTATAAATGATACCTCTCGTCCACAAATATATTGAGGGAAGGCAACGAAGAGGATCTGAAAGCAAGGCAGAATTGCAGGAAACAGATTTCAGGAGGTCGATTCGAATCGCCTTTAAAGCACATGAAAAGCGGCAAAACGTCGACAATGATGCCCTTGGCCAAAAAGGGCGTATGCGTTTTTTCCTGAATATATTCAGGAAAACACGCATACGCCCTTTTTGGCCAACCAAGCAACCTGGAAAGGCAAATCAGCGCTACAAAGAAGTCTCGCTTCCCATCGGTCAAAAGGGCCATGCGGAAAAAAGTGTCAAAACCAGAAATGCAGAACAGGCCATGGAGAAATGGGAGCCTTGCTACGCTGATGGGCGGGATGTAAATTGCCAACAGCCACTCTGGAGAAGTGTACGGTGTGTCCTGAAACATCGAAAAAACACAGCTTAGAGCGCATAGGGCACTTCCACTCATGGGCGTATAAATGGGGAAAACTAAAAATCAGCAAGACACAGGCACCCCAAAGTTTAGGGCTGCTCTGTTGACAAGAACCTCCACTTCACGACACCTCAAATATCCCAGGAAAGAGAAAAATGGATAAAGAAGTGGTGGTCCTTATGTACAATGGAATATCACTCAGCCATGAAATCAATGTCATAAGGCTAGTAGCAGCATGATGAGTGGCTTTAGCTACGACGATTCTAAGTGAAATAAGTCACACAGAAAAAGACACTTATCATAAGCTATCACTTATAGAGGGAATGTAAAAACCGCTACACTTGAACTGAATTACAAAACAGAACAGAGTCACACGTTGAGAAAACACACTATGGCTGCTTAACGGGAAAGGTGGGGTGGGGTGATGCATAAAACAAGGGTTTCAAATGAGCTCAGATACCGTTCCATAAACCCAATATGTCATAGAAAGACCTACTCCTTGCTCAGTGAACTGGACTCAACACCCCCTATTCACCGCACAAGAATATATCTGACTACTAAGAATCTTAAAACCTATATATTGATATCTCTCTGGAAGTGAGTCAAGTGGGTGTAAAACGGCGGAAACACAGCCGTGAAAAGCAGCTAAACCCCATTATAAAAATAAATTACTTTTAAAAACCCGTGAAACAAAGACAGTGAAAGAGAGAGAAATTCTTACAAAATTCGTTCAGGGGCTGTGATGCAACCTGGATTGACCATATCTAGACCCACAGCTGGATGAGACATAAGGGTGGACACTCTCGGGGCTGAGAGGTTTGGTGAGGTTGGGGGAGCAAACGCAGAGCCTTTAAAGTAATACTGCCTGTTACCCATCCCATGGGTCCCAAATCTCCAGGTTCAAGGGCATCTTCCTACCTCGAAAACATGCATGAGAAACCCAGAAGGTGGTACACCGTGTGATCGGGAAAGGTTTCTAACACGCACCTCATTTCTCATCTCCTTGTGCTCGGGTTCGCCATTCCAGCCGCTTTACTAGCAATCTCCCTCCTTGGAGAATCAGCACCTGTAACCTCCCGTTCCGTACAGCTTGCAATTTGTCCTGAGGATGAACGGGAAGAGGGGGAGCCAATGAGAGACTAGCTCTAGGTGTTGGGACAGGCACAGGTCACTCTATTTTCCCATCAGGAAGAAGAATTAACCACAGGCTCAGCCTGCCGCCCGGAAGCAGAATAGGGCCTGAGGCAATCCTGCGCTTTTGCGGCCAGCTCCCAAAAAAGCGAGTTGAAAAATGGAGCTCAGGGGCACTGCAATTCACAAACCTGCAGAGTTATAAATGATACCTCTCGTCCACAAATATATTGAGGGAAGGCAACGAAGAGGATCTGAAAGCAAGGCAGAATTGCAGGAAACAGATTTCAGGAGGTCGATTCGAATCGCCTTTAAAGCACATGAAAAGCGGCAAAACGTCGACAATGATGCCCTTGGCCAAAAAGGGCGTATGCGTTTTTTCCTGAATATATTCAGGAAAAAACGCATACGCCCTTTTTGGCCAACCAAGCAACCTGGAAAGGCAAATCAGCGCTACAAAGAAGTCTCGCTTCCCATCGGTCAAAAGGGCCATGCGGAAAAAAGTGTCAAAACCAGAAATGCAGAACAGGCCATGGAGAAATGGGAGCCTTGCTACGCTGATGGGCGGGATGTAAATTGCCAACAGCCACTCTGGAGAAGTGTACGGTGTGTCCTGAAACATCGAAAAAACACAGCTTAGAGCGCATAGGGCACTTCCACTCATGGGCGTATAAATGGGGAAAACTAAAAATCAGCAAGACACAGGCACCCCAAAGTTTAGGGCTGCTCTGTTGACAAGAACCTCCACTTCACGACACCTCAAATATCCCAGGAAAGAGAAAAATGGATAAAGAAGTGGTGGTCCTTATGTACAATGGAATATCACTCAGCCATGAAATCAATGTCATAAGGCTAGTAGCAGCATGATGAGTGGCTTTAGCTACGACGATTCTAAGTGAAATAAGTCACACAGAAAAAGACACTTATCATAAGCTATCACTTATAGAGGGAATGTAAAAACCGCTACACTTGAACTGAATTACAAAACAGAACAGAGTCACACGTTGAGAAAACACACTATGGCTGCTTAACGGGAAAGGTGGGGTGGGGTGATGCATAAAACAAGGGTTTCAAATGAGCTCAGATACCGTTCCATAAACCCAATATGTCATAGAAAGACCTACTCCTTGCTCAGTGAACTGGACTCAACACCCCCTATTCACCGCACAAGAATATATCTGACTAGTAAGAATCTTAAAACCTATGTATTGATATCTCTCTGGAAGTGAGTCAAGTGGGTGTAAAACGGCAGAAACACAGCCGTGAAAAGCGGCTAAACCCCATTATAAAAATAAATTACTTTTAAAAACCCGTGAAACAAAGACAGTGAAAGAGAGAGAAATTCTTACAAAATTCGTTCAGGGGCTGTGATGCAACCTGGATTGACCATATCTAGACCCACAGCTGGATGAGACATAAGGGTGGACACTCTCGGGGCTGAGAGGTTTGGTGAGGTTGGGGGAGCAAACGCAGAGCCTTTAAAGTAATACTGCCTGTTACCCATCCCATGGGTCCCAAATCTCCAGGTTCAAGGGCATCTTCCTACCTCGAAAACATGCATGAGAAACCCAGAAGGTGGTACACCGTGTGATCGGGAAAGGTTTCTAACACGCACCTCATTTCTCATCTCCTTGTGCTCGGGTTCGCCATTCCAGCCGCTTTACTAGCAATCTCCCTCCTTGGAGAATCAGCACCTGTAACCTCCCGTTCCGTACAGCTTGCAATTTGTCCTGAGGATGAACGGGAAGAGGGGGAGCCAATGAGAGACTAGCTCTAGGTGTTGGGACAGGCACAGGTCACTCTATTTTCCCATCAGGAAGAAGAATTAACCACAGGCTCAGCCTGCCGCCCGGAAGCAGAATAGGGCCTGAGGCAATCCTGCGCTTTTGCGGCCAGCTCCCAAAAAAGCGAGTTGAAAAATGGAGCTCAGGGGCACTGCAATTCACAAACCTGCAGAGTTATAAATGATACCTCTCGTCCACAAATATATTGAGGGAAGGCAACGAAGAGGATCTGAAAGCAAGGCAGAATTGCAGGAAACAGATTTCAGGAGGTCGATTCGAATCGCCTTTAAAGCACATGAAAAGCGGCAAAACGTCGACAATGATGCCCTTGGCCAAAAAGGGCGTATGCGTTTTTTCCTGAATATATTCAGGAAAAAACGCATACGCCCTTTTTGGCCAACCAAGCAACCTGGAAAGGCAAATCAGCGCTACAAAGAAGTCTCGCTTCCCATCGGTCAAAAGGGCCATGCGGAAAAAAGTGTCAAAACCAGAAATGCAGAACAGGCCATGGAGAAATGGGAGCCTTGCTACGCTGATGGGCGGGATGTAAATTGCCAACAGCCACTCTGGAGAAGTGTACGGTGTGTCCTGAAACATCGAAAAAACACAGCTTAGAGCGCATAGGGCACTTCCACTCATGGGCGTATAAATGGGGAAAACTAAAAATCAGCAAGACACAGGCACCCCAAAGTTTAGGGCTGCTCTGTTGACAAGAACCTCCACTTCATGACACCTCAAATATCCCAGGAAAGAGAAAAATGGATAAAGAAGTGGTGGTCCTTATGTACAATGGAATATCACTCAGCCATGAAATCAATGTCATAAGGCTAGTAGCAGCATGATGAGTGGCTTTAGCTACGACGATTCTAAGTGAAATAAGTCACACAGAAAAAGACACTTATCATAAGCTATCACTTATAGAGGGAATGTAAAAACCGCTACACTTGAACTGAATTACAAAACAGAACAGAGTCACACGTTGAGAAAACACACTATGGCTGCTTAACGGGAAAGGTGGGGTGGGGTGATGCATAAAACAAGGGTTTCAAATGAGCTCAGATACCGTTCCATAAACCCAATATGTCATAGAAAGACCTACTCCTTGCTCAGTGAACTGGACTCAACACCCCCTATTCACCGCACAAGAATATATCTGACTAGTAAGAATCTTAAAACCTATGTATTGATATCTCTCTGGAAGTGAGTCAAGTGGGTGTAAAACGGCAGAAACACAGCCGTGAAAAGCGGCTAAACCCCATTATAAAAATAAATTACTTTTAAAAACCCGTGAAACAAAGACAGTGAAAGAGAGAGAAATTCTTACAAAATTCGTTCAGGGGCTGTGATGCAACCTGGATTGACCATATCTAGACCCACAGCTGGATGAGACATAAGGGTGGACACTCTCGGGGCTGAGAGGTTTGGTGAGGTTGGGGGAGCAAACGCAGAGCCTTTAAAGTAATACTGCCTGTTACCCATCCCATGGGTCCCAAATCTCCAGGTTCAAGGGCATCTTCCTACCTCGAAAACATGCATGAGAAACCCAGAAGGTGGTACACCGTGTGATCGGGAAAGGTTTCTAACACGCACCTCATTTCTCATCTCCTTGTGCTCGGGTTCGCCATTCCAGCCGCTTTACTAGCAATCTCCCTCCTTGGAGAATCAGCACCTGTAACCTCCCGTTCCGTACAGCTTGCAATTTGTCCTGAGGATGAACGGGAAGAGGGGGAGCCAATGAGAGACTAGCTCTAGGTGTTGGGACAGGCACAGGTCACTCTATTTTCCCATCAGGAAGAAGAATTAACCACAGGCTCAGCCTGCCGCCCGGAAGCAGAATAGGGCCTGAGGCAATCCTGCGCTTTTGCGGCCAGCTCCCAAAAAAGCGAGTTGAAAAATGGAGCTCAGGGGCACTGCAATTCACAAACCTGCAGAGTTATAAATGATACCTCTCGTCCACAAATATATTGAGGGAAGGCAACGAAGAGGATCTGAAAGCAAGGCAGAATTGCAGGAAACAGATTTCAGGAGGTCGATTCGAATCGCCTTTAAAGCACATGAAAAGCGGCAAAACGTCGACAATGATGCCCTTGGCCAAAAAGGGCGTATGCGTTTTTTCCTGAATATATTCAGGAAAAAACGCATACGCCCTTTTTGGCCAACCAAGCAACCTGGAAAGGCAAATCAGCGCTACAAAGAAGTCTCGCTTCCCATCGGTCAAAAGGGCCATGCGGAAAAAAGTGTCAAAACCAGAAATGCAGAACAGGCCATGGAGAAATGGGAGCCTTGCTACGCTGATGGGCGGGATGTAAATTGCCAACAGCCACTCTGGAGAAGTGTACGGTGTGTCCTGAAACATCGAAAAAACACAGCTTAGAGCGCATAGGGCACTTCCACTCATGGGCGTATAAATGGGGAAAACTAAAAATCAGCAAGACACAGGCACCCCAAAGTTTAGGGCTGCTCTGTTGACAAGAACCTCCACTTCATGACACCTCAAATATCCCAGGAAAGAGAAAAATGGATAAAGAAGTGGTGGTCCTTATGTACAATGGAATATCACTCAGCCATGAAATCAATGTCATAAGGCTAGTAGCAGCATGATGAGTGGCTTTAGCTACGACGATTCTAAGTGAAATAAGTCACACAGAAAAAGACACTTATCATAAGCTATCACTTATAGAGGGAATGTAAAAACCGCTACACTTGAACTGAATTACAAAACAGAACAGAGTCACACGTTGAGAAAACACACTATGGCTGCTTAACGGGAAAGGTGGGGTGGGGTGATGCATAAAACAAGGGTTTCAAATGAGCTCAGATACCGTTCCATAAACCCAATATGTCATAGAAAGACCTACTCCTTGCTCAGTGAACTGGACTCAACACCCCCTATTCACCGCACAAGAATATATCTGACTAGTAAGAATCTTAAAACCTATGTATTGATATCTCTCTGGAAGTGAGTCAAGTGGGTGTAAAACGGCAGAAACACAGCCGTGAAAAGCGGCTAAACCCCATTATAAAAATAAATTACTTTTAAAAACCCGTGAAACAAAGACAGTGAAAGAGAGAGAAATTCTTACAAAATTCGTTCAGGGGCTGTGATGCAACCTGGATTGACCATATCTAGACCCACAGCTGGATGAGACATAAGGGTGGACACTCTCGGGGCTGAGAGGTTTGGTGAGGTTGGGGGAGCAAACGCAGAGCCTTTAAAGTAATACTGCCTGTTACCCATCCCATGGGTCCCAAATCTCCAGGTTCAAGGGCATCTTCCTACCTCGAAAACATGCATGAGAAACCCAGAAGGTGGTACACCGTGTGATCGGGAAAGGTTTCTAACACGCACCTCATTTCTCATCTCCTTGTGCTCGGGTTCGCCATTCCAGCCGCTTTACTAGCAATCTCCCTCCTTGGAGAATCAGCACCTGTAACCTCCCGTTCCGTACAGCTTGCAATTTGTCCTGAGGATGAACGGGAAGAGGGGGAGCCAATGAGAGACTAGCTCTAGGTGTTGGGACAGGCACAGGTCACTCTATTTTCCCATCAGGAAGAAGAATTAACCACAGGCTCAGCCTGCCGCCCGGAAGCAGAATAGGGCCTGAGGCAATCCTGCGCTTTTGCGGCCAGCTCCCAAAAAAGCGAGTTGAAAAATGGAGCTCAGGGGCACTGCAATTCACAAACCTGCAGAGTTATAAATGATACCTCTCGTCCACAAATATATTGAGGGAAGGCAACGAAGAGGATCTGAAAGCAAGGCAGAATTGCAGGAAACAGATTTCAGGAGGTCGATTCGAATCACCTTTAAAGCACATGAAAAGCGGCAAAACGTCGACAATGATGCCCTTGGCCAAAAAGGGCGTATGCGTTTTTTCCTGAATATATTCAGGAAAAAACGCATACGCCCTTTTTGGCCAACCAAGCAACCTGGAAAGGCAAATCAGCGCTACAAAGAAGTCTCGCTTCCCATCGGTCAAAAGGGCCATGCGGAAAAAAGTGTCAAAACCAGAAATGCAGAACAGGCCATGGAGAAATGGGAGCCTTGCTACGCTGATGGGCGGGATGTAAATTGCCAACAGCCACTCTGGAGAAGTGTACGGTGTGTCCTGAAACATCGAAAAAACACAGCTTAGAGTGCATAGGGCACTTCCACTCATGGGCGTATAAATTGAGAAAAGTATAAATCAGCAAGACACAGGCACCCCAAAGTTTAGGGCTGCTCTGTTGACAAGAACCTCCACTTCACGACACCTCAAATATCCCAGGAAAGAGAAAAATGGATAAAGAAGTGGTGGTCCTTATGTACAATGGAATATCACTCAGCCATGAAATCAATGTCATAAGGCTAGTAGCAGCATGATGAGTGGCTTTAGCTACGACGATTCTAAGTGAAATAAGTCACACAGAAAAAGACACTTATCATAAGCTATCACTTATAGAGGGAATGTAAAAACCGCTACACTTGAACTGAATTACAAAACAGAACAGAGTCACACGTTGAGAAAACACACTATGGCTGCTTAACGGGAAAGGTGGGGTGGGGTGATGCATAAAACAAGGGTTTCAAATGAGCTCAGATACCGTTCCATAAACCCAATATGTCATAGAAAGACCTACTCCTTGCTCAGTGAACTGGACTCAACACCCCCTATTCACCGCACAAGAATATATCTGACTACTAAGAATCTTAAAACCTATATATTGATATCTCTCTGGAAGTGAGTCAAGTGGGTGTAAAACGGCGGAAACACAGCCGTGAAAAGCAGCTAAACCCCATTATAAAAATAAATTACTTTTAAAAACCCGTGAAACAAAGACAGTGAAAGAGAGAGAAATTCTTACAAAATTCGTTCAGGGGCTGTGATGCAACCTGGATTGACCATATCTAGACCCACAGCTGGATGAGACATAAGGGTGGACACTCTCGGGGCTGAGAGGTTTGGTGAGGTTGGGGGAGCAAACGCAGAGCCTTTAAAGTAATACTGCCTGTTACCCATCCCATGGGTCCCAAATCTCCAGGTTCAAGGGCATCTTCCTACCTCGAAAACATGCATGAGAAACCCAGAAGGTGGTACACCGTGTGATCGGGAAAGGTTTCTAACACGCACCTCATTTCTCATCTCCTTGTGCTCGGGTTCGCCATTCCAGCCGCTTTACTAGCAATCTCCCTCCTTGGAGAATCAGCACCTGTAACCTCCCGTTCCGTACAGCTTGCAATTTGTCCTGAGGATGAACGGGAAGAGGGGGAGCCAATGAGAGACTAGCTCTAGGTGTTGGGACAGGCACAGGTCACTCTATTTTCCCATCAGGAAGAAGAATTAACCACAGGCTCAGCCTGCCGCCCGGAAGCAGAATAGGGCCTGAGGCAATCCTGCGCTTTTGCGGCCAGCTCCCAAAAAAGCGAGTTGAAAAATGGAGCTCAGGGGCACTGCAATTCACAAACCTGCAGAGTTATAAATGATACCTCTCGTCCACAAATATATTGAGGGAAGGCAACGAAGAGGATCTGAAAGCAAGGCAGAATTGCAGGAAACAGATTTCAGGAGGTCGATTCGAATCGCCTTTAAAGCACATGAAAAGCGGCAAAACGTCGACAATGATGCCCTTGGCCAAAAAGGGCGTATGCGTTTTTTCCTGAATATATTCAGGAAAACACGCATACGCCCTTTTTGGCCAACCAAGCAACCTGGAAAGGCAAATCAGCGCTACAAAGAAGTCTCGCTTCCCATCGGTCAAAAGGGCCATGCGGAAAAAAGTGTCAAAACCAGAAATGCAGAACAGGCCATGGAGAAATGGGAGCCTTGCTACGCTGATGGGCGGGATGTAAATTGCCAACAGCCACTCTGGAGAAGTGTACGGTGTGTCCTGAAACATCGAAAAAACACAGCTTAGAGCGCATAGGGCACTTCCACTCATGGGCGTATAAATTGAGAAAAGTATAAATCAGCAAGACACAGGCACCCCAAAGTTTAGGGCTGCTCTGTTGACAAGAACCTCCACTTCACGACACCTCAAATATCCCAGGAAAGAGAAAAATGGATAAAGAAGTGGTGGTCCTTATGTACAATGGAATATCACTCAGCCATGAAATCAATGTCATAAGGCTAGTAGCAGCATGATGAGTGGCTTTAGCTACGACGATTCTAAGTGAAATAAGTCACACAGAAAAAGACACTTATCATAAGCTATCACTTATAGAGGGAATGTAAAAACCGCTACACTTGAACTGAATTACAAAACAGAACAGAGTCACACGTTGAGAAAACACACTATGGCTGCTTAACGGGAAAGGTGGGGTGGGGTGATGCATAAAACAAGGGTTTCAAATGAGCTCAGATACCGTTCCATAAACCCAATATGTCATAGAAAGACCTACTCCTTGCTCAGTGAACTGGACTCAACACCCCCTATTCACCGCACAAGAATATATCTGACTACTAAGAATCTTAAAACCTATGTATTGATATCTCTCTGGAAGTGAGTCAAGTGGGTGTAAAACGGCGGAAACACAGCCGTGAAAAGCGGCTAAACCCCATTATAAAAATAAATTACTTTTAAAAACCCGTGAAACAAAGACAGTGAAAGAGAGAGAAATTCTTACAAAATTCGTTCAGGGGCTGTGATGCAACCTGGATTGACCATATCTAGACCCACAGCTGGATGAGACATAAGGGTGGACACTCTCGGGGCTGAGAGGTTTGGTGAGGTTGGGGGAGCAAACGCAGAGCCTTTAAAGTAATACTGCCTGTTACCCATCCCATGGGTCCCAAATCTCCAGGTTCAAGGGCATCTTCCTACCTCGAAAACATGCATGAGAAACCCAGAAGGTGGTACACCGTGTGATCGGGAAAGGTTTCTAACACGCACCTCATTTCTCATCTCCTTGTGCTCGGGTTCGCCATTCCAGCCGCTTTACTAGCAATCTCCCTCCTTGGAGAATCAGCACCTGTAACCTCCCGTTCCGTACAGCTTGCAATTTGTCCTGAGGATGAACGGGAAGAGGGGGAGCCAATGAGAGACTAGCTCTAGGTGTTGGGACAGGCACAGGTCACTCTATTTTCCCATCAGGAAGAAGAATTAACCACAGGCTCAGCCTGCCGCCCGGAAGCAGAATAGGGCCTGAGGCAATCCTGCGCTTTTGCGGCCAGCTCCCAAAAAAGCGAGTTGAAAAATGGAGCTCAGGGGCACTGCAATTCACAAACCTGCAGAGTTATAAATGATACCTCTCGTCCACAAATATATTGAGGGAAGGCAACGAAGAGGATCTGAAAGCAAGGCAGAATTGCAGGAAACAGATTTCAGGAGGTCGATTCGAATCGCCTTTAAAGCACATGAAAAGCGGCAAAACGTCGACAATGATGCCCTTGGCCAAAAAGGGCGTATGCGTTTTTTCCTGAATATATTCAGGAAAACACGCATACGCCCTTTTTGGCCAACCAAGCAACCTGGAAAGGCAAATCAGCGCTACAAAGAAGTCTCGCTTCCCATCGGTCAAAAGGGCCATGCGGAAAAAAGTGTCAAAACCAGAAATGCAGAACAGGCCATGGAGAAATGGGAGCCTTGCTACGCTGATGGGCGGGATGTAAATTGCCAACAGCCACTCTGGAGAAGTGTACGGTGTGTCCTGAAACATCGAAAAAACACAGCTTAGAGCGCATAGGGCACTTCCACTCATGGGCGTATAAATGGGGAAAACTAAAAATCAGCAAGACACAGGCACCCCAAAGTTTAGGGCTGCTCTGTTGACAAGAACCTCCACTTCATGACACCTCAAATATCCCAGGAAAGAGAAAAATGGATAAAGAAGTGGTGGTCCTTATGTACAATGGAATATCACTCAGCCATGAAATCAATGTCATAAGGCTAGTAGCAGCATGATGAGTGGCTTTAGCTACGACGATTCTAAGTGAAATAAGTCACACAGAAAAAGACACTTATCATAAGCTATCACTTATAGAGGGAATGTAAAAACCGCTACACTTGAACTGAATTACAAAACAGAACAGAGTCACACGTTGAGAAAACACACTATGGCTGCTTAACGGGAAAGGTGGGGTGGGGTGATGCATAAAACAAGGGTTTCAAATGAGCTCAGATACCGTTCCATAAACCCAATATGTCATAGAAAGACCTACTCCTTGCTCAGTGAACTGGACTCAACACCCCCTATTCACCGCACAAGAATATATCTGACTAGTAAGAATCTTAAAACCTATGTATTGATATCTCTCTGGAAGTGAGTCAAGTGGGTGTAAAACGGCAGAAACACAGCCGTGAAAAGCGGCTAAACCCCATTATAAAAATAAATTACTTTTAAAAACCCGTGAAACAAAGACAGTGAAAGAGAGAGAAATTCTTACAAAATTCGTTCAGGGGCTGTGATGCAACCTGGATTGACCATATCTAGACCCACAGCTGGATGAGACATAAGGGTGGACACTCTCGGGGCTGAGAGGTTTGGTGAGGTTGGGGGAGCAAACGCAGAGCCTTTAAAGTAATACTGCCTGTTACCCATCCCATGGGTCCCAAATCTCCAGGTTCAAGGGCATCTTCCTACCTCGAAAACATGCATGAGAAACCCAGAAGGTGGTACACCGTGTGATCGGGAAAGGTTTCTAACACGCACCTCATTTCTCATCTCCTTGTGCTCGGGTTCGCCATTCCAGCCGCTTTACTAGCAATCTCCCTCCTTGGAGAATCAGCACCTGTAACCTCCCGTTCCGTACAGCTTGCAATTTGTCCTGAGGATGAACGGGAAGAGGGGGAGCCAATGAGAGACTAGCTCTAGGTGTTGGGACAGGCACAGGTCACTCTATTTTCCCATCAGGAAGAAGAATTAACCACAGGCTCAGCCTGCCGCCCGGAAGCAGAATAGGGCCTGAGGCAATCCTGCGCTTTTGCGGCCAGCTCCCAAAAAAGCGAGTTGAAAAATGGAGCTCAGGGGCACTGCAATTCACAAACCTGCAGAGTTATAAATGATACCTCTCGTCCACAAATATATTGAGGGAAGGCAACGAAGAGGATCTGAAAGCAAGGCAGAATTGCAGGAAACAGATTTCAGGAGGTCGATTCGAATCGCCTTTAAAGCACATGAAAAGCGGCAAAACGTCGACAATGATGCCCTTGGCCAAAAAGGGCGTATGCGTTTTTTCCTGAATATATTCAGGAAAAAACGCATACGCCCTTTTTGGCCAACCAAGCAACCTGGAAAGGCAAATCAGCGCTACAAAGAAGTCTCGCTTCCCATCGGTCAAAAGGGCCATGCGGAAAAAAGTGTCAAAACCAGAAATGCAGAACAGGCCATGGAGAAATGGGAGCCTTGCTACGCTGATGGGCGGGATGTAAATTGCCAACAGCCACTCTGGAGAAGTGTACGGTGTGTCCTGAAACATCGAAAAAACACAGCTTAGAGCGCATAGGGCACTTCCACTCATGGGCGTATAAATGGGGAAAACTAAAAATCAGCAAGACACAGGCACCCCAAAGTTTAGGGCTGCTCTGTTGACAAGAACCTCCACTTCATGACACCTCAAATATCCCAGGAAAGAGAAAAATGGATAAAGAAGTGGTGGTCCTTATGTACAATGGAATATCACTCAGCCATGAAATCAATGTCATAAGGCTAGTAGCAGCATGATGAGTGGCTTTAGCTACGACGATTCTAAGTGAAATAAGTCACACAGAAAAAGACACTTATCATAAGCTATCACTTATAGAGGGAATGTAAAAACCGCTACACTTGAACTGAATTACAAAACAGAACAGAGTCACACGTTGAGAAAACACACTATGGCTGCTTAACGGGAAAGGTGGGGTGGGGTGATGCATAAAACAAGGGTTTCAAATGAGCTCAGATACCGTTCCATAAACCCAATATGTCATAGAAAGACCTACTCCTTGCTCAGTGAACTGGACTCAACACCCCCTATTCACCGCACAAGAATATATCTGACTAGTAAGAATCTTAAAACCTATGTATTGATATCTCTCTGGAAGTGAGTCAAGTGGGTGTAAAACGGCAGAAACACAGCCGTGAAAAGCGGCTAAACCCCATTATAAAAATAAATTACTTTTAAAAACCCGTGAAACAAAGACAGTGAAAGAGAGAGAAATTCTTACAAAATTCGTTCAGGGGCTGTGATGCAACCTGGATTGACCATATCTAGACCCACAGCTGGATGAGACATAAGGGTGGACACTCTCGGGGCTGAGAGGTTTGGTGAGGTTGGGGGAGCAAACGCAGAGCCTTTAAAGTAATACTGCCTGTTACCCATCCCATGGGTCCCAAATCTCCAGGTTCAAGGGCATCTTCCTACCTCGAAAACATGCATGAGAAACCCAGAAGGTGGTACACCGTGTGATCGGGAAAGGTTTCTAACACGCACCTCATTTCTCATCTCCTTGTGCTCGGGTTCGCCATTCCAGCCGCTTTACTAGCAATCTCCCTCCTTGGAGAATCAGCACCTGTAACCTCCCGTTCCGTACAGCTTGCAATTTGTCCTGAGGATGAACGGGAAGAGGGGGAGCCAATGAGAGACTAGCTCTAGGTGTTGGGACAGGCACAGGTCACTCTATTTTCCCATCAGGAAGAAGAATTAACCACAGGCTCAGCCTGCCGCCCGGAAGCAGAATAGGGCCTGAGGCAATCCTGCGCTTTTGCGGCCAGCTCCCAAAAAAGCGAGTTGAAAAATGGAGCTCAGGGGCACTGCAATTCACAAACCTGCAGAGTTATAAATGATACCTCTCGTCCACAAATATATTGAGGGAAGGCAACGAAGAGGATCTGAAAGCAAGGCAGAATTGCAGGAAACAGATTTCAGGAGGTCGATTCGAATCACCTTTAAAGCACATGAAAAGCGGCAAAACGTCGACAATGATGCCCTTGGCCAAAAAGGGCGTATGCGTTTTTTCCTGAATATATTCAGGAAAAAACGCATACGCCCTTTTTGGCCAACCAAGCAACCTGGAAAGGCAAATCAGCGCTACAAAGAAGTCTCGCTTCCCATCGGTCAAAAGGGCCATGCGGAAAAAAGTGTCAAAACCAGAAATGCAGAACAGGCCATGGAGAAATGGGAGCCTTGCTACGCTGATGGGCGGGATGTAAATTGCCAACAGCCACTCTGGAGAAGTGTACGGTGTGTCCTGAAACATCGAAAAAACACAGCTTAGAGTGCATAGGGCACTTCCACTCATGGGCGTATAAATTGAGAAAAGTATAAATCAGCAAGACACAGGCACCCCAAAGTTTAGGGCTGCTCTGTTGACAAGAACCTCCACTTCACGACACCTCAAATATCCCAGGAAAGAGAAAAATGGATAAAGAAGTGGTGGTCCTTATGTACAATGGAATATCACTCAGCCATGAAATCAATGTCATAAGGCTAGTAGCAGCATGATGAGTGGCTTTAGCTACGACGATTCTAAGTGAAATAAGTCACACAGAAAAAGACACTTATCATAAGCTATCACTTATAGAGGGAATGTAAAAACCGCTACACTTGAACTGAATTACAAAACAGAACAGAGTCACACGTTGAGAAAACACACTATGGCTGCTTAACGGGAAAGGTGGGGTGGGGTGATGCATAAAACAAGGGTTTCAAATGAGCTCAGATACCGTTCCATAAACCCAATATGTCATAGAAAGACCTACTCCTTGCTCAGTGAACTGGACTCAACACCCCCTATTCACCGCACAAGAATATATCTGACTACTAAGAATCTTAAAACCTATATATTGATATCTCTCTGGAAGTGAGTCAAGTGGGTGTAAAACGGCGGAAACACAGCCGTGAAAAGCAGCTAAACCCCATTATAAAAATAAATTACTTTTAAAAACCCGTGAAACAAAGACAGTGAAAGAGAGAGAAATTCTTACAAAATTCGTTCAGGGGCTGTGATGCAACCTGGATTGACCATATCTAGACCCACAGCTGGATGAGACATAAGGGTGGACACTCTCGGGGCTGAGAGGTTTGGTGAGGTTGGGGGAGCAAACGCAGAGCCTTTAAAGTAATACTGCCTGTTACCCATCCCATGGGTCCCAAATCTCCAGGTTCAAGGGCATCTTCCTACCTCGAAAACATGCATGAGAAACCCAGAAGGTGGTACACCGTGTGATCGGGAAAGGTTTCTAACACGCACCTCATTTCTCATCTCCTTGTGCTCGGGTTCGCCATTCCAGCCGCTTTACTAGCAATCTCCCTCCTTGGAGAATCAGCACCTGTAACCTCCCGTTCCGTACAGCTTGCAATTTGTCCTGAGGATGAACGGGAAGAGGGGGAGCCAATGAGAGACTAGCTCTAGGTGTTGGGACAGGCACAGGTCACTCTATTTTCCCATCAGGAAGAAGAATTAACCACAGGCTCAGCCTGCCGCCCGGAAGCAGAATAGGGCCTGAGGCAATCCTGCGCTTTTGCGGCCAGCTCCCAAAAAAGCGAGTTGAAAAATGGAGCTCAGGGGCACTGCAATTCACAAACCTGCAGAGTTATAAATGATACCTCTCGTCCACAAATATATTGAGGGAAGGCAACGAAGAGGATCTGAAAGCAAGGCAGAATTGCAGGAAACAGATTTCAGGAGGTCGATTCGAATCGCCTTTAAAGCACATGAAAAGCGGCAAAACGTCGACAATGATGCCCTTGGCCAAAAAGGGCGTATGCGTTTTTTCCTGAATATATTCAGGAAAAAACGCATACGCCCTTTTTGGCCAACCAAGCAACCTGGAAAGGCAAATCAGCGCTACAAAGAAGTCTCGCTTCCCATCGGTCAAAAGGGCCATGCGGAAAAAAGTGTCAAAACCAGAAATGCAGAACAGGCCATGGAGAAATGGGAGCCTTGCTACGCTGATGGGCGGGATGTAAATTGCCAACAGCCACTCTGGAGAAGTGTACGGTGTGTCCTGAAACATCGAAAAAACACAGCTTAGAGCGCATAGGGCACTTCCACTCATGGGCGTATAAATGGGGAAAACTAAAAATCAGCAAGACACAGGCACCCCAAAGTTTAGGGCTGCTCTGTTGACAAGAACCTCCACTTCATGACACCTCAAATATCCCAGGAAAGAGAAAAATGGATAAAGAAGTGGTGGTCCTTATGTACAATGGAATATCACTCAGCCATGAAATCAATGTCATAAGGCTAGTAGCAGCATGATGAGTGGCTTTAGCTACGACGATTCTAAGTGAAATAAGTCACACAGAAAAAGACACTTATCATAAGCTATCACTTATAGAGGGAATGTAAAAACCGCTACACTTGAACTGAATTACAAAACAGAACAGAGTCACACGTTGAGAAAACACACTATGGCTGCTTAACGGGAAAGGTGGGGTGGGGTGATGCATAAAACAAGGGTTTCAAATGAGCTCAGATACCGTTCCATAAACCCAATATGTCATAGAAAGACCTACTCCTTGCTCAGTGAACTGGACTCAACACCCCCTATTCACCGCACAAGAATATATCTGACTAGTAAGAATCTTAAAACCTATGTATTGATATCTCTCTGGAAGTGAGTCAAGTGGGTGTAAAACGGCAGAAACACAGCCGTGAAAAGCGGCTAAACCCCATTATAAAAATAAATTACTTTTAAAAACCCGTGAAACAAAGACAGTGAAAGAGAGAGAAATTCTTACAAAATTCGTTCAGGGGCTGTGATGCAACCTGGATTGACCATATCTAGACCCACAGCTGGATGAGACATAAGGGTGGACACTCTCGGGGCTGAGAGGTTTGGTGAGGTTGGGGGAGCAAACGCAGAGCCTTTAAAGTAATACTGCCTGTTACCCATCCCATGGGTCCCAAATCTCCAGGTTCAAGGGCATCTTCCTACCTCGAAAACATGCATGAGAAACCCAGAAGGTGGTACACCGTGTGATCGGGAAAGGTTTCTAACACGCACCTCATTTCTCATCTCCTTGTGCTCGGGTTCGCCATTCCAGCCGCTTTACTAGCAATCTCCCTCCTTGGAGAATCAGCACCTGTAACCTCCCGTTCCGTACAGCTTGCAATTTGTCCTGAGGATGAACGGGAAGAGGGGGAGCCAATGAGAGACTAGCTCTAGGTGTTGGGACAGGCACAGGTCACTCTATTTTCCCATCAGGAAGAAGAATTAACCACAGGCTCAGCCTGCCGCCCGGAAGCAGAATAGGGCCTGAGGCAATCCTGCGCTTTTGCGGCCAGCTCCCAAAAAAGCGAGTTGAAAAATGGAGCTCAGGGGCACTGCAATTCACAAACCTGCAGAGTTATAAATGATACCTCTCGTCCACAAATATATTGAGGGAAGGCAACGAAGAGGATCTGAAAGCAAGGCAGAATTGCAGGAAACAGATTTCAGGAGGTCGATTCGAATCACCTTTAAAGCACATGAAAAGCGGCAAAACGTCGACAATGATGCCCTTGGCCAAAAAGGGCGTATGCGTTTTTTCCTGAATATATTCAGGAAAAAACGCATACGCCCTTTTTGGCCAACCAAGCAACCTGGAAAGGCAAATCAGCGCTACAAAGAAGTCTCGCTTCCCATCGGTCAAAAGGGCCATGCGGAAAAAAGTGTCAAAACCAGAAATGCAGAACAGGCCATGGAGAAATGGGAGCCTTGCTACGCTGATGGGCGGGATGTAAATTGCCAACAGCCACTCTGGAGAAGTGTACGGTGTGTCCTGAAACATCGAAAAAACACAGCTTAGAGTGCATAGGGCACTTCCACTCATGGGCGTATAAATTGAGAAAAGTATAAATCAGCAAGACACAGGCACCCCAAAGTTTAGGGCTGCTCTGTTGACAAGAACCTCCACTTCACGACACCTCAAATATCCCAGGAAAGAGAAAAATGGATAAAGAAGTGGTGGTCCTTATGTACAATGGAATATCACTCAGCCATGAAATCAATGTCATAAGGCTAGTAGCAGCATGATGAGTGGCTTTAGCTACGACGATTCTAAGTGAAATAAGTCACACAGAAAAAGACACTTATCATAAGCTATCACTTATAGAGGGAATGTAAAAACCGCTACACTTGAACTGAATTACAAAACAGAACAGAGTCACACGTTGAGAAAACACACTATGGCTGCTTAACGGGAAAGGTGGGGTGGGGTGATGCATAAAACAAGGGTTTCAAATGAGCTCAGATACCGTTCCATAAACCCAATATGTCATAGAAAGACCTACTCCTTGCTCAGTGAACTGGACTCAACACCCCCTATTCACCGCACAAGAATATATCTGACTACTAAGAATCTTAAAACCTATATATTGATATCTCTCTGGAAGTGAGTCAAGTGGGTGTAAAACGGCGGAAACACAGCCGTGAAAAGCAGCTAAACCCCATTATAAAAATAAATTACTTTTAAAAACCCGTGAAACAAAGACAGTGAAAGAGAGAGAAATTCTTACAAAATTCGTTCAGGGGCTGTGATGCAACCTGGATTGACCATATCTAGACCCACAGCTGGATGAGACATAAGGGTGGACACTCTCGGGGCTGAGAGGTTTGGTGAGGTTGGGGGAGCAAACGCAGAGCCTTTAAAGTAATACTGCCTGTTACCCATCCCATGGGTCCCAAATCTCCAGGTTCAAGGGCATCTTCCTACCTCGAAAACATGCATGAGAAACCCAGAAGGTGGTACACCGTGTGATCGGGAAAGGTTTCTAACACGCACCTCATTTCTCATCTCCTTGTGCTCGGGTTCGCCATTCCAGCCGCTTTACTAGCAATCTCCCTCCTTGGAGAATCAGCACCTGTAACCTCCCGTTCCGTACAGCTTGCAATTTGTCCTGAGGATGAACGGGAAGAGGGGGAGCCAATGAGAGACTAGCTCTAGGTGTTGGGACAGGCACAGGTCACTCTATTTTCCCATCAGGAAGAAGAATTAACCACAGGCTCAGCCTGCCGCCCGGAAGCAGAATAGGGCCTGAGGCAATCCTGCGCTTTTGCGGCCAGCTCCCAAAAAAGCGAGTTGAAAAATGGAGCTCAGGGGCACTGCAATTCACAAACCTGCAGAGTTATAAATGATACCTCTCGTCCACAAATATATTGAGGGAAGGCAACGAAGAGGATCTGAAAGCAAGGCAGAATTGCAGGAAACAGATTTCAGGAGGTCGATTCGAATCGCCTTTAAAGCACATGAAAAGCGGCAAAACGTCGACAATGATGCCCTTGGCCAAAAAGGGCGTATGCGTTTTTTCCTGAATATATTCAGGAAAACACGCATACGCCCTTTTTGGCCAACCAAGCAACCTGGAAAGGCAAATCAGCGCTACAAAGAAGTCTCGCTTCCCATCGGTCAAAAGGGCCATGCGGAAAAAAGTGTCAAAACCAGAAATGCAGAACAGGCCATGGAGAAATGGGAGCCTTGCTACGCTGATGGGCGGGATGTAAATTGCCAACAGCCACTCTGGAGAAGTGTACGGTGTGTCCTGAAACATCGAAAAAACACAGCTTAGAGCGCATAGGGCACTTCCACTCATGGGCGTATAAATTGAGAAAAGTATAAATCAGCAAGACACAGGCACCCCAAAGTTTAGGGCTGCTCTGTTGACAAGAACCTCCACTTCACGACACCTCAAATATCCCAGGAAAGAGAAAAATGGATAAAGAAGTGGTGGTCCTTATGTACAATGGAATATCACTCAGCCATGAAATCAATGTCATAAGGCTAGTAGCAGCATGATGAGTGGCTTTAGCTACGACGATTCTAAGTGAAATAAGTCACACAGAAAAAGACACTTATCATAAGCTATCACTTATAGAGGGAATGTAAAAACCGCTACACTTGAACTGAATTACAAAACAGAACAGAGTCACACGTTGAGAAAACACACTATGGCTGCTTAACGGGAAAGGTGGGGTGGGGTGATGCATAAAACAAGGGTTTCAAATGAGCTCAGATACCGTTCCATAAACCCAATATGTCATAGAAAGACCTACTCCTTGCTCAGTGAACTGGACTCAACACCCCCTATTCACCGCACAAGAATATATCTGACTACTAAGAATCTTAAAACCTATGTATTGATATCTCTCTGGAAGTGAGTCAAGTGGGTGTAAAACGGCGGAAACACAGCCGTGAAAAGCGGCTAAACCCCATTATAAAAATAAATTACTTTTAAAAACCCGTGAAACAAAGACAGTGAAAGAGAGAGAAATTCTTACAAAATTCGTTCAGGGGCTGTGATGCAACCTGGATTGACCATATCTAGACCCACAGCTGGATGAGACATAAGGGTGGACACTCTCGGGGCTGAGAGGTTTGGTGAGGTTGGGGGAGCAAACGCAGAGCCTTTAAAGTAATACTGCCTGTTACCCATCCCATGGGTCCCAAATCTCCAGGTTCAAGGGCATCTTCCTACCTCGAAAACATGCATGAGAAACCCAGAAGGTGGTACACCGTGTGATCGGGAAAGGTTTCTAACACGCACCTCATTTCTCATCTCCTTGTGCTCGGGTTCGCCATTCCAGCCGCTTTACTAGCAATCTCCCTCCTTGGAGAATCAGCACCTGTAACCTCCCGTTCCGTACAGCTTGCAATTTGTCCTGAGGATGAACGGGAAGAGGGGGAGCCAATGAGAGACTAGCTCTAGGTGTTGGGACAGGCACAGGTCACTCTATTTTCCCATCAGGAAGAAGAATTAACCACAGGCTCAGCCTGCCGCCCGGAAGCAGAATAGGGCCTGAGGCAATCCTGCGCTTTTGCGGCCAGCTCCCAAAAAAGCGAGTTGAAAAATGGAGCTCAGGGGCACTGCAATTCACAAACCTGCAGAGTTATAAATGATACCTCTCGTCCACAAATATATTGAGGGAAGGCAACGAAGAGGATCTGAAAGCAAGGCAGAATTGCAGGAAACAGATTTCAGGAGGTCGATTCGAATCGCCTTTAAAGCACATGAAAAGCGGCAAAACGTCGACAATGATGCCCTTGGCCAAAAAGGGCGTATGCGTTTTTTCCTGAATATATTCAGGAAAAAACGCATACGCCCTTTTTGGCCAACCAAGCAACCTGGAAAGGCAAATCAGCGCTACAAAGAAGTCTCGCTTCCCATCGGTCAAAAGGGCCATGCGGAAAAAAGTGTCAAAACCAGAAATGCAGAACAGGCCATGGAGAAATGGGAGCCTTGCTACGCTGATGGGCGGGATGTAAATTGCCAACAGCCACTCTGGAGAAGTGTACGGTGTGTCCTGAAACATCGAAAAAACACAGCTTAGAGTGCATAGGGCACTTCCACTCATGGGCGTATAAATTGAGAAAAGTATAAATCAGCAAGACACAGGCACCCCAAAGTTTAGGGCTGCTCTGTTGACAAGAACCTCCACTTCACGACACCTCAAATATCCCAGGAAAGAGAAAAATGGATAAAGAAGTGGTGGTCCTTATGTACAATGGAGTATCACTCAGCCATGAAATCAATGTCATAAGGCTAGTAGCAGCATGATGAGTGGCTTTAGCTACGACGATTCTAAGTGAAATAAGTCACACAGAAAAAGACACTTATCATAAGCTATCACTTATAGAGGGAATGTAAAAACCGCTACACTTGAACTGAATTACAAAACAGAACAGAGTCACACGTTGAGAAAACACACTATGGCTGCTTAACGGGAAAGGTGGGGTGGGGTGATGCATAAAACAAGGGTTTCAAATGAGCTCAGATACCGTTCCATAAACCCAATATGTCATAGAAAGACCTACTCCTTGCTCAGTGAACTGGACTCAACACCCCCTATTCACCGCACAAGAATATATCTGACTAGTAAGAATCTTAAATCCTATATATTGATATCTCTCTGGAAGTGAGTCAAGTGGGTGTAAAGCGGCAGAAACACAGCCGTGAAAAGCGGCTAAACCCCATTATAAAAATAAATTACTTTTAAAAACCCGTGAAACAAAGACAGTGAAAGAGAGAGAAATTCTTACAAAATTCGTTCAGGGGCTGTGATGCAACCTGGATTGACCATATCTAGACCCACAGCTGGATGAGACATAAGGGTGGACACTCTCGGGGCTGAGAGGTTTGGTGAGGTTGGGGGAGCAAACGCAGAGCCTTTAAAGTAATACTGCCTGTTACCCATCCCATGGGTCCCAAATCTCCAGGTTCAAGGGCATCTTCCTACCTCGAAAACATGCATGAGAAACCCAGAAGGTGGTACACCGTGTGATCGGGAAAGGTTTCTAACACGCACCTCATTTCTCATCTCCTTGTGCTCGGGTTCGCCATTCCAGCCGCTTTACTAGCAATCTCCCTCCTTGGAGAATCAGCACCTGTAACCTCCCGTTCCGTACAGCTTGCAATTTGTCCTGAGGATGAACGGGAAGAGGGGGAGCCAATGAGAGACTAGCTCTAGGTGTTGGGACAGGCACAGGTCACTCTATTTTCCCATCAGGAAGAAGAATTAACCACAGGCTCAGCCTGCCGCCCGGAAGCAGAATAGGGCCTGAGGCAATCCTGCGCTTTTGCGGCCAGCTCCCAAAAAAGCGAGTTGAAAAATGGAGCTCAGGGGCACTGCAATTCACAAACCTGCAGAGTTATAAATGATACCTCTCGTCCACAAATATATTGAGGGAAGGCAACGAAGAGGATCTGAAAGCAAGGCAGAATTGCAGGAAACAGATTTCAGGAGGTCGATTCGAATCGCCTTTAAAGCACATGAAAAGCGGCAAAACGTCGACAATGATGCCCTTGGCCAAAAAGGGCGTATGCGTTTTTTCCTGAATATATTCAGGAAAAAACGCATACGCCCTTTTTGGCCAACCAAGCAACCTGGAAAGGCAAATCAGCGCTACAAGGAAGTCTCGCTTCCCATCGGTCAAAAGGGCCATGCGGAAAAAAGTGTCAAAACCAGAAATGCAGAACAGGCCATGGAGAAATGGGAGCCTTGCTACGCTGATGGGCGGGATGTAAATTGCCAACAGCCACTCTGGAGAAGTGTACGGTGTGTCCTGAAACATCGAAAAAACACAGCTTAGAGCGCATAGGGCACTTCCACTCATGGGCGTATAAATGGGGAAAACTAAAAATCAGCAAGACACAGGCACCCCAAAGTTTAGGGCTGCTCTGTTGACAAGAACCTCCACTTCATGACACCTCAAATATCCCAGGAAAGAGAAAAATGGATAAAGAAGTGGTGGTCCTTATGTACAATGGAATATCACTCAGCCATGAAATCAATGTCATAAGGCTAGTAGCAGCATGATGAGTGGCTTTAGCTACGACGATTCTAAGTGAAATAAGTCACACAGAAAAAGACACTTATCATAAGCTATCACTTATAGAGGGAATGTAAAAACCGCTACACTTGAACTGAATTACAAAACAGAACAGAGTCACACGTTGAGAAAACACACTATGGCTGCTTAACGGGAAAGGTGGGGTGGGGTGATGCATAAAACAAGGGTTTCAAATGAGCTCAGATACCGTTCCATAAACCCAATATGTCATAGAAAGACCTACTCCTTGCTCAGTGAACTGGACTCAACACCCCCTATTCACCGCACAAGAATATATCTGACTAGTAAGAATCTTAAAACCTATGTATTGATATCTCTCTGGAAGTGAGTCAAGTGGGTGTAAAACGGCAGAAACACAGCCGTGAAAAGCGGCTAAACCCCATTATAAAAATAAATTACTTTTAAAAACCCGTGAAACAAAGACAGTGAAAGAGAGAGAAATTCTTACAAAATTCGTTCAGGGGCTGTGATGCAACCTGGATTGACCATATCTAGACCCACAGCTGGATGAGACATAAGGGTGGACACTCTCGGGGCTGAGAGGTTTGGTGAGGTTGGGGGAGCAAACGCAGAGCCTTTAAAGTAATACTGCCTGTTACCCATCCCATGGGTCCCAAATCTCCAGGTTCAAGGGCATCTTCCTACCTCGAAAACATGCATGAGAAACCCAGAAGGTGGTACACCGTGTGATCGGGAAAGGTTTCTAACACGCACCTCATTTCTCATCTCCTTGTGCTCGGGTTCGCCATTCCAGCCGCTTTACTAGCAATCTCCCTCCTTGGAGAATCAGCACCTGTAACCTCCCGTTCCGTACAGCTTGCAATTTGTCCTGAGGATGAACGGGAAGAGGGGGAGCCAATGAGAGACTAGCTCTAGGTGTTGGGACAGGCACAGGTCACTCTATTTTCCCATCAGGAAGAAGAATTAACCACAGGCTCAGCCTGCCGCCCGGAAGCAGAATAGGGCCTGAGGCAATCCTGCGCTTTTGCGGCCAGCTCCCAAAAAAGCGAGTTGAAAAATGGAGCTCAGGGGCACTGCAATTCACAAACCTGCAGAGTTATAAATGATACCTCTCGTCCACAAATATATTGAGGGAAGGCAACGAAGAGGATCTGAAAGCAAGGCAGAATTGCAGGAAACAGATTTCAGGAGGTCGATTCGAATCGCCTTTAAAGCACATGAAAAGCGGCAAAACGTCGACAATGATGCCCTTGGCCAAAAAGGGCGTATGCGTTTTTTCCTGAATATATTCAGGAAAAAACGCATACGCCCTTTTTGGCCAACCAAGCAACCTGGAAAGGCAAATCAGCGCTACAAAGAAGTCTCGCTTCCCATCGGTCAAAAGGGCCATGCGGAAAAAAGTGTCAAAACCAGAAATGCAGAACAGGCCATGGAGAAATGGGAGCCTTGCTACGCTGATGGGCGGGATGTAAATTGCCAACAGCCACTCTGGAGAAGTGTACGGTGTGTCCTGAAACATCGAAAAAACACAGCTTAGAGCGCATAGGGCACTTCCACTCATGGGCGTATAAATGGGGAAAACTAAAAATCAGCAAGACACAGGCACCCCAAAGTTTAGGGCTGCTCTGTTGACAAGAACCTCCACTTCATGACACCTCAAATATCCCAGGAAAGAGAAAAATGGATAAAGAAGTGGTGGTCCTTATGTACAATGGAATATCACTCAGCCATGAAATCAATGTCATAAGGCTAGTAGCAGCATGATGAGTGGCTTTAGCTACGACGATTCTAAGTGAAATAAGTCACACAGAAAAAGACACTTATCATAAGCTATCACTTATAGAGGGAATGTAAAAACCGCTACACTTGAACTGAATTACAAAACAGAACAGAGTCACACGTTGAGAAAACACACTATGGCTGCTTAACGGGAAAGGTGGGGTGGGGTGATGCATAAAACAAGGGTTTCAAATGAGCTCAGATACCATTCCATAAACCCAATATGTCATAGAAAGACCTACTCCTTGCTCAGTGAACTGGACTCAACACCCCCTATTCACCGCACAAGAATATATCTGACTAGTAAGAATCTTAAAACCTATGTATTGATATCTCTCTGGAAGTGAGTCAAGTGGGTGTAAAGCGGCAGAAACACAGCCGTGAAAAGCGGCTAAACCCCATTATAAAAATAAATTACTTTTAAAAACCCGTGAAACAAAGACAGTGAAAGAGAGAGAAATTCTTACAAAATTCGTTCAGGGGCTGTGATGCAACCTGGATTGACCATATCTAGACCCACAGCTGGAGGAGACATAAGGGTGGACACTCTCGGGGCTGAGAGGTTTGGTGAGGTTGGGGGAGCAAACGCAGAGCCTTTAAAGTAATACTGCCTGTTACCCATCCCATGGGTCCCAAATCTCCAGGTTCAAGGGCATCTTCCTACCTCGAAAACATGCATGAGAAACCCAGAAGGTGGTACACCGTGTGATCGGGAAAGGTTTCTAACACGCACCTCATTTCTCATCTCCTTGTGCTCGGGTTCGCCATTCCAGCCGCTTTACTAGCAATCTCCCTCCTTGGAGAATCAGCACCTGTAACCTCCCGTTCCGTACAGCTTGCAATTTGTCCTGAGGATGAACGGGAAGAGGGGGAGCCAATGAGAGACTAGCTCTAGGTGTTGGGACAGGCACAGGTCACTCTATTTTCCCATCAGGAAGAAGAATTAACCACAGGCTCAGCCTGCCGCCCGGAAGCAGAATAGGGCCTGAGGCAATCCTGCGCTTTTGCGGCCAGCTCCCAAAAAAGCGAGTTGAAAAATGGAGCTCAGGGGCACTGCAATTCACAAACCTGCAGAGTTATAAATGATACCTCTCGTCCACAAATATATTGAGGGAAGGCAACGAAGAGGATCTGAAAGCAAGGCAGAATTGCAGGAAACAGATTTCAGGAGGTCGATTCGAATCGCCTTTAAAGCACATGAAAAGCGGCAAAACGTCGACAATGATGCCCTTGGCCAAAATGGGCGTATGCGTTTTTTCCTGAATATATTCAGGAAAAAACGCATACGCCCTTTTTGGCCAACCAAGCAACCTGGAAAGGCAAATCAGCGCTACAAAGAAGTCTCGCTTCCCATCGGTCAAAAGGGCCATGCGGAAAAAAGTGTCAAAACCAGAAATGCAGAACAGGCCATGGAGAAATGGGAGCCTTGCTACGCTGATGGGCGGGATGTAAATTGCCAACAGCCACTCTGGAGAAGGGTACGGTGTGTCCTGAAACATGGAAAAAACACAGCTTAGAGTGCATAGGGCACTGCCACTCATAGGCGTATAAATTGAGAAAAGTATAAATCAGCAAGACACAGGCACCCCAAAGTTTAGGGCTGCTCTGTTGACAAGAACCTCCACTTCACGACACCTCAAATATCCCAGGAAAGAGAAAAATGGATAAAGAAGTGGTGGTCCTTATGTACAATGGAATATCACTCAGCCATGAAATCAATGTCATAAGGCTAGTAGCAGCATGATGAGTGGCTTTAGCTACGACGATTCTAAGTGAAATAAGTCACACAGAAAAAGACACTTATCATAAGCTATCACTTATAGAGGGAATGTAAAAACCGCTACACTTGAACTGAATTACAAAACAGAACAGAGTCACACGTTGAGAAAACACACTATGGCTGCTTAACGGGAAAGGTGGGGTGGGGTGATGCATAAAACAAGGGTTTCAAATGAGCTCAGATACCGTTCCATAAACCCAATATGTCATAGAAAGACCTACTCCTTGCTCAGTGAACTGGACTCAACACCCCCTATTCACCGCACAAGAATATATCTGACTACTAAGAATCTTAAAACCTATATATTGATATCTCTCTGGAAGTGAGTCAAGTGGGTGTAAAACGGCGGAAACACAGCCGTGAAAAGCAGCTAAACCCCATTATAAAAATAAATTACTTTTAAAAACCCGTGAAACAAAGACAGTGAAAGAGAGAGAAATTCTTACAAAATTCGTTCAGGGGCTGTGATGCAACCTGGATTGACCATATCTAGACCCACAGCTGGATGAGACATAAGGGTGGACACTCTCGGGGCTGAGAGGTTTGGTGAGGTTGGGGGAGCAAACGCAGAGCCTTTAAAGTAATACTGCCTGTTACCCATCCCATGGGTCCCAAATCTCCAGGTTCAAGGGCATCTTCCTACCTCGAAAACATGCATGAGAAACCCAGAAGGTGGTACACCGTGTGATCGGGAAAGGTTTCTAACACGCACCTCATTTCTCATCTCCTTGTGCTCGGGTTCGCCATTCCAGCCGCTTTACTAGCAATCTCCCTCCTTGGAGAATCAGCACCTGTAACCTCCCGTTCCGTACAGCTTGCAATTTGTCCTGAGGATGAACGGGAAGAGGGGGAGCCAATGAGAGACTAGCTCTAGGTGTTGGGACAGGCACAGGTCACTCTATTTTCCCATCAGGAAGAAGAATTAACCACAGGCTCAGCCTGCCGCCCGGAAGCAGAATAGGGCCTGAGGCAATCCTGCGCTTTTGCGGCCAGCTCCCAAAAAAGCGAGTTGAAAAATGGAGCTCAGGGGCACTGCAATTCACAAACCTGCAGAGTTATAAATGATACCTCTCGTCCACAAATATATTGAGGGAAGGCAACGAAGAGGATCTGAAAGCAAGGCAGAATTGCAGGAAACAGATTTCAGGAGGTCGATTCGAATCGCCTTTAAAGCACATGAAAAGCGGCAAAACGTCGACAATGATGCCCTTGGCCAAAATGGGCGTATGCGTTTTTTCCTGAATATATTCAGGAAAAAACGCATACGCCCTTTTTGGCCAACCAAGCAACCTGGAAAGGCAAATCAGCGCTACAAAGAAGTCTCGCTTCCCATCGGTCAAAAGGGCCATGCGGAAAAAAGTGTCAAAACCAGAAATGCAGAACAGGCCATGGAGAAATGGGAGCCTTGCTACGCTGATGGGCGGGATGTAAATTGCCAACAGCCACTCTGGAGAAGGGTACGGTGTGTCCTGAAACATGGAAAAAACACAGCTTAGAGTGCATAGGGCACTTCCACTCATAGGCGTATAAATTGAGAAAAGTATAAATCAGCAAGACACAGGCACCCCAAAGTTTAGGGCTGCTCTGTTGACAAGAACCTCCACTTCACGACACCTCAAATATCCCAGGAAAGAGAAAAATGGATAAAGAAGTGGTGGTCCTTATGTACAATGGAATATCACTCAGCCATGAAATCAATGTCATAAGGCTAGTAGCAGCATGATGAGTGGCTTTAGCTACGATGATTCTAAGTGAAATAAGTCACACAGAAAAAGACACTTATCATAAGCTATCACTTATAGAGGGAATGTAAAAACCGCTACACTTGAACTGAATTACAAAACAGAACAGAGTCACACGTTGAGAAAACACACTATGGCTGCTTAACGGGAAAGGTGGGGTGGGGTGATGCATAAAACAAGGGTTTCAAATGAGCTCAGATACCGTTCCATAAACCCAATATGTCATAGAAAGACCTACTCCTTGCTCAGTGAACTGGACTCAACACCCCCTATTCACCGCACAAGAATATATCTGACTACTAAGAATCTTAAAACCTATATATTGATATCTCTCTGGAAGTGAGTCAAGTGGGTGTAAAACGGCGGAAACACAGCCGTGAAAAGCAGCTAAACCCCATTATAAAAATAAATTACTTTTAAAAACCCGTGAAACAAAGACAGTGAAAGAGAGAGAAATTCTTACAAAATTCGTTCAGGGGCTGTGATGCAACCTGGATTGACCATATCTAGACCCACAGCTGGAGGAGACATAAGGGTGGACACTCTCGGGGCTGAGAGGTTTGGTGAGGTTGGGGGAGCAAACGCAGAGCCTTTAAAGTAATACTGCCTGTTACCCATCCCATGGGTCCCAAATCTCCAGGTTCAAGGGCATCTTCCTACCTCGAAAAATGCATGAGAAACCCAGAAGGTGGTACACCGTGTGATCGGGAAAGGTTTCTAACACGCACCTCATTTCTCATCTCCTTGTGCTCGGGTTCGCCATTCCAGCCGCTTTACTAGCAATCTCCCTCCTTGGAGAATCAGCACCTGTAACCTCCCGTTCCGTACAGCTTGCAATTTGTCCTGAGGATGAACGGGAAGAGGGGGAGCCAATGAGAGACTAGCTCTAGGTGTTGGGACAGGCACAGGTCACTCTATTTTCCCATCAGGAAGAAGAATTAACCACAGGCTCAGCCTGCCGCCCGGAAGCAGAATAGGGCCTGAGGCAATCCTGCGCTTTTGCGGCCAGCTCCCAAAAAAGCGAGTTGAAAAATGGAGCTCAGGGGCACTGCAATTCACAAACCTGCAGAGTTATAAATGATACCTCTCGTCCACAAATATATTGAGGGAAGGCAACGAAGAGGATCTGAAAGCAAGGCAGAATTGCAGGAAACAGATTTCAGGAGGTCGATTCGAATCGCCTTTAAAGCACATGAAAAGCGGCAAAACGTCGACAATGATGCCCTTGGCCAAAAAGGGCGTATGCGTTTTTTCCTGAATATATTCAGGAAAAAACGCATACGCCCTTTTTGGCCAACCAAGCAACCTGGAAAGGCAAATCAGCGCTACAAAGAAGTCTCGCTTCCCATCGGTCAAAAGGGCCATGCGGAAAAAAGTGTCAAAACCAGAAATGCAGAACAGGCCATGGAGAAATGGGAGCCTTGCTACGCTGATGGGCGGGATGTAAATTGCCAACAGCCACTCTGGAGAAGTGTACGGTGTGTCCTGAAACATCGAAAAAACACAGCTTAGAGTGCATATGGCACTTCCACTCATGGGCGTATAAATTGAGAAAAGTATAAATCAGCAAGACACAGGCACCCCAAAGTTTAGGGCTGCTCTGTTGACAAGAACCTCCACTTCACGACACCTCAAATATCCCAGGAAAGAGAAAAATGGATAAAGAAGTGGTGGTCCTTATGTACAATGGAATATCACTCAGCCATGAAATCAATGTCATAAGGCTAGTAGCAGCATGATGAGTGGCTTTAGCTACGACGATTCTAAGTGAAATAAGTCACACAGAAAAAGACACTTATCATAAGCTATCACTTATAGAGGGAATGTAAAAACCGCTACACTTGAACTGAATTACAAAACAGAACAGAGTCACACGTTGAGAAAACACACTATGGCTGCTTAACGGGAAAGGTGGGGTGGGGTGATGCATAAAACAAGGGTTTCAAATGAGCTCAGATACCGTTCCATAAACCCAATATGTCATAGAAAGACCTACTCCTTGCTCAGTGAACTGGACTCAACACCCCCTATTCACCGCACAAGAATATATCTGACTACTAAGAATCTTAAAACCTATATATTGATATCTCTCTGGAAGTGAGTCAAGTGGGTGTAAAACGGCGGAAACACAGCCGTGAAAAGCAGCTAAACCCCATTATAAAAATAAATTACTTTTAAAAACCCGTGAAACAAAGACAGTGAAAGAGAGAGAAATTCTTACAAAATTCGTTCAGGGGCTGTGATGCAACCTGGATTGACCATATCTAGACCCACAGCTGGATGAGACATAAGGGTGGACACTCTCGGGGCTGAGAGGTTTGGTGAGGTTGGGGGAGCAAACGCAGAGCCTTTAAAGTAATACTGCCTGTTACCCATCCCATGGGTCCCAAATCTCCAGGTTCAAGGGCATCTTCCTACCTCGAAAACATGCATGAGAAACCCAGAAGGTGGTACACCGTGTGATCGGGAAAGGTTTCTAACACGCACCTCATTTCTCATCTCCTTGTGCTCGGGTTCGCCATTCCAGCCGCTTTACTAGCAATCTCCCTCCTTGGAGAATCAGCACCTGTAACCTCCCGTTCCGTACAGCTTGCAATTTGTCCTGAGGATGAACGGGAAGAGGGGGAGCCAATGAGAGACTAGCTCTAGGTGTTGGGACAGGCACAGGTCACTCTATTTTCCCATCAGGAAGAAGAATTAACCACAGGCTCAGCCTGCCGCCCGGAAGCAGAATAGGGCCTGAGGCAATCCTGCGCTTTTGCGGCCAGCTCCCAAAAAAGCGAGTTGAAAAATGGAGCTCAGGGGCACTGCAATTCACAAACCTGCAGAGTTATAAATGATACCTCTCGTCCACAAATATATTGAGGGAAGGCAACGAAGAGGATCTGAAAGCAAGGCAGAATTGCAGGAAACAGATTTCAGGAGGTCGATTCGAATCGCCTTTAAAGCACATGAAAAGCGGCAAAACGTCGACAATGATGCCCTTGGCCAAAAAGGGCGTATGCGTTTTTTCCTGAATATATTCAGGAAAAAACGCATACGCCCTTTTTGGCCAACCAAGCAACCTGGAAAGGCAAATCAGCGCTACAAAGAAGTCTCGCTTCCCATCGGTCAAAAGGGCCATGCGGAAAAAAGTGTCAAAACCAGAAATGCAGAACAGGCCATGGAGAAATGGGAGCCTTGCTACGCTGATGGGCGGGATGTAAATTGCCAACAGCCACTCTGGAGAAGTGTACGGTGTGTCCTGAAACATCGAAAAAACACAGCTTAGAGCGCATAGGGCACTTCCACTCATGGGCGTATAAATGGGGAAAACTAAAAATCAGCAAGACACAGGCACCCCAAAGTTTAGGGCTGCTCTGTTGACAAGAACCTCCACTTCATGACACCTCAAATATCCCAGGAAAGAGAAAAATGGATAAAGAAGTGGTGGTCCTTATGTACAATGGAATATCACTCAGCCATGAAATCAATGTCATAAGGCTAGTAGCAGCATGATGAGTGGCTTTAGCTACGACGATTCTAAGTGAAATAAGTCACACAGAAAACGACACTTATCATAAGCTATCACTTATAGAGGGAATGTAAAAACCGCTACACTTGAACTGAATTACCAAACAGAACAGAGTCACACGTTGAGAAAACACACTATGGCTGCTTAACGGGAAAGGTGGGGTGGGGTGATGCATAAAACAAGGGTTTCAAATGAGCTCAGATACCGTTCCATAAACCCAATATGTAATAGAAAGACCTACTCCTTGCTCAGTGAACTGGACTCAACACCCCCTATTCACCGCACAAGAATATATCTGACTACTAAGAATCTTAAAACCTATATATTGATATCTCTCTGGAAGTGAGTCAAGTGGGTGTAAAACGGCAGAAACACAGCCGTGAAAAGCAGCTAAACCCCATTATAAAAATAAATTACTTTTAAAAACCCGTGAAACAAAGACAGTGAAAGAGAGAGAAATTCTTACAAAATTCGTTCAGGGGCTGTGATGCAACCTGGATTGACCATATCTAGACCCACAGCTGGAGGAGACATAAGGGTGGACACTCTCGGGGCTGAGAGGTTTGGTGAGGTTGGGGGAGCAAACGCAGAGCCTTTAAAGTAATACTGCCTGTTACCCATCCCATGGGTCCCAAATCTCCAGGTTCAAGGGCATCTTCCTACCTCGAAAACATGCATGAGAAACCCAGAAGGTGGTACACCGTGTGATCGGGAAAGGTTTCTAACACGCACCTCATTTCTCATCTCCTTGTGCTCGGGTTCGCCATTCCAGCCGCTTTACTAGCAATCTCCCTCCTTGGAGAATCAGCACCTGTAACCTCCCGTTCCGTACAGCTTGCAATTTGTCCTGAGGATGAACGGGAAGAGGGGGAGCCAATGAGAGACTAGCTCTAGGTGTTGGGACAGGCACAGGTCACTCTATTTTCCCATCAGGAAGAAGAATTAACCACAGGCTCAGCCTGCCGCCCGGAAGCAGAATAGGGCCTGAGGCAATCCTGCGCTTTTGCGGCCAGCTCCCAAAAAAGCGAGTTGAAAAATGGAGCTCAGGGGCACTGCAATTCACAAACCTGCAGAGTTATAAATGATACCTCTCGTCCACAAATATATTGAGGGAAGGCAACGAAGAGGATCTGAAAGCAAGGCAGAATTGCAGGAAACAGATTTCAGGAGGTCGATTCGAATCGCCTTTAAAGCACATGAAAAGCGGCAAAACGTCGACAATGATGCCCTTGGCCAAAAAGGGCGTATGCGTTTTTTCCTGAATATATTCAGGAAAAAACGCATACGCCCTTTTTGGCCAACCAAGCAACCTGGAAAGGCAAATCAGCGCTACAAAGAAGTCTCGCTTCCCATCGGTCAAAAGGGCCATGCGGAAAAAAGTGTCAAAACCAGAAATGCAGAACAGGCCATGGAGAAATGGGAGCCTTGCTACGCTGATGGGCGGGATGTAAATTGCCAACAGCCACTCTGGAGAAGTGTACGGTGTGTCCTGAAACATCGAAAAAACACAGCTTAGAGCGCATAGGGCACTTCCACTCATGGGCATATAAATGGGGAAAACTAAAAATCAGCAAGACACAGGCACCCCAAAGTTTAGGGCTGCTCTGTTGACAAGAACCTCCACTTCATGACACCTCAAATATCCCAGGAAAGAGAAAAATGGATAAAGAAGTGGTGGTCCTTATGTACAATGGAATATCACTCAGCCATGAAATCAATGTCATAAGGCTAGTAGCAGCATGATGAGTGGCTTTAGCTACGACGATTCTAAGTGAAATAAGTCACACAGAAAAAGACACTTATCATAAGCTATCACTTATAGAGGGAATGTAAAAACCGCTACACTTGAACTGAATTACAAAACAGAACAGAGTCACACGTTGAGAAAACACACTATGGCTGCTTAACGGGAAAGGTGGGGTGGGGTGATGCATAAAACAAGGGTTTCAAATGAGCTCAGATACCGTTCCATAAACCCAATATGTCATAGAAAGACCTACTCCTTGCTCAGTGAACTGGACTCAACACCCCCTATTCACCGCACAAGAATATATCTGACTAGTAAGAATCTTAAAACCTATGTATTGATATCTCTCTGGAAGTGAGTCAAGTGGGTGTAAAACGGCAGAAACACAGCCGTGAAAAGCGGCTAAACCCCATTATAAAAATAAATTACTTTTAAAAACCCGTGAAACAAAGACAGTGAAAGAGAGAGAAATTCTTACAAAATTCGTTCAGGGGCTGTGATGCAACCTGGATTGACCATATCTAGACCCACAGCTGGATGAGACATAAGGGTGGACACTCTCGGGGCTGAGAGGTTTGGTGAGGTTGGGGGAGCAAACGCAGAGCCTTTAAAGTAATACTGCCTGTTACCCATCCCATGGGTCCCAAATCTCCAGGTTCAAGGGCATCTTCCTACCTCGAAAACATGCATGAGAAACCCAGAAGGTGGTACACCGTGTGATCGGGAAAGGTTTCTAACACGCGCCTCATTTCTCATCTCCTTGTGCTCGGGTTCGCCATTCCAGCCGCTTTACTAGCAATCTCCCTCCTTGGAGAATCAGCACCTGTAACCTCCCGTTCCGTACAGCTTGCAATTTGTCCTGAGGATGAACGGGAAGAGGGGGAGCCAATGAGAGACTAGCTCTAGGTGTTGGGACAGGCACAGGTCACTCTATTTTCCCATCAGGAAGAAGAATTAACCACAGGCTCAGCCTGCCGCCCGGAAGCAGAATAGGGCCTGAGGCAATCCTGCGCTTTTGTGGCCAGCTCCCAAAAAAGCGAGTTGAAAAATGGAGCTCAGGGGCACTGCAATTCACAAACCTGCAGAGTTATAAATGATACCTCTCGTCCACAAATATATTGAGGGAAGGCAACGAAGAGGATCTGAAAGCAAGGCAGAATTGCAGGAAACAGATTTCAGGAGGTCGATTCGAATCGCCTTTAAAGCACATGAAAAGCGGCAAAACGTCGACAATGATGCCCTTGGCCAAAAAGGGCGTATGCGTTTTTTCCTGAATATATTCAGGAAAAAACGCATACGCCCTTTTTGGCCAACCAAGCAACCTGGAAAGGCAAATCAGCGCTACAAAGAAGTCTCGCTTCCCATCGGTCAAAAGGGCCATGCGGAAAAAAGTGTCAAAACCAGAAATGCAGAACAGGCCATGGAGAAATGGGAGCCTTGCTACGCTGATGGGCGGGATGTAAATTGCCAACAGCCACTCTGGAGAAGTGTACGGTGTGTCCTGAAACATCGAAAAAACACAGCTTAGAGTGCATAGGGCACTTCCACTCATGGGCGTATAAATGGGGAAAACTAAAAATCAGCAAGACACAGGCACCCCAAAGTTTAGGGCTGCTCTGTTGACAAGAACCTCCACTTCACGACACCTCAAATATCCCAGGAAAGAGAAAAATGGATAAAGAAGTGGTGGTCCTTATGTACAATGGAATATCACTCAGCCATGAAATCAATGTCATAAGGCTAGTAGCAGCATGATGAGTGGCTTTAGCTACGACGATTCTAAGTGAAATAAGTCACACAGAAAAAGACACTTATCATAAGCTATCACTTATAGAGGGAATGTAAAAACCGCTACACTTGAACTGAATTACAAAACAGAACAGAGTCACACGTTGAGAAAACACACTATGGCTGCTTAACGGGAAAGGTGGGGTGGGGTGATGCATAAAACAAGGGTTTCAAATGAGCTCAGATACCGTTCCATAAACCCAATATGTCATAGAAAGACCTACTCCTTGCTCAGTGAACTGGACTCAACACCCCCTATTCACCGCACAAGAATATATCTGACTACTAAGAATCTTAAAACCTATATATTGATATCTCTCTGGAAGTGAGTCAAGTGGGTGTAAAACGGCGGAAACACAGCCGTGAAAAGCAGCTAAACCCCATTATAAAAATAAATTACTTTTAAAAACCCGTGAAACAAAGACAGTGAAAGAGAGAGAAATTCTTACAAAATTCGTTCAGGGGCTGTGATGCAACCTGGATTGACCATATCTAGACCCACAGCTGGATGAGACATAAGGGTGGACACTCTCGGGGCTGAGAGGTTTGGTGAGGTTGGGGGAGCAAACGCAGAGCCTTTAAAGTAATACTGCCTGTTACCCATCCCATGGGTCCCAAATCTCCAGGTTCAAGGGCATCTTCCTACCTCGAAAACATGCATGAGAAACCCAGAAGGTGGTACACCGTGTGATCGGGAAAGGTTTCTAACACGCACCTCATTTCTCATCTCCTTGTGCTCGGGTTCGCCATTCCAGCCGCTTTACTAGCAATCTCCCTCCTTGGAGAATCAGCACCTGTAACCTCCCGTTCCGTACAGCTTGCAATTTGTCCTGAGGATGAACGGGAAGAGGGGGAGCCAATGAGAGACTAGCTCTAGGTGTTGGGACAGGCACAGGTCACTCTATTTTCCCATCAGGAAGAAGAATTAACCACAGGCTCAGCCTGCCGCCCGGAAGCAGAATAGGGCCTGAGGCAATCCTGCGCTTTTGCGGCCAGCTCCCAAAAAAGCGAGTTGAAAAATGGAGCTCAGGGGCACTGCAATTCACAAACCTGCAGAGTTATAAATGATACCTCTCGTCCACAAATATATTGAGGGAAGGCAACGAAGAGGATCTGAAAGCAAGGCAGAATTGCAGGAAACAGATTTCAGGAGGTCGATTCGAATCGCCTTTAAAGCACATGAAAAGCGGCAAAACGTCGACAATGATGCCCTTGGCCAAAAAGGGCGTATGCGTTTTTTCCTGAATATATTCAGGAAAAAACGCATACGCCCTTTTTGGCCAACCAAGCAACCTGGAAAGGCAAATCAGCGCTACAAAGAAGTCTCGCTTCCCATCGGTCAAAAGGGCCATGCGGAAAAAAGTGTCAAAACCAGAAATGCAGAACAGGCCATGGAGAAATGGGAGCCTTGCTACGCTGATGGGCGGGATGTAAATTGCCAACAGCCACTCTGGAGAAGTGTACGGTGTGTCCTGAAACATCGAAAAAACACAGCTTAGAGCGCATAGGGCACTTCCACTCATGGGCGTATAAATGGGGAAAACTAAAAATCAGCAAGACACAGGCACCCCAAAGTTTAGGGCTGCTCTGTTGACAAGAACCTCCACTTCATGACACCTCAAATATCCCAGGAAAGAGAAAAATGGATAAAGAAGTGGTGGTCCTTATGTACAATGGAATATCACTCAGCCATGAAATCAATGTCATAAGGCTAGTAGCAGCATGATGAGTGGCTTTAGCTACGACGATTCTAAGTGAAATAAGTCACACAGAAAAAGACACTTATCATAAGCTATCACTTATAGAGGGAATGTAAAAACCGCTACACTTGAACTGAATTACAAAACAGAACAGAGTCACACGTTGAGAAAACACACTATGGCTGCTTAACGGGAAAGGTGGGGTGGGGTGATGCATAAAACAAGGGTTTCAAATGAGCTCAGATACCATTCCATAAACCCAATATGTCATAGAAAGACCTACTCCTTGCTCAGTGAACTGGACTCAACACCCCCTATTCACCGCACAAGAATATATCTGACTAGTAAGAATCTTAAAACCTATGTATTGATATCTCTCTGGAAGTGAGTCAAGTGGGTGTAAAGCGGCAGAAACACAGCCGTGAAAAGCGGCTAAACCCCATTATAAAAATAAATTACTTTTAAAAACCCGTGAAACAAAGACAGTGAAAGAGAGAGAAATTCTTACAAAATTCGTTCAGGGGCTGTGATGCAACCTGGATTGACCATATCTAGACCCACAGCTGGAGGAGACATAAGGGTGGACACTCTCGGGGCTGAGAGGTTTGGTGAGGTTGGGGGAGCAAACGCAGAGCCTTTAAAGTAATACTGCCTGTTACCCATCCCATGGGTCCCAAATCTCCAGGTTCAAGGGCATCTTCCTACCTCGAAAACATGCATGAGAAACCCAGAAGGTGGTACACCGTGTGATCGGGAAAGGTTTCTAACACGCACCTCATTTCTCATCTCCTTGTGCTCGGGTTCGCCATTCCAGCCGCTTTACTAGCAATCTCCCTCCTTGGAGAATCAGCACCTGTAACCTCCCGTTCCGTACAGCTTGCAATTTGTCCTGAGGATGAACGGGAAGAGGGGGAGCCAATGAGAGACTAGCTCTAGGTGTTGGGACAGGCACAGGTCACTCTATTTTCCCATCAGGAAGAAGAATTAACCACAGGCTCAGCCTGCCGCCCGGAAGCAGAATAGGGCCTGAGGCAATCCTGCGCTTTTGCGGCCAGCTCCCAAAAAAGCGAGTTGAAAAATGGAGCTCAGGGGCACTGCAATTCACAAACCTGCAGAGTTATAAATGATACCTCTCGTCCACAAATATATTGAGGGTAGGCAACGAAGAGGATCTGAAAGCAAGGCAGAATTGCAGGAAACAGATTTCAGGAGGTCGATTCGAATCGCCTTTAAAGCACATGAAAAGCGGCAAAACGTCGACAATGATGCCCTTGGCCAAAAAGGGCGTATGCGTTTTTTCCTGAATATATTCAGGAAAAAACGCATACGCCCTTTTTGGCCAACCAAGCAACCTGGAAAGGCAAATCAGCGCTACAAAGAAGTCTCGCTTCCCATCGGTCAAAAGGGCCATGCGGAAAAAAGTGTCAAAACCAGAAATGCAGAACAGGCCATGGAGAAATGGGAGCCTTGCTACGCTGATGGGCGGGATGTAAATTGCCAACAGCCACTCTGGAGAAGTGTACGGTGTGTCCTGAAACATCGAAAAAACACAGCTTAGAGCGCATAGGGCACTTCCACTCATGGGCGTATAAATGGGGAAAACTAAAAATCAGCAAGACACAGGCACCCCAAAGTTTAGGGCTGCTCTGTTGACAAGAACCTCCACTTCATGACACCTCAAATATCCCAGGAAAGAGAAAAATGGATAAAGAAGTGGTGGTCCTTATGTACAATGGAATATCACTCAGCCATGAAATCAATGTCATAAGGCTAGTAGCAGCATGATGAGTGGCTTTAGCTACGACGATTCTAAGTGAAATAAGTCACACAGAAAAAGACACTTATCATAAGCTATCACTTATAGAGGGAATGTAAAAACCGCTACACTTGAACTGAATTACAAAACAGAACAGAGTCACACGTTGAGAAAACACACTATGGCTGCTTAACGGGAAAGGTGGGGTGGGGTGATGCATAAAACAAGGGTTTCAAATGAGCTCAGATACCATTCCATAAACCCAATATGTCATAGAAAGACCTACTCCTTGCTCAGTGAACTGGACTCAACACCCCCTATTCACCGCACAAGAATATATCTGACTACTAAGAATCTTAAAACCTATGTATTGATATCTCTCTGGAAGTGAGTCAAGTGGGTGTAAAGCGGCAGAAACACAGCCGTGAAAAGCGGCTAAACCCCATTATAAAAATAAATTACTTTTAAAAACCCGTGAAACAAAGACAGTGAAAGAGAGAGAAATTCTTACAAAATTCGTTCAGGGGCTGTGATGCAACCTGGATTGACCATATCTAGACCCACAGCTGGAGGAGACATAAGGGTGGACACTCTCGGGGCTGAGAGGTTTGGTGAGGTTGGGGGAGCAAACGCAGAGCCTTTAAAGTAATACTGCCTGTTACCCATCCCATGGGTCCCAAATCTCCAGGTTCAAGGGCATCTTCCTACCTCGAAAACATGCATGAGAAACCCAGAAGGTGGTACACCGTGTGATCGGGAAAGGTTTCTAACACGCACCTCATTTCTCATCTCCTTGTGCTCGGGTTCGCCATTCCAGCCGCTTTACTAGCAATCTCCCTCCTTGGAGAATCAGCACCTGTAACCTCCCGTTCCGTACAGCTTGCAATTTGTCCTGAGGATGAACGGGAAGAGGGGGAGCCAATGAGAGACTAGCTCTAGGTGTTGGGACAGGCACAGGTCACTCTATTTTCCCATCAGGAAGAAGAATTAACCACAGGCTCAGCCTGCCGCCCGGAAGCAGAATAGGGCCTGAGGCAATCCTGCGCTTTTGCGGCCAGCTCCCAAAAAAGCGAGTTGAAAAATGGAGCTCAGGGGCACTGCAATTCACAAACCTGCAGAGTTATAAATGATACCTCTCGTCCACAAATATATTGAGGGAAGGCAACGAAGAGGATCTGAAAGCAAGGCAGAATTGCAGGAAACAGATTTCAGGAGGTCGATTCGAATCGCCTTTAAAGCACATGAAAAGCGGCAAAACGTCGACAATGATGCCCTTGGCCAAAAAGGGCGTATGCGTTTTTTCCTGAATATATTCAGGAAAAAACGCATACGCCCTTTTTGGCCAACCAAGCAACCTGGAAAGGCAAATCAGCGCTACAAAGAAGTCTCGCTTCCCATCGGTCAAAAGGGCCATGCGGAAAAAAGTGTCAAAACCAGAAATGCAGAACAGGCCATGGAGAAATGGGAGCCTTGCTACGCTGATGGGCGGGATGTAAATTGCCAACAGCCACTCTGGAGAAGTGTACGGTGTGTCCTGAAACATCGAAAAAACACAGCTTAGAGCGCATAGGGCACTTCCACTCATGGGCGTATAAATGGGGAAAACTAAAAATCAGCAAGACACAGGCACCCCAAAGTTTAGGGCTGCTCTGTTGACAAGAACCTCCACTTCATGACACCTCAAATATCCCAGGAAAGAGAAAAATGGATAAAGAAGTGGTGGTCCTTATGTACAATGGAATATCACTCAGCCATGAAATCAATGTCATAAGGCTAGTAGCAGCATGATGAGTGGCTTTAGCTACGACGATTCTAAGTGAAATAAGTCACACAGAAAAAGACACTTATCATAAGCTATCACTTATAGAGGGAATGTAAAAACCGCTACACTTGAACTGAATTACAAAACAGAACAGAGTCACACGTTGAGAAAACACACTATGGCTGCTTAACGGGAAAGGTGGGGTGGGGTGATGCATAAAACAAGGGTTTCAAATGAGCTCAGATACCATTCCATAAACCCAATATGTCATAGAAAGACGTACTCCTTGCTCAGTGAACTGGACTCAACACCCCCTATTCACCGCACAAGAATATATCTGACTAGTAAGAATCTTAAAACCTATGTATTGATATCTCTCTGGAAGTGAGTCAAGTGGGTGTAAAGCGGCAGAAACACAGCCGTGAAAAGCGGCTAAACCCCATTATAAAAATAAATTACTTTTAAAAACCCGTGAAACAAAGACAGTGAAAGAGAGAGAAATTCTTACAAAATTCGTTCAGGGGCTGTGATGCAACCTGGATTGACCATATCTAGACCCACAGCTGGAGGAGACATAAGGGTGGACACTCTCGGGGCTGAGAGGTTTGGTGAGGTTGGGGGAGCAAACGCAGAGCCTTTAAAGTAATACTGCCTGTTACCCATCCCATGGGTCCCAAATCTCCAGGTTCAAGGGCATCTTCCTACCTCGAAAACATGCATGAGAAACCCAGAAGGTGGTACACCGTGTGATCGGGAAAGGTTTCTAACACGCACCTCATTTCTCATCTCCTTGTGCTCGGGTTCGCCATTCCAGCCGCTTTACTATCAATCTCCCTCCTTGGAGAATCAGCACCTGTAACCTCCCGTTCCGTACAGCTTGCAATTTGTCCTGAGGATGAACGGGAAGAGGGGGAGCCAATGAGAGACTAGCTCTAGGTGTTGGGACAGGCACAGGTCACTCTATTTTCCCATCAGGAAGAAGAATTAACCACAGGCTCAGCCTGCCGCCCGGAAGCAGAATAGGGCCTGAGGCAATCCTGCGCTTTTGCGGCCAGCTCCCAAAAAAGCGAGTTGAAAAATGGAGCTCAGGGGCACTGCAATTCACAAACCTGCAGAGTTATAAATGATAACTCTCGTCCACAAATATATTGAGGGAAGGCAACGAAGAGGATCTGAAAGCAAGGCAGAATTGCAGGAAACAGATTTCAGGAGGTCGATTCGAATCGCCTTTAAAGCACATGAAAAGCGGCAAAACGTCGACAATGATGCCCTTGGCCAAAAAGGGCGTATGCGTTTTTTCCTGAATATATTCAGGAAAAAACGCATACGCCCTTTTTGGCCAACCAAGCAACCTGGAAAGGCAAATCAGCGCTACAAAGAAGTCTCGCTTCCCATCGGTGAAAAGGGCCATGCGGAAAAAAGTGTCAAAACCAGAAATGCAGAACAGGCCATGGAGAAATGGGAGCCTTGCTACGCTGATGGGCGGGATGTAAATTGCCAACAGCCACTCTGGAGAAGTGTACGGTGTGTCCTGAAACATCGAAAAAACACAGCTTAGAGCGCATAGGGCACCTCCACTCATGGGCGTATAAATGGGGAAAACTAAAAATCAGCAAGACACAGGCACCCCAAAGTTTAGGGCTGCTCTGTTGACAAGAACCTCCACTTCATGACACCTCAAATATCCCAGGAAAGAGAAAAATGGATAAAGAAGTGGTGGTCCTTATGTACAATGGAATATCACTCAGCCATGAAATCAATGTCATAAGGCTAGTAGCAGCATGATGAGTGGCTTTAGCTACGACGATTCTAAGTGAAATAAGTCACACAGAAAAAGACACTTATCATAAGCTATCACTTATAGAGGGAATGTAAAAACCGCTACACTTGAACTGAATTACAAAACAGAACAGAGTCACACGTTGAGAAAACACACTATGGCTGCTTAACGGGAAAGGTGGGGTGGGGTGATGCATAAAACAAGGGTTTCAAATGAGCTCAGATACCGTTCCATAAACCCAATATGTCATAGAAAGACCTACTCCTTGCTCAGTGAACTGGACTCAACACCCCCTATTCACCGCACAAGAATATATCTGACTACTAAGAATCTTAAAACCTATGTATTGATATCTCTCTGGAAGTGAGTCAAGTGGGTGTAAAACGGCAGAAACACAGCCGTGAAAAGCGGCTAAACCCCATTATAAAAATAAATTACTTTTAAAAACCCGTGAAACAAAGACAGTGAAAGAGAGAGAAATTCTTACAAAATTCGTTCAGGGGCTGTGATGCAACCTGGATTGACCATATCTAGACCCACAGCTGGAGGAGACATAAGGGTGGACACTCTCGGGGCTGAGAGGTTTGGTGAGGTTGGGGGAGCAAACGCAGAGCCTTTAAAGTAATACTGCCTGTTACGCATCCCATGGGTCCCAAATCTCCAGGTTCAAGGGCATCTTCCTACCTCGAAAACATGCATGAGAAACCCAGAAGGTGGTACACCGTGTGATCGGGAAAGGTTTCTAACACGCACCTCATTTCTCATCTCCTTGTGCTCGGGTTCGCCATTCCAGCCGCTTTACTAGCAATCTCCCTCCTTGGAGAATCAGCACCTGTAACCTCCCGTTCCGTACAGCTTGCAATTTGTCCTGAGGATGAACGGGAAGAGGGGGAGCCAATGAGAGACTAGCTCTAGGTGTTGGGACAGGCACAGGTCACTCTATTTTCCCATCAGGAAGAAGAATTAACCACAGGCTCAGCCTGCCGCCCGGAAGCAGAATAGGGCCTGAGGCAATCCTGCGCTTTTGTGGCCAGCTCCCAAAAAACCGAGTTGAAAAATGGAGCTCAGGGGCACTGCAATTCACAAACCTGCAGAGTTATAAATGATACCTCTCGTCCACAAATATATTGAGGGAAGGCAACGAAGAGGATCTGAAAGCAAGGCAGAATTGCAGGAAACAGATTTCAGGAGGTCGATTCGAATCGCCTTTAAAGCACATGAAAAGCGGCAAAACGTCGACAATGATGCCCTTGGCCAAAAAGGGCGTATGCGTTTTTTCCTGAATATATTCAGGAAAAAACGCATACGCCCTTTTTGGCCAACCAAGCAACCTGGAAAGGCAAATCAGCGCTACAAAGAAGTCTCGCTTCCCATCGGTCAAAAGGGCCATGCGGAAAAAAGTGTCAAAACCAGAAATGCAGAACAGGCCATGGAGAAATGGGAGCCTTGCTACGCTGATGGGCGGGATGTAAATTGCCAACAGCCACTCTGGAGAAGTGTACGGTGTGTCCTGAAACATCGAAAAAACACAGCTTAGAGTGCATAGGGCACTTCCACTCATGGGCGTATAAATTGAGAAAAGTATAAATCAGCAAGACACAGGCACCCCAAAGTTTAGGGCTGCTCTGTTGACAAGAACCTCCACTTCACGACACCTCAAATATCCCAGGAAAGAGAAAAATGGATAAAGAAGTGGTGGTCCTTATGTACAATGGAATATCACTCAGCCATGAAATCAATGTCATAAGGCTAGTAGCAGCATGATGAGTGGCTTTAGCTACGACGATTCTAAGTGAAATAAGTCACACAGAAAAAGACACTTATCATAAGCTATCACTTATAGAGGGAATGTAAAAACCGCTACACTTGAACTGAATTACAAAACAGAACAGAGTCACACGTTGAGAAAACACACTATGGCTGCTTAACGGGAAAGGTGGGGTGGGGTGATGCATAAAACAAGGGTTTCAAATGAGCTCAGATACCGTTCCATAAACCCAATATGTCATAGAAAGACCTACTCCTTGCTCAGTGAACTGGACTCAACACCCCCTATTCACCGCACAAGAATATATCTGACTACTAAGAATCTTAAAACCTATATATTGATATCTCTCTGGAAGTGAGTCAAGTGGGTGTAAAACGGTGGAAACACAGCCGTGAAAAGCAGCTAAACCCCATTATAAAAATAAATTACTTTTAAAAACCCGTGAAACAAAGACAGTGAAAGAGAGAGAAATTCTTACAAAATTCGTTCAGGGGCTGTGATGCAACCTGGATTGACCATATCTAGACCCACAGCTGGAGGAGACATAAGGGTGGACACTCTCGGGGCTGAGAGGTTTGGTGAGGTTGGGGGAGCAAACGCAGAGCCTTTAAAGTAATACTGCCTGTTACCCATCCCATGGGTCCCAAATCTCCAGGTTCAAGGGCATCTTCCTACCTCGAAAACATGCATGAGAAACCCAGAAGGTGGTACACCGTGTGATCGGGAAAGGTTTCTAACACGCACCTCATTTCTCATCTCCTTGTGCTCGGGTTCGCCATTCCAGCCGCTTTACTAGCAATCTCCCTCCTTGGAGAATCAGCACCTGTAACCTCCCGTTCCGTACAGCTTGCAATTTGTCCTGAGGATGAACGGGAAGAGGGGGAGCCAATGAGAGACTAGCTCTAGGTGTTGGGACAGGCACAGGTCACTCTATTTTCCCATCAGGAAGAAGAATTAACCACAGGCTCAGCCTGCCGCCCGGAAGCAGAATAGGGCCTGAGGCAATCCTGCGCTTTTGCGGCCAGCTCCCAAAAAAGCGAGTTGAAAAATGGAGCTCAGGGGCACTGCAATTCACAAACCTGCAGAGTTATAAATGATACCTCTCGTCCACAAATATATTGAGGGAAGGCAACGAAGAGGATCTGAAAGCAAGGCAGAATTGCAGGAAACAGATTTCAGGAGGTCGATTCGAATCGCCTTTAAAGCACATGAAAAGCGGCAAAACGTCGACAATGATGCCCTTGGCCAAAAAGGGCGTATGCGTTTTTTCCTGAATATATTCAGGAAAAAACGCATACGCCCTTTTTGGCCAACCAAGCAACCTGGAAAGGCAAATCAGCGCTACAAAGAAGTCTCGCTTCCCATCGGTCAAAAGGGCCATGCGGAAAAAAGTGTCAAAACCAGAAATGCAGAACAGGCCATGGAGAAATGGGAGCCTTGCTACGCTGATGGGCGGGATGTAAATTGCCAACAGCCACTCTGGAGAAGTGTACGGTGTGTCCTGAAACATCGAAAAAACACAGCTTAGAGTGCATAGGGCACTTCCACTCATGGGCGTATAAATTGAGAAAAGTATAAATCAGCAAGACACAGGCACCCCAAAGTTTAGGGCTGCTCTGTTGACAAGAACCTCCACTTCACGACACCTCAAATATCCCAGGAAAGAGAAAAATGGATAAAGAAGTGGTGGTCCTTATGTACAATGGAATATCACTCAGCCATGAAATCAATGTCATAAGGCTAGTAGCAGCATGATGAGTGGCTTTAGCTACGACGATTCTAAGTGAAATAAGTCACACAGAAAAAGACACTTATCATAAGCTATCACTTATAGAGGGAATGTAAAAACCGCTACACTTGAACTGAATTACAAAACAGAACAGAGTCACACGTTGAGAAAACACACTATGGCTGCTTAACGGGAAAGGTGGGGTGGGGTGATGCATAAAACAAGGGTTTCAAATGAGCTCAGATACCGTTCCATAAACCCAATATGTAATAGAAAGACCTACTCCTTGCTCAGTGAACTGGACTCAACACCCCCTATTCACCGCACAAGAATATATCTGACTACTAAGAATCTTAAAACCTATATATTGATATCTCTCTGGAAGTGAGTCAAGTGGGTGTAAAACGGCAGAAACACAGCCGTGAAAAGCAGCTAAACCCCATTATAAAAATAAATTACTTTTAAAAACCCGTGAAACAAAGACAGTGAAAGAGAGAGAAATTCTTACAAAATTCGTTCAGGGGCTGTGATGCAACCTGGATTGACCATATCTAGACCCACAGCTGGAGGAGACATAAGGGTGGACACTCTCGGGGCTGAGAGGTTTGGTGAGGTTGGGGGAGCAAACGCAGAGCCTTTAAAGTAATACTGCCTGTTACCCATCCCATGGGTCCCAAATCTCCAGGTTCAAGGGCATCTTCCTACCTCGAAAACATGCATGAGAAACCCAGAAGGTGGTACACCGTGTGATCGGGAAAGGTTTCTAACACGCACCTCATTTCTCATCTCCTTGTGCTCGGGTTCGCCATTCCAGCCGCTTTACTAGCAATCTCCCTCCTTGGAGAATCAGCACCTGTAACCTCCCGTTCCGTACAGCTTGCAATTTGTCCTGAGGATGAACGGGAAGAGGGGGAGCCAATGAGAGACTAGCTCTAGGTGTTGGGACAGGCACAGGTCACTCTATTTTCCCATCAGGAAGAAGAATTAACCACAGGCTCAGCCTGCCGCCCGGAAGCAGAATAGGGCCTGAGGCAATCCTGCGCTTTTGCGGCCAGCTCCCAAAAAAGCGAGTTGAAAAATGGAGCTCAGGGGCACTGCAATTCACAAACCTGCAGAGTTATAAATGATACCTCTCGTCCACAAATATATTGAGGGAAGGCAACGAAGAGGATCTGAAAGCAAGGCAGAATTGCAGGAAACAGATTTCAGGAGGTCGATTCGAATCGCCTTTAAAGCACATGAAAAGCGGCAAAACGTCGACAATGATGCCCTTGGCCAAAAAGGGCGTATGCGTTTTTTCCTGAATATATTCAGGAAAAAACGCATACGCCCTTTTTGGCCAACCAAGCAACCTGGAAAGGCAAATCAGCGCTACAAAGAAGTCTCGCTTCCCATCGGTCAAAAGGGCCATGCGGAAAAAAGTGTCAAAACCAGAAATGCAGAACAGGCCATGGAGAAATGGGAGCCTTGCTACGCTGATGGGCGGGATGTAAATTGCCAACAGCCACTCTGGAGAAGTGTACGGTGTGTCCTGAAACATCGAAAAAACACAGCTTAGAGCGCATAGGGCACCTCCACTCATGGGCGTATAAATGGGGAAAACTAAAAATCAGCAAGACACAGGCACCCCAAAGTTTAGGGCTGCTCTGTTGACAAGAACCTCCACTTCATGACACCTCAAATATCCCAGGAAAGAGAAAAATGGATAAAGAAGTGGTGGTCCTTATGTACAATGGAATATCACTCAGCCATGAAATCAATGTCATAAGGCTAGTAGCAGCATGATGAGTGGCTTTAGCTACGACGATTCTAAGTGAAATAAGTCACACAGAAAAAGACACTTATCATAAGCTATCACTTATAGAGGGAATGTAAAAACCGCTACACTTGAACTGAATTACAAAACAGAACAGAGTCACACGTTGAGAAAACACACTATGGCTGCTTAACAGGAAAGGTGGGGTGGGGTGATGCATAAAACAAGGGTTTCAAATGAGCTCAGATACCGTTCCATAAACCCAATATGTCATAGAAAGACCTACTCCTTGCTCAGTGAACTGGACTCAACACCCCCTATTCACCGCACAAGAATATATCTGACTAGTAAGAATCTTAAAACCTATGTATTGATATCTCTCTGGAAGTGAGTCAAGTGGGTGTAAAACGGCAGAAACACAGCCGTGAAAAGCGGCTAAACCCCATTATAAAAATAAATTACTTTTAAAAACCCGTGAAACAAAGACAGTGAAAGAGAGAGAAATTCTTACAAAATTCGTTCAGGGGCTGTGATGCAACCTGGATTGACCATATCTAGACCCACAGCTGGATGAGACATAAGGGTGGACACTCTCGGGGCTGAGAGGTTTGGTGAGGTTGGGGGAGCAAACGCAGAGCCTTTAAAGTAATACTGCCTGTTACCCATCCCATGGGTCCCAAATCTCCAGGTTCAAGGGCATCTTCCTACCTCGAAAACATGCATGAGAAACCCAGAAGGTGGTACACCGTGTGATCGGGAAAGGTTTCTAACACGCACCTCATTTCTCATCTCCTTGTGCTCGGGTTCGCCATTCCAGCCGCTTTACTAGCAATCTCCCTCCTTGGAGAATCAGCACCTGTAACCTCCCGTTCCGTACAGCTTGCAATTTGTCCTGAGGATGAACGGGAAGAGGGGGAGCCAATGAGAGACTAGCTCTAGGTGTTGGGACAGGCACAGGTCACTCTATTTTCCCATCAGGAAGAAGAATTAACCACAGGCTCAGCCTGCCGCCCGGAAGCAGAATAGGGCCTGAGGCAATCCTGCGCTTTTGCGGCCAGCTCCCAAAAAAGCGAGTTGAAAAATGGAGCTCAGGGGCACTGCAATTCACAAACCTGCAGAGTTATAAATGATACCTCTCGTCCACAAATATATTGAGGGAAGGCAACGAAGAGGATCTGAAAGCAAGGCAGAATTGCAGGAAACAGATTTCAGGAGGTCGATTCGAATCGCCTTTAAAGCACATGAAAAGCGGCAAAACGTCGACAATGATGCCCTTGGCCAAAAAGGGCGTATGCGTTTTTTCCTGAATATATTCAGGAAAAAACGCATACGCCCTTTTTGGCCAACCAAGCAACCTGGAAAGGCAAATCAGAGCTACAAAGAAGTCTCGCTTCCCATCGGTCAAAAGGGCCATGCGGAAAAAAGTGTCAAAACCAGAAATGCAGAACAGGCCATGGAGAAATGGGAGCCTTGCTACGCTGATGGGCGGGATGTAAATTGCCAACAGCCACTCTGGAGAAGTGTACGGTGTGTCCTGAAACTTCGAAAAAACACAGCTTAGAGTGCATAGGGCACTTCCACTCATGGGCGTATAAATTGAGAAAAGTATAAATCAGCAAGACACAGGCACCCCAAAGTTTAGGGCTGCTCTGTTGACAAGAACCTCCACTTCACGACACCTCAAATATCCCAGGAAAGAGAAAAATGGATAAAGAAGTGGTGGTCCTTATGTACAATGGAATATCACTCAGCCATGAAATCAATGTCATAAGGCTAGTAGCAGCATGATGAGTGGCTTTAGCTACGACGATTCTAAGTGAAATAAGTCACACAGAAAAAGACACTTATCATAAGCTATCACTTATAGAGGGAATGTAAAAACCGCTACACTTGAACTGAATTACAAAACAGAACAGAGTCACACGTTGAGAAAACACACTATGGCTGCTTAACGGGAAAGGTGGGGTGGGGTGATGCATAAAACAAGGGTTTCAAATGAGCTCAGATACCATTCCATAAACCCAATATGTCATAGAAAGACCTACTCCTTGCTCAGTGAACTGGACTCAACACCCCCTATTCACCGCACAAGAATATATCTGACTACTAAGAATCTTAAAACCTATATATTGATATCTCTCTGGAAGTGAGTCAAGTGGGTGTAAAACGGCGGAAACACAGCCGTGAAAAGCAGCTAAACCCCAGTATAAAAATAAATTACTTTTAAAAACCCGTGAAACAAAGACAGTGAAAGAGAGAGAAATTCTTACAAAATTCGTTCAGGGGCTGTGATGCAACCTGGATTGACCATATCTAGACCCACAGCTGGATGAGACATAAGGGTGGACACTCTCGGGGCTGAGAGGTTTGGTGAGGTTGGGGGAGCAAACGCAGAGCCTTTAAAGTAATACTGCCTGTTACCCATCCCATGGGTCCCAAATCTCCAGGTTCAAGGGCATCTTCCTACCTCGAAAACATGCATGAGAAACCCAGAAGGTGGTACACCGTGTGATCGGGAAAGGTTTCTAACACGCACCTCATTTCTCATCTCCTTGTGCTCGGGTTCGCCATTCCAGCCGCTTTACTAGCAATCTCCCTCCTTGGAGAATCAGCACCTGTAACCTCCCGTTCCGTACAGCTTGCAATTTGTCCTGAGGATGAACGGGAAGAGGGGGAGCCAATGAGAGACTAGCTCTAGGTGTTGGGACAGGCACAGGTCACTCTATTTTCCCATCAGGAAGAAGAATTAACCACAGGCTCAGCCTGCCGCCCGGAAGCAGAATAGGGCCTGAGGCAATCCTGCGCTTTTGCGGCCAGCTCCCAAAAAAGCGAGTTGAAAAATGGAGCTCAGGGGCACTGCAATTCACAAACCTGCAGAGTTATAAATGATACCTCTCGTCCACAAATATATTGAGGGAAGGCAACGAAGAGGATCTGAAAGCAAGGCAGAATTGCAGGAAACAGATTTCAGGAGGTCGATTCGAATCGCCTTTAAAGCACATGAAAAGCGGCAAAACGTCGACAATGATGCCCTTGGCCAAAAAGGGCGTATGCGTTTTTTCCTGAATATATTCAGGAAAAAACGCATACGCCCTTTTTGGCCAACCAAGCAACCTGGAAAGGCAAATCAGCGCTACAAAGAAGTCTCGCTTCCCATCGGTCAAAAGGGCCATGCGGAAAAAAGTGTCAAAACCAGAAATGCAGAACAGGCCATGGAGAAATGGGAGCCTTGCTACGCTGATGGGCGGGATGTAAATTGCCAACAGCCACTCTGGAGAAGTGTACGGTGTGTCCTGAAACATCGAAAAAACACAGCTTAGAGTGCATAGGGCACTTCCACTCATGGGCGTATAAATTGAGAAAAGTATAAATCAGCAAGACACAGGCACCCCAAAGTTTAGGGCTGCTCTGTTGACAAGAACCTCCACTTCACGACACCTCAAATATCCCAGGAAAGAGAAAAATGGATAAAGAAGTGGTGGTCCTTATGTACAATGGAATATCACTCAGCCATGAAATCAATGTCATAAGGCTAGTAGCAGCATGATGAGTGGCTTTAGCTACGACGATTCTAAGTGAAATAAGTCACACAGAAAAAGACACTTATCATAAGCTATCACTTATAGAGGGAATGTAAAAACCGCTACACTTGAACTGAATTACAAAACAGAACAGAGTCACACGTTGAGAAAACACACTATGGCTGCTTAACGGGAAAGGTGGGGTGGGGTGATGCATAAAACAAGGGTTTCAAATGAGCTCAGATACCGTTCCATAAACCCAATATGTCATAGAAAGACCTACTCCTTGCTCAGTGAACTGGACTCAACACCCCCTATTCACCGCACAAGAATATATCTGACTACTAAGAATCTTAAAACCTATATATTGATATCTCTCTGGAAGTGAGTCAAGTGGGTGTAAAACGGCGGAAACACAGCCGTGAAAAGCAGCTAAACCCCATTATAAAAATAAATTACTTTTAAAAACCCGTGAAACAAAGACAGTGAAAGAGAGAGAAATTCTTACAAAATTCGTTCAGGGGCTGTGATGCAACCTGGATTGACCATATCTAGACCCACAGCTGGAGGAGACATAAGGGTGGACACTCTCGGGGCTGAGAGGTTTGGTGAGGTTGGGGGAGCAAACGCAGAGCCTTTAAAGTAATACTGCCTGTTACCCATCCCATGGGTCCCAAATCTCCAGGTTCAAGGGCATCTTCCTACCTCGAAAACATGTATGAGAAACCCAGAAGGTGGTACACCGTGTGATCGGGAAAGGTTTCTAACACGCACCTCATTTCTCATCTCCTTGTGCTCGGGTTCGCCATTCCAGCCGCTTTACTAGCAATCTCCCTCCTTGGAGAATCAGCACCTGTAACCTCCCGTTCCGTACAGCTTGCAATTTGTCCTGAGGATGAACGGGAAGAGGGGGAGCCAATGAGAGACTAGCTCTAGGTGTTGGGACAGGCACAGGTCACTCTATTTTCCCATCAGGAAGAAGAATTAACCACAGGCTCAGCCTGCCGCCCGGAAGCAGAATAGGGCCTGAGGCAATCCTGCGCTTTTGCGGCCAGCTCCCAAAAAAGCGAGTTGAAAAATGGAGCTCAGGGGCACTGCAATTCACAAACCTGCAGAGTTATAAATGATACCTCTCGTCCACAAATATATTGAGGGAAGGCAACGAAGAGGATCTGAAAGCAAGGCAGAATTGCAGGAAACAGATTTCAGGAGGTCGATTCGAATCGCCTTTAAAGCACATGAAAAGCGGCAAAACGTCGACAATGATGCCCTTGGCCAAAAAGGGCGTATGCGTTTTTTCCTGAATATATTCAGGAAAACACGCATACGCCCTTTTTGGCCAACCAAGCAACCTGGAAAGGCAAATCAGCGCTACAAAGAAGTCTCGCTTCCCATCGGTCAAAAGGGCCATGCGGAAAAAAGTGTCAAAACCAGAAATGCAGAACAGGCCATGGAGAAATGGGAGCCTTGCTACGCTGATGGGCGGGATGTAAATTGCCAACAGCCACTCTGGAGAAGTGTACGGTGTGTCCTGAAACATCGAAAAAACACAGCTTAGAGCGCATAGGGCACCTCCACTCATGGGCGTATAAATGGGGAAAACTAAAAATCAGCAAGACACAGGCACCCCAAAGTTTAGGGCTGCTCTGTTGACAAGAACCTCCACTTCATGACACCTCAAATATCCCAGGAAAGAGAAAAATGGATAAAGAAGTGGTGGTCCTTATGTACAATGGAATATCACTCAGCCATGAAATCAATGTCATAAGGCTAGTAGCAGCATGATGAGTGGCTTTAGCTACGACGATTCTAAGTGAAATAAGTCACACAGAAAAAGACACTTATCATAAGCTATCACTTATAGAGGGAATGTAAAAACCGCTACACTTGAACTGAATTACAAAACAGAACAGAGTCACACGTTGAGAAAACACACTATGGCTGCTTAACAGGAAAGGTGGGGTGGGGTGATGCATAAAACAAGGGTTTCAAATGAGCTCAGATACCGTTCCATAAACCCAATATGTCATAGAAAGACCTACTCCTTGCTCAGTGAACTGGACTCAACACCCCCTATTCACCGCACAAGAATATATCTGACTAGTAAGAATCTTAAAACCTATGTATTGATATCTCTCTGGAAGTGAGTCAAGTGGGTGTAAAACGGCAGAAACACAGCCGTGAAAAGCGGCTAAACCCCATTATAAAAATAAATTACTTTTAAAAACCCGTGAAACAAAGACAGTGAAAGAGAGAGAAATTCTTACAAAATTCGTTCAGGGGCTGTGATGCAACCTGGATTGACCATATCTAGACCCACAGCTGGATGAGACATAAGGGTGGACACTCTCGGGGCTGAGAGGTTTGGTGAGGTTGGGGGAGCAAACGCAGAGCCTTTAAAGTAATACTGCCTGTTACCCATCCCATGGGTCCCAAATCTCCAGGTTCAAGGGCATCTTCCTACCTCGAAAACATGCATGAGAAACCCAGAAGGTGGTACACCGTGTGATCGGGAAAGGTTTCTAACACGCACCTCATTTCTCATCTCCTTGTGCTCGGGTTCGCCATTCCAGCCGCTTTACTAGCAATCTCCCTCCTTGGAGAATCAGCACCTGTAACCTCCCGTTCCGTACAGCTTGCAATTTGTCCTGAGGATGAACGGGAAGAGGGGGAGCCAATGAGAGACTAGCTCTAGGTGTTGGGACAGGCACAGGTCACTCTATTTTCCCATCAGGAAGAAGAATTAACCACAGGCTCAGCCTGCCGCCCGGAAGCAGAATAGGGCCTGAGGCAATCCTGCGCTTTTGCGGCCAGCTCCCAAAAAAGCGAGTTGAAAAATGGAGCTCAGGGGCACTGCAATTCACAAACCTGCAGAGTTATAAATGATACCTCTCGTCCACAAATATATTGAGGGAAGGCAACGAAGAGGATCTGAAAGCAAGGCAGAATTGCAGGAAACAGATTTCAGGAGGTCGATTCGAATCGCCTTTAAAGCACATGAAAAGCGGCAAAACGTCGACAATGATGCCCTTGGCCAAAAAGGGCGTATGCGTTTTTTCCTGAATATATTCAGGAAAAAACGCATACGCCCTTTTTGGCCAACCAAGCAACCTGGAAAGGCAAATCAGAGCTACAAAGAAGTCTCGCTTCCCATCGGTCAAAAGGGCCATGCGGAAAAAAGTGTCAAAACCAGAAATGCAGAACAGGCCATGGAGAAATGGGAGCCTTGCTACGCTGATGGGCGGGATGTAAATTGCCAACAGCCACTCTGGAGAAGTGTACGGTGTGTCCTGAAACTTCGAAAAAACACAGCTTAGAGTGCATAGGGCACTTCCACTCATGGGCGTATAAATTGAGAAAAGTATAAATCAGCAAGACACAGGCACCCCAAAGTTTAGGGCTGCTCTGTTGACAAGAACCTCCACTTCACGACACCTCAAATATCCCAGGAAAGAGAAAAATGGATAAAGAAGTGGTGGTCCTTATGTACAATGGAATATCACTCAGCCATGAAATCAATGTCATAAGGCTAGTAGCAGCATGATGAGTGGCTTTAGCTACGACGATTCTAAGTGAAATAAGTCACACAGAAAAAGACACTTATCATAAGCTATCACTTATAGAGGGAATGTAAAAACCGCTACACTTGAACTGAATTACAAAACAGAACAGAGTCACACGTTGAGAAAACACACTATGGCTGCTTAACGGGAAAGGTGGGGTGGGGTGATGCATAAAACAAGGGTTTCAAATGAGCTCAGATACCATTCCATAAACCCAATATGTCATAGAAAGACCTACTCCTTGCTCAGTGAACTGGACTCAACACCCCCTATTCACCGCACAAGAATATATCTGACTACTAAGAATCTTAAAACCTATATATTGATATCTCTCTGGAAGTGAGTCAAGTGGGTGTAAAACGGCGGAAACACAGCCGTGAAAAGCAGCTAAACCCCAGTATAAAAATAAATTACTTTTAAAAACCCGTGAAACAAAGACAGTGAAAGAGAGAGAAATTCTTACAAAATTCGTTCAGGGGCTGTGATGCAACCTGGATTGACCATATCTAGACCCACAGCTGGATGAGACATAAGGGTGGACACTCTCGGGGCTGAGAGGTTTGGTGAGGTTGGGGGAGCAAACGCAGAGCCTTTAAAGTAATACTGCCTGTTACCCATCCCATGGGTCCCAAATCTCCAGGTTCAAGGGCATCTTCCTACCTCGAAAACATGCATGAGAAACCCAGAAGGTGGTACACCGTGTGATCGGGAAAGGTTTCTAACACGCACCTCATTTCTCATCTCCTTGTGCTCGGGTTCGCCATTCCAGCCGCTTTACTAGCAATCTCCCTCCTTGGAGAATCAGCACCTGTAACCTCCCGTTCCGTACAGCTTGCAATTTGTCCTGAGGATGAACGGGAAGAGGGGGAGCCAATGAGAGACTAGCTCTAGGTGTTGGGACAGGCACAGGTCACTCTATTTTCCCATCAGGAAGAAGAATTAACCACAGGCTCAGCCTGCCGCCCGGAAGCAGAATAGGGCCTGAGGCAATCCTGCGCTTTTGCGGCCAGCTCCCAAAAAAGCGAGTTGAAAAATGGAGCTCAGGGGCACTGCAATTCACAAACCTGCAGAGTTATAAATGATACCTCTCGTCCACAAATATATTGAGGGAAGGCAACGAAGAGGATCTGAAAGCAAGGCAGAATTGCAGGAAACAGATTTCAGGAGGTCGATTCGAATCGCCTTTAAAGCACATGAAAAGCGGCAAAACGTCGACAATGATGCCCTTGGCCAAAAAGGGCGTATGCGTTTTTTCCTGAATATATTCAGGAAAAAACGCATACGCCCTTTTTGGCCAACCAAGCAACCTGGAAAGGCAAATCAGCGCTACAAAGAAGTCTCGCTTCCCATCGGTCAAAAGGGCCATGCGGAAAAAAGTGTCAAAACCAGAAATGCAGAACAGGCCATGGAGAAATGGGAGCCTTGCTACGCTGATGGGCGGGATGTAAATTGCCAACAGCCACTCTGGAGAAGTGTACGGTGTGTCCTGAAACATCGAAAAAACACAGCTTAGAGTGCATAGGGCACTTCCACTCATGGGCGTATAAATTGAGAAAAGTATAAATCAGCAAGACACAGGCACCCCAAAGTTTAGGGCTGCTCTGTTGACAAGAACCTCCACTTCACGACACCTCAAATATCCCAGGAAAGAGAAAAATGGATAAAGAAGTGGTGGTCCTTATGTACAATGGAATATCACTCAGCCATGAAATCAATGTCATAAGGCTAGTAGCAGCATGATGAGTGGCTTTAGCTACGACGATTCTAAGTGAAATAAGTCACACAGAAAAAGACACTTATCATAAGCTATCACTTATAGAGGGAATGTAAAAACCGCTACACTTGAACTGAATTACAAAACAGAACAGAGTCACACGTTGAGAAAACACACTATGGCTGCTTAACGGGAAAGGTGGGGTGGGGTGATGCATAAAACAAGGGTTTCAAATGAGCTCAGATACCGTTCCATAAACCCAATATGTCATAGAAAGACCTACTCCTTGCTCAGTGAACTGGACTCAACACCCCCTATTCACCGCACAAGAATATATCTGACTACTAAGAATCTTAAAACCTATATATTGATATCTCTCTGGAAGTGAGTCAAGTGGGTGTAAAACGGCGGAAACACAGCCGTGAAAAGCAGCTAAACCCCATTATAAAAATAAATTACTTTTAAAAACCCGTGAAACAAAGACAGTGAAAGAGAGAGAAATTCTTACAAAATTCGTTCAGGGGCTGTGATGCAACCTGGATTGACCATATCTAGACCCACAGCTGGAGGAGACATAAGGGTGGACACTCTCGGGGCTGAGAGGTTTGGTGAGGTTGGGGGAGCAAACGCAGAGCCTTTAAAGTAATACTGCCTGTTACCCATCCCATGGGTCCCAAATCTCCAGGTTCAAGGGCATCTTCCTACCTCGAAAACATGTATGAGAAACCCAGAAGGTGGTACACCGTGTGATCGGGAAAGGTTTCTAACACGCACCTCATTTCTCATCTCCTTGTGCTCGGGTTCGCCATTCCAGCCGCTTTACTAGCAATCTCCCTCCTTGGAGAATCAGCACCTGTAACCTCCCGTTCCGTACAGCTTGCAATTTGTCCTGAGGATGAACGGGAAGAGGGGGAGCCAATGAGAGACTAGCTCTAGGTGTTGGGACAGGCACAGGTCACTCTATTTTCCCATCAGGAAGAAGAATTAACCACAGGCTCAGCCTGCCGCCCGGAAGCAGAATAGGGCCTGAGGCAATCCTGCGCTTTTGCGGCCAGCTCCCAAAAAAGCGAGTTGAAAAATGGAGCTCAGGGGCACTGCAATTCACAAACCTGCAGAGTTATAAATGATACCTCTCGTCCACAAATATATTGAGGGAAGGCAACGAAGAGGATCTGAAAGCAAGGCAGAATTGCAGGAAACAGATTTCAGGAGGTCGATTCGAATCGCCTTTAAAGCACATGAAAAGCGGCAAAACGTCGACAATGATGCCCTTGGCCAAAAAGGGCGTATGCGTTTTTTCCTGAATATATTCAGGAAAACACGCATACGCCCTTTTTGGCCAACCAAGCAACCTGGAAAGGCAAATCAGCGCTACAAAGAAGTCTCGCTTCCCATCGGTCAAAAGGGCCATGCGGAAAAAAGTGTCAAAACCAGAAATGCAGAACAGGCCATGGAGAAATGGGAGCCTTGCTACGCTGATGGGCGGGATGTAAATTGCCAACAGCCACTCTGGAGAAGTGTACGGTGTGTCCTGAAACATCGAAAAAACACAGCTTAGAGCGCATAGGGCACCTCCACTCATGGGCGTATAAATGGGGAAAACTAAAAATCAGCAAGACACAGGCACCCCAAAGTTTAGGGCTGCTCTGTTGACAAGAACCTCCACTTCATGACACCTCAAATATCCCAGGAAAGAGAAAAATGGATAAAGAAGTGGTGGTCCTTATGTACAATGGAATATCACTCAGCCATGAAATCAATGTCATAAGGCTAGTAGCAGCATGATGAGTGGCTTTAGCTACGACGATTCTAAGTGAAATAAGTCACACAGAAAAAGACACTTATCATAAGCTATCACTTATAGAGGGAATGTAAAAACCGCTACACTTGAACTGAATTACAAAACAGAACAGAGTCACACGTTGAGAAAACACACTATGGCTGCTTAACAGGAAAGGTGGGGTGGGGTGATGCATAAAACAAGGGTTTCAAATGAGCTCAGATACCGTTCCATAAACCCAATATGTCATAGAAAGACCTACTCCTTGCTCAGTGAACTGGACTCAACACCCCCTATTCACCGCACAAGAATATATCTGACTAGTAAGAATCTTAAAACCTATGTATTGATATCTCTCTGGAAGTGAGTCAAGTGGGTGTAAAACGGCAGAAACACAGCCGTGAAAAGCGGCTAAACCCCATTATAAAAATAAATTACTTTTAAAAACCCGTGAAACAAAGACAGTGAAAGAGAGAGAAATTCTTACAAAATTCGTTCAGGGGCTGTGATGCAACCTGGATTGACCATATCTAGACCCACAGCTGGATGAGACATAAGGGTGGACACTCTCGGGGCTGAGAGGTTTGGTGAGGTTGGGGGAGCAAACGCAGAGCCTTTAAAGTAATACTGCCTGTTACCCATCCCATGGGTCCCAAATCTCCAGGTTCAAGGGCATCTTCCTACCTCGAAAACATGCATGAGAAACCCAGAAGGTGGTACACCGTGTGATCGGGAAAGGTTTCTAACACGCACCTCATTTCTCATCTCCTTGTGCTCGGGTTCGCCATTCCAGCCGCTTTACTAGCAATCTCCCTCCTTGGAGAATCAGCACCTGTAACCTCCCGTTCCGTACAGCTTGCAATTTGTCCTGAGGATGAACGGGAAGAGGGGGAGCCAATGAGAGACTAGCTCTAGGTGTTGGGACAGGCACAGGTCACTCTATTTTCCCATCAGGAAGAAGAATTAACCACAGGCTCAGCCTGCCGCCCGGAAGCAGAATAGGGCCTGAGGCAATCCTGCGCTTTTGCGGCCAGCTCCCAAAAAAGCGAGTTGAAAAATGGAGCTCAGGGGCACTGCAATTCACAAACCTGCAGAGTTATAAATGATACCTCTCGTCCACAAATATATTGAGGGAAGGCAACGAAGAGGATCTGAAAGCAAGGCAGAATTGCAGGAAACAGATTTCAGGAGGTCGATTCGAATCGCCTTTAAAGCACATGAAAAGCGGCAAAACGTCGACAATGATGCCCTTGGCCAAAAAGGGCGTATGCGTTTTTTCCTGAATATATTCAGGAAAAAACGCATACGCCCTTTTTGGCCAACCAAGCAACCTGGAAAGGCAAATCAGCGCTACAAAGAAGTCTCGCTTCCCATCGGTCAAAAGGGCCATGCGGAAAAAAGTGTCAAAACCAGAAATGCAGAACAGGCCATGGAGAAATGGGAGCCTTGCTACGCTGATGGGCGGGATGTAAATTGCCAACAGCCACTCTGGAGAAGTGTACGGTGTGTCCTGAAACTTCGAAAAAACACAGCTTAGAGTGCATAGGGCACTTCCACTCATGGGCGTATAAATTGAGAAAAGTATAAATCAGCAAGACACAGGCACCCCAAAGTTTAGGGCTGCTCTGTTGACAAGAACCTCCACTTCACGACACCTCAAATATCCCAGGAAAGAGAAAAATGGATAAAGAAGTGGTGGTCCTTATGTACAATGGAATATCACTCAGCCATGAAATCAATGTCATAAGGCTAGTAGCAGCATGATGAGTGGCTTTAGCTACGACGATTCTAAGTGAAATAAGTCACACAGAAAAAGACACTTATCATAAGCTATCACTTATAGAGGGAATGTAAAAACCGCTACACTTGAACTGAATTACAAAACAGAACAGAGTCACACGTTGAGAAAACACACTATGGCTGCTTAACGGGAAAGGTGGGGTGGGGTGATGCATAAAACAAGGGTTTCAAATGAGCTCAGATACCATTCCATAAACCCAATATGTCATAGAAAGACCTACTCCTTGCTCAGTGAACTGGACTCAACACCCCCTATTCACCGCACAAGAATATATCTGACTACTAAGAATCTTAAAACCTATATATTGATATCTCTCTGGAAGTGAGTCAAGTGGGTGTAAAACGGCGGAAACACAGCCGTGAAAAGCAGCTAAACCCCAGTATAAAAATAAATTACTTTTAAAAACCCGTGAAACAAAGACAGTGAAAGAGAGAGAAATTCTTACAAAATTCGTTCAGGGGCTGTGATGCAACCTGGATTGACCATATCTAGACCCACAGCTGGATGAGACATAAGGGTGGACACTCTCGGGGCTGAGAGGTTTGGTGAGGTTGGGGGAGCAAACGCAGAGCCTTTAAAGTAATACTGCCTGTTACCCATCCCATGGGTCCCAAATCTCCAGGTTCAAGGGCATCTTCCTACCTCGAAAACATGCATGAGAAACCCAGAAGGTGGTACACCGTGTGATCGGGAAAGGTTTCTAACACGCACCTCATTTCTCATCTCCTTGTGCTCGGGTTCGCCATTCCAGCCGCTTTACTAGCAATCTCCCTCCTTGGAGAATCAGCACCTGTAACCTCCCGTTCCGTACAGCTTGCAATTTGTCCTGAGGATGAACGGGAAGAGGGGGAGCCAATGAGAGACTAGCTCTAGGTGTTGGGACAGGCACAGGTCACTCTATTTTCCCATCAGGAAGAAGAATTAACCACAGGCTCAGCCTGCCGCCCGGAAGCAGAATAGGGCCTGAGGCAATCCTGCGCTTTTGCGGCCAGCTCCCAAAAAAGCGAGTTGAAAAATGGAGCTCAGGGGCACTGCAATTCACAAACCTGCAGAGTTATAAATGATACCTCTCGTCCACAAATATATTGAGGGAAGGCAACGAAGAGGATCTGAAAGCAAGGCAGAATTGCAGGAAACAGATTTCAGGAGGTCGATTCGAATCGCCTTTAAAGCACATGAAAAGCGGCAAAACGTCGACAATGATGCCCTTGGCCAAAAAGGGCGTATGCGTTTTTTCCTGAATATATTCAGGAAAAAACGCATACGCCCTTTTTGGCCAACCAAGCAACCTGGAAAGGCAAATCAGCGCTACAAAGAAGTCTCGCTTCCCATCGGTCAAAAGGGCCATGCGGAAAAAAGTGTCAAAACCAGAAATGCAGAACAGGCCATGGAGAAATGGGAGCCTTGCTACGCTGATGGGCGGGATGTAAATTGCCAACAGCCACTCTGGAGAAGTGTACGGTGTGTCCTGAAACATCGAAAAAACACAGCTTAGAGTGCATAGGGCACTTCCACTCATGGGCGTATAAATTGAGAAAAGTATAAATCAGCAAGACACAGGCACCCCAAAGTTTAGGGCTGCTCTGTTGACAAGAACCTCCACTTCACGACACCTCAAATATCCCAGGAAAGAGAAAAATGGATAAAGAAGTGGTGGTCCTTATGTACAATGGAATATCACTCAGCCATGAAATCAATGTCATAAGGCTAGTAGCAGCATGATGAGTGGCTTTAGCTACGACGATTCTAAGTGAAATAAGTCACACAGAAAAAGACACTTATCATAAGCTATCACTTATAGAGGGAATGTAAAAACCGCTACACTTGAACTGAATTACAAAACAGAACAGAGTCACACGTTGAGAAAACACACTATGGCTGCTTAACGGGAAAGGTGGGGTGGGGTGATGCATAAAACAAGGGTTTCAAATGAGCTCAGATACCGTTCCATAAACCCAATATGTCATAGAAAGACCTACTCCTTGCTCAGTGAACTGGACTCAACACCCCCTATTCACCGCACAAGAATATATCTGACTACTAAGAATCTTAAAACCTATATATTGATATCTCTCTGGAAGTGAGTCAAGTGGGTGTAAAACGGCGGAAACACAGCCGTGAAAAGCAGCTAAACCCCATTATAAAAATAAATTACTTTTAAAAACCCGTGAAACAAAGACAGTGAAAGAGAGAGAAATTCTTACAAAATTCGTTCAGGGGCTGTGATGCAACCTGGATTGACCATATCTAGACCCACAGCTGGAGGAGACATAAGGGTGGACACTCTCGGGGCTGAGAGGTTTGGTGAGGTTGGGGGAGCAAACGCAGAGCCTTTAAAGTAATACTGCCTGTTACCCATCCCATGGGTCCCAAATCTCCAGGTTCAAGGGCATCTTCCTACCTCGAAAACATGTATGAGAAACCCAGAAGGTGGTACACCGTGTGATCGGGAAAGGTTTCTAACACGCACCTCATTTCTCATCTCCTTGTGCTCGGGTTCGCCATTCCAGCCGCTTTACTAGCAATCTCCCTCCTTGGAGAATCAGCACCTGTAACCTCCCGTTCCGTACAGCTTGCAATTTGTCCTGAGGATGAACGGGAAGAGGGGGAGCCAATGAGAGACTAGCTCTAGGTGTTGGGACAGGCACAGGTCACTCTATTTTCCCATCAGGAAGAAGAATTAACCACAGGCTCAGCCTGCCGCCCGGAAGCAGAATAGGGCCTGAGGCAATCCTGCGCTTTTGCGGCCAGCTCCCAAAAAAGCGAGTTGAAAAATGGAGCTCAGGGGCACTGCAATTCACAAACCTGCAGAGTTATAAATGATACCTCTCGTCCACAAATATATTGAGGGAAGGCAACGAAGAGGATCTGAAAGCAAGGCAGAATTGCAGGAAACAGATTTCAGGAGGTCGATTCGAATCGCCTTTAAAGCACATGAAAAGCGGCAAAACGTCGACAATGATGCCCTTGGCCAAAAAGGGCGTATGCGTTTTTTCCTGAATATATTCAGGAAAAAACGCATACGCCCTTTTTGGCCAACCAAGCAACCTGGAAAGGCAAATCAGCGCTACAAAGAAGTCTCGCTTCCCATCGGTCAAAAGGGCCATGCGGAAAAAAGTGTCAAAACCAGAAATGCAGAACAGGCCATGGAGAAATGGGAGCCTTGCTACGCTGATGGGCGGGATGTAAATTGCCAACAGCCACTCTGGAGAAGTGTACGGTGTGTCCTGAAACATCGAAAAACCACAGCTTAGAGCGCATAGGGCACCTCCACTCATGGGCGTATAAATGGGGAAAACTAAAAATCAGCAAGACACAGGCACCCCAAAGTTTAGGGCTGCTCTGTTGACAAGAACCTCCACTTCATGACACCTCAAATATCCCAGGAAAGAGAAAAATGGATAAAGAAGTGGTGGTCCTTATGTACAATGGAATATCACTCAGCCATGAAATCAATGTCATAAGGCTAGTAGCAGCATGATGAGTGGCTTTAGCTACGACGATTCTAAGTGAAATAAGTCACACAGAAAAAGACACTTATCATAAGCTATCACTTATAGAGGGAATGTAAAAACCGCTACACTTGAACTGAATTACAAAACAGAACAGAGTCACACGTTGAGAAAACACACTATGGCTGCTTAACAGGAAAGGTGGGGTGGGGTGATGCATAAAACAAGGGTTTCAAATGAGCTCAGATACCGTTCCATAAACCCAATATGTCATAGAAAGACCTACTCCTTGCTCAGTGAACTGGACTCAACACCCCCTATTCACCGCACAAGAATATATCTGACTAGTAAGAATCTTAAAACCTATGTATTGATATCTCTCTGGAAGTGAGTCAAGTGGGTGTAAAACGGCAGAAACACAGCCGTGAAAAGCGGCTAAACCCCATTATAAAAATAAATTACTTTTAAAAACCCGTGAAACAAAGACAGTGAAAGAGAGAGAAATTCTTACAAAATTCGTTCAGGGGCTGTGATGCAACCTGGATTGACCATATCTAGACCCACAGCTGGATGAGACATAAGGGTGGACACTCTCGGGGCTGAGAGGTTTGGTGAGGTTGGGGGAGCAAACGCAGAGCCTTTAAAGTAATACTGCCTGTTACCCATCCCATGGGTCCCAAATCTCCAGGTTCAAGGGCATCTTCCTACCTCGAAAACATGTATGAGAAACCCAGAAGGTGGTACACCGTGTGATCGGGAAAGGTTTCTAACACGCACCTCATTTCTCATCTCCTTGTGCTCGGGTTCGCCATTCCAGCCGCTTTACTAGCAATCTCCCTCCTTGGAGAATCAGCACCTGTAACCTCCCGTTCCGTACAGCTTGCAATTTGTCCTGAGGATGAACGGGAAGAGGGGGAGCCAATGAGAGACTAGCTCTAGGTGTTGGGACAGGCACAGGTCACTCTATTTTCCCATCAGGAAGAAGAATTAACCACAGGCTCAGCCTGCCGCCCGGAAGCAGAATAGGGCCTGAGGCAATCCTGCGCTTTTGCGGCCAGCTCCCAAAAAAGCGAGTTGAAAAATGGAGCTCAGGGGCACTGCAATTCACAAACCTGCAGAGTTATAAATGATACCTCTCGTCCACAAATATATTGAGGGAAGGCAACGAAGAGGATCTGAAAGCAAGGCAGAATTGCAGGAAACAGATTTCAGGAGGTCGATTCGAATCGCCTTTAAAGCACATGAAAAGCGGCAAAACGTCGACAATGATGCCCTTGGCCAAAAAGGGCGTATGCGTTTTTTCCTGAATATATTCAGGAAAACACGCATACGCCCTTTTTGGCCAACCAAGCAACCTGGAAAGGCAAATCAGCGCTACAAAGAAGTCTCGCTTCCCATCGGTCAAAAGGGCCATGCGGAAAAAAGTGTCAAAACCAGAAATGCAGAACAGGCCATGGAGAAATGGGAGCCTTGCTACGCTGATGGGCGGGATGTAAATTGCCAACAGCCACTCTGGAGAAGTGTACGGTGTGTCCTGAAACATCGAAAAAACACAGCTTAGAGCGCATAGGGCACCTCCACTCATGGGCGTATAAATGGGGAAAACTAAAAATCAGCAAGACACAGGCACCCCAAAGTTTAGGGCTGCTCTGTTGACAAGAACCTCCACTTCATGACACCTCAAATATCCCAGGAAAGAGAAAAATGGATAAAGAAGTGGTGGTCCTTATGTACAATGGAATATCACTCAGCCATGAAATCAATGTCATAAGGCTAGTAGCAGCATGATGAGTGGCTTTAGCTACGACGATTCTAAGTGAAATAAGTCACACAGAAAAAGACACTTATCATAAGCTATCACTTATAGAGGGAATGTAAAAACCGCTACACTTGAACTGAATTACAAAACAGAACAGAGTCACACGTTGAGAAAACACACTATGGCTGCTTAACAGGAAAGGTGGGGTGGGGTGATGCATAAAACAAGGGTTTCAAATGAGCTCAGATACCGTTCCATAAACCCAATATGTCATAGAAAGACCTACTCCTTGCTCAGTGAACTGGACTCAACACCCCCTATTCACCGCACAAGAATATATCTGACTAGTAAGAATCTTAAAACCTATGTATTGATATCTCTCTGGAAGTGAGTCAAGTGGGTGTAAAACGGCAGAAACACAGCCGTGAAAAGCGGCTAAACCCCATTATAAAAATAAATTACTTTTAAAAACCCGTGAAACAAAGACAGTGAAAGAGAGAGAAATTCTTACAAAATTCGTTCAGGGGCTGTGATGCAACCTGGATTGACCATATCTAGACCCACAGCTGGATGAGACATAAGGGTGGACACTCTCGGGGCTGAGAGGTTTGGTGAGGTTGGGGGAGCAAACGCAGAGCCTTTAAAGTAATACTGCCTGTTACCCATCCCATGGGTCCCAAATCTCCAGGTTCAAGGGCATCTTCCTACCTCGAAAACATGCATGAGAAACCCAGAAGGTGGTACACCGTGTGATCGGGAAAGGTTTCTAACACGCACCTCATTTCTCATCTCCTTGTGCTCGGGTTCGCCATTCCAGCCGCTTTACTAGCAATCTCCCTCCTTGGAGAATCAGCACCTGTAACCTCCCGTTCCGTACAGCTTGCAATTTGTCCTGAGGATGAACGGGAAGAGGGGGAGCCAATGAGAGACTAGCTCTAGGTGTTGGGACAGGCACAGGTCACTCTATTTTCCCATCAGGAAGAAGAATTAACCACAGGCTCAGCCTGCCGCCCGGAAGCAGAATAGGGCCTGAGGCAATCCTGCGCTTTTGCGGCCAGCTCCCAAAAAAGCGAGTTGAAAAATGGAGCTCAGGGGCACTGCAATTCACAAACCTGCAGAGTTATAAATGATACCTCTCGTCCACAAATATATTGAGGGAAGGCAACGAAGAGGATCTGAAAGCAAGGCAGAATTGCAGGAAACAGATTTCAGGAGGTCGATTCGAATCGCCTTTAAAGCACATGAAAAGCGGCAAAACGTCGACAATGATGCCCTTGGCCAAAAAGGGCGTATGCGTTTTTTCCTGAATATATTCAGGAAAAAACGCATACGCCCTTTTTGGCCAACCAAGCAACCTGGAAAGGCAAATCAGAGCTACAAAGAAGTCTCGCTTCCCATCGGTCAAAAGGGCCATGCGGAAAAAAGTGTCAAAACCAGAAATGCAGAACAGGCCATGGAGAAATGGGAGCCTTGCTACGCTGATGGGCGGGATGTAAATTGCCAACAGCCACTCTGGAGAAGTGTACGGTGTGTCCTGAAACTTCGAAAAAACACAGCTTAGAGTGCATAGGGCACTTCCACTCATGGGCGTATAAATTGAGAAAAGTATAAATCAGCAAGACACAGGCACCCCAAAGTTTAGGGCTGCTCTGTTGACAAGAACCTCCACTTCACGACACCTCAAATATCCCAGGAAAGAGAAAAATGGATAAAGAAGTGGTGGTCCTTATGTACAATGGAATATCACTCAGCCATGAAATCAATGTCATAAGGCTAGTAGCAGCATGATGAGTGGCTTTAGCTACGACGATTCTAAGTGAAATAAGTCACACAGAAAAAGACACTTATCATAAGCTATCACTTATAGAGGGAATGTAAAAACCGCTACACTTGAACTGAATTACAAAACAGAACAGAGTCACACGTTGAGAAAACACACTATGGCTGCTTAACGGGAAAGGTGGGGTGGGGTGATGCATAAAACAAGGGTTTCAAATGAGCTCAGATACCATTCCATAAACCCAATATGTCATAGAAAGACCTACTCCTTGCTCAGTGAACTGGACTCAACACCCCCTATTCACCGCACAAGAATATATCTGACTACTAAGAATCTTAAAACCTATATATTGATATCTCTCTGGAAGTGAGTCAAGTGGGTGTAAAACGGCGGAAACACAGCCGTGAAAAGCAGCTAAACCCCAGTATAAAAATAAATTACTTTTAAAAACCCGTGAAACAAAGACAGTGAAAGAGAGAGAAATTCTTACAAAATTCGTTCAGGGGCTGTGATGCAACCTGGATTGACCATATCTAGACCCACAGCTGGATGAGACATAAGGGTGGACACTCTCGGGGCTGAGAGGTTTGGTGAGGTTGGGGGAGCAAACGCAGAGCCTTTAAAGTAATACTGCCTGTTACCCATCCCATGGGTCCCAAATCTCCAGGTTCAAGGGCATCTTCCTACCTCGAAAACATGCATGAGAAACCCAGAAGGTGGTACACCGTGTGATCGGGAAAGGTTTCTAACACGCACCTCATTTCTCATCTCCTTGTGCTCGGGTTCGCCATTCCAGCCGCTTTACTAGCAATCTCCCTCCTTGGAGAATCAGCACCTGTAACCTCCCGTTCCGTACAGCTTGCAATTTGTCCTGAGGATGAACGGGAAGAGGGGGAGCCAATGAGAGACTAGCTCTAGGTGTTGGGACAGGCACAGGTCACTCTATTTTCCCATCAGGAAGAAGAATTAACCACAGGCTCAGCCTGCCGCCCGGAAGCAGAATAGGGCCTGAGGCAATCCTGCGCTTTTGCGGCCAGCTCCCAAAAAAGCGAGTTGAAAAATGGAGCTCAGGGGCACTGCAATTCACAAACCTGCAGAGTTATAAATGATACCTCTCGTCCACAAATATATTGAGGGAAGGCAACGAAGAGGATCTGAAAGCAAGGCAGAATTGCAGGAAACAGATTTCAGGAGGTCGATTCGAATCGCCTTTAAAGCACATGAAAAGCGGCAAAACGTCGACAATGATGCCCTTGGCCAAAAAGGGCGTATGCGTTTTTTCCTGAATATATTCAGGAAAAAACGCATACGCCCTTTTTGGCCAACCAAGCAACCTGGAAAGGCAAATCAGCGCTACAAAGAAGTCTCGCTTCCCATCGGTCAAAAGGGCCATGCGGAAAAAAGTGTCAAAACCAGAAATGCAGAACAGGCCATGGAGAAATGGGAGCCTTGCTACGCTGATGGGCGGGATGTAAATTGCCAACAGCCACTCTGGAGAAGTGTACGGTGTGTCCTGAAACATCGAAAAAACACAGCTTAGAGTGCATAGGGCACTTCCACTCATGGGCGTATAAATTGAGAAAAGTATAAATCAGCAAGACACAGGCACCCCAAAGTTTAGGGCTGCTCTGTTGACAAGAACCTCCACTTCACGACACCTCAAATATCCCAGGAAAGAGAAAAATGGATAAAGAAGTGGTGGTCCTTATGTACAATGGAATATCACTCAGCCATGAAATCAATGTCATAAGGCTAGTAGCAGCATGATGAGTGGCTTTAGCTACGACGATTCTAAGTGAAATAAGTCACACAGAAAAAGACACTTATCATAAGCTATCACTTATAGAGGGAATGTAAAAACCGCTACACTTGAACTGAATTACAAAACAGAACAGAGTCACACGTTGAGAAAACACACTATGGCTGCTTAACGGGAAAGGTGGGGTGGGGTGATGCATAAAACAAGGGTTTCAAATGAGCTCAGATACCGTTCCATAAACCCAATATGTCATAGAAAGACCTACTCCTTGCTCAGTGAACTGGACTCAACACCCCCTATTCACCGCACAAGAATATATCTGACTACTAAGAATCTTAAAACCTATATATTGATATCTCTCTGGAAGTGAGTCAAGTGGGTGTAAAACGGCGGAAACACAGCCGTGAAAAGCAGCTAAACCCCATTATAAAAATAAATTACTTTTAAAAACCCGTGAAACAAAGACAGTGAAAGAGAGAGAAATTCTTACAAAATTCGTTCAGGGGCTGTGATGCAACCTGGATTGACCATATCTAGACCCACAGCTGGAGGAGACATAAGGGTGGACACTCTCGGGGCTGAGAGGTTTGGTGAGGTTGGGGGAGCAAACGCAGAGCCTTTAAAGTAATACTGCCTGTTACCCATCCCATGGGTCCCAAATCTCCAGGTTCAAGGGCATCTTCCTACCTCGAAAACATGTATGAGAAACCCAGAAGGTGGTACACCGTGTGATCGGGAAAGGTTTCTAACACGCACCTCATTTCTCATCTCCTTGTGCTCGGGTTCGCCATTCCAGCCGCTTTACTAGCAATCTCCCTCCTTGGAGAATCAGCACCTGTAACCTCCCGTTCCGTACAGCTTGCAATTTGTCCTGAGGATGAACGGGAAGAGGGGGAGCCAATGAGAGACTAGCTCTAGGTGTTGGGACAGGCACAGGTCACTCTATTTTCCCATCAGGAAGAAGAATTAACCACAGGCTCAGCCTGCCGCCCGGAAGCAGAATAGGGCCTGAGGCAATCCTGCGCTTTTGCGGCCAGCTCCCAAAAAAGCGAGTTGAAAAATGGAGCTCAGGGGCACTGCAATTCACAAACCTGCAGAGTTATAAATGATACCTCTCGTCCACAAATATATTGAGGGAAGGCAACGAAGAGGATCTGAAAGCAAGGCAGAATTGCAGGAAACAGATTTCAGGAGGTCGATTCGAATCGCCTTTAAAGCACATGAAAAGCGGCAAAACGTCGACAATGATGCCCTTGGCCAAAAAGGGCGTATGCGTTTTTTCCTGAATATATTCAGGAAAACACGCATACGCCCTTTTTGGCCAACCAAGCAACCTGGAAAGGCAAATCAGCGCTACAAAGAAGTCTCGCTTCCCATCGGTCAAAAGGGCCATGCGGAAAAAAGTGTCAAAACCAGAAATGCAGAACAGGCCATGGAGAAATGGGAGCCTTGCTACGCTGATGGGCGGGATGTAAATTGCCAACAGCCACTCTGGAGAAGTGTACGGTGTGTCCTGAAACATCGAAAAAACACAGCTTAGAGCGCATAGGGCACCTCCACTCATGGGCGTATAAATGGGGAAAACTAAAAATCAGCAAGACACAGGCACCCCAAAGTTTAGGGCTGCTCTGTTGACAAGAACCTCCACTTCATGACACCTCAAATATCCCAGGAAAGAGAAAAATGGATAAAGAAGTGGTGGTCCTTATGTACAATGGAATATCACTCAGCCATGAAATCAATGTCATAAGGCTAGTAGCAGCATGATGAGTGGCTTTAGCTACGACGATTCTAAGTGAAATAAGTCACACAGAAAAAGACACTTATCATAAGCTATCACTTATAGAGGGAATGTAAAAACCGCTACACTTGAACTGAATTACAAAACAGAACAGAGTCACACGTTGAGAAAACACACTATGGCTGCTTAACAGGAAAGGTGGGGTGGGGTGATGCATAAAACAAGGGTTTCAAATGAGCTCAGATACCGTTCCATAAACCCAATATGTCATAGAAAGACCTACTCCTTGCTCAGTGAACTGGACTCAACACCCCCTATTCACCGCACAAGAATATATCTGACTAGTAAGAATCTTAAAACCTATGTATTGATATCTCTCTGGAAGTGAGTCAAGTGGGTGTAAAACGGCAGAAACACAGCCGTGAAAAGCGGCTAAACCCCATTATAAAAATAAATTACTTTTAAAAACCCGTGAAACAAAGACAGTGAAAGAGAGAGAAATTCTTACAAAATTCGTTCAGGGGCTGTGATGCAACCTGGATTGACCATATCTAGACCCACAGCTGGATGAGACATAAGGGTGGACACTCTCGGGGCTGAGAGGTTTGGTGAGGTTGGGGGAGCAAACGCAGAGCCTTTAAAGTAATACTGCCTGTTACCCATCCCATGGGTCCCAAATCTCCAGGTTCAAGGGCATCTTCCTACCTCGAAAACATGCATGAGAAACCCAGAAGGTGGTACACCGTGTGATCGGGAAAGGTTTCTAACACGCACCTCATTTCTCATCTCCTTGTGCTCGGGTTCGCCATTCCAGCCGCTTTACTAGCAATCTCCCTCCTTGGAGAATCAGCACCTGTAACCTCCCGTTCCGTACAGCTTGCAATTTGTCCTGAGGATGAACGGGAAGAGGGGGAGCCAATGAGAGACTAGCTCTAGGTGTTGGGACAGGCACAGGTCACTCTATTTTCCCATCAGGAAGAAGAATTAACCACAGGCTCAGCCTGCCGCCCGGAAGCAGAATAGGGCCTGAGGCAATCCTGCGCTTTTGCGGCCAGCTCCCAAAAAAGCGAGTTGAAAAATGGAGCTCAGGGGCACTGCAATTCACAAACCTGCAGAGTTATAAATGATACCTCTCGTCCACAAATATATTGAGGGAAGGCAACGAAGAGGATCTGAAAGCAAGGCAGAATTGCAGGAAACAGATTTCAGGAGGTCGATTCGAATCGCCTTTAAAGCACATGAAAAGCGGCAAAACGTCGACAATGATGCCCTTGGCCAAAAAGGGCGTATGCGTTTTTTCCTGAATATATTCAGGAAAAAACGCATACGCCCTTTTTGGCCAACCAAGCAACCTGGAAAGGCAAATCAGCGCTACAAAGAAGTCTCGCTTCCCATCGGTCAAAAGGGCCATGCGGAAAAAAGTGTCAAAACCAGAAATGCAGAACAGGCCATGGAGAAATGGGAGCCTTGCTACGCTGATGGGCGGGATGTAAATTGCCAACAGCCACTCTGGAGAAGTGTACGGTGTGTCCTGAAACTTCGAAAAAACACAGCTTAGAGTGCATAGGGCACTTCCACTCATGGGCGTATAAATTGAGAAAAGTATAAATCAGCAAGACACAGGCACCCCAAAGTTTAGGGCTGCTCTGTTGACAAGAACCTCCACTTCACGACACCTCAAATATCCCAGGAAAGAGAAAAATGGATAAAGAAGTGGTGGTCCTTATGTACAATGGAATATCACTCAGCCATGAAATCAATGTCATAAGGCTAGTAGCAGCATGATGAGTGGCTTTAGCTACGACGATTCTAAGTGAAATAAGTCACACAGAAAAAGACACTTATCATAAGCTATCACTTATAGAGGGAATGTAAAAACCGCTACACTTGAACTGAATTACAAAACAGAACAGAGTCACACGTTGAGAAAACACACTATGGCTGCTTAACGGGAAAGGTGGGGTGGGGTGATGCATAAAACAAGGGTTTCAAATGAGCTCAGATACCATTCCATAAACCCAATATGTCATAGAAAGACCTACTCCTTGCTCAGTGAACTGGACTCAACACCCCCTATTCACCGCACAAGAATATATCTGACTACTAAGAATCTTAAAACCTATATATTGATATCTCTCTGGAAGTGAGTCAAGTGGGTGTAAAACGGCGGAAACACAGCCGTGAAAAGCAGCTAAACCCCAGTATAAAAATAAATTACTTTTAAAAACCCGTGAAACAAAGACAGTGAAAGAGAGAGAAATTCTTACAAAATTCGTTCAGGGGCTGTGATGCAACCTGGATTGACCATATCTAGACCCACAGCTGGATGAGACATAAGGGTGGACACTCTCGGGGCTGAGAGGTTTGGTGAGGTTGGGGGAGCAAACGCAGAGCCTTTAAAGTAATACTGCCTGTTACCCATCCCATGGGTCCCAAATCTCCAGGTTCAAGGGCATCTTCCTACCTCGAAAACATGCATGAGAAACCCAGAAGGTGGTACACCGTGTGATCGGGAAAGGTTTCTAACACGCACCTCATTTCTCATCTCCTTGTGCTCGGGTTCGCCATTCCAGCCGCTTTACTAGCAATCTCCCTCCTTGGAGAATCAGCACCTGTAACCTCCCGTTCCGTACAGCTTGCAATTTGTCCTGAGGATGAACGGGAAGAGGGGGAGCCAATGAGAGACTAGCTCTAGGTGTTGGGACAGGCACAGGTCACTCTATTTTCCCATCAGGAAGAAGAATTAACCACAGGCTCAGCCTGCCGCCCGGAAGCAGAATAGGGCCTGAGGCAATCCTGCGCTTTTGCGGCCAGCTCCCAAAAAAGCGAGTTGAAAAATGGAGCTCAGGGGCACTGCAATTCACAAACCTGCAGAGTTATAAATGATACCTCTCGTCCACAAATATATTGAGGGAAGGCAACGAAGAGGATCTGAAAGCAAGGCAGAATTGCAGGAAACAGATTTCAGGAGGTCGATTCGAATCGCCTTTAAAGCACATGAAAAGCGGCAAAACGTCGACAATGATGCCCTTGGCCAAAAAGGGCGTATGCGTTTTTTCCTGAATATATTCAGGAAAAAACGCATACGCCCTTTTTGGCCAACCAAGCAACCTGGAAAGGCAAATCAGCGCTACAAAGAAGTCTCGCTTCCCATCGGTCAAAAGGGCCATGCGGAAAAAAGTGTCAAAACCAGAAATGCAGAACAGGCCATGGAGAAATGGGAGCCTTGCTACGCTGATGGGCGGGATGTAAATTGCCAACAGCCACTCTGGAGAAGTGTACGGTGTGTCCTGAAACATCGAAAAAACACAGCTTAGAGTGCATAGGGCACTTCCACTCATGGGCGTATAAATTGAGAAAAGTATAAATCAGCAAGACACAGGCACCCCAAAGTTTAGGGCTGCTCTGTTGACAAGAACCTCCACTTCACGACACCTCAAATATCCCAGGAAAGAGAAAAATGGATAAAGAAGTGGTGGTCCTTATGTACAATGGAATATCACTCAGCCATGAAATCAATGTCATAAGGCTAGTAGCAGCATGATGAGTGGCTTTAGCTACGACGATTCTAAGTGAAATAAGTCACACAGAAAAAGACACTTATCATAAGCTATCACTTATAGAGGGAATGTAAAAACCGCTACACTTGAACTGAATTACAAAACAGAACAGAGTCACACGTTGAGAAAACACACTATGGCTGCTTAACGGGAAAGGTGGGGTGGGGTGATGCATAAAACAAGGGTTTCAAATGAGCTCAGATACCGTTCCATAAACCCAATATGTCATAGAAAGACCTACTCCTTGCTCAGTGAACTGGACTCAACACCCCCTATTCACCGCACAAGAATATATCTGACTACTAAGAATCTTAAAACCTATATATTGATATCTCTCTGGAAGTGAGTCAAGTGGGTGTAAAACGGCGGAAACACAGCCGTGAAAAGCAGCTAAACCCCATTATAAAAATAAATTACTTTTAAAAACCCGTGAAACAAAGACAGTGAAAGAGAGAGAAATTCTTACAAAATTCGTTCAGGGGCTGTGATGCAACCTGGATTGACCATATCTAGACCCACAGCTGGAGGAGACATAAGGGTGGACACTCTCGGGGCTGAGAGGTTTGGTGAGGTTGGGGGAGCAAACGCAGAGCCTTTAAAGTAATACTGCCTGTTACCCATCCCATGGGTCCCAAATCTCCAGGTTCAAGGGCATCTTCCTACCTCGAAAACATGTATGAGAAACCCAGAAGGTGGTACACCGTGTGATCGGGAAAGGTTTCTAACACGCACCTCATTTCTCATCTCCTTGTGCTCGGGTTCGCCATTCCAGCCGCTTTACTAGCAATCTCCCTCCTTGGAGAATCAGCACCTGTAACCTCCCGTTCCGTACAGCTTGCAATTTGTCCTGAGGATGAACGGGAAGAGGGGGAGCCAATGAGAGACTAGCTCTAGGTGTTGGGACAGGCACAGGTCACTCTATTTTCCCATCAGGAAGAAGAATTAACCACAGGCTCAGCCTGCCGCCCGGAAGCAGAATAGGGCCTGAGGCAATCCTGCGCTTTTGCGGCCAGCTCCCAAAAAAGCGAGTTGAAAAATGGAGCTCAGGGGCACTGCAATTCACAAACCTGCAGAGTTATAAATGATACCTCTCGTCCACAAATATATTGAGGGAAGGCAACGAAGAGGATCTGAAAGCAAGGCAGAATTGCAGGAAACAGATTTCAGGAGGTCGATTCGAATCGCCTTTAAAGCACATGAAAAGCGGCAAAACGTCGACAATGATGCCCTTGGCCAAAAAGGGCGTATGCGTTTTTTCCTGAATATATTCAGGAAAAAACGCATACGCCCTTTTTGGCCAACCAAGCAACCTGGAAAGGCAAATCAGCGCTACAAAGAAGTCTCGCTTCCCATCGGTCAAAAGGGCCATGCGGAAAAAAGTGTCAAAACCAGAAATGCAGAACAGGCCATGGAGAAATGGGAGCCTTGCTACGCTGATGGGCGGGATGTAAATTGCCAACAGCCACTCTGGAGAAGTGTACGGTGTGTCCTGAAACATCGAAAAACCACAGCTTAGAGCGCATAGGGCACCTCCACTCATGGGCGTATAAATGGGGAAAACTAAAAATCAGCAAGACACAGGCACCCCAAAGTTTAGGGCTGCTCTGTTGACAAGAACCTCCACTTCATGACACCTCAAATATCCCAGGAAAGAGAAAAATGGATAAAGAAGTGGTGGTCCTTATGTACAATGGAATATCACTCAGCCATGAAATCAATGTCATAAGGCTAGTAGCAGCATGATGAGTGGCTTTAGCTACGACGATTCTAAGTGAAATAAGTCACACAGAAAAAGACACTTATCATAAGCTATCACTTATAGAGGGAATGTAAAAACCGCTACACTTGAACTGAATTACAAAACAGAACAGAGTCACACGTTGAGAAAACACACTATGGCTGCTTAACAGGAAAGGTGGGGTGGGGTGATGCATAAAACAAGGGTTTCAAATGAGCTCAGATACCGTTCCATAAACCCAATATGTCATAGAAAGACCTACTCCTTGCTCAGTGAACTGGACTCAACACCCCCTATTCACCGCACAAGAATATATCTGACTAGTAAGAATCTTAAAACCTATGTATTGATATCTCTCTGGAAGTGAGTCAAGTGGGTGTAAAACGGCAGAAACACAGCCGTGAAAAGCGGCTAAACCCCATTATAAAAATAAATTACTTTTAAAAACCCGTGAAACAAAGACAGTGAAAGAGAGAGAAATTCTTACAAAATTCGTTCAGGGGCTGTGATGCAACCTGGATTGACCATATCTAGACCCACAGCTGGATGAGACATAAGGGTGGACACTCTCGGGGCTGAGAGGTTTGGTGAGGTTGGGGGAGCAAACGCAGAGCCTTTAAAGTAATACTGCCTGTTACCCATCCCATGGGTCCCAAATCTCCAGGTTCAAGGGCATCTTCCTACCTCGAAAACATGCATGAGAAACCCAGAAGGTGGTACACCGTGTGATCGGGAAAGGTTTCTAACACGCACCTCATTTCTCATCTCCTTGTGCTCGGGTTCGCCATTCCAGCCGCTTTACTAGCAATCTCCCTCCTTGGAGAATCAGCACCTGTAACCTCCCGTTCTGTACAGCTTGCAATTTGTCCTGAGGATGAACGGGAAGAGGGGGAGCCAATGAGAGACTAGCTCTAGGTGTTGGGACAGGCACAGGTCACTCTATTTTCCCATCAGGAAGAAGAATTAACCACAGGCTCAGCCTGCCGCCCGGAAGCAGAATAGGGCCTGAGGCAATCCTGCGCTTTTGCGGCCAGCTCCCAAAAAAGCGAGTTGAAAAATGGAGCTCAGGGGCACTGCAATTCACAAACCTGCAGAGTTATAAATGATACCTCTCGTCCACAAATATATTGAGGGAAGGCAACGAAGAGGATCTGAAAGCAAGGCAGAATTGCAGGAAACAGATTTCAGGAGGTCGATTCGAATCGCCTTTAAAGCACATGAAAAGCGGCAAAACGTCGACAATGATGCCCTTGGCCAAAAAGGGCGTATGCGTTTTTTCCTGAATATATTCAGGAAAAAACGCATACGCCCTTTTTGGCCAACCAAGCAACCTGGAAAGGCAAATCAGCGCTACAAAGAAGTCTCGCTTCCCATCGGTCAAAAGGGCCATGCGGAAAAAAGTGTCAAAACCAGAAATGCAGAACAGGCCATGGAGAAATGGGAGCCTTGCTACGCTGATGGGCGGGATGTAAATTGCCAACAGCCACTCTGGAGAAGTGTACGGTGTGTCCTGAAACATCGAAAAAACACAGCTTAGAGTGCATAGGGCACTTCCACTCATGGGCGTATAAATTGAGAAAAGTATAAATCAGCAAGACACAGGCACCCCAAAGTTTAGGGCTGCTCTGTTGACAAGAACCTCCACTTCACGACACCTCAAATATCCCAGGAAAGAGAAAAATGGATAAAGAAGTGGTGGTCCTTATGTACAATGGAATATCACTCAGCCATGAAATCAATGTCATAAGGCTAGTAGCAGCATGATGAGTGGCTTTAGCTACGACGATTCTAAGTGAAATAAGTCACACAGAAAAAGACACTTATCATAAGCTATCACTTATAGAGGGAATGTAAAAACCGCTACACTTGAACTGAATTACAAAACAGAACAGAGTCACACGTTGAGAAAACACACTATGGCTGCTTAACGGGAAAGGTGGGGTGGGGTGATGCATAAAACAAGGGTTTCAAATGAGCTCAGATACCGTTCCATAAACCCAATATGTCATAGAAAGACCTACTCCTTGCTCAGTGAACTGGACTCAACACCCCCTATTCACCGCACAAGAATATATCTGACTACTAAGAATCTTAAAACCTATATATTGATATCTCTCTGGAAGTGAGTCAAGTGGGTGTAAAACGGCGGAAACACAGCCGTGAAAAGCAGCTAAACCCCATTATAAAAATAAATTACTTTTAAAAACCCGTGAAACAAAGACAGTGAAAGAGAGAGAAATTCTTACAAAATTCGTTCAGGGGCTGTGATGCAACCTGGATTGACCATATCTAGACCCACAGCTGGAGGAGACATAAGGGTGGACACTCTCGGGGCTGAGAGGTTTGGTGAGGTTGGGGGAGCAAACGCAGAGCCTTTAAAGTAATACTGCCTGTTACCCATCCCATGGGTCCCAAATCTCCAGGTTCAAGGGCATCTTCCTACCTCGAAAACATGTATGAGAAACCCAGAAGGTGGTACACCGTGTGATCGGGAAAGGTTTCTAACACGCACCTCATTTCTCATCTCCTTGTGCTCGGGTTCGCCATTCCAGCCGCTTTACTAGCAATCTCCCTCCTTGGAGAATCAGCACCTGTAACCTCCCGTTCCGTACAGCTTGCAATTTGTCCTGAGGATGAACGGGAAGAGGGGGAGCCAATGAGAGACTAGCTCTAGGTGTTGGGACAGGCACAGGTCACTCTATTTTCCCATCAGGAAGAAGAATTAACCACAGGCTCAGCCTGCCGCCCGGAAGCAGAATAGGGCCTGAGGCAATCCTGCGCTTTTGCGGCCAGCTCCCAAAAAAGCGAGTTGAAAAATGGAGCTCAGGGGCACTGCAATTCACAAACCTGCAGAGTTATAAATGATACCTCTCGTCCACAAATATATTGAGGGAAGGCAACGAAGAGGATCTGAAAGCAAGGCAGAATTGCAGGAAACAGATTTCAGGAGGTCGATTCGAATCGCCTTTAAAGCACATGAAAAGCGGCAAAACGTCGACAATGATGCCCTTGGCCAAAAAGGGCGTATGCGTTTTTTCCTGAATATATTCAGGAAAAAACGCATACGCCCTTTTTGGCCAACCAAGCAACCTGGAAAGGCAAATCAGCGCTACAAAGAAGTCTCGCTTCCCATCGGTCAAAAGGGCCATGCGGAAAAAAGTGTCAAAACCAGAAATGCAGAACAGGCCATGGAGAAATGGGAGCCTTGCTACGCTGATGGGCGGGATGTAAATTGCCAACAGCCACTCTGGAGAAGTGTACGGTGTGTCCTGAAACATCGAAAAAACACAGCTTAGAGCGCATAGGGCACCTCCACTCATGGGCGTATAAATGGGGAAAACTAAAAATCAGCAAGACACAGGCACCCCAAAGTTTAGGGCTGCTCTGTTGACAAGAACCTCCACTTCATGACACCTCAAATATCCCAGGAAAGAGAAAAATGGATAAAGAAGTGGTGGTCCTTATGTACAATGGAATATCACTCAGCCATGAAATCAATGTCATAAGGCTAGTAGCAGCATGATGAGTGGCTTTAGCTACGACGATTCTAAGTGAAATAAGTCACACAGAAAAAGACACTTATCATAAGCTATCACTTATAGAGGGAATGTAAAAACCGCTACACTTGAACTGAATTACAAAACAGAACAGAGTCACACGTTGAGAAAACACACTATGGCTGCTTAACAGGAAAGGTGGGGTGGGGTGATGCATAAAACAAGGGTTTCAAATGAGCTCAGATACCGTTCCATAAACCCAATATGTCATAGAAAGACCTACTCCTTGCTCAGTGAACTGGACTCAACACCCCCTATTCACCGCACAAGAATATATCTGACTAGTAAGAATCTTAAAACCTATGTATTGATATCTCTCTGGAAGTGAGTCAAGTGGGTGTAAAACGGCAGAAACACAGCCGTGAAAAGCGGCTAAACCCCATTATAAAAATAAATTACTTTTAAAAACCCGTGAAACAAAGACAGTGAAAGAGAGAGAAATTCTTACAAAATTCGTTCAGGGGCTGTGATGCAACCTGGATTGACCATATCTAGACCCACAGCTGGAGGAGACATAAGGGTGGACACTCTCGGGGCTGAGAGGTTTGGTGAGGTTGGGGGAGCAAACGCAGAGCCTTTAAAGTAATACTGCCTGTTACCCATCCCATGGGTCCCAAATCTCCAGGTTCAAGGGCATCTTCCTACCTCGAAAACATGCATGAGAAACCCAGAAGGTGGTACACCGTGTGATCGGGAAAGGTTTCTAACACGCACCTCATTTCTCATCTCCTTGTGCTCGGGTTCGCCATTCCAGCCGCTTTACTAGCAATCTCCCTCCTTGGAGAATCAGCACCTGTAACCTCCCGTTCCGTACAGCTTGCAATTTGTCCTGAGGATGAACGGGAAGAGGGGGAGCCAATGAGAGACTAGCTCTAGGTGTTGGGACAGGCACAGGTCACTCTATTTTCCCATCAGGAAGAAGAATTAACCACAGGCTCAGCCTGCCGCCCGGAAGCAGAATAGGGCCTGAGGCAATCCTGCGCTTTTGCGGCCAGCTCCCAAAAAAGCGAGTTGAAAAATGGAGCTCAGGGGCACTGCAATTCACAAACCTGCAGAGTTATAAATGATACCTCTCGTCCACAAATATATTGAGGGAAGGCAACGAAGAGGATCTGAAAGCAAGGCAGAATTGCAGGAAACAGATTTCAGGAGGTCGATTCGAATCGCCTTTAAAGCACATGAAAAGCGGCAAAACGTCGACAATGATGCCCTTGGCCAAAAAGGGCGTATGCGTTTTTTCCTGAATATATTCAGGAAAAAACGCATACGCCCTTTTTGGCCAACCAAGCAACCTGGAAAGGCAAATCAGCGCTACAAAGAAGTCTCGCTTCCCATCGGTCAAAAGGGCCATGCGGAAAAAAGTGTCAAAACCAGAAATGCAGAACAGGCCATGGAGAAATGGGAGCCTTGCTACGCTGATGGGCGGGATGTAAATTGCCAACAGCCACTCTGGAGAAGTGTACGGTGTGTCCTGAAACATCGAAAAAACACAGCTTAGAGTGCATAGGGCACTTCCACTCATGGGCGTATAAATTGAGAAAAGTATAAATCAGCAAGACACAGGCACCCCAAAGTTTAGGGCTGCTCTGTTGACAAGAACCTCCACTTCACGACACCTCAAATATCCCAGGAAAGAGAAAAATGGATAAAGAAGTGGTGGTCCTTATGTACAATGGAATATCACTCAGCCATGAAATCAATGTCATAAGGCTAGTAGCAGCATGATGAGTGGCTTTAGCTACGACGATTCTAAGTGAAATAAGTCACACAGAAAAAGACACTTATCATAAGCTATCACTTATAGAGGGAATGTAAAAACCGCTACACTTGAACTGAATTACAAAACAGAACAGAGTCACACGTTGAGAAAACACACTATGGCTGCTTAACGGGAAAGGTGGGGTGGGGTGATGCATAAAACAAGGGTTTCAAATGAGCTCAGATACCGTTCCATAAACCCAATATGTCATAGAAAGACCTACTCCTTGCTCAGTGAACTGGACTCAACACCCCCTATTCACCGCACAAGAATATATCTGACTACTAAGAATCTTAAAACCTATATATTGATATCTCTCTGGAAGTGAGTCAAGTGGGTGTAAAACGGTGGAAACACAGCCGTGAAAAGCAGCTAAACCCCATTATAAAAATAAATTACTTTTAAAAACCCGTGAAACAAAGACAGTGAAAGAGAGAGAAATTCTTACAAAATTCGTTCAGGGGCTGTGATGCAACCTGGATTGACCATATCTAGACCCACAGCTGGAGGAGACATAAGGGTGGACACTCTCGGGGCTGAGAGGTTTGGTGAGGTTGGGGGAGCAAACGCAGAGCCTTTAAAGTAATACTGCCTGTTACCCATCCCATGGGTCCCAAATCTCCAGGTTCAAGGGCATCTTCCTACCTCGAAAACATGCATGAGAAACCCAGAAGGTGGTACACCGTGTGATCGGGAAAGGTTTCTAACACGCACCTCATTTCTCATCTCCTTGTGCTCGGGTTCGCCATTCCAGCCGCTTTACTAGCAATCTCCCTCCTTGGAGAATCAGCACCTGTAACCTCCCGTTCCGTACAGCTTGCAATTTGTCCTGAGGATGAACGGGAAGAGGGGGAGCCAATGAGAGACTAGCTCTAGGTGTTGGGACAGGCACAGGTCACTCTATTTTCCCATCAGGAAGAAGAATTAACCACAGGCTCAGCCTGCCGCCCGGAAGCAGAATAGGGCCTGAGGCAATCCTGCGCTTTTGCGGCCAGCTCCCAAAAAAGCGAGTTGAAAAATGGAGCTCAGGGGCACTGCAATTCACAAACCTGCAGAGTTATAAATGATACCTCTCGTCCACAAATATATTGAGGGAAGGCAACGAAGAGGATCTGAAAGCAAGGCAGAATTGCAGGAAACAGATTTCAGGAGGTCGATTCGAATCGCCTTTAAAGCACATGAAAAGCGGCAAAACGTCGACAATGATGCCCTTGGCCAAAAAGGGCGTATGCGTTTTTTCCTGAATATATTCAGGAAAAAACGCATACGCCCTTTTTGGCCAACCAAGCAACCTGGAAAGGCAAATCAGCGCTACAAAGAAGTCTCGCTTCCCATCGGTCAAAAGGGCCATGCGGAAAAAAGTGTCAAAACCAGAAATGCAGAACAGGCCATGGAGAAATGGGAGCCTTGCTACGCTGATGGGCGGGATGTAAATTGCCAACAGCCACTCTGGAGAAGTGTACGGTGTGTCCTGAAACATCGAAAAAACACAGCTTAGAGTGCATAGGGCACTTCCACTCATGGGCGTATAAATTGAGAAAAGTATAAATCAGCAAGACACAGGCACCCCAAAGTTTAGGGCTGCTCTGTTGACAAGAACCTCCACTTCACGACACCTCAAATATCCCAGGAAAGAGAAAAATGGATAAAGAAGTGGTGGTCCTTATGTACAATGGAATATCACTCAGCCATGAAATCAATGTCATAAGGCTAGTAGCAGCATGATGAGTGGCTTTAGCTACGACGATTCTAAGTGAAATAAGTCACACAGAAAAAGACACTTATCATAAGCTATCACTTATAGAGGGAATGTAAAAACCGCTACACTTGAACTGAATTACAAAACAGAACAGAGTCACACGTTGAGAAAACACACTATGGCTGCTTAACGGGAAAGGTGGGGTGGGGTGATGCATAAAACAAGGGTTTCAAATGAGCTCAGATACCGTTCCATAAACCCAATATGTCATAGAAAGACCTACTCCTTGCTCAGTGAACTGGACTCAACACCCCCTATTCACCGCACAAGAATATATCTGACTACTAAGAATCTTAAAACCTATATATTGATATCTCTCTGGAAGTGAGTCAAGTGGGTGTAAAACGGCGGAAACACAGCCGTGAAAAGCAGCTAAACCCCATTATAAAAATAAATTACTTTTAAAAACCCGTGAAACAAAGACAGTGAAAGAGAGAGAAATTCTTACAAAATTCGTTCAGGGGCTGTGATGCAACCTGGATTGACCATATCTAGACCCACAGCTGGAGGAGACATAAGGGTGGACACTCTCGGGGCTGAGAGGTTTGGTGAGGTTGGGGGAGCAAACGCAGAGCCTTTAAAGTAATACTGCCTGTTACCCATCCCATGGGTCCCAAATCTCCAGGTTCAAGGGCATATTCCTACCTCGAAAACATGTATGAGAAACCCAGAAGGTGGTACACCGTGTGATCGGGAAAGGTTTCTAACACGCACCTCATTTCTCATCTCCTTGTGCTCGGGTTCGCCATTCCAGCCGCTTTACTAGCAATCTCCCTCCTTGGAGAATCAGCACCTGTAACCTCCCGTTCCGTACAGCTTGCAATTTGTCCTGAGGATGAACGGGAAGAGGGGGAGCCAATGAGAGACTAGCTCTAGGTGTTGGGACAGGCACAGGTCACTCTATTTTCCCATCAGGAAGAAGAATTAACCACAGGCTCAGCCTGCCGCCCGGAAGCAGAATAGGGCCTGAGGCAATCCTGCGCTTTTGCGGCCAGCTCCCAAAAAAGCGAGTTGAAAAATGGAGCTCAGGGGCACTGCAATTCACAAACCTGCAGAGTTATAAATGATACCTCTCGTCCACAAATATATTGAGGGAAGGCAACGAAGAGGATCTGAAAGCAAGGCAGAATTGCAGGAAACAGATTTCAGGAGGTCGATTCGAATCGCCTTTAAAGCACATGAAAAGCGGCAAAACGTCGACAATGATGCCCTTGGCCAAAAAGGGCGTATGCGTTTTTTCCTGAATATATTCAGGAAAAAACGCATACGCCCTTTTTGGCCAACCAAGCAACCTGGAAAGGCAAATCAGCGCTACAAAGAAGTCTCGCTTCCCATCGGTCAAAAGGGCCATGCGGAAAAAAGTGTCAAAACCAGAAATGCAGAACAGGCCATGGAGAAATGGGAGCCTTGCTACGCTGATGGGCGGGATGTAAATTGCCAACAGCCACTCTGGAGAAGTGTACGGTGTGTCCTGAAACATCGAAAAAACACAGCTTAGAGCGCATAGGGCACCTCCACTCATGGGCGTATAAATGGGGAAAACTAAAAATCAGCAAGACACAGGCACCCCAAAGTTTAGGGCTGCTCTGTTGACAAGAACCTCCACTTCATGACACCTCAAATATCCCAGGAAAGAGAAAAATGGATAAAGAAGTGGTGGTCCTTATGTACAATGGAATATCACTCAGCCATGAAATCAATGTCATAAGGCTAGTAGCAGCATGATGAGTGGCTTTAGCTACGACGATTCTAAGTGAAATAAGTCACACAGAAAAAGACACTTATCATAAGCTATCACTTATAGAGGGAATGTAAAAACCGCTACACTTGAACTGAATTACAAAACAGAACAGAGTCACACGTTGAGAAAACACACTATGGCTGCTTAACAGGAAAGGTGGGGTGGGGTGATGCATAAAACAAGGGTTTCAAATGAGCTCAGATACCGTTCCATAAACCCAATATGTCATAGAAAGACCTACTCCTTGCTCAGTGAACTGGACTCAACACCCCCTATTCACCGCACAAGAATATATCTGACTAGTAAGAATCTTAAAACCTATGTATTGATATCTCTCTGGAAGTGAGTCAAGTGGGTGTAAAACGGCAGAAACACAGCCGTGAAAAGCGGCTAAACCCCATTATAAAAATAAATTACTTTTAAAAACCCGTGAAACAAAGACAGTGAAAGAGAGAGAAATTCTTACAAAATTCGTTCAGGGGCTGTGATGCAACCTGGATTGACCATATCTAGACCCACAGCTGGATGAGACATAAGGGTGGACACTCTCGGGGCTGAGAGGTTTGGTGAGGTTGGGGGAGCAAACGCAGAGCCTTTAAAGTAATACTGCCTGTTACCCATCCCATGGGTCCCAAATCTCCAGGTTCAAGGGCATCTTCCTACCTCGAAAACATGCATGAGAAACCCAGAAGGTGGTACACCGTGTGATCGGGAAAGGTTTCTAACACGCACCTCATTTCTCATCTCCTTGTGCTCGGGTTCGCCATTCCAGCCGCTTTACTAGCAATCTCCCTCCTTGGAGAATCAGCACCTGTAACCTCCCGTTCCGTACAGCTTGCAATTTGTCCTGAGGATGAACGGGAAGAGGGGGAGCCAATGAGAGACTAGCTCTAGGTGTTGGGACAGGCACAGGTCACTCTATTTTCCCATCAGGAAGAAGAATTAACCACAGGCTCAGCCTGCCGCCCGGAAGCAGAATAGGGCCTGAGGCAATCCTGCGCTTTTGCGGCCAGCTCCCAAAAAAGCGAGTTGAAAAATGGAGCTCAGGGGCACTGCAATTCACAAACCTGCAGAGTTATAAATGATACCTCTCGTCCACAAATATATTGAGGGAAGGCAACGAAGAGGATCTGAAAGCAAGGCAGAATTGCAGGAAACAGATTTCAGGAGGTCGATTCGAATCGCCTTTAAAGCACATGAAAAGCGGCAAAACGTCGACAATGATGCCCTTGGCCAAAAAGGGCGTATGCGTTTTTTCCTGAATATATTCAGGAAAAAACGCATACGCCCTTTTTGGCCAACCAAGCAACCTGGAAAGGCAAATCAGCGCTACAAAGAAGTCTCGCTTCCCATCGGTCAAAAGGGCCATGCGGAAAAAAGTGTCAAAACCAGAAATGCAGAACAGGCCATGGAGAAATGGGAGCCTTGCTACGCTGATGGGCGGGATGTAAATTGCCAACAGCCACTCTGGAGAAGTGTACGGTGTGTCCTGAAACATCGAAAAAACACAGCTTAGAGCGCATAGGGCACCTCCACTCATGGGCGTATAAATGGGGAAAACTAAAAATCAGCAAGACACAGGCACCCCAAAGTTTAGGGCTGCTCTGTTGACAAGAACCTCCACTTCATGACACCTCAAATATCCCAGGAAAGAGAAAAATGGATAAAGAAGTGGTGGTCCTTATGTACAATGGAATATCACTCAGCCATGAAATCAATGTCATAAGGCTAGTAGCAGCATGATGAGTGGCTTTAGCTACGACGATTCTAAGTGAAATAAGTCACACAGAAAAAGACACTTATCATAAGCTATCACTTATAGAGGGAATGTAAAAACCGCTACACTTGAACTGAATTACAAAACAGAACAGAGTCACACGTTGAGAAAACACACTATGGCTGCTTAACAGGAAAGGTGGGGTGGGGTGATGCATAAAACAAGGGTTTCAAATGAGCTCAGATACCGTTCCATAAACCCAATATGTCATAGAAAGACCTACTCCTTGCTCAGTGAACTGGACTCAACACCCCCTATTCACCGCACAAGAATATATCTGACTAGTAAGAATCTTAAAACCTATGTATTGATATCTCTCTGGAAGTGAGTCAAGTGGGTGTAAAACGGCAGAAACACAGCCGTGAAAAGCGGCTAAACCCCATTATAAAAATAAATTACTTTTAAAAACCCGTGAAACAAAGACAGTGAAAGAGAGAGAAATTCTTACAAAATTCGTTCAGGGGCTGTGATGCAACCTGGATTGACCATATCTAGACCCACAGCTGGATGAGACATAAGGGTGGACACTCTCGGGGCTGAGAGGTTTGGTGAGGTTGGGGGAGCAAACGCAGAGCCTTTAAAGTAATACTGCCTGTTACCCATCCCATGGGTCCCAAATCTCCAGGTTCAAGGGCATCTTCCTACCTCGAAAACATGCATGAGAAACCCAGAAGGTGGTACACCGTGTGATCGGGAAAGGTTTCTAACACGCACCTCATTTCTCATCTCCTTGTGCTCGGGTTCGCCATTCCAGCCGCTTTACTAGCAATCTCCCTCCTTGGAGAATCAGCACCTGTAACCTCCCGTTCCGTACAGCTTGCAATTTGTCCTGAGGATGAACGGGAAGAGGGGGAGCCAATGAGAGACTAGCTCTAGGTGTTGGGACAGGCACAGGTCACTCTATTTTCCCATCAGGAAGAAGAATTAACCACAGGCTCAGCCTGCCGCCCGGAAGCAGAATAGGGCCTGAGGCAATCCTGCGCTTTTGCGGCCAGCTCCCAAAAAAGCGAGTTGAAAAATGGAGCTCAGGGGCACTGCAATTCACAAACCTGCAGAGTTATAAATGATACCTCTCGTCCACAAATATATTGAGGGAAGGCAACGAAGAGGATCTGAAAGCAAGGCAGAATTGCAGGAAACAGATTTCAGGAGGTCGATTCGAATCGCCTTTAAAGCACATGAAAAGCGGCAAAACGTCGACAATGATGCCCTTGGCCAAAAAGGGCGTATGCGTTTTTTCCTGAATATATTCAGGAAAAAACGCATACGCCCTTTTTGGCCAACCAAGCAACCTGGAAAGGCAAATCAGCGCTACAAAGAAGTCTCGCTTCCCATCGGTCAAAAGGGCCATGCGGAAAAAAGTGTCAAAACCAGAAATGCAGAACAGGCCATGGAGAAATGGGAGCCTTGCTACGCTGATGGGCGGGATGTAAATTGCCAACAGCCACTCTGGAGAAGTGTACGGTGTGTCCTGAAACATCGAAAAAACACAGCTTAGAGTGCATAGGGCACTTCCACTCATGGGCGTATAAATTGAGAAAAGTATAAATCAGCAAGACACAGGCACCCCAAAGTTTAGGGCTGCTCTGTTGACAAGAACCTCCACTTCACGACACCTCAAATATCCCAGGAAAGAGAAAAATGGATAAAGAAGTGGTGGTCCTTATGTACAATGGAATATCACTCAGCCATGAAATCAATGTCATAAGGCTAGTAGCAGCATGATGAGTGGCTTTAGCTACGACGATTCTAAGTGAAATAAGTCACACAGAAAAAGACACTTATCATAAGCTATCACTTATAGAGGGAATGTAAAAACCGCTACACTTGAACTGAATTACAAAACAGAACAGAGTCACACGTTGAGAAAACACACTATGGCTGCTTAACGGGAAAGGTGGGGTGGGGTGATGCATAAAACAAGGGTTTCAAATGAGCTCAGATACCGTTCCATAAACCCAATATGTCATAGAAAGACCTACTCCTTGCTCAGTGAACTGGACTCAACACCCCCTATTCACCGCACAAGAATATATCTGACTACTAAGAATCTTAAAACCTATATATTGATATCTCTCTGGAAGTGAGTCAAGTGGGTGTAAAACGGTGGAAACACAGCCGTGAAAAGCAGCTAAACCCCATTATAAAAATAAATTACTTTTAAAAACCCGTGAAACAAAGACAGTGAAAGAGAGAGAAATTCTTACAAAATTCGTTCAGGGGCTGTGATGCAACCTGGATTGACCATATCTAGACCCACAGCTGGATGAGACATAAGGGTGGACACTCTCGGGGCTGAGAGGTTTGGTGAGGTTGGGGGAGCAAACGCAGAGCCTTTAAAGTAATACTGCCTGTTACCCATCCCATGGGTCCCAAATCTCCAGGTTCAAGGGCATCTTCCTACCTCGAAAACATGCATGAGAAACCCAGAAGGTGGTACACCGTGTGATCGGGAAAGGTTTCTAACACGCACCTCATTTCTCATCTCCTTGTGCTCGGGTTCGCCATTCCAGCCGCTTTACTAGCAATCTCCCTCCTTGGAGAATCAGCACCTGTAACCTCCCGTTCCGTACAGCTTGCAATTTGTCCTGAGGATGAACGGGAAGAGGGGGAGCCAATGAGAGACTAGCTCTAGGTGTTGGGACAGGCACAGGTCACTCTATTTTCCCATCAGGAAGAAGAATTAACCACAGGCTCAGCCTGCCGCCCGGAAGCAGAATAGGGCCTGAGGCAATCCTGCGCTTTTGCGGCCAGCTCCCAAAAAAGCGAGTTGAAAAATGGAGCTCAGGGGCACTGCAATTCACAAACCTGCAGAGTTATAAATGATACCTCTCGTCCACAAATATATTGAGGGAAGGCAACGAAGAGGATCTGAAAGCAAGGCAGAATTGCAGGAAACAGATTTCAGGAGGTCGATTCGAATCGCCTTTAAAGCACATGAAAAGCGGCAAAACGTCGACAATGATGCCCTTGGCCAAAAAGGGCGTATGCGTTTTTTCCTGAATATATTCAGGAAAAAACGCATACGCCCTTTTTGGCCAACCAAGCAACCTGGAAAGGCAAATCAGCGCTACAAAGAAGTCTCGCTTCCCATCGGTCAAAAGGGCCATGCGGAAAAAAGTGTCAAAACCAGAAATGCAGAACAGGCCATGGAGAAATGGGAGCCTTGCTACGCTGATGGGCGGGATGTAAATTGCCAACAGCCACTCTGGAGAAGTGTACGGTGTGTCCTGAAACATCGAAAAAACACAGCTTAGAGCGCATAGGGCACCTCCACTCATGGGCGTATAAATGGGGAAAACTAAAAATCAGCAAGACACAGGCACCCCAAAGTTTAGGGCTGCTCTGTTGACAAGAACCTCCACTTCATGACACCTCAAATATCCCAGGAAAGAGAAAAATGGATAAAGAAGTGGTGGTCCTTATGTACAATGGAATATCACTCAGCCATGAAATCAATGTCATAAGGCTAGTAGCAGCATGATGAGTGGCTTTAGCTACGACGATTCTAAGTGAAATAAGTCACACAGAAAAAGACACTTATCATAAGCTATCACTTATAGAGGGAATGTAAAAACCGCTACACTTGAACTGAATTACAAAACAGAACAGAGTCACACGTTGAGAAAACACACTATGGCTGCTTAACAGGAAAGGTGGGGTGGGGTGATGCATAAAACAAGGGTTTCAAATGAGCTCAGATACCGTTCCATAAACCCAATATGTCATAGAAAGACCTACTCCTTGCTCAGTGAACTGGACTCAACACCCCCTATTCACCGCACAAGAATATATCTGACTAGTAAGAATCTTAAAACCTATGTATTGATATCTCTCTGGAAGTGAGTCAAGTGGGTGTAAAACGGCAGAAACACAGCCGTGAAAAGCGGCTAAACCCCATTATAAAAATAAATTACTTTTAAAAACCCGTGAAACAAAGACAGTGAAAGAGAGAGAAATTCTTACAAAATTCGTTCAGGGGCTGTGATGCAACCTGGATTGACCATATCTAGACCCACAGCTGGATGAGACATAAGGGTGGACACTCTCGGGGCTGAGAGGTTTGGTGAGGTTGGGGGAGCAAACGCAGAGCCTTTAAAGTAATACTGCCTGTTACCCATCCCATGGGTCCCAAATCTCCAGGTTCAAGGGCATCTTCCTACCTCGAAAACATGCATGAGAAACCCAGAAGGTGGTACACCGTGTGATCGGGAAAGGTTTCTAACACGCACCTCATTTCTCATCTCCTTGTGCTCGGGTTCGCCATTCCAGCCGCTTTACTAGCAATCTCCCTCCTTGGAGAATCAGCACCTGTAACCTCCCGTTCCGTACAGCTTGCAATTTGTCCTGAGGATGAACGGGAAGAGGGGGAGCCAATGAGAGACTAGCTCTAGGTGTTGGGACAGGCACAGGTCACTCTATTTTCCCATCAGGAAGAAGAATTAACCACAGGCTCAGCCTGCCGCCCGGAAGCAGAATAGGGCCTGAGGCAATCCTGCGCTTTTGCGGCCAGCTCCCAAAAAAGCGAGTTGAAAAATGGAGCTCAGGGGCACTGCAATTCACAAACCTGCAGAGTTATAAATGATACCTCTCGTCCACAAATATATTGAGGGAAGGCAACGAAGAGGATCTGAAAGCAAGGCAGAATTGCAGGAAACAGATTTCAGGAGGTCGATTCGAATCGCCTTTAAAGCACATGAAAAGCGGCAAAACGTCGACAATGATGCCCTTGGCCAAAAAGGGCGTATGCGTTTTTTCCTGAATATATTCAGGAAAAAACGCATACGCCCTTTTTGGCCAACCAAGCAACCTGGAAAGGCAAATCAGCGCTACAAAGAAGTCTCGCTTCCCATCGGTCAAAAGGGCCATGCGGAAAAAAGTGTCAAAACCAGAAATGCAGAACAGGCCATGGAGAAATGGGAGCCTTGCTACGCTGATGGGCGGGATGTAAATTGCCAACAGCCACTCTGGAGAAGTGTACGGTGTGTCCTGAAACATCGAAAAAACACAGCTTAGAGTGCATAGGGCACTTCCACTCATGGGCGTATAAATTGAGAAAAGTATAAATCAGCAAGACACAGGCACCCCAAAGTTTAGGGCTGCTCTGTTGACAAGAACCTCCACTTCACGACACCTCAAATATCCCAGGAAAGAGAAAAATGGATAAAGAAGTGGTGGTCCTTATGTACAATGGAATATCACTCAGCCATGAAATCAATGTCATAAGGCTAGTAGCAGCATGATGAGTGGCTTTAGCTACGACGATTCTAAGTGAAATAAGTCACACAGAAAAAGACACTTATCATAAGCTATCACTTATAGAGGGAATGTAAAAACCGCTACACTTGAACTGAATTACAAAACAGAACAGAGTCACACGTTGAGAAAACACACTATGGCTGCTTAACGGGAAAGGTGGGGTGGGGTGATGCATAAAACAAGGGTTTCAAATGAGCTCAGATACCGTTCCATAAACCCAATATGTCATAGAAAGACCTACTCCTTGCTCAGTGAACTGGACTCAACACCCCCTATTCACCGCACAAGAATATATCTGACTACTAAGAATCTTAAAACCTATATATTGATATCTCTCTGGAAGTGAGTCAAGTGGGTGTAAAACGGTGGAAACACAGCCGTGAAAAGCAGCTAAACCCCATTATAAAAATAAATTACTTTTAAAAACCCGTGAAACAAAGACAGTGAAAGAGAGAGAAATTCTTACAAAATTCGTTCAGGGGCTGTGATGCAACCTGGATTGACCATATCTAGACCCACAGCTGGAGGAGACATAAGGGTGGACACTCTCGGGGCTGAGAGGTTTGGTGAGGTTGGGGGAGCAAACGCAGAGCCTTTAAAGTAATACTGCCTGTTACCCATCCCATGGGTCCCAAATCTCCAGGTTCAAGGGCATCTTCCTACCTCGAAAACATGCATGAGAAACCCAGAAGGTGGTACACCGTGTGATCGGGAAAGGTTTCTAACACGCACCTCATTTCTCATCTCCTTGTGCTCGGGTTCGCCATTCCAGCCGCTTTACTAGCAATCTCCCTCCTTGGAGAATCAGCACCTGTAACCTCCCGTTCCGTACAGCTTGCAATTTGTCCTGAGGATGAACGGGAAGAGGGGGAGCCAATGAGAGACTAGCTCTAGGTGTTGGGACAGGCACAGGTCACTCTATTTTCCCATCAGGAAGAAGAATTAACCACAGGCTCAGCCTGCCGCCCGGAAGCAGAATAGGGCCTGAGGCAATCCTGCGCTTTTGCGGCCAGCTCCCAAAAAAGCGAGTTGAAAAATGGAGCTCAGGGGCACTGCAATTCACAAACCTGCAGAGTTATAAATGATACCTCTCGTCCACAAATATATTGAGGGAAGGCAACGAAGAGGATCTGAAAGCAAGGCAGAATTGCAGGAAACAGATTTCAGGAGGTCGATTCGAATCGCCTTTAAAGCACATGAAAAGCGGCAAAACGTCGACAATGATGCCCTTGGCCAAAAAGGGCGTATGCGTTTTTTCCTGAATATATTCAGGAAAAAACGCATACGCCCTTTTTGGCCAACCAAGCAACCTGGAAAGGCAAATCAGCGCTACAAAGAAGTCTCGCTTCCCATCGGTCAAAAGGGCCATGCGGAAAAAAGTGTCAAAACCAGAAATGCAGAACAGGCCATGGAGAAATGGGAGCCTTGCTACGCTGATGGGCGGGATGTAAATTGCCAACAGCCACTCTGGAGAAGTGTACGGTGTGTCCTGAAACATCGAAAAAACACAGCTTAGAGTGCATAGGGCACTTCCACTCATGGGCGTATAAATTGAGAAAAGTATAAATCAGCAAGACACAGGCACCCCAAAGTTTAGGGCTGCTCTGTTGACAAGAACCTCCACTTCACGACACCTCAAATATCCCAGGAAAGAGAAAAATGGATAAAGAAGTGGTGGTCCTTATGTACAATGGAATATCACTCAGCCATGAAATCAATGTCATAAGGCTAGTAGCAGCATGATGAGTGGCTTTAGCTACGACGATTCTAAGTGAAATAAGTCACACAGAAAAAGACACTTATCATAAGCTATCACTTATAGAGGGAATGTAAAAACCGCTACACTTGAACTGAATTACAAAACAGAACAGAGTCACACGTTGAGAAAACACACTATGGCTGCTTAACGGGAAAGGTGGGGTGGGGTGATGCATAAAACAAGGGTTTCAAATGAGCTCAGATACCGTTCCATAAACCCAATATGTCATAGAAAGACCTACTCCTTGCTCAGTGAACTGGACTCAACACCCCCTATTCACCGCACAAGAATATATCTGACTACTAAGAATCTTAAAACCTATATATTGATATCTCTCTGGAAGTGAGTCAAGTGGGTGTAAAACGGTGGAAACACAGCCGTGAAAAGCAGCTAAACCCCATTATAAAAATAAATTACTTTTAAAAACCCGTGAAACAAAGACAGTGAAAGAGAGAGAAATTCTTACAAAATTCGTTCAGGGGCTGTGATGCAACCTGGATTGACCATATCTAGACCCACAGCTGGAGGAGACATAAGGGTGGACACTCTCGGGGCTGAGAGGTTTGGTGAGGTTGGGGGAGCAAACGCAGAGCCTTTAAAGTAATACTGCCTGTTACCCATCCCATGGGTCCCAAATCTCCAGGTTCAAGGGCATCTTCCTACCTCGAAAACATGCATGAGAAACCCAGAAGGTGGTACACCGTGTGATCGGGAAAGGTTTCTAACACGCACCTCATTTCTCATCTCCTTGTGCTCGGGTTCGCCATTCCAGCCGCTTTACTAGCAATCTCCCTCCTTGGAGAATCAGCACCTGTAACCTCCCGTTCCGTACAGCTTGCAATTTGTCCTGAGGATGAACGGGAAGAGGGGGAGCCAATGAGAGACTAGCTCTAGGTGTTGGGACAGGCACAGGTCACTCTATTTTCCCATCAGGAAGAAGAATTAACCACAGGCTCAGCCTGCCGCCCGGAAGCAGAATAGGGCCTGAGGCAATCCTGCGCTTTTGCGGCCAGCTCCCAAAAAAGCGAGTTGAAAAATGGAGCTCAGGGGCACTGCAATTCACAAACCTGCAGAGTTATAAATGATACCTCTCGTCCACAAATATATTGAGGGAAGGCAACGAAGAGGATCTGAAAGCAAGGCAGAATTGCAGGAAACAGATTTCAGGAGGTCGATTCGAATCGCCTTTAAAGCACATGAAAAGCGGCAAAACGTCGACAATGATGCCCTTGGCCAAAAAGGGCGTATGCGTTTTTTCCTGAATATATTCAGGAAAAAACGCATACGCCCTTTTTGGCCAACCAAGCAACCTGGAAAGGCAAATCAGCGCTACAAAGAAGTCTCGCTTCCCATCGGTCAAAAGGGCCATGCGGAAAAAAGTGTCAAAACCAGAAATGCAGAACAGGCCATGGAGAAATGGGAGCCTTGCTACGCTGATGGGCGGGATGTAAATTGCCAACAGCCACTCTGGAGAAGTGTACGGTGTGTCCTGAAACATCGAAAAAACACAGCTTAGAGCGCATAGGGCACCTCCACTCATGGGCGTATAAATGGGGAAAACTAAAAATCAGCAAGACACAGGCACCCCAAAGTTTAGGGCTGCTCTGTTGACAAGAACCTCCACTTCATGACACCTCAAATATCCCAGGAAAGAGAAAAATGGATAAAGAAGTGGTGGTCCTTATGTACAATGGAATATCACTCAGCCATGAAATCAATGTCATAAGGCTAGTAGCAGCATGATGAGTGGCTTTAGCTACGACGATTCTAAGTGAAATAAGTCACACAGAAAAAGACACTTATCATAAGCTATCACTTATAGAGGGAATGTAAAAACCGCTACACTTGAACTGAATTACAAAACAGAACAGAGTCACACGTTGAGAAAACACACTATGGCTGCTTAACAGGAAAGGTGGGGTGGGGTGATGCATAAAACAAGGGTTTCAAATGAGCTCAGATACCGTTCCATAAACCCAATATGTCATAGAAAGACCTACTCCTTGCTCAGTGAACTGGACTCAACACCCCCTATTCACCGCACAAGAATATATCTGACTAGTAAGAATCTTAAAACCTATGTATTGATATCTCTCTGGAAGTGAGTCAAGTGGGTGTAAAACGGCAGAAACACAGCCGTGAAAAGCGGCTAAACCCCATTATAAAAATAAATTACTTTTAAAAACCCGTGAAACAAAGACAGTGAAAGAGAGAGAAATTCTTACAAAATTCGTTCAGGGGCTGTGATGCAACCTGGATTGACCATATCTAGACCCACAGCTGGATGAGACATAAGGGTGGACACTCTCGGGGCTGAGAGGTTTGGTGAGGTTGGGGGAGCAAACGCAGAGCCTTTAAAGTAATACTGCCTGTTACCCATCCCATGGGTCCCAAATCTCCAGGTTCAAGGGCATCTTCCTACCTCGAAAACATGCATGAGAAACCCAGAAGGTGGTACACCGTGTGATCGGGAAAGGTTTCTAACACGCACCTCATTTCTCATCTCCTTGTGCTCGGGTTCGCCATTCCAGCCGCTTTACTAGCAATCTCCCTCCTTGGAGAATCAGCACCTGTAACCTCCCGTTCCGTACAGCTTGCAATTTGTCCTGAGGATGAACGGGAAGAGGGGGAGCCAATGAGAGACTAGCTCTAGGTGTTGGGACAGGCACAGGTCACTCTATTTTCCCATCAGGAAGAAGAATTAACCACAGGCTCAGCCTGCCGCCCGGAAGCAGAATAGGGCCTGAGGCAATCCTGCGCTTTTGCGGCCAGCTCCCAAAAAAGCGAGTTGAAAAATGGAGCTCAGGGGCACTGCAATTCACAAACCTGCAGAGTTATAAATGATACCTCTCGTCCACAAATATATTGAGGGAAGGCAACGAAGAGGATCTGAAAGCAAGGCAGAATTGCAGGAAACAGATTTCAGGAGGTCGATTCGAATCGCCTTTAAAGCACATGAAAAGCGGCAAAACGTCGACAATGATGCCCTTGGCCAAAAAGGGCGTATGCGTTTTTTCCTGAATATATTCAGGAAAAAACGCATACGCCCTTTTTGGCCAACCAAGCAACCTGGAAAGGCAAATCAGCGCTACAAAGAAGTCTCGCTTCCCATCGGTCAAAAGGGCCATGCGGAAAAAAGTGTCAAAACCAGAAATGCAGAACAGGCCATGGAGAAATGGGAGCCTTGCTACGCTGATGGGCGGGATGTAAATTGCCAACAGCCACTCTGGAGAAGTGTACGGTGTGTCCTGAAACATCGAAAAAACACAGCTTAGAGTGCATAGGGCACTTCCACTCATGGGCGTATAAATTGAGAAAAGTATAAATCAGCAAGACACAGGCACCCCAAAGTTTAGGGCTGCTCTGTTGACAAGAACCTCCACTTCACGACACCTCAAATATCCCAGGAAAGAGAAAAATGGATAAAGAAGTGGTGGTCCTTATGTACAATGGAATATCACTCAGCCATGAAATCAATGTCATAAGGCTAGTAGCAGCATGATGAGTGGCTTTAGCTACGACGATTCTAAGTGAAATAAGTCACACAGAAAAAGACACTTATCATAAGCTATCACTTATAGAGGGAATGTAAAAACCGCTACACTTGAACTGAATTACAAAACAGAACAGAGTCACACGTTGAGAAAACACACTATGGCTGCTTAACGGGAAAGGTGGGGTGGGGTGATGCATAAAACAAGGGTTTCAAATGAGCTCAGATACCGTTCCATAAACCCAATATGTCATAGAAAGACCTACTCCTTGCTCAGTGAACTGGACTCAACACCCCCTATTCACCGCACAAGAATATATCTGACTACTAAGAATCTTAAAACCTATATATTGATATCTCTCTGGAAGTGAGTCAAGTGGGTGTAAAACGGTGGAAACACAGCCGTGAAAAGCAGCTAAACCCCATTATAAAAATAAATTACTTTTAAAAACCCGTGAAACAAAGACAGTGAAAGAGAGAGAAATTCTTACAAAATTCGTTCAGGGGCTGTGATGCAACCTGGATTGACCATATCTAGACCCACAGCTGGAGGAGACATAAGGGTGGACACTCTCGGGGCTGAGAGGTTTGGTGAGGTTGGGGGAGCAAACGCAGAGCCTTTAAAGTAATACTGCCTGTTACCCATCCCATGGGTCCCAAATCTCCAGGTTCAAGGGCATCTTCCTACCTCGAAAACATGCATGAGAAACCCAGAAGGTGGTACACCGTGTGATCGGGAAAGGTTTCTAACACGCACCTCATTTCTCATCTCCTTGTGCTCGGGTTCGCCATTCCAGCCGCTTTACTAGCAATCTCCCTCCTTGGAGAATCAGCACCTGTAACCTCCCGTTCCGTACAGCTTGCAATTTGTCCTGAGGATGAACGGGAAGAGGGGGAGCCAATGAGAGACTAGCTCTAGGTGTTGGGACAGGCACAGGTCACTCTATTTTCCCATCAGGAAGAAGAATTAACCACAGGCTCAGCCTGCCGCCCGGAAGCAGAATAGGGCCTGAGGCAATCCTGCGCTTTTGCGGCCAGCTCCCAAAAAAGCGAGTTGAAAAATGGAGCTCAGGGGCACTGCAATTCACAAACCTGCAGAGTTATAAATGATACCTCTCGTCCACAAATATATTGAGGGAAGGCAACGAAGAGGATCTGAAAGCAAGGCAGAATTGCAGGAAACAGATTTCAGGAGGTCGATTCGAATCGCCTTTAAAGCACATGAAAAGCGGCAAAACGTCGACAATGATGCCCTTGGCCAAAAAGGGCGTATGCGTTTTTTCCTGAATATATTCAGGAAAAAACGCATACGCCCTTTTTGGCCAACCAAGCAACCTGGAAAGGCAAATCAGCGCTACAAAGAAGTCTCGCTTCCCATCGGTCAAAAGGGCCATGCGGAAAAAAGTGTCAAAACCAGAAATGCAGAACAGGCCATGGAGAAATGGGAGCCTTGCTACGCTGATGGGCGGGATGTAAATTGCCAACAGCCACTCTGGAGAAGTGTACGGTGTGTCCTGAAACATCGAAAAAACACAGCTTAGAGTGCATAGGGCACTTCCACTCATGGGCGTATAAATTGAGAAAAGTATAAATCAGCAAGACACAGGCACCCCAAAGTTTAGGGCTGCTCTGTTGACAAGAACCTCCACTTCACGACACCTCAAATATCCCAGGAAAGAGAAAAATGGATAAAGAAGTGGTGGTCCTTATGTACAATGGAATATCACTCAGCCATGAAATCAATGTCATAAGGCTAGTAGCAGCATGATGAGTGGCTTTAGCTACGACGATTCTAAGTGAAATAAGTCACACAGAAAAAGACACTTATCATAAGCTATCACTTATAGAGGGAATGTAAAAACCGCTACACTTGAACTGAATTACAAAACAGAACAGAGTCACACGTTGAGAAAACACACTATGGCTGCTTAACGGGAAAGGTGGGGTGGGGTGATGCATAAAACAAGGGTTTCAAATGAGCTCAGATACCGTTCCATAAACCCAATATGTCATAGAAAGACCTACTCCTTGCTCAGTGAACTGGACTCAACACCCCCTATTCACCGCACAAGAATATATCTGACTACTAAGAATCTTAAAACCTATATATTGATATCTCTCTGGAAGTGAGTCAAGTGGGTGTAAAACGGCGGAAACACAGCCGTGAAAAGTAGCTAAACCCCATTATAAAAATAAATTACTTTTAAAAACCCGTGAAACAAAGACAGTGAAAGAGAGAGAAATTCTTACAAAATTCGTTCAGGGGCTGTGATGCAACCTGGATTGACCATATCTAGACCCACAGCTGGAGGAGACATAAGGGTGGACACTCTCGGGGCTGAGAGGTTTGGTGAGGTTGGGGGAGCAAACGCAGAGCCTTTAAAGTAATACTGCCTGTTACCCATCCCATGGGTCCCAAATCTCCAGGTTCAAGGGCATATTCCTACCTCGAAAACATGTATGAGAAACCCAGAAGGTGGTACACCGTGTGATCGGGAAAGGTTTCTAACACGCACCTCATTTCTCATCTCCTTGTGCTCGGGTTCGCCATTCCAGCCACTTTACTAGCAATCTCCCTCCTTGGAGAATCAGCACCTGTAACCTCCCGTTCCGTACAGCTTGCAATTTGTCCTGAGGATGAACGGGAAGAGGGGGAGCCAATGAGAGACTAGCTCTAGGTGTTGGGACAGGCACAGGTCACTCTATTTTCCCATCAGGAAGAAGAATTAACCACAGGCTCAGCCTGCCGCCCGGAAGCAGAATAGGGCCTGAGGCAATCCTGCGCTTTTGCGGCCAGCTCCCAAAAAAGCGAGTTGAAAAATGGAGCTCAGGGGCACTGCAATTCACAAACCTGCAGAGTTATAAATGATACCTCTCGTCCACAAATATATTGAGGGAAGGCAACGAAGAGGATCTGAAAGCAAGGCAGAATTGCAGGAAACAGATTTCAGGAGGTCGATTCGAATCGCCTTTAAAGCACATGAAAAGCGGCAAAACGTCGACAATGATGCCCTTGGCCAAAAAGGGCGTATGCGTTTTTTCCTGAATATATTCAGGAAAAAACGCATACGCCCTTTTTGGCCAACCAAGCAACCTGGAAAGGCAAATCAGCGCTACAAAGAAGTCTCGCTTCCCATCGGTCAAAAGGGCCATGCGGAAAAAAGTGTCAAAACCAGAAATGCAGAACAGGCCATGGAGAAATGGGAGCCTTGCTACGCTGATGGGCGGGATGTAAATTGCCAACAGCCACTCTGGAGAAGTGTACGGTGTGTCCTGAAACATCGAAAAAACACAGCTTAGAGCGCATAGGGCACCTCCACTCATGGGCGTATAAATGGGGAAAACTAAAAATCAGCAAGACACAGGCACCCCAAAGTTTAGGGCTGCTCTGTTGACAAGAACCTCCACTTCATGACACCTCAAATATCCCAGGAAAGAGAAAAATGGATAAAGAAGTGGTGGTCCTTATGTACAATGGAATATCACTCAGCCATGAAATCAATGTCATAAGGCTAGTAGCAGCATGATGAGTGGCTTTAGCTACGACGATTCTAAGTGAAATAAGTCACACAGAAAAAGACACTTATCATAAGCTATCACTTATAGAGGGAATGTAAAAACCGCTACACTTGAACTGAATTACAAAACAGAACAGAGTCACACGTTGAGAAAACACACTATGGCTGCTTAACAGGAAAGGTGGGGTGGGGTGATGCATAAAACAAGGGTTTCAAATGAGCTCAGATACCGTTCCATAAACCCAATATGTCATAGAAAGACCTACTCCTTGCTCAGTGAACTGGACTCAACACCCCCTATTCACCGCACAAGAATATATCTGACTAGTAAGAATCTTAAAACCTATGTATTGATATCTCTCTGGAAGTGAGTCAAGTGGGTGTAAAACGGCAGAAACACAGCCGTGAAAAGCGGCTAAACCCCATTATAAAAATAAATTACTTTTAAAAACCCGTGAAACAAAGACAGTGAAAGAGAGAGAAATTCTTACAAAATTCGTTCAGGGGCTGTGATGCAACCTGGATTGACCATATCTAGACCCACAGCTGGAGGAGACATAAGGGTGGACACTCTCGGGGCTGAGAGGTTTGGTGAGGTTGGGGGAGCAAACGCAGAGCCTTTAAAGTAATACTGCCTGTTACCCATCCCATGGGTCCCAAATCTCCAGGTTCAAGGGCATCTTCCTACCTCGAAAACATGCATGAGAAACCCAGAAGGTGGTACACCGTGTGATCGGGAAAGGTTTCTAACACGCACCTCATTTCTCATCTCCTTGTGCTCGGGTTCGCCATTCCAGCCGCTTTACTAGCAATCTCCCTCCTTGGAGAATCAGCACCTGTAACCTCCCGTTCCGTACAGCTTGCAATTTGTCCTGAGGATGAACGGGAAGAGGGGGAGCCAATGAGAGACTAGCTCTAGGTGTTGGGACAGGCACAGGTCACTCTATTTTCCCATCAGGAAGAAGAATTAACCACAGGCTCAGCCTGCCGCCCGGAAGCAGAATAGGGCCTGAGGCAATCCTGCGCTTTTGCGGCCAGCTCCCAAAAAAGCGAGTTGAAAAATGGAGCTCAGGGGCACTGCAATTCACAAACCTGCAGAGTTATAAATGATACCTCTCGTCCACAAATATATTGAGGGAAGGCAACGAAGAGGATCTGAAAGCAAGGCAGAATTGCAGGAAACAGATTTCAGGAGGTCGATTCGAATCGCCTTTAAAGCACATGAAAAGCGGCAAAACGTCGACAATGATGCCCTTGGCCAAAAAGGGCGTATGCGTTTTTTCCTGAATATATTCAGGAAAAAACGCATACGCCCTTTTTGGCCAACCAAGCAACCTGGAAAGGCAAATCAGCGCTACAAAGAAGTCTCGCTTCCCATCGGTCAAAAGGGCCATGCGGAAAAAAGTGTCAAAACCAGAAATGCAGAACAGGCCATGGAGAAATGGGAGCCTTGCTACGCTGATGGGCGGGATGTAAATTGCCAACAGCCACTCTGGAGAAGTGTACGGTGTGTCCTGAAACATCGAAAAAACACAGCTTAGAGTGCATAGGGCACTTCCACTCATGGGCGTATAAATTGAGAAAAGTATAAATCAGCAAGACACAGGCACCCCAAAGTTTAGGGCTGCTCTGTTGACAAGAACCTCCACTTCACGACACCTCAAATATCCCAGGAAAGAGAAAAATGGATAAAGAAGTGGTGGTCCTTATGTACAATGGAATATCACTCAGCCATGAAATCAATGTCATAAGGCTAGTAGCAGCATGATGAGTGGCTTTAGCTACGACGATTCTAAGTGAAATAAGTCACACAGAAAAAGACACTTATCATAAGCTATCACTTATAGAGGGAATGTAAAAACCGCTACACTTGAACTGAATTACAAAACAGAACAGAGTCACACGTTGAGAAAACACACTATGGCTGCTTAACGGGAAAGGTGGGGTGGGGTGATGCATAAAACAAGGGTTTCAAATGAGCTCAGATACCGTTCCATAAACCCAATATGTCATAGAAAGACCTACTCCTTGCTCAGTGAACTGGACTCAACACCCCCTATTCACCGCACAAGAATATATCTGACTACTAAGAATCTTAAAACCTATATATTGATATCTCTCTGGAAGTGAGTCAAGTGGGTGTAAAACGGCGGAAACACAGCCGTGAAAAGCAGCTAAACCCCATTATAAAAATAAATTACTTTTAAAAACCCGTGAAACAAAGACAGTGAAAGAGAGAGAAATTCTTACAAAATTCGTTCAGGGGCTGTGATGCAACCTGGATTGACCATATCTAGACCCACAGCTGGAGGAGACATAAGGGTGGACACTCTCGGGGCTGAGAGGTTTGGTGAGGTTGGGGGAGCAAACGCAGAGCCTTTAAAGTAATACTGCCTGTTACCCATCCCATGGGTCCCAAATCTCCAGGTTCAAGGGCATCTTCCTACCTCGAAAACATGTATGAGAAACCCAGAAGGTGGTACACCGTGTGATCGGGAAAGGTTTCTAACACGCACCTCATTTCTCATCTCCTTGTGCTCGGGTTCGCCATTCCAGCCGCTTTACTAGCAATCTCCCTCCTTGGAGAATCAGCACCTGTAACCTCCCGTTCCGTACAGCTTGCAATTTGTCCTGAGGATGAACGGGAAGAGGGGGAGCCAATGAGAGACTAGCTCTAGGTGTTGGGACAGGCACAGGTCACTCTATTTTCCCATCAGGAAGAAGAATTAACCACAGGCTCAGCCTGCCGCCCGGAAGCAGAATAGGGCCTGAGGCAATCCTGCGCTTTTGCGGCCAGCTCCCAAAAAAGCGAGTTGAAAAATGGAGCTCAGGGGCACTGCAATTCACAAACCTGCAGAGTTATAAATGATACCTCTCGTCCACAAATATATTGAGGGAAGGCAACGAAGAGGATCTGAAAGCAAGGCAGAATTGCAGGAAACAGATTTCAGGAGGTCGATTCGAATCGCCTTTAAAGCACATGAAAAGCGGCAAAACGTCGACAATGATGCCCTTGGCCAAAAAGGGCGTATGCGTTTTTTCCTGAATATATTCAGGAAAAAACGCATACGCCCTTTTTGGCCAACCAAGCAACCTGGAAAGGCAAATCAGCGCTACAAAGAAGTCTCGCTTCCCATCGGTCAAAAGGGCCATGCGGAAAAAAGTGTCAAAACCAGAAATGCAGAACAGGCCATGGAGAAATGGGAGCCTTGCTACGCTGATGGGCGGGATGTAAATTGCCAACAGCCACTCTGGAGAAGTGTACGGTGTGTCCTGAAACATCGAAAAAACACAGCTTAGAGCGCATAGGGCACCTCCACTCATGGGCGTATAAATGGGGAAAACTAAAAATCAGCAAGACACAGGCACCCCAAAGTTTAGGGCTGCTCTGTTGACAAGAACCTCCACTTCATGACACCTCAAATATCCCAGGAAAGAGAAAAATGGATAAAGAAGTGGTGGTCCTTATGTACAATGGAATATCACTCAGCCATGAAATCAATGTCATAAGGCTAGTAGCAGCATGATGAGTGGCTTTAGCTACGACGATTCTAAGTGAAATAAGTCACACAGAAAAAGACACTTATCATAAGCTATCACTTATAGAGGGAATGTAAAAACCGCTACACTTGAACTGAATTACAAAACAGAACAGAGTCACACGTTGAGAAAACACACTATGGCTGCTTAACAGGAAAGGTGGGGTGGGGTGATGCATAAAACAAGGGTTTCAAATGAGCTCAGATACCGTTCCATAAACCCAATATGTCATAGAAAGACCTACTCCTTGCTCAGTGAACTGGACTCAACACCCCCTATTCACCGCACAAGAATATATCTGACTAGTAAGAATCTTAAAACCTATGTATTGATATCTCTCTGGAAGTGAGTCAAGTGGGTGTAAAACGGCAGAAACACAGCCGTGAAAAGCGGCTAAACCCCATTATAAAAATAAATTACTTTTAAAAACCCGTGAAACAAAGACAGTGAAAGAGAGAGAAATTCTTACAAAATTCGTTCAGGGGCTGTGATGCAACCTGGATTGACCATATCTAGACCCACAGCTGGATGAGACATAAGGGTGGACACTCTCGGGGCTGAGAGGTTTGGTGAGGTTGGGGGAGCAAACGCAGAGCCTTTAAAGTAATACTGCCTGTTACCCATCCCATGGGTCCCAAATCTCCAGGTTCAAGGGCATCTTCCTACCTCGAAAACATGCATGAGAAACCCAGAAGGTGGTACACCGTGTGATCGGGAAAGGTTTCTAACACGCACCTCATTTCTCATCTCCTTGTGCTCGGGTTCGCCATTCCAGCCGCTTTACTAGCAATCTCCCTCCTTGGAGAATCAGCACCTGTAACCTCCCGTTCCGTACAGCTTGCAATTTGTCCTGAGGATGAACGGGAAGAGGGGGAGCCAATGAGAGACTAGCTCTAGGTGTTGGGACAGGCACAGGTCACTCTATTTTCCCATCAGGAAGAAGAATTAACCACAGGCTCAGCCTGCCGCCCGGAAGCAGAATAGGGCCTGAGGCAATCCTGCGCTTTTGCGGCCAGCTCCCAAAAAAGCGAGTTGAAAAATGGAGCTCAGGGGCACTGCAATTCACAAACCTGCAGAGTTATAAATGATACCTCTCGTCCACAAATATATTGAGGGAAGGCAACGAAGAGGATCTGAAAGCAAGGCAGAATTGCAGGAAACAGATTTCAGGAGGTCGATTCGAATCGCCTTTAAAGCACATGAAAAGCGGCAAAACGTCGACAATGATGCCCTTGGCCAAAAAGGGCGTATGCGTTTTTTCCTGAATATATTCAGGAAAAAACGCATACGCCCTTTTTGGCCAACCAAGCAACCTGGAAAGGCAAATCAGCGCTACAAAGAAGTCTCGCTTCCCATCGGTCAAAAGGGCCATGCGGAAAAAAGTGTCAAAACCAGAAATGCAGAACAGGCCATGGAGAAATGGGAGCCTTGCTACGCTGATGGGCGGGATGTAAATTGCCAACAGCCACTCTGGAGAAGTGTACGGTGTGTCCTGAAACATCGAAAAAACACAGCTTAGAGCGCATAGGGCACTTCCACTCATGGGCGTATAAATGGGGAAAACTAAAAATCAGCAAGACACAGGCACCCCAAAGTTTAGGGCTGCTCTGTTGACAAGAACCTCCACTTCATGACACCTCAAATATCCCAGGAAAGAGAAAAATGGATAAAGAAGTGGTGGTCCTTATGTACAATGGAATATCACTCAGCCATGAAATCAATGTCATAAGGCTAGTAGCAGCATGATGAGTGGCTTTAGCTACGACGATTCTAAGTGAAATAAGTCACACAGAAAAAGACACTTATCATAAGCTATCACTTATAGAGGGAATGTAAAAACCGCTACACTTGAACTGAATTACAAAACAGAACAGAGTCACACGTTGAGAAAACACACTATGGCTGCTTAACGGGAAAGGTGGGGTGGGGTGATGCATAAAACAAGGGTTTCAAATGAGCTCAGATACCGTTCCATAAACCCAATATGTCATAGAAAGACCTACTCCTTGCTCAGTGAACTGGACTCAACACCCCCTATTCACCGCACAAGAATATATCTGACTAGTAAGAATCTTAAAACCTATGTATTGATATCTCTCTGGAAGTGAGTCAAGTGGGTGTAAAACGGCAGAAACACAGCCGTGAAAAGCGGCTAAACCCCATTATAAAAATAAATTACTTTTAAAAACCCGTGAAACAAAGACAGTGAAAGAGAGAGAAATTCTTACAAAATTCGTTCAGGGGCTGTGATGCAACCTGGATTGACCATATCTAGACCCACAGCTGGAGGAGACATAAGGGTGGACACTCTCGGGGCTGAGAGGTTTGGTGAGGTTGGGGGAGCAAACGCAGAGCCTTTAAAGTAATACTGCCTGTTACCCATCCCATGGGTCCCAAATCTCCAGGTTCAAGGGCATCTTCCTACCTCGAAAACATGCATGAGAAACCCAGAAGGTGGTACACCGTGTGATCGGGAAAGGTTTCTAACACGCACCTCATTTCTCATCTCCTTGTGCTCGGGTTCGCCATTCCAGCCGCTTTACTAGCAATCTCCCTCCTTGGAGAATCAGCACCTGTAACCTCCCGTTCCGTACAGCTTGCAATTTGTCCTGAGGATGAACGGGAAGAGGGGGAGCCAATGAGAGACTAGCTCTAGGTGTTGGGACAGGCACAGGTCACTCTATTTTCCCATCAGGAAGAAGAATTAACCACAGGCTCAGCCTGCCGCCCGGAAGCAGAATAGGGCCTGAGGCAATCCTGCGCTTTTGCGGCCAGCTCCCAAAAAAGCGAGTTGAAAAATGGAGCTCAGGGGCACTGCAATTCACAAACCTGCAGAGTTATAAATGATACCTCTCGTCCACAAATATATTGAGGGAAGGCAACGAAGAGGATCTGAAAGCAAGGCAGAATTGCAGGAAACAGATTTCAGGAGGTCGATTCGAATCGCCTTTAAAGCACATGAAAAGCGGCAAAACGTCGACAATGATGCCCTTGGCCAAAAAGGGCGTATGCGTTTTTTCCTGAATATATTCAGGAAAAAACGCATACGCCCTTTTTGGCCAACCAAGCAACCTGGAAAGGCAAATCAGCGCTACAAAGAAGTCTCGCTTCCCATCGGTCAAAAGGGCCATGCGGAAAAAAGTGTCAAAACCAGAAATGCAGAACAGGCCATGGAGAAATGGGAGCCTTGCTACGCTGATGGGCGGGATGTAAATTGCCAACAGCCACTCTGGAGAAGTGTACGGTGTGTCCTGAAACATCGAAAAAACACAGCTTAGAGTGCATAGGGCACTTCCACTCATGGGCGTATAAATTGAGAAAAGTATAAATCAGCAAGACACAGGCACCCCAAAGTTTAGGGCTGCTCTGTTGACAAGAACCTCCACTTCACGACACCTCAAATATCCCAGGAAAGAGAAAAATGGATAAAGAAGTGGTGGTCCTTATGTACAATGGAATATCACTCAGCCATGAAATCAATGTCATAAGGCTAGTAGCAGCATGATGAGTGGCTTTAGCTACGACGATTCTAAGTGAAATAAGTCACACAGAAAAAGACACTTATCATAAGCTATCACTTATAGAGGGAATGTAAAAACCGCTACACTTGAACTGAATTACAAAACAGAACAGAGTCACACGTTGAGAAAACACACTATGGCTGCTTAACGGGAAAGGTGGGGTGGGGTGATGCATAAAACAAGGGTTTCAAATGAGCTCAGATACCGTTCCATAAACCCAATATGTCATAGAAAGACCTACTCCTTGCTCAGTGAACTGGACTCAACACCCCCTATTCACCGCACAAGAATATATCTGACTACTAAGAATCTTAAAACCTATATATTGATATCTCTCTGGAAGTGAGTCAAGTGGGTGTAAAACGGCGGAAACACAGCCGTGAAAAGCAGCTAAACCCCATTATAAAAATAAATTACTTTTAAAAACCCGTGAAACAAAGACAGTGAAAGAGAGAGAAATTCTTACAAAATTCGTTCAGGGGCTGTGATGCAACCTGGATTGACCATATCTAGACCCACAGCTGGATGAGACATAAGGGTGGACACTCTCGGGGCTGAGAGGTTTGGTGAGGTTGGGGGAGCAAACGCAGAGCCTTTAAAGTAATACTGCCTGTTACCCATCCCATGGGTCCCAAATCTCCAGGTTCAAGGGCATCTTCCTACCTCGAAAACATGCATGAGAAACCCAGAAGGTGGTACACCGTGTGATCGGGAAAGGTTTCTAACACGCACCTCATTTCTCATCTCCTTGTGCTCGGGTTCGCCATTCCAGCCGCTTTACTAGCAATCTCCCTCCTTGGAGAATCAGCACCTGTAACCTCCCGTTCCGTACAGCTTGCAATTTGTCCTGAGGATGAACGGGAAGAGGGGGAGCCAATGAGAGACTAGCTCTAGGTGTTGGGACAGGCACAGGTCACTCTATTTTCCCATCAGGAAGAAGAATTAACCACAGGCTCAGCCTGCCGCCCGGAAGCAGAATAGGGCCTGAGGCAATCCTGCGCTTTTGCGGCCAGCTCCCAAAAAAGCGAGTTGAAAAATGGAGCTCAGGGGCACTGCAATTCACAAACCTGCAGAGTTATAAATGATACCTCTCGTCCACAAATATATTGAGGGAAGGCAACGAAGAGGATCTGAAAGCAAGGCAGAATTGCAGGAAACAGATTTCAGGAGGTCGATTCGAATCGCCTTTAAAGCACATGAAAAGCGGCAAAACGTCGACAATGATGCCCTTGGCCAAAAAGGGCGTATGCGTTTTTTCCTGAATATATTCAGGAAAACACGCATACGCCCTTTTTGGCCAACCAAGCAACCTGGAAAGGCAAATCAGCGCTACAAAGAAGTCTCGCTTCCCATCGGTCAAAAGGGCCATGCGGAAAAAAGTGTCAAAACCAGAAATGCAGAACAGGCCATGGAGAAATGGGAGCCTTGCTACGCTGATGGGCGGGATGTAAATTGCCAACAGCCACTCTGGAGAAGTGTACGGTGTGTCCTGAAACATGGAAAAAACACAGCTTAGAGTGCATAGGGCACTTCCACTCATGGGCGTATAAATTGAGAAAAGTATAAATCAGCAAGACACAGGCACCCCAAAGTTTAGGGCTGCTCTGTTGACAAGAACCTCCACTTCACGACACCTCAAATATCCCAGGAAAGAGAAAAATGGATAAAGAAGTGGTGGTCCTTATGTACAATGGAATATCACTCAGCCATGAAATCAATGTCATAAGGCTAGTAGCAGCATGATGAGTGGCTTTAGCTACGACGATTCTAAGTGAAATAAGTCACACAGAAAAAGACACTTATCATAAGCTATCACTTATAGAGGGAATGTAAAAACCGCTACACTTGAACTGAATTACAAAACAGAACAGAGTCACACGTTGAGAAAACACACTATGGCTGCTTAACGGGAAAGGTGGGGTGGGGTGATGCATAAAACAAGGGTTTCAAATGAGCTCAGATACCGTTCCATAAACCCAATATGTCATAGAAAGACCTACTCCTTGCTCAGTGAACTGGACTCAACACCCCCTATTCACCGCACAAGAATATATCTGACTACTAAGAATCTTAAAACCTATATATTGATATCTCTCTGGAAGTGAGTCAAGTGGGTGTAAAACGGCGGAAACACAGCCGTGAAAAGCAGCTAAACCCCAGTATAAAAATAAATTACTTTTAAAAACCCGTGAAACAAAGACAGTGAAAGAGAGAGAAATTCTTACAAAATTCGTTCAGGGGCTGTGATGCAACCTGGATTGACCATATCTAGACCCACAGCTGGATGAGACATAAGGGTGGACACTCTCGGGGCTGAGAGGTTTGGTGAGGTTGGGGGAGCAAACGCAGAGCCTTTAAAGTAATACTGCCTGTTACCCATCCCATGGGTCCCAAATCTCCAGGTTCAAGGGCATCTTCCTACCTCGAAAACATGCATGAGAAACCCAGAAGGTGGTACACCGTGTGATCGGGAAAGGTTTCTAACACGCACCTCATTTCTCATCTCCTTGTGCTCGGGTTCGCCATTCCAGCCGCTTTACTAGCAATCTCCCTCCTTGGAGAATCAGCACCTGTAACCTCCCGTTCCGTACAGCTTGTAATTTGTCCTGAGGATGAACGGGAAGAGGGGGAGCCAATGAGAGACTAGCTCTAGGTGTTGGGACAGGCACAGGTCACTCTATTTTCCCATCAGGAAGAAGAATTAACCACAGGCTCAGCCTGCCACCCGGAAGCAGAATAGGGCCTGAGGCAATCCTGCGCTTTTGCGGCCAGCTCCCAAAAAAGCGAGTTGAAAAATGGAGCTCAGGGGCACTGCAATTCACAAACCTGCAGAGTTATAAATGATACCTCTCGTCCACAAATATATTGAGGGAAGGCAACGAAGAGGATCTGAAAGCAAGGCAGAATTGCAGGAAACAGATTTCAGGAGGTCGATTCGAATCGCCTTTAAAGCACATGAAAAGCGGCAAAACGTCGACAATGATGCCCTTGGCCAAAAAGGGCGTATGCGTCTTTTCCTGAATATATTCAGGAAAACACGCATACGCCCTTTTTGGCCAACCAAGCAACCTGGAAAGGCAAATCAGCGCTACAAAGAAGTCTCGCTTCCCATCGGTCAAAAGGGCCATGCGGAAAAAAGTGTCAAAACCAGAAATGCAGAACAGGCCATGGAGAAATGGGAGCCTTGCTACGCTGATGGGCGGGATGTAAATTGCCAACAGCCACTCTGGAGAAGTGTACGGTGTGTCCTGAAACATCGAAAAAACACAGCTTAGAGTGCATAGGGCACTTCCACTCATGGGCGTATAAATTGAGAAAAGTATAAATCAGCAAGACACAGGCACCCCAAAGTTTAGGGCTGCTCTGTTGACAAGAACCTCCACTTCACGACACCTCAAATATCCCAGGAAAGAGAAAAATGGATAAAGAAGTGGTGGTCCTTATGTACAATGGAATATCACTCAGCCATGAAATCAATGTCATAAGGCTAGTAGCAGCATGATGAGTGGCTTTAGCTACGACGATTCTAAGTGAAATAAGTCACACAGAAAAAGACACTTATCATAAGCTATCACTTATAGAGGGAATGTAAAAACCGCTACACTTGAACTGAATTACAAAACAGAACAGAGTCACACGTTGAGAAAACACACTATGGCTGCTTAACGGGAAAGGTGGGGTGGGGTGATGCATAAAACAAGGGTTTCAAATGAGCTCAGATACCGTTCCATAAACCCAATATGTCATAGAAAGACCTACTCCTTGCTCAGTGAACTGGACTCAACACCCCCTATTCACCGCACAAGAATATATCTGACTAGTAAGAATCTTAAAACCTATGTATTGATATCTCTCTGGAAGTGAGTCAAGTGGGTGTAAAACGGCGGAAACACAGCCGTGAAAAGCAGCTAAACCCCAGTATAAAAATAAATTACTTTTAAAAACCCGTGAAACAAAGACAGTGAAAGAGAGAGAAATTCTTACAAAATTCGTTCAGGGGCTGTGATGCAACCTGGATTGACCATATCTAGACCCACAGCTGGATGAGACATAAGGGTGGACACTCTCGGGGCTGAGAGGTTTGGTGAGGTTGGGGGAGCAAACGCAGAGCCTTTAAAGTAATACTGCCTGTTACCCATCCCATGGGTCCCAAATCTCCAGGTTCAAGGGCATCTTCCTACCTCGAAAACATGCATGAGAAACCCAGAAGGTGGTACACCGTGTGATCGGGAAAGGTTTCTAACACGCACCTCATTTCTCATCTCCTTGTGCTCGGGTTCGCCATTCCAGCCGCTTTACTAGCAATCTCCCTCCTTGGAGAATCAGCACCTGTAACCTCCCGTTCCGTACAGCTTGCAATTTGTCCTGAGGATGAACGGGAAGAGGGGGAGCCAATGAGAGACTAGCTCTAGGTGTTGGGACAGGCACAGGTCACTCTATTTTCCCATCAGGAAGAAGAATTAACCACAGGCTCAGCCTGCCGCCCGGAAGCAGAATAGGGCCTGAGGCAATCCTGCGCTTTTGCGGCCAGCTCCCAAAAAAGCGAGTTGAAAAATGGAGCTCAGGGGCACTGCAATTCACAAACCTGCAGAGTTATAAATGATACCTCTCGTCCACAAATATATTGAGGGAAGGCAACGAAGAGGATCTGAAAGCAAGGCAGAATTGCAGGAAACAGATTTCAGGAGGTCGATTCGAATCGCCTTTAAAGCACATGAAAAGCGGCAAAACGTCGACAATGATGCCCTTGGCCAAAAAGGGCGTATGCGTTTTTTCCTGAATATATTCAGGAAAAAACGCATACGCCCTTTTTGGCCAACCAAGCAACCTGGAAAGGCAAATCAGCGCTACAAAGAAGTCTCGCTTCCCATCGGTCAAAAGGGCCATGCGGAAAAAAGTGTCAAAACCAGAAATGCAGAACAGGCCATGGAGAAATGGGAGCCTTGCTACGCTGATGGGCGGGATGTAAATTGCCAACAGCCACTCTGGAGAAGTGTACGGTGTGTCCTGAAACATCGAAAAAACACAGCTTAGAGTGCATAGGGCACTTCCACTCATGGGCGTATAAATTGAGAAAAGTATAAATCAGCAAGACACAGGCACCCCAAAGTTTAGGGCTGCTCTGTTGACAAGAACCTCCACTTCACGACACCTCAAATATCCCAGCAAAGAGAAAAATGGATAAAGAAGTGGTGGTCCTTATGTACAATGGAGTATCACTCAGCCATGAAATCAATGTCATAAGGCTAGTAGCAGCATGATGAGTGGCTTTAGCTACGACGATTCTAAGTGAAATAAGTCACACAGAAAAAGACACTTATCATAAGCTATCACTTATAGAGGGAATGTAAAAACCGCTACACTTGAACTGAATTACAAAACAGAACAGAGTCACACGTTGAGAAAACACACTATGGCTGCTTAACGGGAAAGGTGGGGTGGGGTGATGCATAAAACAAGGGTTTCAAATGAGCTCAGATACCGTTCCATAAACCCAATATGTCATAGAAAGACCTACTCCTTGCTCAGTGAACTGGACTCAACACCCCCTATTCACCGCACAAGAATATATCTGACTAGTAAGAATCTTAAAACCTATGTATTGATATCTCTCTGGAAGTGAGTCAAGTGGGTGTAAAACGGCAGAAACACAGCCGTGAAAAGCGGCTAAACCCCATTATAAAAATAAATTACTTTTAAAAACCCGTGAAACAAAGACAGTGAAAGAGAGAGAAATTCTTACAAAATTCGTTCAGGGGCTGTGATGCAACCTGGATTGACCATATCTAGACCCACAGCTGGATGAGACATAAGGGTGGACACTCTCGGGGCTGAGAGGTTTGGTGAGGTTGGGGGAGCAAACGCAGAGCCTTTAAAGTAATACTGCCTGTTACCCATCCCATGGGTCCCAAATCTCCAGGTTCAAGGGCATCTTCCTACCTCGAAAACATGCATGAGAAACCCAGAAGGTGGTACACCGTGTGATCGGGAAAGGTTTCTAACACGCACCTCATTTCTCATCTCCTTGTGCTCGGGTTCGCCATTCCAGCCGCTTTACTAGCAATCTCCCTCCTTGGAGAATCAGCACCTGTAACCTCCCGTTCCGTACAGCTTGCAATTTGTCCTGAGGATGAACGGGAAGAGGGGGAGCCAATGAGAGACTAGCTCTAGGTGTTGGGACAGGCACAGGTCACTCTATTTTCCCATCAGGAAGAAGAATTAACCACAGGCTCAGCCTGCCGCCCGGAAGCAGAATAGGGCCTGAGGCAATCCTGCGCTTTTGCGGCCAGCTCCCAAAAAAGCGAGTTGAAAAATGGAGCTCAGGGGCACTGCAATTCACAAACCTGCAGAGTTATAAATGATAACTCTCGTCCACAAATATATTGAGGGAAGGCAACGAAGAGGATCTGAAAGCAAGGCAGAATTGCAGGAAACAGATTTCAGGAGGTCGATTCGAATCGCCTTTAAAGCACATGAAAAGCGGCAAAACGTCGACAATGATGCCCTTGGCCAAAAAGGGCGTATGCGTTTTTTCCTGAATATATTCAGGAAAAAACGCATACGCCCTTTTTGGCCAACCAAGCAACCTGGAAAGGCAAATCAGCGCTACAAAGAAGTCTCGCTTCCCATCGGTCAAAAGGGCCATGCGGAAAAAAGTGTCAAAACCAGAAATGCAGAACAGGCCATGGAGAAATGGGAGCCTTGCTACGCTGATGGGCGGGATGTAAATTGCCAACAGCCACTCTGGAGAAGTGTACGGTGTGTCCTGAAACATCGAAAAAACACAGCTTAGAGCGCATAGGGCACTTCCACTCATGGGCGTATAAATGGGGAAAACTAAAAATCAGCAAGACACAGGCACCCCAAAGTTTAGGGCTGCTCTGTTGACAAGAACCTCCACTTCATGACACCTCAAATATCCCAGGAAAGAGAAAAATGGATAAAGAAGTGGTGGTCCTTATGTACAATGGAATATCACTCAGCCATGAAATCAATGTCATAAGGCTAGTAGCAGCATGATGAGTGGCTTTAGCTACGACGATTCTAAGTGAAATAAGTCACACAGAAAAAGACACTTATCATAAGCTATCACTTATAGAGGGAATGTAAAAACCGCTACACTTGAACTGAATTACAAAACAGAACAGAGTCACACGTTGAGAAAACACACTATGGCTGCTTAACGGGAAAGGTGGGGTGGGGTGATGCATAAAACAAGGGTTTCAAATGAGCTCAGATACCATTCCATAAACCCAATATGTCATAGAAAGACCTACTCCTTGCTCAGTGAACTGGACTCAACACCCCCTATTCACCGCACAAGAATATATCTGACTAGTAAGAATCTTAAAACCTATGTATTGATATCTCTCTGGAAGTGAGTCAAGTGGGTGTAAAGCGGCAGAAACACAGCCGTGAAAAGCGGCTAAACCCCATTATAAAAATAAATTACTTTTAAAAACCCGTGAAACAAAGACAGTGAAAGAGAGAGAAATTCTTACAAAATTCGTTCAGGGGCTGTGATGCAACCTGGATTGACCATATCTAGACCCACAGCTGGATGAGACATAAGGGTGGACACTCTCGGGGCTGAGAGGTTTGGTGAGGTTGGGGGAGCAAACGCAGAGCCTTTAAAGTAATACTGCCTGTTACCCATCCCATGGGTCCCAAATCTCCAGGTTCAAGGGCATCTTCCTACCTCGAAAACATGCATGAGAAACCCAGAAGGTGGTACACCGTGTGATCGGGAAAGGTTTCTAACACGCACCTCATTTCTCATCTCCTTGTGCTCGGGTTCGCCATTCCAGCCGCTTTACTAGCAATCTCCCTCCTTGGAGAATCAGCACCTGTAACCTCCCGTTCCGTACAGCTTGCAATTTGTCCTGAGGATGAACGGGAAGAGGGGGAGCCAATGAGAGACTAGCTCTAGGTGTTGGGACAGGCACAGGTCACTCTATTTTCCCATCAGGAAGAAGAATTAACCACAGGCTCAGCCTGCCGCCCGGAAGCAGAATAGGGCCTGAGGCAATCCTGCGCTTTTGCGGCCAGCTCCCAAAAAAGCGAGTTGAAAAATGGAGCTCAGGGGCACTGCAATTCACAAACCTGCAGAGTTATAAATGATAACTCTCGTCCACAAATATATTGAGGGAAGGCAACGAAGAGGATCTGAAAGCAAGGCAGAATTGCAGGAAACAGATTTCAGGAGGTCGATTCGAATCGCCTTTAAAGCACATGAAAAGCGGCAAAACGTCGACAATGATGCCCTTGGCCAAAAAGGGCGTATGCGTTTTTTCCTGAATATATTCAGGAAAAAACGCATACGCCCTTTTTGGCCAACCAAGCAACCTGGAAAGGCAAATCAGCGCTACAAAGAAGTCTCGCTTCCCATCGGTCAAAAGGGCCATGCGGAAAAAAGTGTCAAAACCAGAAATGCAGAACAGGCCATGGAGAAATGGGAGCCTTGCTACGCTGATGGGCGGGATGTAAATTGCCAACAGCCACTCTGGAGAAGGGTACGGTGTGTCCTGAAACATGGAAAAAACACAGCTTAGAGTGCATAGGGCACTTCCACTCATAGGCGTATAAATTGAGAAAAGTATAAATCAGCAAGACACAGGCACCCCAAAGTTTAGGGCTGCTCTGTTGACAAGAACCTCCACTTCACGACACCTCAAATATCCCAGGAAAGAGAAAAATGGATAAAGAAGTGGTGGTCCTTATGTACAATGGAATATCACTCAGCCATGAAATCAATGTCATAAGGCTAGTAGCAGCATGATGAGTGGCTTTAGCTACGACGATTCTAAGTGAAATAAGTCACACAGAAAAAGACACTTATCATAAGCTATCACTTATAGAGGGAATGTAAAAACCGCTACACTTGAACTGAATTACAAAACAGAACAGAGTCACACGTTGAGAAAACACACTATGGCTGCTTAACGGGAAAGGTGGGGTGGGGTGATGCATAAAACAAGGGTTTCAAATGAGCTCAGATACCGTTCCATAAACCCAATATGTAATAGAAAGACCTACTCCTTGCTCAGTGAACTGGACTCAACACCCCCTATTCACCGCACAAGAATATATCTGACTACTAAGAATCTTAAAACCTATATATTGATATCTCTCTGGAAGTGAGTCAAGTGGGTGTAAAACGGCGGAAACACAGCCGTGAAAAGCAGCTAAACCCCAGTATAAAAATAAATTACTTTTAAAAACCCGTGAAACAAAGACAGTGAAAGAGAGAGAAATTCTTACAAAATTCGTTCAGGGGCTGTGATGCAACCTGGATTGACCATATCTAGACCCACAGCTGGATGAGACATAAGGGTGGACACTCTCGGGGCTGAGAGGTTTGGTGAGGTTGGGGGAGCAAACGCAGAGCCTTTAAAGTAATACTGCCTGTTACCCATCCCATGGGTCCCAAATCTCCAGGTTCAAGGGCATCTTCCTACCTCGAAAACATGCATGAGAAACCCAGAAGGTGGTACACCGTGTGATCGGGAAAGGTTTCTAACACGCACCTCATTTCTCATCTCCTTGTGCTCGGGTTCGCCATTCCAGCCGCTTTACTAGCAATCTCCCTCCTTGGAGAATCAGCACCTGTAACCTCCCGTTCCGTACAGCTTGCAATTTGTCCTGAGGATGAACGGGAAGAGGGGGAGCCAATGAGAGACTAGCTCTAGGTGTTGGGACAGGCACAGGTCACTCTATTTTCCCATCAGGAAGAAGAATTAACCACAGGCTCAGCCTGCCGCCCGGAAGCAGAATAGGGCCTGAGGCAATCCTGCGCTTTTGCGGCCAGCTCCCAAAAAAGCGAGTTGAAAAATGGAGCTCAGGGGCACTGCAATTCACAAACCTGCAGAGTTATAAATGATACCTCTCGTCCACAAATATATTGAGGGAAGGCAACGAAGAGGATCTGAAAGCAAGGCAGAATTGCAGGAAACAGATTTCAGGAGGTCGATTCGAATCACCTTTAAAGCACATGAAAAGCGGCAAAACGTCGACAATGATGCCCTTGGCCAAAAAGGGCGTATGCGTTTTTTCCTGAATATATTCAGGAAAAAACGCATACGCCCTTTTTGGCCAACCAAGCAACCTGGAAAGGCAAATCAGCGCTACAAAGAAGTCTCGCTTCCCATCGGTCAAAAGGGCCATGCGGAAAAAAGTGTCAAAACCAGAAATGCAGAACAGGCCATGGAGAAATGGGAGCCTTGCTACGCTGATGGGCGGGATGTAAATTGCCAACAGCCACTCTGGAGAAGTGTACGGTGTGTCCTGAAACATCGAAAAAACACAGCTTAGAGTGCATAGGGCACTTCCACTCATGGGCGTATAAATTGAGAAAAGTATAAATCAGCAAGACACAGGCACCCCAAAGTTTAGGGCTGCTCTGTTGACAAGAACCTCCACTTCACGACACCTCAAATATCCCAGGAAAGAGAAAAATGGATAAAGAAGTGGTGGTCCTTATGTACAATGGAATATCACTCAGCCATGAAATCAATGTCATAAGGCTAGTAGCAGCATGATGAGTGGCTTTAGCTACGACGATTCTAAGTGAAATAAGTCACACAGAAAAAGACACTTATCATAAGCTATCACTTATAGAGGGAATGTAAAAACCGCTACACTTGAACTGAATTACAAAACAGAACAGAGTCACACGTTGAGAAAACACACTATGGCTGCTTAACGGGAAAGGTGGGGTGGGGTGATGCATAAAACAAGGGTTTCAAATGAGCTCAGATACCGTTCCATAAACCCAATATGTAATAGAAAGACCTACTCCTTGCTCAGTGAACTGGACTCAACACCCCCTATTCACCGCACAAGAATATATCTGACTACTAAGAGTCTTAAAACCTATATATTGATATCTCTCTGGAAGTGAGTCAAGTGGGTGTAAAACGGCGGAAACACAGCCGTGAAAAGCAGCTAAACCCCATTATAAAAATAAATTACTTTTAAAAACCCGTGAAACAAAGACAGTGAAAGAGAGAGAAATTCTTACAAAATTCGTTCAGGGGCTGTGATGCAACCTGGATTGACCATATCTAGACCCACAGCTGGAGGAGACATAAGGGTGGACACTCTCGGGGCTGAGAGGTTTGGTGAGGTTGGGGGAGCAAACGCAGAGCCTTTAAAGTAATACTGCCTGTTACCCATCCCATGGGTCCCAAATCTCCAGGTTCAAGGGCATCTTCCTACCTCGAAAACATGCATGAGAAACCCAGAAGGTGGTACACCGTGTGATCGGGAAAGGTTTCTAACACGCGCCTCATTTCTCATCTCCTTGTGCTCGGGTTCGCCATTCCAGCCGCTTTACTAGCAATCTCCCTCCTTGGAGAATCAGCACCTGTAACCTCCCGTTCCGTACAGCTTGCAATTTGTCCTGAGGATGAACGGGAAGAGGGGGAGCCAATGAGAGACTAGCTCTAGGTGTTGGGACAGGCACAGGTCACTCTATTTTCCCATCAGGAAGAAGAATTAACCACAGGCTCAGCCTGCCGCCCGGAAGCAGAATAGGGCCTGAGGCAATCCTGCGCTTTTGCGGCCAGCTCCCAAAAAAGCGAGTTGAAAAATGGAGCTCAGGGGCACTGCAATTCACAAACCTGCAGAGTTATAAATGATACCTCTCGTCCACAAATATATTGAGGGAAGGCAACGAAGAGGATCTGAAAGCAAGGCAAAATTGCAGGAAACAGATTTCAGGAGGTCGATTCGAATCGCCTTTAAAGCACATGAAAAGCGGCAAAACGTCGACAATGATGCCCTTGTCCAAAAAGGGCGTATGCGTTTTTTCCTGAATATATTCAGGAAAAAACGCATACGCCCTTTTTGGCCAACCAAGCAACCTGGAAAGGCAAATCAGCGCTACAAAGAAGTCTCGCTTCCCATCGGTCAAAAGGGCCATGCGGAAAAAAGTGTCAAAACCAGAAATGCAGAACAGGCCATGGAGAAATGGGAGCCTTGCTACGCTGATGGGCGGGATGTAAATTGCCAACAGCCACTCTGGAGAAGTGTACGGTGTGTCCTGAAACATCGAAAAAACACAGCTTAGAGCGCATAGGGCACTTCCACTCATGGGCGTATAAATGGGGAAAACTAAAAATCAGCAAGACACAGGCACCCCAAAGTTTAGGGCTGCTCTGTTGACAAGAACCTCCACTTCACGACACCTCAAATATCCCAGGAAAGAGAAAAATGGATAAAGAAGTGGTGGTCCTTATGTACAATGGAATATCACTCAGCCATGAAATCAATGTCATAAGGCTAGTAGCAGCATGATGAGTGGCTTTAGCTACGACGATTCTAAGTGAAATAAGTCACACAGAAAACGACACTTATCATAAGCTATCACTTATAGAGGGAATGTAAAAACCGCTACACTTGAACTGAATTACAAAACAGAACAGAGTCACACGTTGAGAAAACACACTATGGCTGCTTAACGGGAAAGGTGGGGTGGGGTGATGCATAAAACAAGGGTTTCAAATGAGCTCAGATACCGTTCCATAAACCCAATATGTCATAGAAAGACCTACTCCTTGCTCAGTGAACTGGACTCAACACCCCCTATTCACCGCACAAGAATATATCTGACTACTAAGAATCTTAAAACCTATATATTGATATCTCTCTGGAAGTGAGTCAAGTGGGTGTAAAACGGCGGAAACACAGCCGTGAAAAGCAGCTAAACCCCATTATAAAAATAAATTACTTTTAAAAACCCGTGAAACAAAGACAGTGAAAGAGAGAGAAATTCTTACAAAATTCGTTCAGGGGCTGTGATGCAACCTGGATTGACCATATCTAGACCCACAGCTGGAGGAGACATAAGGGTGGACACTCTCGGGGCTGAGAGGTTTGGTGAGGTTGGGGGAGCAAACGCAGAGCCTTTAAAGTAATACTGCCTGTTACCCATCCCATGGGTCCCAAATCTCCAGGTTCAAGGGCATCTTCCTACCTCGAAAACATGCATGAGAAACCCAGAAGGTGGTACACCGTGTGATCGGGAAAGGTTTCTAACACGCACCTCATTTCTCATCTCCTTGTGCTCGGGTTCGCCATTCCAGCCGCTTTACTAGCAATCTCCCTCCTTGGAGAATCAGCACCTGTAACCTCCCGTTCCGTACAGCTTGCAATTTGTCCTGAGGATGAACGGGAAGAGGGGGAGCCAATGAGAGACTAGCTCTAGGTGTTGGGACAGGCACAGGTCACTCTATTTTCCCATCAGGAAGAAGAATTAACCACAGGCTCAGCCTGCCGCCCGGAAGCAGAATAGGGCCTGAGGCAATCCTGCGCTTTTGCGGCCAGCTCCCAAAAAAGCGAGTTGAAAAATGGAGCTCAGGGGCACTGCAATTCACAAACCTGCAGAGTTATAAATGATACCTCTCGTCCACAAATATATTGAGGGAAGGCAACGAAGAGGATCTGAAAGCAAGGCAGAATTGCAGGAAACAGATTTCAGGAGGTCGATTCGAATCGCCTTTAAAGCACATGAAAAGCGGCAAAACGTCGACAATGATGCCCTTGGCCAAAAAGGGCGTATGCGTTTTTTCCTGAATATATTCAGGAAAAAACGCATACGCCCTTTTTGGCCAACCAAGCAACCTGGAAAGGCAAATCAGCGCTACAAAGAAGTCTCGCTTCCCATCGGTCAAAAGGGCCATGCGGAAAAAAGTGTCAAAACCAGAAATGCAGAACAGGCCATGGAGAAATGGGAGCCTTGCTACGCTGATGGGCGGGATGTAAATTGCCAACAGCCACTCTGGAGAAGTGTACGGTGTGTCCTGAAACATCGAAAAAACACAGCTTAGAGCGCATAGGGCACTTCCACTCATGGGCGTATAAATGGGGAAAACTAAAAATCAGCAAGACACAGGCACCCCAAAGTTTAGGGCTGCTCTGTTGACAAGAACCTCCACTTCATGACACCTCAAATATCCCAGGAAAGAGAAAAATGGATAAAGAAGTGGTGGTCCTTATGTACAATGGAATATCACTCAGCCATGAAATCAATGTCATAAGGCTAGTAGCAGCATGATGAGTGGCTTTAGCTACGACGATTCTAAGTGAAATAAGTCACACAGAAAAAGACACTTATCATAAGCTATCACTTATAGAGGGAATGTAAAAACCGCTACACTTGAACTGAATTACAAAACAGAACAGAGTCACACGTTGAGAAAACACACTATGGCTGCTTAACGGGAAAGGTGGGGTGGGGTGATGCATAAAACAAGGGTTTCAAATGAGATCAGATACCATTCCATAAACCCAATATGTCATAGAAAGACCTACTCCTTGCTCAGTGAACTGGACTCAACACCCCCTATTCACCGCACAAGAATATATCTGACTAGTAAGAATCTTAAAACCTATGTATTGATATCTCTCTGGAAGTGAGTCAAGTGGGTGTAAAGCGGCAGAAACACAGCCGTGAAAAGCGGCTAAACCCCATTATAAAAATAAATTACTTTTAAAAACCCGTGAAACAAAGACAGTGAAAGAGAGAGAAATTCTTACAAAATTCGTTCAGGGGCTGTGATGCAACCTGGATTGACCATATCTAGACCCACAGCTGGAGGAGACATAAGGGTGGACACTCTCGGGGCTGAGAGGTTTGGTGAGGTTGGGGGAGCAAACGCAGAGCCTTTAAAGTAATACTGCCTGTTACCCATCCCATGGGTCCCAAATCTCCAGGTTCAAGGGCATCTTCCTACCTCGAAAACATGCATGAGAAACCCAGAAGGTGGTACACCGTGTGATCGGGAAAGGTTTCTAACACGCACCTCATTTCTCATCTCCTTGTGCTCGGGTTCGCCATTCCAGCCGCTTTACTAGCAATCTCCCTCCTTGGAGAATCAGCACCTGTAACCTCCCGTTCCGTACAGCTTGCAATTTGTCCTGAGGATGAACGGGAAGAGGGGGAGCCAATGAGAGACTAGCTCTAGGTGTTGGGACAGGCACAGGTCACTCTATTTTCCCATCAGGAAGAAGAATTAACCACAGGCTCAGCCTGCCGCCCGGAAGCAGAATAGGGCCTGAGGCAATCCTGCGCTTTTGCGGCCAGCTCCCAAAAAAGCGAGTTGAAAAATGGAGCTCAGGGGCACTGCAATTCACAAACCTGCAGAGTTATAAATGATACCTCTCGTCCACAAATATATTGAGGGAAGGCAACGAAGAGGATCTGAAAGCAAGGCAGAATTGCAGGAAACAGATTTCAGGAGGTCGATTCGAATCGCCTTTAAAGCACATGAAAAGCGGCAAAACGTCGACAATGATGCCCTTGGCCAAAAAGGGCGTATGCGTTTTTTCCTGAATATATTCAGGAAAAAACGCATACGCCCTTTTTGGCCAACCAAGCAACCTGGAAAGGCAAATCAGCGCTACAAAGAAGTCTCGCTTCCCATCGGTCAAAAGGGCCATGCGGAAAAAAGTGTCAAAACCAGAAATGCAGAACAGGCCATGGAGAAATGGGAGCCTTGCTACGCTGATGGGCGGGATGTAAATTGCCAACAGCCACTCTGGAGAAGTGTACGGTGTGTCCTGAAACATCGAAAAAACACAGCTTAGAGCGCATAGGGCACTTCCACTCATGGGCGTATAAATGGGGAAAACTAAAAATCAGCAAGACACAGGCACCCCAAAGTTTAGGGCTGCTCTGTTGACAAGAACCTCCACTTCACGACACCTCAAATATCCCAGGAAAGAGAAAAATGGATAAAGAAGTGGTGGTCCTTATGTACAATGGAATATCACTCAGCCATGAAATCAATGTCATAAGGCTAGTAGCAGCATGATGAGTGGCTTTAGCTACGACGATTCTAAGTGAAATAAGTCACACAGAAAAAGACACTTATCATAAGCTATCACTTATAGAGGGAATGTAAAAACCGCTACACTTGAACTGAATTACAAAACAGAACAGAGTCACACGTTGAGAAAACACACTATGGCTGCTTAACGGGAAAGGTGGGGTGGGGTGATGCATAAAACAAGGGTTTCAAATGAGCTCAGATACCATTCCATAAACCCAATATGTCATAGAAAGACCTACTCCTTGCTCAGTGAACTGGACTCAACACCCCCTATTCACCGCACAAGAATATATCTGACTACTAAGAATCTTAAAACCTATATATTGATATCTCTCTGGAAGTGAGTCAAGTGGGTGTAAAACGGCGGAAACACAGCCGTGAAAAGCAGCTAAACCCCATTATAAAAATAAATTACTTTTAAAAACCCGTGAAACAAAGACAGTGAAAGAGAGAGAAATTCTTACAAAATTCGTTCAGGGGCTGTGATGCAACCTGGATTGACCATATCTAGACCCACAGCTGGAGGAGACATAAGGGTGGACACTCTCGGGGCTGAGAGGTTTGGTGAGGTTGGGGGAGCAAACGCAGAGCCTTTAAAGTAATACTGCCTGTTACCCATCCCATGGGTCCCAAATCTCCAGGTTCAAGGGCATCTTCCTACCTCGAAAACATGCATGAGAAACCCAGAAGGTGGTACACCGTGTGATCGGGAAAGGTTTCTAACACGCACCTCATTTCTCATCTCCTTGTGCTCGGGTTCGCCATTCCAGCCGCTTTACTAGCAATCTCCCTCCTTGGAGAATCAGCACCTGTAACCTCCCGTTCCGTACAGCTTGCAATTTGTCCTGAGGATGAACGGGAAGAGGGGGAGCCAATGAGAGACTAGCTCTAGGTGTTGGGACAGGCACAGGTCACTCTATTTTCCCATCAGGAAGAAGAATTAACCACAGGCTCAGCCTGCCGCCCGGAAGCAGAATAGGGCCTGAGGCAATCCTGCGCTTTTGCGGCCAGCTCCCAAAAAAGCGAGTTGAAAAATGGAGCTCAGGGGCACTGCAATTCACAAACCTGCAGAGTTATAAATGATACCTCTCGTCCACAAATATATTGAGGGAAGGCAACGAAGAGGATCTGAAAGCAAGGCAGAATTGCAGGAAACAGATTTCAGGAGGTCGATTCGAATCGCCTTTAAAGCACATGAAAAGCGGCAAAACGTCGACAATGATGCCCTTGGCCAAAAAGGGCGTATGCGTTTTTTCCTGAATATATTCAGGAAAAAACGCATACGCCCTTTTTGGCCAACCAAGCAACCTGGAAAGGCAAATCAGCGCTACAAAGAAGTCTCGCTTCCCATCGGTCAAAAGGGCCATGCGGAAAAAAGTGTCAAAACCAGAAATGCAGAACAGGCCATGGAGAAATGGGAGCCTTGCTACGCTGATGGGCGGGATGTAAATTGCCAACAGCCACTCTGGAGAAGTGTACGGTGTGTCCTGAAACATCGAAAAAACACAGCTTAGAGCGCATAGGGCACTTCCACTCATGGGCGTATAAATGGGGAAAACTAAAAATCAGCAAGACACAGGCACCCCAAAGTTTAGGGCTGCTCTGTTGACAAGAACCTCCACTTCACGACACCTCAAATATCCCAGGAAAGAGAAAAATGGATAAAGAAGTGGTGGTCCTTATGTACAATGGAATATCACTCAGCCATGAAATCAATGTCATAAGGCTAGTAGCAGCATGATGAGTGGCTTTAGCTACGACGATTCTAAGTGAAATAAGTCACACAGAAAAAGACACTTATCATAAGCTATCACTTATAGAGGGAATGTAAAAACCGCTACACTTGAACTGAATTACAAAACAGAACAGAGTCACACGTTGAGAAAACACACTATGGCTGCTTAACGGGAAAGGTGGGGTGGGGTGATGCATAAAACAAGGGTTTCAAATGAGCTCAGATACCATTCCATAAACCCAATATGTCATAGAAAGACCTACTCCTTGCTCAGTGAACTGGACTCAACACCCCCTATTCACCGCACAAGAATATATCTGACTAGTAAGAATCTTAAAACCTATGTATTGATATCTCTCTGGAAGTGAGTCAAGTGGGTGTAAAGCGGCAGAAACACAGCCGTGAAAAGCGGCTAAACCCCATTATAAAAATAAATTACTTTTAAAAACCCGTGAAACAAAGACAGTGAAAGAGAGAGAAATTCTTACAAAATTCGTTCAGGGGCTGTGATGCAACCTGGATTGACCATATCTAGACCCACAGCTGGAGGAGACATAAGGGTGGACACTCTCGGGGCTGAGAGGTTTGGTGAGGTTGGGGGAGCAAACGCAGAGCCTTTAAAGTAATACTGCCTGTTACCCATCCCATGGGTCCCAAATCTCCAGGTTCAAGGGCATCTTCCTACCTCGAAAACATGCATGAGAAACCCAGAAGGTGGTACACCGTGTGATCGGGAAAGGTTTCTAACACGCACCTCATTTCTCATCTCCTTGTGCTCGGGTTCGCCATTCCAGCCGCTTTACTAGCAATCTCCCTCCTTGGAGAATCAGCACCTGTAACCTCCCGTTCCGTACAGCTTGCAATTTGTCCTGAGGATGAACGGGAAGAGGGGGAGCCAATGAGAGACTAGCTCTAGGTGTTGGGACAGGCACAGGTCACTCTATTTTCCCATCAGGAAGAAGAATTAACCACAGGCTCAGCCTGCCGCCCGGAAGCAGAATAGGGCCTGAGGCAATCCTGCGCTTTTGCGGCCAGCTCCCAAAAAAGCGAGTTGAAAAATGGAGCTCAGGGGCACTGCAATTCACAAACCTGCAGAGTTATAAATGATACCTCTCGTCCACAAATATATTGAGGGAAGGCAACGAAGAGGATCTGAAAGCAAGGCAGAATTGCAGGAAACAGATTTCAGGAGGTCGATTCGAATCGCCTTTAAAGCACATGAAAAGCGGCAAAACGTCGACAATGATGCCCTTGGCCAAAAAGGGCGTATGCGTTTTTTCCTGAATATATTCAGGAAAAAACGCATACGCCCTTTTTGGCCAACCAAGCAACCTGGAAAGGCAAATCAGCGCTACAAAGAAGTCTCGCTTCCCATCGGTCAAAAGGGCCATGCGGAAAAAAGTGTCAAAACCAGAAATGCAGAACAGGCCATGGAGAAATGGGAGCCTTGCTACGCTGATGGGCGGGATGTAAATTGCCAACAGCCACTCTGGAGAAGTGTACGGTGTGTCCTGAAACATCGAAAAAACACAGCTTAGAGCGCATAGGGCACTTCCACTCATGGGCGTATAAATGGGGAAAACTAAAAATCAGCAAGACACAGGCACCCCAAAGTTTAGGGCTGCTCTGTTGACAAGAACCTCCACTTCATGACACCTCAAATATCCCAGGAAAGAGAAAAATGGATAAAGAAGTGGTGGTCCTTATGTACAATGGAATATCACTCAGCCATGAAATCAATGTCATAAGGCTAGTAGCAGCATGATGAGTGGCTTTAGCTACGACGATTCTAAGTGAAATAAGTCACACAGAAAAAGACACTTATCATAAGCTATCACTTATAGAGGGAATGTAAAAACCGCTACACTTGAACTGAATTACAAAACAGAACAGAGTCACACGTTGAGAAAACACACTATGGCTGCTTAACGGGAAAGGTGGGGTGGGGTGATGCATAAAACAAGGGTTTCAAATGAGCTCAGATACCATTCCATAAACCCAATATGTCATAGAAAGACCTACTCCTTGCTCAGTGAACTGGACTCAACACCCCCTATTCACCGCACAAGAATATATCTGACTAGTAAGAATCTTAAAACCTATGTATTGCTATCTCTCTGGAAGTGAGTCAAGTGGGTGTAAAGCGGCAGAAACACAGCCGTGAAAAGCGGCTAAACCCCATTATAAAAATAAATTACTTTTAAAAACCCGTGAAACAAAGACAGTGAAAGAGAGAGAAATTCTTACAAAATTCGTTCAGGGGCTGTGATGCAACCTGGATTGACCATATCTAGACCCACAGCTGGAGGAGACATAAGGGTGGACACTCTCGGGGCTGAGAGGTTTGGTGAGGTTGGGGGAGCAAACGCAGAGCCTTTAAAGTAATACTGCCTGTTACCCATCCCATGGGTCCCAAATCTCCAGGTTCAAGGGCATCTTCCTACCTCGAAAACATGCATGAGAAACCCAGAAGGTGGTACACCGTGTGATCGGGAAAGGTTTCTAACACGCACCTCATTTCTCATCTCCTTGTGCTCGGGTTCGCCATTCCAGCCGCTTTACTAGCAATCTCCCTCCTTGGAGAATCAGCACCTGTAACCTCCCGTTCCGTACAGCTTGCAATTTGTCCTGAGGATGAACGGGAAGAGGGGGAGCCAATGAGAGACTAGCTCTAGGTGTTGGGACAGGCACAGGTCACTCTATTTTCCCATCAGGAAGAAGAATTAACCACAGGCTCAGCCTGCCGCCCGGAAGCAGAATAGGGCCTGAGGCAATCCTGCGCTTTTGCGGCCAGCTCCCAAAAAAGCGAGTTGAAAAATGGAGCTCAGGGGCACTGCAATTCACAAACCTGCAGAGTTATAAATGATACCTCTCGTCCACAAATATATTGAGGGAAGGCAACGAAGAGGATCTGAAAGCAAGGCAGAATTGCAGGAAACAGATTTCAGGAGGTCGATTCGAATCGCCTTTAAAGCACATGAAAAGCGGCAAAACGTCGACAATGATGCCCTTGGCCAAAAAGGGCGTATGCGTTTTTTCCTGAATATATTCAGGAAAAAACGCATACGCCCTTTTTGGCCAACCAAGCAACCTGGAAAGGCAAATCAGCGCTACAAAGAAGTCTCGCTTCCCATCGGTCAAAAGGGCCATGCGGAAAAAAGTGTCAAAACCAGAAATGCAGAACAGGCCATGGAGAAATGGGAGCCTTGCTACGCTGATGGGCGGGATGTAAATTGCCAACAGCCACTCTGGAGAAGTGTACGGTGTGTCCTGAAACATCGAAAAAACACAGCTTAGAGCGCATAGGGCACTTCCACTCATGGGCGTATAAATGGGGAAAACTAAAAATCAGCAAGACACAGGCACCCCAAAGTTTAGGGCTGCTCTGTTGACAAGAACCTCCACTTCACGACACCTCAAATATCCCAGGAAAGAGAAAAATGGATAAAGAAGTGGTGGTCCTTATGTACAATGGAATATCACTCAGCCATGAAATCAATGTCATAAGGCTAGTAGCAGCATGATGAGTGGCTTTAGCTACGACGATTCTAAGTGAAATAAGTCACACAGAAAAAGACACTTATCATAAGCTATCACTTATAGAGGGAATGTAAAAACCGCTACACTTGAACTGAATTACAAAACAGAACAGAGTCACACGTTGAGAAAACACACTATGGCTGCTTAACGGGAAAGGTGGGGTGGGGTGATGCATAAAACAAGGGTTTCAAATGAGCTCAGATACCGTTCCATAAACCCAATATGTCATAGAAAGACCTACTCCTTGCTCAGTGAACTGGACTCAACACCCCCTATTCACCGCACAAGAATATATCTGACTAGTAAGAATCTTAAAACCTATATATTGATATCTCTCTGGAAGTGAGTCAAGTGGGTGTAAAACGGTGGAAACACAGCCGTGAAAAGCAGCTAAACCCCATTATAAAAATAAATTACTTTTAAAAACCCGTGAAACAAAGACAGTGAAAGAGAGAGAAATTCTTACAAAATTCGTTCAGGGGCTGTGATGCAACCTGGATTGACCATATCTAGACCCACAGCTGGATGAGACATAAGGGTGGACACTCTCGGGGCTGAGAGGTTTGGTGAGGTTGGGGGAGCAAACGCAGAGCCTTTAAAGTAATACTGCCTGTTACCCATCCCATGGGTCCCAAATCTCCAGGTTCAAGGGCATCTTCCTACCTCGAAAACATGCATGAGAAACCCAGAAGGTGGTACACCGTGTGATCGGGAAAGGTTTCTAACACGCACCTCATTTCTCATCTCCTTGTGCTCGGGTTCGCCATTCCAGCCGCTTTACTAGCAATCTCCCTCCTTGGAGAATCAGCACCTGTAACCTCCCGTTCCGTACAGCTTGCAATTTGTCCTGAGGATGAACGGGAAGAGGGGGAGCCAATGAGAGACTAGCTCTAGGTGTTGGGACAGGCACAGGTCACTCTATTTTCCCATCAGGAAGAAGAATTAACCACAGGCTCAGCCTGCCGCCCGGAAGCAGAATAGGGCCTGAGGCAATCCTGCGCTTTTGCGGCCAGCTCCCAAAAAAGCGAGTTGAAAAATGGAGCTCAGGGGCACTGCAATTCACAAACCTGCAGAGTTATAAATGATACCTCTCGTCCACAAATATATTGAGGGAAGGCAACGAAGAGGATCTGAAAGCAAGGCAGAATTGCAGGAAACAGATTTCAGGAGGTCGATTCGAATCGCCTTTAAAGCACATGAAAAGCGGCAAAACGTCGACAATGATGCCCTTGGCCAAAAAGGGCGTATGCGTTTTTTCCTGAATATATTCAGGAAAAAACGCATACGCCCTTTTTGGCCAACCAAGCAACCTGGAAAGGCAAATCAGCGCTACAAAGAAGTCTCGCTTCCCATCGGTCAAAAGGGCCATGCGGAAAAAAGTGTCAAAACCAGAAATGCAGAACAGGCCATGGAGAAATGGGAGCCTTGCTACGCTGATGGGCGGGATGTAAATTGCCAACAGCCACTCTGGAGAAGTGTACGGTGTGTCCTGAAACATCGAAAAAACACAGCTTAGAGTGCATAGGGCACTTCCACTCATGGGCGTATAAATTGAGAAAAGTATAAATCAGCAAGACACAGGCACCCCAAAGTTTAGGGCTGCTCTGTTGACAAGAACCTCCACTTCACGACACCTCAAATATCCCAGGAAAGAGAAAAATGGATAAAGAAGTGGTGGTCCTTATGTACAATGGAATATCACTCAGCCATGAAATCAATGTCATAAGGCTAGTAGCAGCATGATGAGTGGCTTTAGCTACGACGATTCTAAGTGAAATAAGTCACACAGAAAAAGACACTTATCATAAGCTATCACTTATAGAGGGAATGTAAAAACCGCTACACTTGAACTGAATTACAAAACAGAACAGAGTCACACGTTGAGAAAACACACTATGGCTGCTTAACGGGAAAGGTGGGGTGGGGTGATGCATAAAACAAGGGTTTCAAATGAGCTCAGATACCGTTCCATAAACCCAATATGTCATAGAAAGACCTACTCCTTGCTCAGTGAACTGGACTCAACACCCCCTATTCACCGCACAAGAATATATCTGACTAGTAAGAATCTTAAAACCTATATATTGATATCTCTCTGGAAGTGAGTCAAGTGGGTGTAAAACGGCAGAAACACAGCCGTGAAAAGCAGCTAAACCCCATTATAAAAATAAATTACTTTTAAAAACCCGTGAAACAAAGACAGTGAAAGAGAGAGAAATTCTTACAAAATTCGTTCAGGGGCTGTGATGCAACCTGGATTGACCATATCTAGACCCACAGCTGGAGGAGACATAAGGGTGGACACTCTCGGGGCTGAGAGGTTTGGTGAGGTTGGGGGAGCAAACGCAGAGCCTTTAAAGTAATACTGCCTGTTACCCATCCCATGGGTCCCAAATCTCCAGGTTCAAGGGCATCTTCCTACCTCGAAAACATGCATGAGAAACCCAGAAGGTGGTACACCGTGTGATCGGGAAAGGTTTCTAACACGCACCTCATTTCTCATCTCCTTGTGCTCGGGTTCGCCATTCCAGCCGCTTTACTAGCAATCTCCCTCCTTGGAGAATCAGCACCTGTAACCTCCCGTTCCGTACAGCTTGCAATTTGTCCTGAGGATGAACGGGAAGAGGGGGAGCCAATGAGAGACTAGCTCTAGGTGTTGGGACAGGCACAGGTCACTCTATTTTCCCATCAGGAAGAAGAATTAACCACAGGCTCAGCCTGCCGCCCGGAAGCAGAATAGGGCCTGAGGCAATCCTGCGCTTTTGCGGCCAGCTCCCAAAAAAGCGAGTTGAAAAATGGAGCTCAGGGGCACTGCAATTCACAAACCTGCAGAGTTATAAATGATAACTCTCGTCCACAAATATATTGAGGGAAGGCAACGAAGAGGATCTGAAAGCAAGGCAGAATTGCAGGAAACAGATTTCAGGAGGTCGATTCGAATCGCCTTTAAAGCACATGAAAAGCGGCAAAACGTCGACAATGATGCCCTTGGCCAAAAAGGGCGTATGCGTTTTTTCCTGAATATATTCAGGAAAAAACGCATACGCCCTTTTTGGCCAACCAAGCAACCTGGAAAGGCAAATCAGCGCTACAAAGAAGTCTCGCTTCCCATCGGTCAAAAGGGCCATGCGGAAAAAAGTGTCAAAACCAGAAATGCAGAACAGGCCATGGAGAAATGGGAGCCTTGCTACGCTGATGGGCGGGATGTAAATTGCCAACAGCCACTCTGGAGAAGTGTACGGTGTGTCCTGAAACATCGAAAAAACACAGCTTAGAGCGCATAGGGCACTTCCACTCATGGGCGTATAAATGGGGAAAACTAAAAATCAGCAAGACACAGGCACCCCAAAGTTTAGGGCTGCTCTGTTGACAAGAACCTCCACTTCATGACACCTCAAATATCCCAGGAAAGAGAAAAATGGATAAAGAAGTGGTGGTCCTTATGTACAATGGAATATCACTCAGCCATGAAATCAATGTCATAAGGCTAGTAGCAGCATGATGAGTGGCTTTAGCTACGACGATTCTAAGTGAAATAAGTCACACAGAAAAAGACACTTATCATAAGCTATCACTTATAGAGGGAATGTAAAAACCGCTACACTTGAACTGAATTACAAAACAGAACAGAGTCACACGTTGAGAAAACACACTATGGCTGCTTAACGGGAAAGGTGGGGTGGGGTGATGCATAAAACAAGGGTTTCAAATGAGCTCAGATACCATTCCATAAACCCAATATGTCATAGAAAGACCTACTCCTTGCTCAGTGAACTGGACTCAACACCCCCTATTCACCGCACAAGAATATATCTGACTAGTAAGAATCTTAAAACCTATGTATTGCTATCTCTCTGGAAGTGAGTCAAGTGGGTGTAAAGCGGCAGAAACACAGCCGTGAAAAGCGGCTAAACCCCATTATAAAAATAAATTACTTTTAAAAACCCGTGAAACAAAGACAGTGAAAGAGAGAGAAATTCTTACAAAATTCGTTCAGGGGCTGTGATGCAACCTGGATTGACCATATCTAGACCCACAGCTGGAGGAGACATAAGGGTGGACACTCTCGGGGCTGAGAGGTTTGGTGAGGTTGGGGGAGCAAACGCAGAGCCTTTAAAGTAATACTGCCTGTTACCCATCCCATGGGTCCCAAATCTCCAGGTTCAAGGGCATCTTCCTACCTCGAAAACATGCATGAGAAACCCAGAAGGTGGTACACCGTGTGATCGGGAAAGGTTTCTAACACGCACCTCATTTCTCATCTCCTTGTGCTCGGGTTCGCCATTCCAGCCGCTTTACTAGCAATCTCCCTCCTTGGAGAATCAGCACCTGTAACCTCCCGTTCCGTACAGCTTGCAATTTGTCCTGAGGATGAACGGGAAGAGGGGGAGCCAATGAGAGACTAGCTCTAGGTGTTGGGACAGGCACAGGTCACTCTATTTTCCCATCAGGAAGAAGAATTAACCACAGGCTCAGCCTGCCGCCCGGAAGCAGAATAGGGCCTGAGGCAATCCTGCGCTTTTGCGGCCAGCTCCCAAAAAAGCGAGTTGAAAAATGGAGCTCAGGGGCACTGCAATTCACAAACCTGCAGAGTTATAAATGATACCTCTCGTCCACAAATATATTGAGGGAAGGCAACGAAGAGGATCTGAAAGCAAGGCAGAATTGCAGGAAACAGATTTCAGGAGGTCGATTCGAATCGCCTTTAAAGCACATGAAAAGCGGCAAAACGTCGACAATGATGCCCTTGGCCAAAATGGGCGTATGCGTTTTTTCCTGAATATATTCAGGAAAAAACGCATACGCCCTTTTTGGCCAACCAAGCAACCTGGAAAGGCAAATCAGCGCTACAAAGAAGTCTCGCTTCCCATCGGTCAAAAGGGCCATGCGGAAAAAAGTGTCAAAACCAGAAATGCAGAACAGGCCATGGAGAAATGGGAGCCTTGCTACGCTGATGGGCGGGATGTAAATTGCCAACAGCCACTCTGGAGAAGGGTACGGTGTGTCCTGAAACATGGAAAAAACACAGCTTAGAGTGCATAGGGCACTTCCACTCATGGGCGTATAAATTGAGAAAAGTATAAATCAGCAAGACACAGGCACCCCAAAGTTTAGGGCTGCTCTGTTGACAAGAACCTCCACTTCACGACACCTCAAATATCCCAGGAAAGAGAAAAATGGATAAAGAAGTGGTGGTCCTTATGTACAATGGAATATCACTCAGCCAAGAAATCAATGTCATAAGGCTAGTAGCAGCATGATGAGTGGCTTTAGCTACGACGATTCTAAGTGAAATAAGTCACACAGAAAAAGACACTTATCATAAGCTATCACTTATAGAGGGAATGTAAAAACCGCTACACTTGAACTGAATTACAAAACAGAACAGAGTCACACGTTGAGAAAACACACTATGGCTGCTTAACGGGAAAGGTGGGGTGGGGTGATGCATAAAACAAGGGTTTCAAATGAGCTCAGATACCGTTCCATAAACCCAATATGTCATAGAAAGACCTACTCCTTGCTCAGTGAACTGGACTCAACACCCCCTATTCACCGCACAAGAATATATCTGACTACTAAGAATCTTAAAACCTATATATTGATATCTCTCTGGAAGTGAGTCAAGTGGGTGTAAAACGGCGGAAACACAGCCGTGAAAAGCAGCTAAACCCCATTATAAAAATAAATTACTTTTAAAAACCCGTGAAACAAAGACAGTGAAAGAGAGAGAAATTCTTACAAAATTCGTTCAGGGGCTGTGATGCAACCTGGATTGACCATATCTAGACCCACAGCTGGATGAGACATAAGGGTGGACACTCTCGGGGCTGAGAGGTTTGGTGAGGTTGGGGGAGCAAACGCAGAGCCTTTAAAGTAATACTGCCTGTTACCCATCCCATGGGTCCCAAATCTCCAGGTTCAAGGGCATCTTCCTACCTCGAAAACATGCATGAGAAACCCAGAAGGTGGTACACCGTGTGATCGGGAAAGGTTTCTAACACGCACCTCATTTCTCATCTCCTTGTGCTCGGGTTCGCCATTCCAGCCGCTTTACTAGCAATCTCCCTCCTTGGAGAATCAGCACCTGTAACCTCCCGTTCCGTACAGCTTGCAATTTGTCCTGAGGATGAACGGGAAGAGGGGGAGCCAATGAGAGACTAGCTCTAGGTGTTGGGACAGGCACAGGTCACTCTATTTTCCCATCAGGAAGAAGAATTAACCACAGGCTCAGCCTGCCGCCCGGAAGCAGAATAGGGCCTGAGGCAATCCTGCGCTTTTGCGGCCAGCTCCCAAAAAAGCGAGTTGAAAAATGGAGCTCAGGGGCACTGCAATTCACAAACCTGCAGAGTTATAAATGATACCTCTCGTCCACAAATATATTGAGGGAAGGCAACGAAGAGGATCTGAAAGCAAGGCAGAATTGCAGGAAACAGATTTCAGGAGGTCGATTCGAATCGCCTTTAAAGCACATGAAAAGCGGCAAAACGTCGACAATGATGCCCTTGGCCAAAAAGGGCGTATGCGTTTTTTCCTGAATATATTCAGGAAAAAACGCATACGCCCTTTTTGGCCAACCAAGCAACCTGGAAAGGCAAATCAGCGCTACAAAGAAGTCTCGCTTCCCATCGGTCAAAAGGGCCATGCGGAAAAAAGTGTCAAAACCAGAAATGCAGAACAGGCCATGGAGAAATGGGAGCCTTGCTACGCTGATGGGCGGGATGTAAATTGTCAACAGCCACTCTGGAGAAGTGTACGGTGTGTCCTGAAACATCGAAAAAACACAGCTTAGAGCGCATAGGGCACCTCCACTCATGGGCGTATAAATGGGGAAAACTAAAAATCAGCAAGACACAGGCACCCCAAAGTTTAGGGCTGCTCTGTTGACAAGAACCTCCACTTCATGACACCTCAAATATCCCAGGAAAGAGAAAAATGGATAAAGAAGTGGTGGTCCTTATGTACAATGGAATATCACTCAGCCATGAAATCAATGTCATAAGGCTAGTAGCAGCATGATGAGTGGCTTTAGCTACGACGATTCTAAGTGAAATAAGTCACACAGAAAAAGACACTTATCATAAGCTATCACTTATAGAGGGAATGTAAAAACCGCTACACTTGAACTGAATTACAAAACAGAACAGAGTCACACGTTGAGAAAACACACTATGGCTGCTTAACGGGAAAGGTGGGGTGGGGTGATGCATAAAACAAGGGTTTCAAATGAGCTCAGATACCGTTCCATAAACCCAATATGTCATAGAAAGACCTACTCCTTGCTCAGTGAACTGGACTCAACACCCCCTATTCACCGCACAAGAATATATCTGACTAGTAAGAATCTTAAAACCTATGTATTGATATCTCTCTGGAAGTGAGTCAAGTGGGTGTAAAGCGGCAGAAACACAGCCGTGAAAAGCGGCTAAACCCCATTATAAAAATAAATTACTTTTAAAAACCCGTGAAACAAAGACAGTGAAAGAGAGAGAAATTCTTACAAAATTCGTTCAGGGGCTGTGATGCAACCTGGATTGACCATATCTAGACCCACAGCTGGATGAGACATAAGGGTGGACACTCTCGGGGCTGAGAGGTTTGGTGAGGTTGGGGGAGCAAACGCAGAGCCTTTAAAGTAATACTGCCTGTTACCCATCCCATGGGTCCCAAATCTCCAGGTTCAAGGGCATCTTCCTACCTCGAAAACATGCATGAGAAACCCAGAAGGTGGTACACCGTGTGATCGGGAAAGGTTTCTAACACGCACCTCATTTCTCATCTCCTTGTGCTCGGGTTCGCCATTCCAGCCGCTTTACTAGCAATCTCCCTCCTTGGAGAATCAGCACCTGTAACCTCCCGTTCCGTACAGCTTGCAATTTGTCCTGAGGATGAACGGGAAGAGGGGGAGCCAATGAGAGACTAGCTCTAGGTGTTGGGACAGGCACAGGTCACTCTATTTTCCCATCAGGAAGAAGAATTAACCACAGGCTCAGCCTGCCGCCCGGAAGCAGAATAGGGCCTGAGGCAATCCTGCGCTTTTGTGGCCAGCTCCCAAAAAAGCGAGTTGAAAAATGGAGCTCAGGGGCACTGCAATTCACAAACCTGCAGAGTTATAAATGATACCTCTCGTCCACAAATATATTGAGGGAAGGCAACGAAGAGGATCTGAAAGCAAGGCAGAATTGCAGGAAACAGATTTCAGGAGGTCGATTCGAATCGCCTTTAAAGCACATGAAAAGCGGCAAAACGTCGACAATGATGCCCTTGGCCAAAAAGGGCGTATGCGTTTTTTCCTGAATATATTCAGGAAAAAACGCATACGCCCTTTTTGGCCAACCAAGCAACCTGGAAAGGCAAATCAGCGCTACAAAGAAGTCTCGCTTCCCATCGGTCAAAAGGGCCATGCGGAAAAAAGTGTCAAAACCAGAAATGCAGAACAGGCCATGGAGAAATGGGAGCCTTGCTATGCTGATGGGCGGGATGTAAATTGCCAACAGCCACTCTGGAGAAGTGTACGGTGTGTCCTGAAACATCGAAAAAACACAGCTTAGAGTGCATAGGGCACTTCCACTCATGGGCGTATAAATTGAGAAAAGTATAAATCAGCAAGACACAGGCACCCCAAAGTTTAGGGCTGCTCTGTTGACAAGAACCTCCACTTCACGACACCTCAAATATCCCAGGAAAGAGAAAAATGGATAAAGAAGTGGTGGTCCTTATGTACAATGGAATATCACTCAGCCATGAAATCAATGTCATAAGGCTAGTAGCAGCATGATGAGTGGCTTTAGCTACGACGATTCTAAGTGAAATAAGTCACACAGAAAAAGACACTTATCATAAGCTATCACTTATAGAGGGAATGTAAAAACCGCTACACTTGAACTGAATTACAAAACAGAACAGAGTCACACGTTGAGAAAACACACTATGGCTGCTTAACGGGAAAGGTGGGGTGGGGTGATGCATAAAACAAGGGTTTCAAATGAGCTCAGATACCGTTCCATAAACCCAATATGTCATAGAAAGACCTACTCCTTGCTCAGTGAACTGGACTCAACACCCCCTATTCACCGCACAAGAATATATCTGACTACTAAGAATCTTAAAACCTATATATTGATATCTCTCTGGAAGTGAGTCAAGTGGGTGTAAAACGGCGGAAACACAGCCGTGAAAAGCAGCTAAACCCCATTATAAAAATAAATTACTTTTAAAAACCCGTGAAACAAAGACAGTGAAAGAGAGAGAAATTCTTACAAAATTCGTTCAGGGGCTGTGATGCAACCTGGATTGACCATATCTAGACCCACAGCTGGATGAGACATAAGGGTGGACACTCTCGGGGCTGAGAGGTTTGGTGAGGTTGGGGGAGCAAACGCAGAGCCTTTAAAGTAATACTGCCTGTTACCCATCCCATGGGTCCCAAATCTCCAGGTTCAAGGGCATCTTCCTACCTCGAAAACATGCATGAGAAACCCAGAAGGTGGTACACCGTGTGATCGGGAAAGGTTTCTAACACGCACCTCATTTCTCATCTCCTTGTGCTCGGGTTCGCCATTCCAGCCGCTTTACTAGCAATCTCCCTCCTTGGAGAATCAGCACCTGTAACCTCCCGTTCCGTACAGCTTGCAATTTGTCCTGAGGATGAACGGGAAGAGGGGGAGCCAATGAGAGACTAGCTCTAGGTGTTGGGACAGGCACAGGTCACTCTATTTTCCCATCAGGAAGAAGAATTAACCACAGGCTCAGCCTGCCGCCCGGAAGCAGAATAGGGCCTGAGGCAATCCTGCGCTTTTGCGGCCAGCTCCCAAAAAAGCGAGTTGAAAACTGGAGCTCAGGGGCACTGCAATTCACAAACCTGCAGAGTTATAAATGATACCTCTCGTCCACAAATATATTGAGGGAAGGCAACGAAGAGGATCTGAAAGCAAGGCAGAATTGCAGGAAACAGATTTCAGGAGGTCGATTTGAATCGCCTTTAAAGCACATGAAAAGCGGCAAAACGTCGACAATGATGCCCTTGGCCAAAAAGGGCGTATGCGTTTTTTCCTGAATATATTCAGGAAAAAACACATACGCCCTTTTTGGCCAACCAAGCAACCTGGAAAGGCAAATCAGCGCTACAAAGAAGTCTCGCTTCCCATCGGTCAAAAGGGCCATGCGGAAAAAAGTGTCAAAACCAGAAATGCAGAACAGGCCATGGAGAAATGGGAGCCTTGCTACGCTGATGGGCGGGATGTAAATTGCCAACAGCCACTCTGGAGAAGTGTACGGTGTGTCCTGAAACATCGAAAAAACACAGCTTAGAGCGCATAGGGCACTTCCACTCATGGGCGTATAAATGGGGAAAACTAAAAATCAGCAAGACACAGGCACCCCAAAGTTTAGGGCTGCTCTGTTGACAAGAACCTCCACTTCATGACACCTCAAATATCCCAGGAAAGAGAAAAATGGATAAAGAAGTGGTGGTCCTTATGTACAATGGAATATCACTCAGCCATGAAATCAATGTCATAAGGCTAGTAGCAGCATGATGAGTGGCTTTAGCTACGACGATTCTAAGTGAAATAAGTCACACAGAAAAAGACACTTATCATAAGCTATCACTTATAGAGGGAATGTAAAAACCGCTACACTTGAACTGAATTACAAAACAGAACAGAGTCACACGTTGAGAAAACACACTATGGCTGCTTAACGGGAAAGGTGGGGTGGGGTGATGCATAAAACAAGGGTTTCAAATGAGCTCAGATACCGTTCCATAAACCCAATATGTCATAGAAAGACCTACTCCTTGCTCAGTGAACTGGACTCAACACCCCCTATTCACCGCACAAGAATATATCTGACTAGTAAGAATCTTAAAACCTATGTATTGATATCTCTCTGGAAGTGAGTCAAGTGGGTGTAAAACGGCAGAAACACAGCCGTGAAAAGCGGCTAAACCCCATTATAAAAATAAATTACTTTTAAAAACCCGTGAAACAAAGACAGTGAAAGAGAGAGAAATTCTTACAAAATTCGTTCAGGGGCTGTGATGCAACCTGGATTGACCATATCTAGACCCACAGCTGGAGGAGACATAAGGGTGGACACTCTCGGGGCTGAGAGGTTTGGTGAGGTTGGGGGAGCAAACGCAGAGCCTTTAAAGTAATACTGCCTGTTACCCATCCCATGGGTCCCAAATCTCCAGGTTCAAGGGCATCTTCCTACCTCGAAAACATGCATGAGAAACCCAGAAGGTGGTACACCGTGTGATCGGGAAAGGTTTCTAACACGCACCTCATTTCTCATCTCCTTGTGCTCGGGTTCGCCATTCCAGCCGCTTTACTAGCAATCTCCCTCCTTGGAGAATCAGCACCTGTAACCTCCCGTTCCGTACAGCTTGCAATTTGTCCTGAGGATGAACGGGAAGAGGGGGAGCCAATGAGAGACTAGCTCTAGGTGTTGGGACAGGCACAGGTCACTCTATTTTCCCATCAGGAAGAAGAATTAACCACAGGCTCAGCCTGCCGCCCGGAAGCAGAATAGGGCCTGAGGCAATCCTGCGCTTTTGCGGCCAGCTCCCAAAAAAGCGAGTTGAAAAATGGAGCTCAGGGGCACTGCAATTCACAAACCTGCAGAGTTATAAATGATACCTCTCGTCCACAAATATATTGAGGGAAGGCAACGAAGAGGATCTGAAAGCAAGGCAGAATTGCAGGAAACAGATTTCAGGAGGTCGATTCGAATCGCCTTTAAAGCACATGAAAAGCGGCAAAACGTCGACAATGATGCCCTTGGCCAAAAAGGGCGTATGCGTTTTTTCCTGAATATATTCAGGAAAAAACGCATACGCCCTTTTTGGCCAACCAAGCAACCTGGAAAGGCAAATCAGCGCTACAAAGAAGTCTCGCTTCCCATCGGTCAAAAGGGCCATGCGGAAAAAAGTGTCAAAACCAGAAATGCAGAACAGGCCATGGAGAAATGGGAGCCTTGCTACGCTGATGGGCGGGATGTAAATTGCCAACAGCCACTCTGGAGAAGTGTACGGTGTGTCCTGAAACATCGAAAAAACACAGCTTAGAGTGCATAGGGCACTTCCACTCATGGGCGTATAAATTGAGAAAAGTATAAATCAGCAAGACACAGGCACCCCAAAGTTTAGGGCTGCTCTGTTGACAAGAACCTCCACTTCACGACACCTCAAATATCCCAGGAAAGAGAAAAATGGATAAAGAAGTGGTGGTCCTTATGTACAATGGAATATCACTCAGCCATGAAATCAATGTCATAAGGCTAGTAGCAGCATGATGAGTGGCTTTAGCTACGACGATTCTAAGTGAAATAAGTCACACAGAAAAAGACACTTATCATAAGCTATCACTTATAGAGGGAATGTAAAAACCGCTACACTTGAACTGAATTACAAAACAGAACAGAGTCACACGTTGAGAAAACACACTATGGCTGCTTAACGGGAAAGGTGGGGTGGGGTGATGCATAAAACAAGGGTTTCAAATGAGCTCAGATACCGTTCCATAAACCCAATATGTCATAGAAAGACCTACTCCTTGCTCAGTGAACTGGACTCAACACCCCCTATTCACCGCACAAGAATATATCTGACTAGTAAGAATCTTAAAACCTATGTATTGATATCTCTCTGGAAGTGAGTCAAGTGGGTGTAAAACGGCAGAAACACAGCCGTGAAAAGCGGCTAAACCCCATTATAAAAATAAATTACTTTTAAAAACCCGTGAAACAAAGACAGTGAAAGAGAGAGAAATTCTTACAAAATTCGTTCAGGGGCTGTGATGCAACCTGGATTGACCATATCTAGACCCACAGCTGGAGGAGACATAAGGGTGGACACTCTCGGGGCTGAGAGGTTTGGTGAGGTTGGGGGAGCAAACGCAGAGCCTTTAAAGTAATACTGCCTGTTACCCATCCCATGGGTCCCAAATCTCCAGGTTCAAGGGCATCTTCCTACCTCGAAAACATGCATGAGAAACCCAGAAGGTGGTACACCGTGTGATCGGGAAAGGTTTCTAACACGCACCTCATTTCTCATCTCCTTGTGCTCGGGTTCGCCATTCCAGCCGCTTTACTAGCAATCTCCCTCCTTGGAGAATCAGCACCTGTAACCTCCCGTTCCGTACAGCTTGCAATTTGTCCTGAGGATGAACGGGAAGAGGGGGAGCCAATGAGAGACTAGCTCTAGGTGTTGGGACAGGCACAGGTCACTCTATTTTCCCATCAGGAAGAAGAATTAACCACAGGCTCAGCCTGCCGCCCGGAAGCAGAATAGGGCCTGAGGCAATCCTGCGCTTTTGCGGCCAGCTCCCAAAAAAGCGAGTTGAAAAATGGAGCTCAGGGGCACTGCAATTCACAAACCTGCAGAGTTATAAATGATACCTCTCGTCCACAAATATATTGAGGGAAGGCAACGAAGAGGATCTGAAAGCAAGGCAGAATTGCAGGAAACAGATTTCAGGAGGTCGATTCGAATCGCCTTTAAAGCACATGAAAAGCGGCAAAACGTCGACAATGATGCCCTTGGCCAAAAAGGGCGTATGCGTTTTTTCCTGAATATATTCAGGAAAAAACGCATACGCCCTTTTTGGCCAACCAAGCAACCTGGAAAGGCAAATCAGCGCTACAAAGAAGTCTCGCTTCCCATCGGTCAAAAGGGCCATGCGGAAAAAAGTGTCAAAACCAGAAATGCAGAACAGGCCATGGAGAAATGGGAGCCTTGCTACGCTGATGGGCGGGATGTAAATTGCCAACAGCCACTCTGGAGAAGTGTACGGTGTGTCCTGAAACATCGAAAAAACACAGCTTAGAGTGCATAGGGCACTTCCACTCATGGGCGTATAAATTGAGAAAAGTATAAATCAGCAAGACACAGGCACCCCAAAGTTTAGGGCTGCTCTGTTGACAAGAACCTCCACTTCACGACACCTCAAATATCCCAGGAAAGAGAAAAATGGATAAAGAAGTGGTGGTCCTTATGTACAATGGAATATCACTCAGCCATGAAATCAATGTCATAAGGCTAGTAGCAGCATGATGAGTGGCTTTAGCTACGACGATTCTAAGTGAAATAAGTCACACAGAAAAAGACACTTATCATAAGCTATCACTTATAGAGGGAATGTAAAAACCGCTACACTTGAACTGAATTACAAAACAGAACAGAGTCACACGTTGAGAAAACACACTATGGCTGCTTAACGGGAAAGGTGGGGTGGGGTGATGCATAAAACAAGGGTTTCAAATGAGCTCAGATACCGTTCCATAAACCCAATATGTCATAGAAAGACCTACTCCTTGCTCAGTGAACTGGACTCAACACCCCCTATTCACCGCACAAGAATATATCTGACTAGTAAGAATCTTAAAACCTATGTATTGATATCTCTCTGGAAGTGAGTCAAGTGGGTGTAAAACGGCAGAAACACAGCCGTGAAAAGCGGCTAAACCCCATTATAAAAATAAATTACTTTTAAAAACCCGTGAAACAAAGACAGTGAAAGAGAGAGAAATTCTTACAAAATTCGTTCAGGGGCTGTGATGCAACCTGGATTGACCATATCTAGACCCACAGCTGGAGGAGACATAAGGGTGGACACTCTCGGGGCTGAGAGGTTTGGTGAGGTTGGGGGAGCAAACGCAGAGCCTTTAAAGTAATACTGCCTGTTACCCATCCCATGGGTCCCAAATCTCCAGGTTCAAGGGCATCTTCCTACCTCGAAAACATGCATGAGAAACCCAGAAGGTGGTACACCGTGTGATCGGGAAAGGTTTCTAACACGCACCTCATTTCTCATCTCCTTGTGCTCGGGTTCGCCATTCCAGCCGCTTTACTAGCAATCTCCCTCCTTGGAGAATCAGCACCTGTAACCTCCCGTTCCGTACAGCTTGCAATTTGTCCTGAGGATGAACGGGAAGAGGGGGAGCCAATGAGAGACTAGCTCTAGGTGTTGGGACAGGCACAGGTCACTCTATTTTCCCATCAGGAAGAAGAATTAACCACAGGCTCAGCCTGCCGCCCGGAAGCAGAATAGGGCCTGAGGCAATCCTGCGCTTTTGCGGCCAGCTCCCAAAAAAGCGAGTTGAAAAATGGAGCTCAGGGGCACTGCAATTCACAAACCTGCAGAGTTATAAATGATACCTCTCGTCCACAAATATATTGAGGGAAGGCAACGAAGAGGATCTGAAAGCAAGGCAGAATTGCAGGAAACAGATTTCAGGAGGTCGATTCGAATCGCCTTTAAAGCACATGAAAAGCGGCAAAACGTCGACAATGATGCCCTTGGCCAAAAAGGGCGTATGCGTTTTTTCCTGAATATATTCAGGAAAAAACGCATACGCCCTTTTTGGCCAACCAAGCAACCTGGAAAGGCAAATCAGCGCTACAAAGAAGTCTCGCTTCCCATCGGTCAAAAGGGCCATGCGGAAAAAAGTGTCAAAACCAGAAATGCAGAACAGGCCATGGAGAAATGGGAGCCTTGCTACGCTGATGGGCGGGATGTAAATTGCCAACAGCCACTCTGGAGAAGTGTACGGTGTGTCCTGAAACATCGAAAAAACACAGCTTAGAGTGCATAGGGCACTTCCACTCATGGGCGTATAAATTGAGAAAAGTATAAATCAGCAAGACACAGGCACCCCAAAGTTTAGGGCTGCTCTGTTGACAAGAACCTCCACTTCACGACACCTCAAATATCCCAGGAAAGAGAAAAATGGATAAAGAAGTGGTGGTCCTTATGTACAATGGAATATCACTCAGCCATGAAATCAATGTCATAAGGCTAGTAGCAGCATGATGAGTGGCTTTAGCTACGACGATTCTAAGTGAAATAAGTCACACAGAAAAAGACACTTATCATAAGCTATCACTTATAGAGGGAATGTAAAAACCGCTACACTTGAACTGAATTACAAAACAGAACAGAGTCACACGTTGAGAAAACACACTATGGCTGCTTAACGGGAAAGGTGGGGTGGGGTGATGCATAAAACAAGGGTTTCAAATGAGCTCAGATACCGTTCCATAAACCCAATATGTCATAGAAAGACCTACTCCTTGCTCAGTGAACTGGACTCAACACCCCCTATTCACCGCACAAGAATATATCTGACTACTAAGAATCTTAAAACCTATATATTGATATCTCTCTGGAAGTGAGTCAAGTGGGTGTAAAACGGTGGAAACACAGCCGTGAAAAGCAGCTAAACCCCATTATAAAAATAAATTACTTTTAAAAACCCGTGAAACAAAGACAGTGAAAGAGAGAGAAATTCTTACAAAATTCGTTCAGGGGCTGTGATGCAACCTGGATTGACCATATCTAGACCCACAGCTGGAGGAGACATAAGGGTGGACACTCTCGGGGCTGAGAGGTTTGGTGAGGTTGGGGGAGCAAACGCAGAGCCTTTAAAGTAATACTGCCTGTTACCCATCCCATGGGTCCCAAATCTCCAGGTTCAAGGGCATCTTCCTACCTCGAAAACATGCATGAGAAACCCAGAAGGTGGTACACCGTGTGATCGGGAAAGGTTTCTAACACGCACCTCATTTCTCATCTCCTTGTGCTCGGGTTCGCCATTCCAGCCGCTTTACTAGCAATCTCCCTCCTTGGAGAATCAGCACCTGTAACCTCCCGTTCCGTACAGCTTGCAATTTGTCCTGAGGATGAACGGGAAGAGGGGGAGCCAATGAGAGACTAGCTCTAGGTGTTGGGACAGGCACAGGTCACTCTATTTTCCCATCAGGAAGAAGAATTAACCACAGGCTCAGCCTGCCGCCCGGAAGCAGAATAGGGCCTGAGGCAATCCTGCGCTTTTGCGGCCAGCTCCCAAAAAAGCGAGTTGAAAAATGGAGCTCAGGGGCACTGCAATTCACAAACCTGCAGAGTTATAAATGATACCTCTCGTCCACAAATATATTGAGGGAAGGCAACGAAGAGGATCTGAAAGCAAGGCAGAATTGCAGGAAACAGATTTCAGGAGGTCGATTCGAATCGCCTTTAAAGCACATGAAAAGCGGCAAAACGTCGACAATGATGCCCTTGGCCAAAAAGGGCGTATGCGTTTTTTCCTGAATATATTCAGGAAAAAACGCATACGCCCTTTTTGGCCAACCAAGCAACCTGGAAAGGCAAATCAGCGCTACAAAGAAGTCTCGCTTCCCATCGGTCAAAAGGGCCATGCGGAAAAAAGTGTCAAAACCAGAAATGCAGAACAGGCCATGGAGAAATGGGAGCCTTGCTACGCTGATGGGCGGGATGTAAATTGCCAACAGCCACTCTGGAGAAGTGTACGGTGTGTCCTGAAACATCGAAAAAACACAGCTTAGAGTGCATAGGGCACTTCCACTCATGGGCGTATAAATTGAGAAAAGTATAAATCAGCAAGACACAGGCACCCCAAAGTTTAGGGCTGCTCTGTTGACAAGAACCTCCACTTCACGACACCTCAAATATCCCAGGAAAGAGAAAAATGGATAAAGAAGTGGTGGTCCTTATGTACAATGGAATATCACTCAGCCATGAAATCAATGTCATAAGGCTAGTAGCAGCATGATGAGTGGCTTTAGCTACGACGATTCTAAGTGAAATAAGTCACACAGAAAAAGACACTTATCATAAGCTATCACTTATAGAGGGAATGTAAAAACCGCTACACTTGAACTGAATTACAAAACAGAACAGAGTCACACGTTGAGAAAACACACTATGGCTGCTTAACGGGAAAGGTGGGGTGGGGTGATGCATAAAACAAGGGTTTCAAATGAGCTCAGATACCGTTCCATAAACCCAATATGTCATAGAAAGACCTACTCCTTGCTCAGTGAACTGGACTCAACACCCCCTATTCACCGCACAAGAATATATCTGACTACTAAGAATCTTAAAACCTATATATTGATATCTCTCTGGAAGTGAGTCAAGTGGGTGTAAAACGGCGGAAACACAGCCGTGAAAAGCAGCTAAACCCCATTATAAAAATAAATTACTTTTAAAAACCCGTGAAACAAAGACAGTGAAAGAGAGAGAAATTCTTACAAAATTCGTTCAGGGGCTGTGATGCAACCTGGATTGACCATATCTAGACCCACAGCTGGAGGAGACATAAGGGTGGACACTCTCGGGGCTGAGAGGTTTGGTGAGGTTGGGGGAGCAAACGCAGAGCCTTTAAAGTAATACTGCCTGTTACCCATCCCATGGGTCCCAAATCTCCAGGTTCAAGGGCATATTCCTACCTCGAAAACATGTATGAGAAACCCAGAAGGTGGTACACCGTGTGATCGGGAAAGGTTTCTAACACGCACCTCATTTCTCATCTCCTTGTGCTCGGGTTCGCCATTCCAGCCACTTTACTAGCAATCTCCCTCCTTGGAGAATCAGCACCTGTAACCTCCCGTTCCGTACAGCTTGCAATTTGTCCTGAGGATGAACGGGAAGAGGGGGAGCCAATGAGAGACTAGCTCTAGGTGTTGGGACAGGCACAGGTCACTCTATTTTCCCATCAGGAAGAAGAATTAACCACAGGCTCAGCCTGCCGCCCGGAAGCAGAATAGGGCCTGAGGCAATCCTGCGCTTTTGCGGCCAGCTCCCAAAAAAGCGAGTTGAAAAATGGAGCTCAGGGGCACTGCAATTCACAAACCTGCAGAGTTATAAATGATACCTCTCGTCCACAAATATATTGAGGGAAGGCAACGAAGAGGATCTGAAAGCAAGGCAGAATTGCAGGAAACAGATTTCAGGAGGTCGATTCGAATCGCCTTTAAAGCACATGAAAAGCGGCAAAACGTCGACAATGATGCCCTTGGCCAAAAAGGGCGTATGCGTTTTTTCCTGAATATATTCAGGAAAAAACGCATACGCCCTTTTTGGCCAACCAAGCAACCTGGAAAGGCAAATCAGCGCTACAAAGAAGTCTCGCTTCCCATCGGTCAAAAGGGCCATGCGGAAAAAAGTGTCAAAACCAGAAATGCAGAACAGGCCATGGAGAAATGGGAGCCTTGCTACGCTGATGGGCGGGATGTAAATTGCCAACAGCCACTCTGGAGAAGTGTACGGTGTGTCCTGAAACATCGAAAAAACACAGCTTAGAGCGCATAGGGCACTTCCACTCATGGGCGTATAAATGGGGAAAACTAAAAATCAGCAAGACACAGGCACCCCAAAGTTTAGGGCTGCTCTGTTGACAAGAACCTCCACTTCATGACACCTCAAATATCCCAGGAAAGAGAAAAATGGATAAAGAAGTGGTGGTCCTTATGTACAATGGAATATCACTCAGCCATGAAATCAATGTCATAAGGCTAGTAGCAGCATGATGAGTGGCTTTAGCTACGACGATTCTAAGTGAAATAAGTCACACAGAAAAAGACACTTATCATAAGCTATCACTTATAGAGGGAATGTAAAAACCGCTACACTTGAACTGAATTACAAAACAGAACAGAGTCACACGTTGAGAAAACACACTATGGCTGCTTAACGGGAAAGGTGGGGTGGGGTGATGCATAAAACAAGGGTTTCAAATGAGCTCAGATACCATTCCATAAACCCAATATGTCATAGAAAGACCTACTCCTTGCTCAGTGAACTGGACTCAACACCCCCTATTCACCGCACAAGAATATATCTGACTAGTAAGAATCTTAAAACCTATGTATTGATATCTCTCTGGAAGTGAGTCAAGTGGGTGTAAAGCGGCAGAAACACAGCCGTGAAAAGCGGCTAAACCCCATTATAAAAATAAATTACTTTTAAAAACCCGTGAAACAAAGACAGTGAAAGAGAGAGAAATTCTTACAAAATTCGTTCAGGGGCTGTGATGCAACCTGGATTGACCATATCTAGACCCACAGCTGGAGGAGACATAAGGGTGGACACTCTCGGGGCTGAGAGGTTTGGTGAGGTTGGGGGAGCAAACGCAGAGCCTTTAAAGTAATACTGCCTGTTACCCATCCCATGGGTCCCAAATCTCCAGGTTCAAGGGCATCTTCCTACCTCGAAAACATGCATGAGAAACCCAGAAGGTGGTACACCGTGTGATCGGGAAAGGTTTCTAACACGCACCTCATTTCTCATCTCCTTGTGCTCGGGTTCGCCATTCCAGCCGCTTTACTAGCAATCTCCCTCCTTGGAGAATCAGCACCTGTAACCTCCCGTTCCGTACAGCTTGCAATTTGTCCTGAGGATGAACGGGAAGAGGGGGAGCCAATGAGAGACTAGCTCTAGGTGTTGGGACAGGCACAGGTCACTCTATTTTCCCATCAGGAAGAAGAATTAACCACAGGCTCAGCCTGCCGCCCGGAAGCAGAATAGGGCCTGAGGCAATCCTGCGCTTTTGCGGCCAGCTCCCAAAAAAGCGAGTTGAAAAATGGAGCTCAGGGGCACTGCAATTCACAAACCTGCAGAGTTATAAATGATAACTCTCGTCCACAAATATATTGAGGGAAGGCAACGAAGAGGATCTGAAAGCAAGGCAGAATTGCAGGAAACAGATTTCAGGAGGTCGATTCGAATCGCCTTTAAAGCACATGAAAAGCGGCAAAACGTCGACAATGATGCCCTTGGCCAAAAAGGGCGTATGCGTTTTTTCCTGAATATATTCAGGAAAAAACGCATACGCCCTTTTTGGCCAACCAAGCAACCTGGAAAGGCAAATCAGCGCTACAAAGAAGTCTCGCTTCCCATCGGTCAAAAGGGCCATGCGGAAAAAAGTGTCAAAACCAGAAATGCAGAACAGGCCATGGAGAAATGGGAGCCTTGCTACGCTGATGGGCGGGATGTAAATTGCCAACAGCCACTCTGGAGAAGTGTACGGTGTGTCCTGAAACATCGAAAAAACACAGCTTAGAGCGCATAGGGCACTTCCACTCATGGGCGTATAAATGGGGAAAACTAAAAATCAGCAAGACACAGGCACCCCAAAGTTTAGGGCTGCTCTGTTGACAAGAACCTCCACTTCATGACACCTCAAATATCCCAGGAAAGAGAAAAATGGATAAAGAAGTGGTGGTCCTTATGTACAATGGAATATCACTCAGCCATGAAATCAATGTCATAAGGCTAGTAGCAGCATGATGAGTGGCTTTAGCTACGACGATTCTAAGTGAAATAAGTCACACAGAAAAAGACACTTATCATAAGCTATCACTTATAGAGGGAATGTAAAAACCGCTACACTTGAACTGAATTACAAAACAGAACAGAGTCACACGTTGAGAAAACACACTATGGCTGCTTAACGGGAAAGGTGGGGTGGGGTGATGCATAAAACAAGGGTTTCAAATGAGCTCAGATACCATTCCATAAACCCAATATGTCATAGAAAGACCTACTCCTTGCTCAGTGAACTGGACTCAACACCCCCTATTCACCGCACAAGAATATATCTGACTAGTAAGAATCTTAAAACCTATGTATTGATATCTCTCTGGAAGTGAGTCAAGTGGGTGTAAAGCGGCAGAAACACAGCCGTGAAAAGCGGCTAAACCCCATTATAAAAATAAATTACTTTTAAAAACCCGTGAAACAAAGACAGTGAAAGAGAGAGAAATTCTTACAAAATTCGTTCAGGGGCTGTGATGCAACCTGGATTGACCATATCTAGACCCACAGCTGGAGGAGACATAAGGGTGGACACTCTCGGGGCTGAGAGGTTTGGTGAGGTTGGGGGAGCAAACGCAGAGCCTTTAAAGTAATACTGCCTGTTACCCATCCCATGGGTCCCAAATCTCCAGGTTCAAGGGCATCTTCCTACCTCGAAAACATGCATGAGAAACCCAGAAGGTGGTACACCGTGTGATCGGGAAAGGTTTCTAACACGCACCTCATTTCTCATCTCCTTGTGCTCGGGTTCGCCATTCCAGCCGCTTTACTAGCAATCTCCCTCCTTGGAGAATCAGCACCTGTAACCTCCCGTTCCGTACAGCTTGCAATTTGTCCTGAGGATGAACGGGAAGAGGGGGAGCCAATGAGAGACTAGCTCTAGGTGTTGGGACAGGCACAGGTCACTCTATTTTCCCATCAGGAAGAAGAATTAACCACAGGCTCAGCCTGCCGCCCGGAAGCAGAATAGGGCCTGAGGCAATCCTGCGCTTTTGCGGCCAGCTCCCAAAAAAGCGAGTTGAAAAATGGAGCTCAGGGGCACTGCAATTCACAAACCTGCAGAGTTATAAATGATACCTCTCGTCCACAAATATATTGAGGGAAGGCAACGAAGAGGATCTGAAAGCAAGGCAGAATTGCAGGAAACAGATTTCAGGAGGTCGATTCGAATCGCCTTTAAAGCACATGAAAAGCGGCAAAACGTCGACAATGATGCCCTTGGCCAAAATGGGCGTATGCGTTTTTTCCTGAATATATTCAGGAAAAAACGCATACGCCCTTTTTGGCCAACCAAGCAACCTGGAAAGGCAAATCAGCGCTACAAAGAAGTCTCGCTTCCCATCGGTCAAAAGGGCCATGCGGAAAAAAGTGTCAAAACCAGAAATGCAGAACAGGCCATGGAGAAATGGGAGCCTTGCTACGCTGATGGGCGGGATGTAAATTGCCAACAGCCACTCTGGAGAAGGGTACGGTGTGTCCTGAAACATGGAAAAAACACAGCTTAGAGTGCATAGGGCACTTCCACTCATGGGCGTATAAATTGAGAAAAGTATAAATCAGCAAGACACAGGCACCCCAAAGTTTAGGGCTGCTCTGTTGACAAGAACCTCCACTTCACGACACCTCAAATATCCCAGGAAAGAGAAAAATGGATAAAGAAGTGGTGGTCCTTATGTACAATGGAATATCACTCAGCCATGAAATCAATGTCATAAGGCTAGTAGCAGCATGATGAGTGGCTTTAGCTACGACGATTCTAAGTGAAATAAGTCACACAGAAAAAGACACTTATCATAAGCTATCACTTATAGAGGGAATGTAAAAACCGCTACACTTGAACTGAATTACAAAACAGAACAGAGTCACACGTTGAGAAAACACACTATGGCTGCTTAACGGGAAAGGTGGGGTGGGGTGATGCATAAAACAAGGGTTTCAAATGAGCTCAGATACCGTTCCATAAACCCAATATGTCATAGAAAGACCTACTCCTTGCTCAGTGAACTGGACTCAACACCCCCTATTCACCGCACAAGAATATATCTGACTACTAAGAATCTTAAAACCTATATATTGATATCTCTCTGGAAGTGAGTCAAGTGGGTGTAAAACGGCGGAAACACAGCCGTGAAAAGCAGCTAAACCCCATTATAAAAATAAATTACTTTTAAAAACCCGTGAAACAAAGACAGTGAAAGAGAGAGAAATTCTTACAAAATTCGTTCAGGGGCTGTGATGCAACCTGGATTGACCATATCTAGACCCACAGCTGGATGAGACATAAGGGTGGACACTCTCGGGGCTGAGAGGTTTGGTGAGGTTGGGGGAGCAAACGCAGAGCCTTTAAAGTAATACTGCCTGTTACCCATCCCATGGGTCCCAAATCTCCAGGTTCAAGGGCATCTTCCTACCTCGAAAACATGCATGAGAAACCCAGAAGGTGGTACACCGTGTGATCGGGAAAGGTTTCTAACACGCACCTCATTTCTCATCTCCTTGTGCTCGGGTTCGCCATTCCAGCCGCTTTACTAGCAATCTCCCTCCTTGGAGAATCAGCACCTGTAACCTCCCGTTCCGTACAGCTTGCAATTTGTCCTGAGGATGAACGGGAAGAGGGGGAGCCAATGAGAGACTAGCTCTAGGTGTTGGGACAGGCACAGGTCACTCTATTTTCCCATCAGGAAGAAGAATTAACCACAGGCTCAGCCTGCCGCCCGGAAGCAGAATAGGGCCTGAGGCAATCCTGCGCTTTTGCGGCCAGCTCCCAAAAAAGCGAGTTGAAAAATGGAGCTCAGGGGCACTGCAATTCACAAACCTGCAGAGTTATAAATGATACCTCTCGTCCACAAATATATTGAGGGAAGGCAACGAAGAGGATCTGAAAGCAAGGCAGAATTGCAGGAAACAGATTTCAGGAGGTCGATTCGAATCGCCTTTAAAGCACATGAAAAGCGGCAAAACGTCGACAATGATGCCCTTGGCCAAAAAGGGCGTATGCGTTTTTTCCTGAATATATTCAGGAAAAAACGCATACGCCCTTTTTGGCCAACCAAGCAACCTGGAAAGGCAAATCAGCGCTACAAAGAAGTCTCGCTTCCCATCGGTCAAAAGGGCCATGCGGAAAAAAGTGTCAAAACCAGAAATGCAGAACAGGCCATGGAGAAATGGGAGCCTTGCTACGCTGATGGGCGGGATGTAAATTGCCAACAGCCACTCTGGAGAAGTGTACGGTGTGTCCTGAAACATCGAAAAAACACAGCTTAGAGCGCATAGGGCACCTCCACTCATGGGCGTATAAATGGGGAAAACTAAAAATCAGCAAGACACAGGCACCCCAAAGTTTAGGGCTGCTCTGTTGACAAGAACCTCCACTTCATGACACCTCAAATATCCCAGGAAAGAGAAAAATGGATAAAGAAGTGGTGGTCCTTATGTACAATGGAATATCACTCAGCCATGAAATCAATGTCATAAGACTAGTAGCAGCATGATGAGTGGCTTTAGCTACGACGATTCTAAGTGAAATAAGTCACACAGAAAAAGACACTTATCATAAGCTATCACTTATAGAGGGAATGTAAAAACCGCTACACTTGAACTGAATTACAAAACAGAACAGAGTCACACGTTGAGAAAACACACTATGGCTGCTTAACGGGAAAGGTGGGGTGGGGTGATGCATAAAACAAGGGTTTCAAATGAGCTCAGATACCGTTCCATAAACCCAATATGTCATAGAAAGACCTACTCCTTGCTCAGTGAACTGGACTCAACACCCCCTATTCACCGCACAAGAATATATCTGACTAGTAAGAATCTTAAAACCTATGTATTGATATCTCTCTGGAAGTGAGTCAAGTGGGTGTAAAGCGGCAGAAACACAGCCGTGAAAAGCGGCTAAACCCCATTATAAAAATAAATTACTTTTAAAAACCCGTGAAACAAAGACAGTGAAAGAGAGAGAAATTCTTACAAAATTCGTTCAGGGGCTGTGATGCAACCTGGATTGACCATATCTAGACCCACAGCTGGATGAGACATAAGGGTGGACACTCTCGGGGCTGAGAGGTTTGGTGAGGTTGGGGGAGCAAACGCAGAGCCTTTAAAGTAATACTGCCTGTTACCCATCCCATGGGTCCCAAATCTCCAGGTTCAAGGGCATCTTCCTACCTCGAAAACATGCATGAGAAACCCAGAAGGTGGTACACCGTGTGATCGGGAAAGGTTTCTAACACGCACCTCATTTCTCATCTCCTTGTGCTCGGGTTCGCCATTCCAGCCGCTTTACTAGCAATCTCCCTCCTTGGAGAATCAGCACCTGTAACCTCCCGTTCCGTACAGCTTGCAATTTGTCCTGAGGATGAACGGGAAGAGGGGGAGCCAATGAGAGACTAGCTCTAGGTGTTGGGACAGGCACAGGTCACTCTATTTTCCCATCAGGAAGAAGAATTAACCACAGGCTCAGCCTGCCGCCCGGAAGCAGAATAGGGCCTGAGGCAATCCTGCGCTTTTGTGGCCAGCTCCCAAAAAAGCGAGTTGAAAAATGGAGCTCAGGGGCACTGCAATTCACAAACCTGCAGAGTTATAAATGATACCTCTCGTCCACAAATATATTGAGGGAAGGCAACGAAGAGGATCTGAAAGCAAGGCAGAATTGCAGGAAACAGATTTCAGGAGGTCGATTCGAATCGCCTTTAAAGCACATGAAAAGCGGCAAAACGTCGACAATGATGCCCTTGGCCAAAAAGGGCGTATGCGTTTTTTCCTGAATATATTCAGGAAAAAACGCATACGCCCTTTTTGGCCAACCAAGCAACCTGGAAAGGCAAATCAGCGCTACAAAGAAGTCTCGCTTCCCATCGGTCAAAAGGGCCATGCGGAAAAAAGTGTCAAAACCAGAAATGCAGAACAGGCCATGGAGAAATGGGAGCCTTGCTATGCTGATGGGCGGGATGTAAATTGCCAACAGCCACTCTGGAGAAGTGTACGGTGTGTCCTGAAACATCGAAAAAACACAGCTTAGAGTGCATAGGGCACTTCCACTCATGGGCGTATAAATTGAGAAAAGTATAAATCAGCAAGACACAGGCACCCCAAAGTTTAGGGCTGCTCTGTTGACAAGAACCTCCACTTCACGACACCTCAAATATCCCAGGAAAGAGAAAAATGGATAAAGAAGTGGTGGTCCTTATGTACAATGGAATATCACTCAGCCATGAAATCAATGTCATAAGGCTAGTAGCAGCATGATGAGTGGCTTTAGCTACGACGATTCTAAGTGAAATAAGTCACACAGAAAAAGACACTTATCATAAGCTATCACTTATAGAGGGAATGTAAAAACCGCTACACTTGAACTGAATTACAAAACAGAACAGAGTCACACGTTGAGAAAACACACTATGGCTGCTTAACGGGAAAGGTGGGGTGGGGTGATGCATAAAACAAGGGTTTCAAATGAGCTCAGATACCGTTCCATAAACCCAATATGTCATAGAAAGACCTACTCCTTGCTCAGTGAACTGGACTCAACACCCCCTATTCACCGCACAAGAATATATCTGACTACTAAGAATCTTAAAACCTATATATTGATATCTCTCTGGAAGTGAGTCAAGTGGGTGTAAAACGGCGGAAACACAGCCGTGAAAAGCAGCTAAACCCCATTATAAAAATAAATTACTTTTAAAAACCCGTGAAACAAAGACAGTGAAAGAGAGAGAAATTCTTACAAAATTCGTTCAGGGGCTGTGATGCAACCTGGATTGACCATATCTAGACCCACAGCTGGATGAGACATAAGGGTGGACACTCTCGGGGCTGAGAGGTTTGGTGAGGTTGGGGGAGCAAACGCAGAGCCTTTAAAGTAATACTGCCTGTTACCCATCCCATGGGTCCCAAATCTCCAGGTTCAAGGGCATCTTCCTACCTCGAAAACATGCATGAGAAACCCAGAAGGTGGTACACCGTGTGATCGGGAAAGGTTTCTAACACGCACCTCATTTCTCATCTCCTTGTGCTCGGGTTCGCCATTCCAGCCGCTTTACTAGCAATCTCCCTCCTTGGAGAATCAGCACCTGTAACCTCCCGTTCCGTACAGCTTGCAATTTGTCCTGAGGATGAACGGGAAGAGGGGGAGCCAATGAGAGACTAGCTCTAGGTGTTGGGACAGGCACAGGTCACTCTATTTTCCCATCAGGAAGAAGAATTAACCACAGGCTCAGCCTGCCGCCCGGAAGCAGAATAGGGCCTGAGGCAATCCTGCGCTTTTGCGGCCAGCTCCCAAAAAAGCGAGTTGAAAACTGGAGCTCAGGGGCACTGCAATTCACAAACCTGCAGAGTTATAAATGATACCTCTCGTCCACAAATATATTGAGGGAAGGCAACGAAGAGGATCTGAAAGCAAGGCAGAATTGCAGGAAACAGATTTCAGGAGGTCGATTTGAATCGCCTTTAAAGCACATGAAAAGCGGCAAAACGTCGACAATGATGCCCTTGGCCAAAAAGGGCGTATGCGTTTTTTCCTGAATATATTCAGGAAAAAACACATACGCCCTTTTTGGCCAACCAAGCAACCTGGAAAGGCAAATCAGCGCTACAAAGAAGTCTCGCTTCCCATCGGTCAAAAGGGCCATGCGGAAAAAAGTGTCAAAACCAGAAATGCAGAACAGGCCATGGAGAAATGGGAGCCTTGCTACGCTGATGGGCGGGATGTAAATTGCCAACAGCCACTCTGGAGAAGTGTACGGTGTGTCCTGAAACATCGAAAAAACACAGCTTAGAGCGCATAGGGCACTTCCACTCATGGGCGTATAAATGGGGAAAACTAAAAATCAGCAAGACACAGGCACCCCAAAGTTTAGGGCTGCTCTGTTGACAAGAACCTCCACTTCATGACACCTCAAATATCCCAGGAAAGAGAAAAATGGATAAAGAAGTGGTGGTCCTTATGTACAATGGAATATCACTCAGCCATGAAATCAATGTCATAAGGCTAGTAGCAGCATGATGAGTGGCTTTAGCTACGACGATTCTAAGTGAAATAAGTCACACAGAAAAAGACACTTATCATAAGCTATCACTTATAGAGGGAATGTAAAAACCGCTACACTTGAACTGAATTACAAAACAGAACAGAGTCACACGTTGAGAAAACACACTATGGCTGCTTAACGGGAAAGGTGGGGTGGGGTGATGCATAAAACAAGGGTTTCAAATGAGCTCAGATACCGTTCCATAAACCCAATATGTCATAGAAAGACCTACTCCTTGCTCAGTGAACTGGACTCAACACCCCCTATTCACCGCACAAGAATATATCTGACTAGTAAGAATCTTAAAACCTATGTATTGATATCTCTCTGGAAGTGAGTCAAGTGGGTGTAAAACGGCAGAAACACAGCCGTGAAAAGCGGCTAAACCCCATTATAAAAATAAATTACTTTTAAAAACCCGTGAAACAAAGACAGTGAAAGAGAGAGAAATTCTTACAAAATTCGTTCAGGGGCTGTGATGCAACCTGGATTGACCATATCTAGACCCACAGCTGGAGGAGACATAAGGGTGGACACTCTCGGGGCTGAGAGGTTTGGTGAGGTTGGGGGAGCAAACGCAGAGCCTTTAAAGTAATACTGCCTGTTACCCATCCCATGGGTCCCAAATCTCCAGGTTCAAGGGCATCTTCCTACCTCGAAAACATGCATGAGAAACCCAGAAGGTGGTACACCGTGTGATCGGGAAAGGTTTCTAACACGCACCTCATTTCTCATCTCCTTGTGCTCGGGTTCGCCATTCCAGCCGCTTTACTAGCAATCTCCCTCCTTGGAGAATCAGCACCTGTAACCTCCCGTTCCGTACAGCTTGCAATTTGTCCTGAGGATGAACGGGAAGAGGGGGAGCCAATGAGAGACTAGCTCTAGGTGTTGGGACAGGCACAGGTCACTCTATTTTCCCATCAGGAAGAAGAATTAACCACAGGCTCAGCCTGCCGCCCGGAAGCAGAATAGGGCCTGAGGCAATCCTGCGCTTTTGCGGCCAGCTCCCAAAAAAGCGAGTTGAAAAATGGAGCTCAGGGGCACTGCAATTCACAAACCTGCAGAGTTATAAATGATACCTCTCGTCCACAAATATATTGAGGGAAGGCAACGAAGAGGATCTGAAAGCAAGGCAGAATTGCAGGAAACAGATTTCAGGAGGTCGATTCGAATCGCCTTTAAAGCACATGAAAAGCGGCAAAACGTCGACAATGATGCCCTTGGCCAAAAAGGGCGTATGCGTTTTTTCCTGAATATATTCAGGAAAAAACGCATACGCCCTTTTTGGCCAACCAAGCAACCTGGAAAGGCAAATCAGCGCTACAAAGAAGTCTCGCTTCCCATCGGTCAAAAGGGCCATGCGGAAAAAAGTGTCAAAACCAGAAATGCAGAACAGGCCATGGAGAAATGGGAGCCTTGCTACGCTGATGGGCGGGATGTAAATTGCCAACAGCCACTCTGGAGAAGTGTACGGTGTGTCCTGAAACATCGAAAAAACACAGCTTAGAGTGCATAGGGCACTTCCACTCATGGGCGTATAAATTGAGAAAAGTATAAATCAGCAAGACACAGGCACCCCAAAGTTTAGGGCTGCTCTGTTGACAAGAACCTCCACTTCACGACACCTCAAATATCCCAGGAAAGAGAAAAATGGATAAAGAAGTGGTGGTCCTTATGTACAATGGAATATCACTCAGCCATGAAATCAATGTCATAAGGCTAGTAGCAGCATGATGAGTGGCTTTAGCTACGACGATTCTAAGTGAAATAAGTCACACAGAAAAAGACACTTATCATAAGCTATCACTTATAGAGGGAATGTAAAAACCGCTACACTTGAACTGAATTACAAAACAGAACAGAGTCACACGTTGAGAAAACACACTATGGCTGCTTAACGGGAAAGGTGGGGTGGGGTGATGCATAAAACAAGGGTTTCAAATGAGCTCAGATACCGTTCCATAAACCCAATATGTCATAGAAAGACCTACTCCTTGCTCAGTGAACTGGACTCAACACCCCCTATTCACCGCACAAGAATATATCTGACTAGTAAGAATCTTAAAACCTATGTATTGATATCTCTCTGGAAGTGAGTCAAGTGGGTGTAAAACGGCAGAAACACAGCCGTGAAAAGCGGCTAAACCCCATTATAAAAATAAATTACTTTTAAAAACCCGTGAAACAAAGACAGTGAAAGAGAGAGAAATTCTTACAAAATTCGTTCAGGGGCTGTGATGCAACCTGGATTGACCATATCTAGACCCACAGCTGGAGGAGACATAAGGGTGGACACTCTCGGGGCTGAGAGGTTTGGTGAGGTTGGGGGAGCAAACGCAGAGCCTTTAAAGTAATACTGCCTGTTACCCATCCCATGGGTCCCAAATCTCCAGGTTCAAGGGCATCTTCCTACCTCGAAAACATGCATGAGAAACCCAGAAGGTGGTACACCGTGTGATCGGGAAAGGTTTCTAACACGCACCTCATTTCTCATCTCCTTGTGCTCGGGTTCGCCATTCCAGCCGCTTTACTAGCAATCTCCCTCCTTGGAGAATCAGCACCTGTAACCTCCCGTTCCGTACAGCTTGCAATTTGTCCTGAGGATGAACGGGAAGAGGGGGAGCCAATGAGAGACTAGCTCTAGGTGTTGGGACAGGCACAGGTCACTCTATTTTCCCATCAGGAAGAAGAATTAACCACAGGCTCAGCCTGCCGCCCGGAAGCAGAATAGGGCCTGAGGCAATCCTGCGCTTTTGCGGCCAGCTCCCAAAAAAGCGAGTTGAAAAATGGAGCTCAGGGGCACTGCAATTCACAAACCTGCAGAGTTATAAATGATACCTCTCGTCCACAAATATATTGAGGGAAGGCAACGAAGAGGATCTGAAAGCAAGGCAGAATTGCAGGAAACAGATTTCAGGAGGTCGATTCGAATCGCCTTTAAAGCACATGAAAAGCGGCAAAACGTCGACAATGATGCCCTTGGCCAAAAAGGGCGTATGCGTTTTTTCCTGAATATATTCAGGAAAAAACGCATACGCCCTTTTTGGCCAACCAAGCAACCTGGAAAGGCAAATCAGCGCTACAAAGAAGTCTCGCTTCCCATCGGTCAAAAGGGCCATGCGGAAAAAAGTGTCAAAACCAGAAATGCAGAACAGGCCATGGAGAAATGGGAGCCTTGCTACGCTGATGGGCGGGATGTAAATTGCCAACAGCCACTCTGGAGAAGTGTACGGTGTGTCCTGAAACATCGAAAAAACACAGCTTAGAGTGCATAGGGCACTTCCACTCATGGGCGTATAAATTGAGAAAAGTATAAATCAGCAAGACACAGGCACCCCAAAGTTTAGGGCTGCTCTGTTGACAAGAACCTCCACTTCACGACACCTCAAATATCCCAGGAAAGAGAAAAATGGATAAAGAAGTGGTGGTCCTTATGTACAATGGAATATCACTCAGCCATGAAATCAATGTCATAAGGCTAGTAGCAGCATGATGAGTGGCTTTAGCTACGACGATTCTAAGTGAAATAAGTCACACAGAAAAAGACACTTATCATAAGCTATCACTTATAGAGGGAATGTAAAAACCGCTACACTTGAACTGAATTACAAAACAGAACAGAGTCACACGTTGAGAAAACACACTATGGCTGCTTAACGGGAAAGGTGGGGTGGGGTGATGCATAAAACAAGGGTTTCAAATGAGCTCAGATACCGTTCCATAAACCCAATATGTCATAGAAAGACCTACTCCTTGCTCAGTGAACTGGACTCAACACCCCCTATTCACCGCACAAGAATATATCTGACTAGTAAGAATCTTAAAACCTATGTATTGATATCTCTCTGGAAGTGAGTCAAGTGGGTGTAAAACGGCGGAAACACAGCCGTGAAAAGCGGCTAAACCCCATTATAAAAATAAATTACTTTTAAAAACCCGTGAAACAAAGACAGTGAAAGAGAGAGAAATTCTTACAAAATTCGTTCAGGGGCTGTGATGCAACCTGGATTGACCATATCTAGACCCACAGCTGGATGAGACATAAGGGTGGACACTCTCGGGGCTGAGAGGTTTGGTGAGGTTGGGGGAGCAAACGCAGAGCCTTTAAAGTAATACTGCCTGTTACCCATCCCATGGGTCCCAAATCTCCAGGTTCAAGGGCATCTTCCTACCTCGAAAACATGCATGAGAAACCCAGAAGGTGGTACACCGTGTGATCGGGAAAGGTTTCTAACACGCACCTCATTTCTCATCTCCTTGTGCTCGGGTTCGCCATTCCAGCCGCTTTACTAGCAATCTCCCTCCTTGGAGAATCAGCACCTGTAACCTCCCGTTCCGTACAGCTTGCAATTTGTCCTGAGGATGAACGGGAAGAGGGGGAGCCAATGAGAGACTAGCTCTAGGTGTTGGGACAGGCACAGGTCACTCTATTTTCCCATCAGGAAGAAGAATTAACCACAGGCTCAGCCTGCCGCCCGGAAGCAGAATAGGGCCTGAGGCAATCCTGCGCTTTTGCGGCCAGCTCCCAAAAAAGCGAGTTGAAAAATGGAGCTCAGGGGCACTGCAATTCACAAACCTGCAGAGTTATAAATGATACCTCTCGTCCACAAATATATTGAGGGAAGGCAACGAAGAGGATCTGAAAGCAAGGCAGAATTGCAGGAAACAGATTTCAGGAGGTCGATTCGAATCGCCTTTAAAGCACATGAAAAGCGGCAAAACGTCGACAATGATGCCCTTGGCCAAAAAGGGCGTATGCGTTTTTTCCTGAATATATTCAGGAAAAAACGCATACGCCCTTTTTGGCCAACCAAGCAACCTGGAAAGGCAAATCAGCGCTACAAAGAAGTCTCGCTTCCCATCGGTCAAAAGGGCCATGCGGAAAAAAGTGTCAAAACCAGAAATGCAGAACAGGCCATGGAGAAATGGGAGCCTTGCTACGCTGATGGGCGGGATGTAAATTGCCAACAGCCACTCTGGAGAAGTGTACGGTGTGTCCTGAAACATCGAAAAAACACAGCTTAGAGCGCATAGGGCACCTCCACTCATGGGCGTATAAATGGGGAAAACTAAAAATCAGCAAGACACAGGCACCCCAAAGTTTAGGGCTGCTCTGTTGACAAGAACCTCCACTTCATGACACCTCAAATATCCCAGGAAAGAGAAAAATGGATAAAGAAGTGGTGGTCCTTATGTACAATGGAATATCACTCAGCCATGAAATCAATGTCATAAGGCTAGTAGCAGCATGATGAGTGGCTTTAGCTACGACGATTCTAAGTGAAATAAGTCACACAGAAAAAGACACTTATCATAAGCTATCACTTATAGAGGGAATGTAAAAACCGCTACACTTGAACTGAATTACAAAACAGAACAGAGTCACACGTTGAGAAAACACACTATGGCTGCTTAACGGGAAAGGTGGGGTGGGGTGATGCATAAAACAAGGGTTTCAAATGAGCTCAGATACCGTTCCATAAACCCAATATGTCATAGAAAGACCTACTCCTTGCTCAGTGAACTGGACTCAACACCCCCTATTCACCGGACAAGAATATATCTGACTAGTAAGAAACTTAAAACCTATGTATTGATATCTCTCTGGAAGTGAGTCAAGTGGGTGTAAAGCGGCAGAAACACAGCCGTGAAAAGCGGCTAAACCCCATTATAAAAATAAATTACTTTTAAAAACCCGTGAAACAAAGACAGTGAAAGAGAGAGAAATTCTTACAAAATTCGTTCAGGGGCTGTGATGCAACCTGGATTGACCATATCTAGACCCACAGCTGGATGAGACATAAGGGTGGACACTCTCGGGGCTGAGAGGTTTGGTGAGGTTTGGGGAGCAAACGCAGAGCCTTTAAAGAAATACTGCCTGTTACCCATCCCATGGGTCCCAAATCTCCAGGTTCAAGGGCATCTTCCTTCCACGAAAACATGCATGAGAAACCCAGAAGGTGGTACACCGTGTGATCGGGAAAGGTTTCTAACACGCACCTCATTTCTCATCTCCTTGTGCTCGGGTTCGCCATTCCAGCCGCTTTACTAGCAATCTCCCTCCTTGGAGAATCAGCACCTGTAACCTCCCGTTCCGTACAGCTTGCAATTTGTCCTGAGGATGAACGGGAAGAGGGGGAGCCAATGAGAGACTAGCTCTAGGTGTTGGGACAGGCACAGGTCACTCTATTTTCCCATCAGGAAGAAGAATTAACCACAGGCTCAGCCTGCAGCCCGGAAGCAGAATAGGGCCTGAGGCAATCCTGCGCTTTTGCGGCCAGCTCCCAAAAAAGCGAGTTGAAAAATGGAGCTCAGGGGCACTGCAATTCACAAACCTGCAGAGTTATAAATGGTAACTCTCGTCCACAAATATATTGAGGGAAGGCAACGAAGAGGATCTGAAAGCAAGGCAGAATTGCAGGAAACAGATTTCAGGAGGTCGATTCGAATCGCCTTTAAAGCACATGAAAAGCGGCAAAACGTCGACAATGATGCCCTTGGCCAAAAAGGGCGTATGCGTTTTTTCCTGAATATATTCAGGAAAAAACGCATACGCCCTTTTTGGCCAACCAAGCAACCTGGAAAGGCAAATCAGCGCTACAAAGAAGTCTCGCTTCCCATCAGTCAAAAGGGCCATGCGGAAAAAAGTGTCAAAACCAGAAATGCAGAACAGGCCATGGAGAAATGGGAGCCTTGCTACGCTGATGGGCGGGATGTAAATTGCCAACAGCCACTCTGGAGAAGGGTACGGTGTGTCCTGAAACATCGAAAAAACAAAGCTTAGAGTGCATAGGGCACTTCCACTCATGGGCGTATAAATTGAGAAAAGTATAAATCAGCAAGACACAGGCACCCCAAAGTTTAGGGCTGCTCTGTTGACAAGAACCTCCACTTCACGACACCTCAAATATCCCAGGAAAGAGAAAAATGGATAAAGAAGTGGTGGTCCTTATGTACAATGGAATATCACTCAGCCATGAAATCAATGTCATAAGGCTAGTAGCAGCATGATGAGTGGCTTTAGCTACGACGATTCTAAGTGAAATAAGTCACACAGAAAAAGACACTTATCATAAGCTATCACTTATAGAGGGAATGTAAAAACCGCTACACTTGAACTGAATTACAAAACAGAACAGAGTCACACGTTGAGAAAACACACTATGGCTGCTTAACGGGAAAGGTGGGGTGGGGTGATGCATAAAACAAGGGTTTCAAATGAGCTCAGATACCGTTCCATAAACACAATATGTAATAGAAAGACCTACTCCTTGCTCAGTGAACTGGACTCAACACCCCCTATTCACCGCACAAGAATATATCTGACTAGTAAGAATCTTAAAACCTATATATTGATATCTCTCTGGAAGTGAGTCAAGTGGGTGTAAAACGGCAGAAACACAGCCGTGAAAAGCGGCTAAACCCCATTAGAAAAATAAATTACTTTTAAAAACCCGTGAAACAAAGACAGTGAAAGAGAGAGAAATTCTTACAAAATTCGTTCAGGGGCTGTGATGCAACCTGGATTGACCATATCTAGACCCACAGCTGGATGAGACATAAGGGTGGACAATCTCGGGGCTGAGAGGTTTGGTGAGGTTGGGGGAGCAAACGCAGAGCCTTTAAAGTAATACTGCCTGTTACCCATCCCATGGGTCCCAAATCTCCAGGTTCAAGGGCATCTTCCTACCTCGAAAACATGCATGAGAAACCCAGAAGGTGGTACACCGTGTGATCGGGAAAGGTTTCTAACACGCACCTCATTTCTCATCTCCTTGTGCTCGGGTTCGCCATTCCAGCCGCTTTACTAGCAATCTCCCTCCTTGGAGAATCAGCACCTGTAACCTCCCGTTCCGTACAGCTTGCAATTTGTCCTGAGGATGAACGGGAAGAGGGGGAGCCAATGAGAGACTAGCTCTAGGTGTTGGGACAGGCACAGGTCACTCTATTTTCCCATCAGGAAGAAGAATTAACCACAGGCTCAGCCTGCCGCCCGGAAGCAGAATAGGGCCTGAGGCAATCCTGCGCTTTTGCGGCCAGCTCCCAAAAAAGCGAGTTGAAAAATGGAGCTCAGGGGCACTGCAATTCACAAACCTGCAGAGTTATAAATGATACCTCTCGTCCACAAATATATTGAGGGAAGGCAACGAAGAGGATCTGAAAGCAAGGCAGAATTGCAGGAAACAGATTTCAGGAGGTCGATTCGAATCGCCTTTAAAGCACATGAAAAGCGGCAAAACGTCGACAATGATGCCCTTGGCCAAAATGGGCGTATGCGTTTTTTCCTGAATATATTCAGGAAAAAACGCATACGCCCTTTTTGGCCAACCAAGCAACCTGGAAAGGCAAATCAGCGCTACAAAGAAGTCTCGCTTCCCATCGGTCAAAAGGGCCATGCGGAAAAAAGTGTCAAAACCAGAAATGCAGAACAGGCCATGGAGAAATGGGAGCCTTGCTACGCTGATGGGCGGGATGTAAATTGCCAACAGCCACTCTGGAGAAGGGTACGGTGTGTCCTGAAACATGGAAAAAACACAGCTTAGAGTGCATAGGGCACTTCCACTCATGGGCGTATAAATTGAGAAAAGTATAAATCAGCAAGACACAGGCACCCCAAAGTTTAGGGCTGCTCTGTTGACAAGAACCTCCACTTCACGACACCTCAAATATCCCAGGAAAGAGAAAAATGGATAAAGAAGTGGTGGTCCTTATGTACAATGGAATATCACTCAGCCATGAAATCAATGTCATAAGGCTAGTAGCAGCATGATGAGTGGCTTTAGCTACGACGATTCTAAGTGAAATAAGTCACACAGAAAAAGACACTTATCATAAGCTATCACTTATAGAGGGAATGTAAAAACCGCTACACTTGAACTGAATTACAAAACAGAACAGAGTCACACGTTGAGAAAACACACTATGGCTGCTTAACGGGAAAGGTGGGGTGGGGTGATGCATAAAACAAGGGTTTCAAATGAGCTCAGATACCGTTCCATAAACCCAATATGTCATAGAAAGACCTACTCCTTGCTCAGTGAACTGGACTCAACACCCCCTATTCACCGCACAAGAATATATCTGACTACTAAGAATCTTAAAACCTATATATTGATATCTCTCTGGAAGTGAGTCAAGTGGGTGTAAAACGGCGGAAACACAGCCGTGAAAAGCAGCTAAACCCCATTATAAAAATAAATTACTTTTAAAAACCCGTGAAACAAAGACAGTGAAAGAGAGAGAAATTCTTACAAAATTCGTTCAGGGGCTGTGATGCAACCTGGATTGACCATATCTAGACCCACAGCTGGAGGAGACATAAGGGTGGACACTCTCGGGGCTGAGAGGTTTGGTGAGGTTGGGGGAGCAAACGCAGAGCCTTTAAAGTAATACTGCCTGTTACCCATCCCATGGGTCCCAAATCTCCAGGTTCAAGGGCATCTTCCTACCTCGAAAACATGCATGAGAAACCCAGAAGGTGGTACACCGTGTGATCGGGAAAGGTTTCTAACACGCACCTCATTTCTCATCTCCTTGTGCTCGGGTTCGCCATTCCAGCCGCTTTACTAGCAATCTCCCTCCTTGGAGAATCAGCACCTGTAACCTCCCGTTCCGTACAGCTTGCAATTTGTCCTGAGGATGAACGGGAAGAGGGGGAGCCAATGAGAGACTAGCTCTAGGTGTTGGGACAGGCACAGGTCACTCTATTTTCCCATCAGGAAGAAGAATTAACCACAGGCTCAGCCTGCCGCCCGGAAGCAGAATAGGGCCTGAGGCAATCCTGCGCTTTTGCGGCCAGCTCCCAAAAAAGCGAGTTGAAAAATGGAGCTCAGGGGCACTGCAATTCACAAACCTGCAGAGTTATAAATGATACCTCTCGTCCACAAATATATTGAGGGAAGGCAACGAAGAGGATCTGAAAGCAAGGCAGAATTGCAGGAAACAGATTTCAGGAGGTCGATTCGAATCGCCTTTAAAGCACATGAAAAGCGGCAAAACGTCGACAATGATGCCCTTGGCCAAAAAGGGCGTATGCGTTTTTTCCTGAATATATTCAGGAAAAAACGCATACGCCCTTTTTGGCCAACCAAGCAACCTGGAAAGGCAAATCAGCGCTACAAAGAAGTCTCGCTTCCCATCGGTCAAAAGGGCCATGCGGAAAAAAGTGTCAAAACCAGAAATGCAGAACAGGCCATGGAGAAATGGGAGCCTTGCTACGCTGATGGGCGGGATGTAAATTGCCAACAGCCACTCTGGAGAAGTGTACGGTGTGTCCTGAAACATCGAAAAAACACAGCTTAGAGCGCATAGGGCACTTCCACTCATGGGCGTATAAATGGGGAAAACTAAAAATCAGCAAGACACAGGCACCCCAAAGTTTAGGGCTGCTCTGTTGACAAGAACCTCCACTTCATGACACCTCAAATATCCCAGGAAAGAGAAAAATGGATAAAGAAGTGGTGGTCCTTATGTACAATGGAATATCACTCAGCCATGAAATCAATGTCATAAGGCTAGTAGCAGCATGATGAGTGGCTTTAGCTACGACGATTCTAAGTGAAATAAGTCACACAGAAAACGACACTTATCATAAGCTATCACTTATAGAGGGAATGTAAAAACCGCTACACTTGAACTGAATTACAAAACAGAACAGAGTCACACGTTGAGAAAACACACTATGGCTGCTTAACGGGAAAGGTGGGGTGGGGTGATGCATAAAACAAGGGTTTCAAATGAGCTCAGATACCGTTCCATAAACCCAATATGTCATAGAAAGACCTACTCCTTGCTCAGTGAACTGGACTCAACACCCCCTATTCACCGCACAAGAATATATCTGACTAGTAAGAAACTTAAAACCTATGTATTGATATCTCTCTGGAAGTGAGTCAAGTGGGTGTAAAGCGGCAGAAACACAGCCGTGAAAAGCGGCTAAACCCCATTATAAAAATAAATTACTTTTAAAAACCCGTGAAACAAAGACAGTGAAAGAGAGAGAAATTCTTACAAAATTCGTTCAGGGGCTGTGATGCAACCTGGATTGACCATATCTAGACCCACAGCTGGAGGAGACATAAGGGTGGACACTCTCGGGGCTGAGAGGTTTGGTGAGGTTGGGGGAGCAAACGCAGAGCCTTTAAAGTAATACTGCCTGTTACCCATCCCATGGGTCCCAAATCTCCAGGTTCAAGGGCATCTTCCTACCTCGAAAACATGCATGAGAAACCCAGAAGGTGGTACACCGTGTGATCGGGAAAGGTTTCTAACACGCACCTCATTTCTCATCTCCTTGTGCTCGGGTTCGCCATTCCAGCCGCTTTACTAGCAATCTCCCTCCTTGGAGAATCAGCACCTGTAACCTCCCGTTCCGTACAGCTTGCAATTTGTCCTGAGGATGAACGGGAAGAGGGGGAGCCAATGAGAGACTAGCTCTAGGTGTTGGGACAGGCACAGGTCACTCTATTTTCCCATCAGGAAGAAGAATTAACCACAGGCTCAGCCTGCCGCCCGGAAGCAGAATAGGGCCTGAGGCAATCCTGCGCTTTTGCGGCCAGCTCCCAAAAAAGCGAGTTGAAAAATGGAGCTCAGGGGCACTGCAATTCACAAACCTGCAGAGTTATAAATGATAACTCTCGTCCACAAATATATTGAGGGAAGGCAACGAAGAGGATCTGAAAGCAAGGCAGAATTGCAGGAAACAGATTTCAGGAGGTCGATTCGAATCGCCTTTAAAGCACATGAAAAGCGGCAAAACGTCGACAATGATGCCCTTGGCCAAAAAGGGCGTATGCGTTTTTTCCTGAATATATTCAGGAAAAAACGCATACGCCCTTTTTGGCCAACCAAGCAACCTGGAAAGGCAAATCAGCGCTACAAAGAAGTCTCGCTTCCCATCGGTCAAAAGGGCCATGCGGAAAAAAGTGTCAAAACCAGAAATGCAGAACAGGCCATGGAGAAATGGGAGCCTTGCTACGCTGATGGGCGGGATGTAAATTGCCAACAGCCACTCTGGAGAAGTGTACGGTGTGTCCTGAAACATCGAAAAAACACAGCTTAGAGCGCATAGGGCACCTCCACTCATGGGCGTATAAATGGGGAAAACTAAAAATCAGCAAGACACAGGCACCCCAAAGTTTAGGGCTGCTCTGTTGACAAGAACCTCCACTTCATGACACCTCAAATATCCCAGGAAAGAGAAAAATGGATAAAGAAGTGGTGGTCCTTATGTACAATGGAATATCACTCAGCCATGAAATCAATGTCATAAGGCTAGTAGCAGCATGATGAGTGGCTTTAGCTACGACGATTCTAAGTGAAATAAGTCACACAGAAAAAGACACTTATCATAAGCTATCACTTATAGAGGGAATGTAAAAACCGCTACACTTGAACTGAATTACAAAACAGAACAGAGTCACACGTTGAGAAAACACACTATGGCTGCTTAACGGGAAAGGTGGGGTGGGGTGATGCATAAAACAAGGGTTTCAAATGAGCTCAGATACCGTTCCATAAACCCAATATGTCATAGAAAGACCTACTCCTTGCTCAGTGAACTGGACTCAACACCCCCTATTCACCGCACAAGAATATATCTGACTAGTAAGAATCTTAAAACCTATGTATTGATATCTCTCTGGAAGTGAGTCAAGTGGGTGTAAAGCGGCAGAAACACAGCCGTGAAAAGCGGCTAAACCCCATTATAAAAATAAATTACTTTTAAAAACCCGTGAAACAAAGACAGTGAAAGAGAGAGAAATTCTTACAAAATTCGTTCAGGGGCTGTGATGCAACCTGGATTGACCATATCTAGACCCACAGCTGGATGAGACATAAGGGTGGACACTCTCGGGGCTGAGAGGTTTGGTGAGGTTGGGGGAGCAAACGCAGAGCCTTTAAAGTAATACTGCCTGTTACCCATCCCATGGGTCCCAAATCTCCAGGTTCAAGGGCATCTTCCTACCTCGAAAACATGCATGAGAAACCCAGAAGGTGGTACACCGTGTGATCGGGAAAGGTTTCTAACACGCACCTCATTTCTCATCTCCTTGTGCTCGGGTTCGCCATTCCAGCCGCTTTACTAGCAATCTCCCTCCTTGGAGAATCAGCACCTGTAACCTCCCGTTCCGTACAGCTTGCAATTTGTCCTGAGGATGAACGGGAAGAGGGGGAGCCAATGAGAGACTAGCTCTAGGTGTTGGGACAGGCACAGGTCACTCTATTTTCCCATCAGGAAGAAGAATTAACCACAGGCTCAGCCTGCCGCCCGGAAGCAGAATAGGGCCTGAGGCAATCCTGCGCTTTTGTGGCGAGCTCCCAAAAAAGCGAGTTGAAAAATGGAGCTCAGGGGCACTGCAATTCACAAACCTGCAGAGTTATAAATGATACCTCTCGTCCACAAATATATTGAGGGAAGGCAACGAAGAGGATCTGAAAGCAAGGCAGAATTGCAGGAAACAGATTTCAGGAGGTCGATTCGAATCGCCTTTAAAGCACATGAAAAGCGGCAAAACGTCGACAATGATGCCCTTGGCCAAAAAGGGCGTATGCGTTTTTTCCTGAATATATTCAGGAAAAAACGCATACGCCCTTTTTGGCCAACCAAGCAACCTGGAAAGGCAAATCAGCGCTACAAAGAAGTCTCGCTTCCCATCGGTCAAAAGGGCCATGCGGAAAAAAGTATCAAAACCAGAAATGCAGAACAGGCCATGGAGAAATGGGAGCCTTGCTATGCTGATGGGCGGGATGTAAATTGCCAACAGCCACTCTGGAGAAGTGTACGGTGTGTCCTGAAACATCGAAAAAACACAGCTTAGAGTGCATAGGGCACTTCCACTCATGGGCGTATAAATTGAGAAAAGTATAAATCAGCAAGACACAGGCACCCCAAAGTTTAGGGCTGCTCTGTTGACAAGAACCTCCACTTCACGACACCTCAAATATCCCAGGAAAGAGAAAAATGGATAAAGAAGTGGTGGTCCTTATGTACAATGGAATATCACTCAGCCATGAAATCAATGTCATAAGGCTAGTAGCAGCATGATGAGTGGCTTTAGCTACGACGATTCTAAGTGAAATAAGTCACACAGAAAAAGACACTTATCATAAGCTATCACTTATAGAGGGAATGTAAAAACCGCTACACTTGAACTGAATTACAAAACAGAACAGAGTCACACGTTGAGAAAACACACTATGGCTGCTTAACGGGAAAGGTGGGGTGGGGTGATGCATAAAACAAGGGTTTCAAATGAGCTCAGATACCGTTCCATAAACCCAATATGTCATAGAAAGACCTACTCCTTGCTCAGTGAACTGGACTCAACACCCCCTATTCACCGCACAAGAATATATCTGACTACTAAGAATCTTAAAACCTATATATTGATATCTCTCTGGAAGTGAGTCAAGTGGGTGTAAAACGGCGGAAACACAGCCGTGAAAAGCAGCTAAACCCCATTATAAAAATAAATTACTTTTAAAAACCCGTGAAACAAAGACAGTGAAAGAGAGAGAAATTCTTACAAAATTCGTTCAGGGGCTGTGATGCAACCTGGATTGACCATATCTAGACCCACAGCTGGATGAGACATAAGGGTGGACACTCTCGGGGCTGAGAGGTTTGGTGAGGTTGGGGGAGCAAACGCAGAGCCTTTAAAGTAATACTGCCTGTTACCCATCCCATGGGTCCCAAATCTCCAGGTTCAAGGGCATCTTCCTACCTCGAAAACATGCATGAGAAACCCAGAAGGTGGTACACCGTGTGATCGGGAAAGGTTTCTAACACGCACCTCATTTCTCATCTCCTTGTGCTCGGGTTCGCCATTCCAGCCGCTTTACTAGCAATCTCCCTCCTTGGAGAATCAGCACCTGTAACCTCCCGTTCCGTACAGCTTGCAATTTGTCCTGAGGATGAACGGGAAGAGGGGGAGCCAATGAGAGACTAGCTCTAGGTGTTGGGACAGGCACAGGTCACTCTATTTTCCCATCAGGAAGAAGAATTAACCACAGGCTCAGCCTGCCGCCCGGAAGCAGAATAGGGCCTGAGGCAATCCTGCGCTTTTGCGGCCAGCTCCCAAAAAAGCGAGTTGAAAACTGGAGCTCAGGGGCACTGCAATTCACAAACCTGCAGAGTTATAAATGATACCTCTCGTCCACAAATATATTGAGGGAAGGCAACGAAGAGGATCTGAAAGCAAGGCAGAATTGCAGGAAACAGATTTCAGGAGGTCGATTCGAATCGCCTTTAAAGCACATGAAAAGCGGCAAAACGTCGACAATGATGCCCTTGGCCAAAAAGGGCGTATGCGTTTTTTCCTGAATATATTCAGGAAAAAACGCATACGCCCTTTTTGGCCAACCAAGCAACCTGGAAAGGCAAATCAGCGCTACAAAGAAGTCTCGCTTCCCATCGGTCAAAAGGGCCATGCGGAAAAAAGTGTCAAAACCAGAAATGCAGAACAGGCCATGGAGAAATGGGAGCCTTGCTACGCTGATGGGCGGGATGTAAATTGCCAACAGCCACTCTGGAGAAGTGTACGGTGTGTCCTGAAACATCGAAAAAACACAGCTTAGAGCGCATAGGGCACTTCCACTCATGGGCGTATAAATGGGGAAAACTAAAAATCAGCAAGACACAGGCACCCCAAAGTTTAGGGCTGCTCTGTTGACAAGAACCTCCACTTCATGACACCTCAAATATCCCAGGAAAGAGAAAAATGGATAAAGAAGTGGTGGTCCTTATGTACAATGGAATATCACTCAGCCATGAAATCAATGTCATAAGGCTAGTAGCAGCATGATGAGTGGCTTTAGCTACGACGATTCTAAGTGAAATAAGTCACACAGAAAAAGACACTTATCATAAGCTATCACTTATAGAGGGAATGTAAAAACCGCTACACTTGAACTGAATTACAAAACAGAACAGAGTCACACGTTGAGAAAACACACTATGGCTGCTTAACGGGAAAGGTGGGGTGGGGTGATGCATAAAACAAGGGTTTCAAATGAGCTCAGATACCGTTCCATAAACCCAATATGTCATAGAAAGACCTACTCCTTGCTCAGTGAACTGGACTCAACACCCCCTATTCACCGCACAAGAATATATCTGACTAGTAAGAATCTTAAAACCTATGTATTGATATCTCTCTGGAAGTGAGTCAAGTGGGTGTAAAACGGCAGAAACACAGCCGTGAAAAGCGGCTAAACCCCATTATAAAAATAAATTACTTTTAAAAACCCGTGAAACAAAGACAGTGAAAGAGAGAGAAATTCTTACAAAATTCGTTCAGGGGCTGTGATGCAACCTGGATTGACCATATCTAGACCCACAGCTGGAGGAGACATAAGGGTGGACACTCTCGGGGCTGAGAGGTTTGGTGAGGTTGGGGGAGCAAACGCAGAGCCTTTAAAGTAATACTGCCTGTTACCCATCCCATGGGTCCCAAATCTCCAGGTTCAAGGGCATCTTCCTACCTCGAAAACATGCATGAGAAACCCAGAAGGTGGTACACCGTGTGATCGGGAAAGGTTTCTAACACGCACCTCATTTCTCATCTCCTTGTGCTCGGGTTCGCCATTCCAGCCGCTTTACTAGCAATCTCCCTCCTTGGAGAATCAGCACCTGTAACCTCCCGTTCCGTACAGCTTGCAATTTGTCCTGAGGATGAACGGGAAGAGGGGGAGCCAATGAGAGACTAGCTCTAGGTGTTGGGACAGGCACAGGTCACTCTATTTTCCCATCAGGAAGAAGAATTAACCACAGGCTCAGCCTGCCGCCCGGAAGCAGAATAGGGCCTGAGGCAATCCTGCGCTTTTGCGGCCAGCTCCCAAAAAAGCGAGTTGAAAAATGGAGCTCAGGGGCACTGCAATTCACAAACCTGCAGAGTTATAAATGATACCTCTCGTCCACAAATATATTGAGGGAAGGCAACGAAGAGGATCTGAAAGCAAGGCAGAATTGCAGGAAACAGATTTCAGGAGGTCGATTCGAATCGCCTTTAAAGCACATGAAAAGCGGCAAAACGTCGACAATGATGCCCTTGGCCAAAAAGGGCGTATGCGTTTTTTCCTGAATATATTCAGGAAAAAACGCATACGCCCTTTTTGGCCAACCAAGCAACCTGGAAAGGCAAATCAGCGCTACAAAGAAGTCTCGCTTCCCATCGGTCAAAAGGGCCATGCGGAAAAAAGTGTCAAAACCAGAAATGCAGAACAGGCCATGGAGAAATGGGAGCCTTGCTACGCTGATGGGCGGGATGTAAATTGCCAACAGCCACTCTGGAGAAGTGTACGGTGTGTCCTGAAACATCGAAAAAACACAGCTTAGAGTGCATAGGGCACTTCCACTCATGGGCGTATAAATTGAGAAAAGTATAAATCAGCAAGACACAGGCACCCCAAAGTTTAGGGCTGCTCTGTTGACAAGAACCTCCACTTCACGACACCTCAAATATCCCAGGAAAGAGAAAAATGGATAAAGAAGTGGTGGTCCTTATGTACAATGGAATATCACTCAGCCATGAAATCAATGTCATAAGGCTAGTAGCAGCATGATGAGTGGCTTTAGCTACGACGATTCTAAGTGAAATAAGTCACACAGAAAAAGACACTTATCATAAGCTATCACTTATAGAGGGAATGTAAAAACCGCTACACTTGAACTGAATTACAAAACAGAACAGAGTCACACGTTGAGAAAACACACTATGGCTGCTTAACGGGAAAGGTGGGGTGGGGTGATGCATAAAACAAGGGTTTCAAATGAGCTCAGATACCGTTCCATAAACCCAATATGTCATAGAAAGACCTACTCCTTGCTCAGTGAACTGGACTCAACACCCCCTATTCACCGCACAAGAATATATCTGACTACTAAGAATCTTAAAACCTATGTATTGATATCTCTCTGGAAGTGAGTCAAGTGGGTGTAAAACGGCGGAAACACAGCCGTGAAAAGCAGCTAAACCCCATTATAAAAATAAATTACTTTTAAAAACCCGTGAAACAAAGACAGTGAAAGAGAGAGAAATTCTTACAAAATTCGTTCAGGGGCTGTGATGCAACCTGGATTGACCATATCTAGACCCACAGCTGGATGAGACATAAGGGTGGACACTCTCGGGGCTGAGAGGTTTGGTGAGGTTGGGGGAGCAAACGCAGAGCCTTTAAAGTAATACTGCCTGTTACCCATCCCATGGGTCCCAAATCTCCAGGTTCAAGGGCATCTTCCTACCTCGAAAACATGCATGAGAAACCCAGAAGGTGGTACACCGTGTGATCGGGAAAGGTTTCTAACACGCACCTCATTTCTCATCTCCTTGTGCTCGGGTTCGCCATTCCAGCCGCTTTACTAGCAATCTCCCTCCTTGGAGAATCAGCACCTGTAACCTCCCGTTCCGTACAGCTTGCAATTTGTCCTGAGGATGAACGGGAAGAGGGGGAGCCAATGAGAGACTAGCTCTAGGTGTTGGGACAGGCACAGGTCACTCTATTTTCCCATCAGGAAGAAGAATTAACCACAGGCTCAGCCTGCAGCCCGGAAGCAGAATAGGGCCTGAGGCAATCCTGCGCTTTTGCGGCCAGCTCCCAAAAAAGCGAGTTGAAAAATGGAGCTCAGGGGCACTGCAATTCACAAACCTGCAGAGTTATAAATGGTAACTCTCGTCCACAAATATATTGAGGGAAGGCAACGAAGAGGATCTGAAAGCAAGGCAGAATTGCAGGAAACAGATTTCAGGAGGTCGATTCGAATCGCCTTTAAAGCACATGAAAAGCGGCAAAACGTCGACAATGATGCCCTTGGCCAAAAAGGGCGTATGCGTTTTTTCCTGAATATATTCAGGAAAAAACGCATACGCCCTTTTTGGCCAACCAAGCAACCTGGAAAGGCAAATCAGCGCTACAAAGAAGTCTCGCTTCCCATCAGTCAAAAGGGCCATGCGGAAAAAAGTGTCAAAACCAGAAATGCAGAACAGGCCATGGAGAAATGGGAGCCTTGCTACGCTGATGGGCGGGATGTAAATTGCCAACAGCCACTCTGGAGAAGGGTACGGTGTGTCCTGAAACATCGAAAAAACACAGCTTAGAGTGCATAGGGCACTTCCACTCATGGGCGTATAAATTGAGAAAAGTATAAATCAGCAAGACACAGGCACCCCAAAGTTTAGGGCTGCTCTGTTGACAAGAACCTCCACTTCACGACACCTCAAATATCCCAGGAAAGAGAAAAATGGATAAAGAAGTGGTGGTCCTTATGTACAATGGAATATCACTCAGCCATGAAATCAATGTCATAAGGCTAGTAGCAGCATGATGAGTGGCTTTAGCTACGACGATTCTAAGTGAAATAAGTCACACAGAAAAAGACACTTATCATAAGCTATCACTTATAGAGGGAATGTAAAAACCGCTACACTTGAACTGAATTACAAAACAGAACAGAGTCACACGTTGAGAAAACACACTATGGCTGCTTAACGGGAAAGGTGGGGTGGGGTGATGCATAAAACAAGGGTTTCAAATGAGCTCAGATACCGTTCCATAAACACAATATGTAATAGAAAGACCTACTCCTTGCTCAGTGAACTGGACTCAACACCCCCTATTCACCGCACAAGAATATATCTGACTAGTAAGAATCTTAAAACCTATATATTGATATCTCTCTGGAAGTGAGTCAAGTGGGTGTAAAACGGCAGAAACACAGCCGTGAAAAGCGGCTAAACCCCATTAGAAAAATAAATTACTTTTAAAAACCCGTGAAACAAAGACAGTGAAAGAGAGAGAAATTCTTACAAAATTCGTTCAGGGGCTGTGATGCAACCTGGATTGACCATATCTAGACCCACAGCTGGATGAGACATAAGGGTGGACAATCTCGGGGCTGAGAGGTTTGGTGAGGTTGGGGGAGCAAACGCAGAGCCTTTAAAGTAATACTGCCTGTTACCCATCCCATGGGTCCCAAATCTCCAGGTTCAAGGGCATCTTCCTACCTCGAAAACATGCATGAGAAACCCAGAAGGTGGTACACCGTGTGATCGGGAAAGGTTTCTAACACGCACCTCATTTCTCATCTCCTTGTGCTCGGGTTCGCCATTCCAGCCGCTTTACTAGCAATCTCCCTCCTTGGAGAATCAGCACCTGTAACCTCCCGTTCCGTACAGCTTGCAATTTGTCCTGAGGATGAACGGGAAGAGGGGGAGCCAATGAGAGACTAGCTCTAGGTGTTGGGACAGGCACAGGTCACTCTATTTTCCCATCAGGAAGAAGAATTAACCACAGGCTCAGCCTGCCGCCCGGAAGCAGAATAGGGCCTGAGGCAATCCTGCGCTTTTGCGGCCAGCTCCCAAAAAAGCGAGTTGAAAAATGGAGCTCAGGGGCACTGCAATTCACAAACCTGCAGAGTTATAAATGATACCTCTCGTCCACAAATATATTGAGGGAAGGCAACGAAGAGGATCTGAAAGCAAGGCAGAATTGCAGGAAACAGATTTCAGGAGGTCGATTCGAATCGCCTTTAAAGCACATGAAAAGCGGCAAAACGTCGACAATGATGCCCTTGGCCAAAATGGGCGTATGCGTTTTTTCCTGAATATATTCAGGAAAAAACGCATACGCCCTTTTTGGCCAACCAAGCAACCTGGAAAGGCAAATCAGCGCTACAAAGAAGTCTCGCTTCCCATCGGTCAAAAGGGCCATGCGGAAAAAAGTGTCAAAACCAGAAATGCAGAACAGGCCATGGAGAAATGGGAGCCTTGCTACGCTGATGGGCGGGATGTAAATTGCCAACAGCCACTCTGGAGAAGGGTACGGTGTGTCCTGAAACATGGAAAAAACACAGCTTAGAGTGCATAGGGCACTTCCACTCATGGGCGTATAAATTGAGAAAAGTATAAATCAGCAAGACACAGGCACCCCAAAGTTTAGGGCTGCTCTGTTGACAAGAACCTCCACTTCACGACACCTCAAATATCCCAGGAAAGAGAAAAATGGATAAAGAAGTGGTGGTCCTTATGTACAATGGAATATCACTCAGCCATGAAATCAATGTCATAAGGCTAGTAGCAGCATGATGAGTGGCTTTAGCTACGACGATTCTAAGTGAAATAAGTCACACAGAAAAAGACACTTATCATAAGCTATCACTTATAGAGGGAATGTAAAAACCGCTACACTTGAACTGAATTACAAAACAGAACAGAGTCACACGTTGAGAAAACACACTATGGCTGCTTAACGGGAAAGGTGGGGTGGGGTGATGCATAAAACAAGGGTTTCAAATGAGCTCAGATACCGTTCCATAAACCCAATATGTCATAGAAAGACCTACTCCTTGCTCAGTGAACTGGACTCAACACCCCCTATTCACCGCACAAGAATATATCTGACTACTAAGAATCTTAAAACCTATATATTGATATCTCTCTGGAAGTGAGTCAAGTGGGTGTAAAACGGCGGAAACACAGCCGTGAAAAGCAGCTAAACCCCATTATAAAAATAAATTACTTTTAAAAACCCGTGAAACAAAGACAGTGAAAGAGAGAGAAATTCTTACAAAATTCGTTCAGGGGCTGTGATGCAACCTGGATTGACCATATCTAGACCCACAGCTGGAGGAGACATAAGGGTGGACACTCTCGGGGCTGAGAGGTTTGGTGAGGTTGGGGGAGCAAACGCAGAGCCTTTAAAGTAATACTGCCTGTTACCCATCCCATGGGTCCCAAATCTCCAGGTTCAAGGGCATCTTCCTACCTCGAAAACATGCATGAGAAACCCAGAAGGTGGTACACCGTGTGATCGGGAAAGGTTTCTAACACGCACCTCATTTCTCATCTCCTTGTGCTCGGGTTCGCCATTCCAGCCGCTTTACTAGCAATCTCCCTCCTTGGAGAATCAGCACCTGTAACCTCCCGTTCCGTACAGCTTGCAATTTGTCCTGAGGATGAACGGGAAGAGGGGGAGCCAATGAGAGACTAGCTCTAGGTGTTGGGACAGGCACAGGTCACTCTATTTTCCCATCAGGAAGAAGAATTAACCACAGGCTCAGCCTGCCGCCCGGAAGCAGAATAGGGCCTGAGGCAATCCTGCGCTTTTGCGGCCAGCTCCCAAAAAAGCGAGTTGAAAAATGGAGCTCACGGGCACTGCAATTCACAAACCTGCAGAGTTATAAATGATACCTCTCGTCCACAAATATATTGAGGGAAGGCAACGAAGAGGATCTGAAAGCAAGGCAGAATTGCAGGAAACAGATTTCAGGAGGTCGATTCGAATCGCCTTTAAAGCACATGAAAAGCGGCAAAACGTCGACAATGATGCCCTTGGCCAAAAAGGGCGTATGCGTTTTTTCCTGAATATATTCAGGAAAAAACGCATACGCCCTTTTTGGCCAACCAAGCAACCTGGAAAGGCAAATCAGCGCTACAAAGAAGTCTCGCTTCCCATCGGTCAAAAGGGCCATGCGGAAAAAAGTGTCAAAACCAGAAATGCAGAACAGGCCATGGAGAAATGGGAGCCTTGCTACGCTGATGGGCGGGATGTAAATTGCCAACAGCCACTCTGGAGAAGTGTACGGTGTGTCCTGAAACATCGAAAAAACACAGCTTAGAGCGCATAGGGCACCTCCACTCATGGGCGTATAAATGGGGAAAACTAAAAATCAGCAAGACACAGGCACCCCAAAGTTTAGGGCTGCTCTGTTGACAAGAACCTCCACTTCATGACACCTCAAATATCCCAGGAAAGAGAAAAATGGATAAAGAAGTGGTGGTCCTTATGTACAATGGAATATCACTCAGCCATGAAATCAATGTCATAAGGCTAGTAGCAGCATGATGAGTGGCTTTAGCTACGACGATTCTAAGTGAAATAAGTCACACAGAAAAAGACACTTATCATAAGCTATCACTTATAGAGGGAATGTAAAAACCGCTACACTTGAACTGAATTACAAAACAGAACAGAGTCACACGTTGAGAAAACACACTATGGCTGCTTAACGGGAAAGGTGGGGTGGGGTGATGCATAAAACAAGGGTTTCAAATGAGCTCAGATACCGTTCCATAAACCCAATATGTCATAGAAAGACCTACTCCTTGCTCAGTGAACTGGACTCAACACCCCCTATTCACCGCACAAGAATATATCTGACTAGTAAGAATCTTAAAACCTATGTATTGATATCTCTCTGGAAGTGAGTCAAGTGGGTGTAAAGCGGCAGAAACACAGCCGTGAAAAGCGGCTAAACCCCATTATAAAAATAAATTACTTTTAAAAACCCGTGAAACAAAGACAGTGAAAGAGAGAGAAATTCTTACAAAATTCGTTCAGGGGCTGTGATGCAACCTGGATTGACCATATCTAGACCCACAGCTGGATGAGACATAAGGGTGGACACTCTCGGGGCTGAGAGGTTTGGTGAGGTTGGGGGAGCAAACGCAGAGCCTTTAAAGTAATACTGCCTGTTACCCATCCCATGGGTCCCAAATCTCCAGGTTCAAGGGCATCTTCCTACCTCGAAAACATGCATGAGAAACCCAGAAGGTGGTACACCGTGTGATCGGGAAAGGTTTCTAACACGCACCTCATTTCTCATCTCCTTGTGCTCGGGTTCGCCATTCCAGCCGCTTTACTAGCAATCTCCCTCCTTGGAGAATCAGCACCTGTAACCTCCCGTTCCGTACAGCTTGCAATTTGTCCTGAGGATGAACGGGAAGAGGGGGAGCCAATGAGAGACTAGCTCTAGGTGTTGGGACAGGCACAGGTCACTCTATTTTCCCATCAGGAAGAAGAATTAACCACAGGCTCAGCCTGCAGCCCGGAAGCAGAATAGGGCCTGAGGCAATCCTGCGCTTTTGCGGCCAGCTCCCAAAAAAGCGAGTTGAAAAATGGAGCTCAGGGGCACTGCAATTCACAAACCTGCAGAGTTATAAATGGTAACTCTCGTCCACAAATATATTGAGGGAAGGCAACGAAGAGGATCTGAAAGCAAGGCAGAATTGCAGGAAACAGATTTCAGGAGGTCGATTCGAATCGCCTTTAAAGCACATGAAAAGCGGCAAAACGTCGACAATGATGCCCTTGGCCAAAAAGGGCGTATGCGTTTTTTCCTGAATATATTCAGGAAAAAACGCATACGCCCTTTTTGGCCAACCAAGCAACCTGGAAAGGCAAATCAGCGCTACAAAGAAGTCTCGCTTCCCATCAGTCAAAAGGGCCATGCGGAAAAAAGTGTCAAAACCAGAAATGCAGAACAGGCCATGGAGAAATGGGAGCCTTGCTACGCTGATGGGCGGGATGTAAATTGCCAACAGCCACTCTGGAGAAGTGTACGGTGTGTCCTGAAACATCGAAAAAACACAGCTTAGAGTGCATAGGGCACTTCCACTCATGGGCGTATAAATTGAGAAAAGTATAAATCAGCAAGACACAGGCACCCCAAAGTTTAGGGCTGCTCTGTTGACAAGAACCTCCACTTCACGACACCTCAAATATCCCAGGAAAGAGAAAAATGGATAAAGAAGTGGTGGTCCTTATGTACAATGGAATATCACTCAGCCATGAAATCAATGTCATAAGGCTAGTAGCAGCATGATGAGTGGCTTTAGCTACGACGATTCTAAGTGAAATAAGTCACACAGAAAAAGACACTTATCATAAGCTATCACTTATAGAGGGAATGTAAAAACCGCTACACTTGAACTGAATTACAAAACAGAACAGAGTCACACGTTGAGAAAACACACTATGGCTGCTTAACGGGAAAGGTGGGGTGGGGTGATGCATAAAACAAGGGTTTCAAATGAGCTCAGATACCGTTCCATAAACACAATATGTAATAGAAAGACCTACTCCTTGCTCAGTGAACTGGACTCAACACCCCCTATTCACCGCACAAGAATATATCTGACTAGTAAGAATCTTAAAACCTATATATTGATATCTCTCTGGAAGTGAGTCAAGTGGGTGTAAAACGGCAGAAACACAGCCGTGAAAAGCGGCTAAACCCCATTAGAAAAATAAATTACTTTTAAAAACCCGTGAAACAAAGACAGTGAAAGAGAGAGAAATTCTTACAAAATTCGTTCAGGGGCTGTGATGCAACCTGGATTGACCATATCTAGACCCACAGCTGGATGAGACATAAGGGTGGACAATCTCGGGGCTGAGAGGTTTGGTGAGGTTGGGGGAGCAAACGCAGAGCCTTTAAAGTAATACTGCCTGTTACCCATCCCATGGGTCCCAAATCTCCAGGTTCAAGGGCATCTTCCTACCTCGAAAACATGCATGAGAAACCCAGAAGGTGGTACACCGTGTGATCGGGAAAGGTTTCTAACACGCACCTCATTTCTCATCTCCTTGTGCTCGGGTTCGCCATTCCAGCCGCTTTACTAGCAATCTCCCTCCTTGGAGAATCAGCACCTGTAACCTCCCGTTCCGTACAGCTTGCAATTTGTCCTGAGGATGAACGGGAAGAGGGGGAGCCAATGAGAGACTAGCTCTAGGTGTTGGGACAGGCACAGGTCACTCTATTTTCCCATCAGGAAGAAGAATTAACCACAGGCTCAGCCTGCCGCCCGGAAGCAGAATAGGGCCTGAGGCAATCCTGCGCTTTTGCGGCCAGCTCCCAAAAAAGCGAGTTGAAAAATGGAGCTCAGGGGCACTGCAATTCACAAACCTGCAGAGTTATAAATGATAACTCTCGTCCACAAATATATTGAGGGAAGGCAACGAAGAGGATCTGAATGCAAGGCAGAATTGCAGGAAACAGATTTCAGGAGGTCGATTCGAATCGCCTTTAAAGCAAATGAAAAGCGGCAAAACGTCGACAATGATGCCCTTGGCCAAAAAGGGCGTATACGTTTTTTCCTGAATATATTCAGGAAAAAACGCATACGCCCTTTTTGGCCAACCAAGCAACCTGGAAAGGCAAATCAGCGCTACAAAGAAGTCTCGCTTCCCATCGGTCAAAAGGGCCATGCGGAAAAAACTGTCAAAACCAGAAATGCAGAACAGGCCATGGAGAAATGGGAGCCTTGCTACGCTGATGGGCGGGATGTAAATTGCCAACAACCACTCTGGAGAAGTGTACGGTGTGTCCTGAAACATCGAAAAAACACAGCTTAGAGCGCATAGGGCACTTCCACTCATGGGCGTATAAATGGGGAAAACTAAAAATCAGCAAGACACAGGCACCCCAAAGTTTAGGGCTGCTCTGTTGACAAGAACCTCCACTTCATGACACCTCAAATATCCCAGGAAAGAGAAAAATGGATAAAGAAGTGGTGGTCCTTATGTACAATGGAATATCACTCAGCCATGAAATCAATGTCATAAGGCTAGTAGCAGCATGATGAGTGGCTTTAGCTACGACGATTCTAAGTGAAATAAGTCACACAGAAAAAGACACTTATCATAAGCTATCACTTATAGAGGGAATGTAAAAACCGCTACACTTGAACTGAATTACAAAACAGAACAGAGTCACACGTTGAGAAAACACACTATGGCTGCTTAACGGGAAAGGTGGGGTGGGGTGATGCATAAAACAAGGGTTTCAAATGAGCTCAGATACCGTTCCATAAACCCAATATGTCATAGAAAGACCTACTCCTTGCTCAGTGAACTGGACTCAACACCCCCTATTCACCGCACAAGAATATATCTGACTAGTAAGAATCTTAAAACCTATGTATTGCTATCTCTCTGGAAGTGAGTCAAGTGGGTGTAAAGCGGCAGAAACACAGCCGTGAAAAGCAGCTAAACCCCATTATAAAAATAAATTACTTTTAAAAACCCGTGAAACAAAGACAGTGAAAGAGAGAGAAATTCTTACAAAATTCGTTAAGGGGCTGTGATGCAACCTGGATTGACCATATCTAGACCCACAGCTGGAGGAGACATAAGGGTGGACACTCTCGGGGCTGAGAGGTTTGGTGAGGTTGGGGGAGCAAACGCAGAGCCTTTAAAGTAATACTGCCTGTTACCCATCCCATGGGTCCCAAATCTCCAGGTTCAAGGGCATCTTCCTACCTCGAAAACATGCATGAGAAACCCAGAAGGTGGTACACCGTGTGATCGGGAAAGGTTTCTAAAACGCGCCTCATTTCTCATCTCCTTGTGCTCGGTTCGTCATTCCAGCCGCTTTACTAGCAATCTCCCTCCTTGGAGAATCAGCACCTGTAACCTCCCGTTCCGTACAGCTTGCAATTTGTCCTGAGGATGAACGGGAAGAGGGGGAGCCAATGAGAGACTAGCTCTAGGTGTTGGGACAGGCACAGGTCACTCTATTTTCCCATCAGGAAGAAGAATTAACCACAGGCTCAGCCTGCCGCCCAGAAGCAGAATAGGGCCTGAGGCAATCCTGCGCTTTTGCGGCCAGCTCCCAAAAAAGCGAGTTGAAAAATGGAGCTCAGGGGCACTGCAATTCACAAACCTGCAGAGTTATAAATGATAACTCTCGTCCACAAATATATTGAGGGAAGGCAACGAAGAGGATCTGAATGCAAGGCAGAATTGCAGGAAACAGATTTCAGGAGGTCGATTCGAATCGCCTTTAAAGCAAATGAAAAGCGGCAAAACGTCGACAATGATGCCCTTGGCCAAAAAGGGCGTATACGTTTTTTCCTGAATATATTCAGGAAAAAACGCATACGCCCTTTTTGGCCAACCAAGCAACCTGGAAAGGCAAATCAGCGCTACAAAGAAGTCTCGCTTCCCATCGGTCAAAAGGGCCATGCGGAAAAAACTGTCAAAACCAGAAATGCAGAACAGGCCATGGAGAAATGGGAGCCTTGCTACGCTGATGGGCGGGATGTAAATTGCCAACAACCACTCTGGAGAAGTGTACGGTGTGTCCTGAAACATCGAAAAAACACAGCTTAGAGCGCATAGGGCACTTCCACTCATGGGCGTATAAATGGGGAAAACTAAAAATCAGCAAGACACAGGCACCCCAAAGTTTAGGGCTGCTCTGTTGACAAGAACCTCCACTTCATGACACCTCAAATATCCCAGGAAAGAGAAAAATGGATAAAGAAGTGGTGGTCCTTATGTACAATGGAATATCACTCAGCCATGAAATCAATGTCATAAGGCTAGTAGCAGCATGATGAGTGGCTTTAGCTACGACGATTCTAAGTGAAATAAGTCACACAGAAAAAGACACTTATCATAAGCTATCACTTATAGAGGGAATGTAAAAACCGCTACACTTGAACTGAATTACAAAACAGAACAGAGTCACACGTTGAGAAAACACACTATGGCTGCTTAACGGGAAAGGTGGGGTGGGGTGATGCATAAAACAAGGGTTTCAAATGAGCTCAGATACCGTTCCATAAACCCAATATGTCATAGAAAGACCTACTCCTTGCTCAGTGAACTGGACTCAACACCCCCTATTCACCGCACAAGAATATATCTGACTAGTAAGAATCTTAAAACCTATGTATTGCTATCTCTCTGGAAGTGAGTCAAGTGGGTGTAAAGCGGCAGAAACACAGCCGTGAAAAGCAGCTAAACCCCATTATAAAAATAAATTACTTTTAAAAACCCGTGAAACAAAGACAGTGAAAGAGAGAGAAATTCTTACAAAATTCGTTAAGGGGCTGTGATGCAACCTGGATTGACCATATCTAGACCCACAGCTGGAGGAGACATAAGGGTGGACACTCTCGGGGCTGAGAGGTTTGGTGAGGTTGGGGGAGCAAACGCAGAGCCTTTAAAGTAATACTGCCTGTTACCCATCCCATGGGTCCCAAATCTCCAGGTTCAAGGGCATCTTCCTACCTCGAAAACATGCATGAGAAACCCAGAAGGTGGTACACCGTGTGATCGGGAAAGGTTTCTAAAACGCGCCTCATTTCTCATCTCCTTGTGCTCGGTTCGTCATTCCAGCCGCTTTACTAGCAATCTCCCTCCTTGGAGAATCAGCACCTGTAACCTCCCGTTCCGTACAGCTTGCAATTTGTCCTGAGGATGAACGGGAAGAGGGGGAGCCAATGAGAGACTAGCTCTAGGTGTTGGGACAGGCACAGGTCACTCTATTTTCCCATCAGGAAGAAGAATTAACCACAGGCTCAGCCTGCCGCCCAGAAGCAGAATAGGGCCTGAGGCAATCCTGCGCTTTTGCGGCCAGCTCCCAAAAAAGCGAGTTGAAAAATGGAGCTCAGGGGCACTGCAATTCACAAACCTGCAGAGTTATAAATGATAACTCTCGTCCACAAATATATTGAGGGAAGGCAACAAAGAGGATCTGAAAGCAAGGCAGAATTGCAGGAAACAGATATCAGGTGGTCGATTCGAATCGCCTTTAAAGCATATGAAAAGCGGCAAAACGTCGACAATGATGCCCTTGGCCAAAAAGGGCGTATGCGTTTTTTCCTGAATATATTCAGGAAAAAACGCATACGCCCTTTTTGGCCAACCAAGCAACCTGGAAAGGCAAATCAGCGCTACAAAGAAGTCTCGCTTCCCATCGGTCAAAAGGGCCATGCGGAAAAAAGTGTCAAAACCAGAAATGCAGAACAGGCCATGGAGAAATGGGAGCCTTGCTACGCTGATGGGCGGGATGTAAATTGCCAACAGCCACTCTGGAGAAGTGTACGGTGTGTTCTGAAACATCGAAAAAACACAGCTTAGAGCGCATAGGGCACTTCCACTCATGGGCGTATAAATGGGGAAAACTAAAAATCAGCAAGACACAGGCACCCCAAGGTTTAGGGCTGCTCTGTTGACAAGAACCTCCACTTCATGACACCTCAAATATCCCAGGAAAGAGAAAAATGGATAAAGAAGTGGTGGTCCTTATGTACAATGGAATATCACTCAGCCATGAAATCAATGTCATAAGGCTAGTAGCAGCATGATGAGTGGCTTTAGCTACGACGATTCTAAGTGAAATAAGTCACACAGAAAAAGACACTTATCATAAGCTATCACTTATAGAGGGAATGTAAAAACCGCTACACTTGAACTGAATTACAAAACAGAACAGAGTCACACGTTGAGAAAACACACTATGGCTGCTTAACGGGAAAGGTGGGGTGGGGTGATGCATAAAACAAGGGTTTCAAATGAGCTCAGATACCATTCCATAAACCCAATATGTCATAGAAAGACGTACTCCTTGCTCAGTGAACTGGACTCAACACCCCCTATTCACCGCACAAGAATATATCTGACTAGTAAGAATCTTAAAACCTATGTATTGATATCTCTCTGGAAGTGAGTCAAGTGGGTGTAAAGCGGCAGAAACACAGCCGTGAAAAGCGGCTAAACCCCATTATAAAAATAAATTACTTTTAAAAACCCGTGAAACAAAGACAGTGAAAGAGAGAGAAATTCTTACAAAATTCGTTCAGGGGCTGTGATGCAACCTGGATTGACCATATCTAGACCCACAGCTGGAGGAGACATAAGGGTGGACACTCTCGGGGCTGAGAGGTTTGGTGAGGTTGGGGGAGCAAACGCAGAGCCTTTAAAGTAATACTGCCTGTTACCCATCCCATGGGTCCCAAATCTCCAGGTTCAAGGGCATCTTCCTACCTCGAAAACATGCATGAGAAACCCAGAAGGTGGTACACCGTGTGATCGGGAAAGGTTTCTAACACGCACCTCATTTCTCATCTCCTTGTGCTCGGGTTCGCCATTCCAGCCGCTTTACTAGCAATCTCCCTCCTTGGAGAATCAGCACCTGTAACCTCCCGTTCCGTACAGCTTGCAATTTGTCCTGAGGATGAACGGGAAGAGGGGGAGCCAATGAGAGACTAGCTCTAGGTGTTGGGACAGGCACAGGTCACTCTATTTTCCCATCAGGAAGAAGAATTAACCACAGGCTCAGCCTGCCGCCCGGAAGCAGAATAGGGCCTGAGGCAATCCTGCGCTTTTGCGGCCAGCTCCCAAAAAAGCGAGTTGAAAAATGGAGCTCAGGGGCACTGCAATTCACAAACCTGCAGAGTTATAAATGATACCTCTCGTCCACAAATATATTGAGGGAAGGCAACGAAGAGGATCTGAAAGCAAGGCAGAATTGCAGGAAACAGATTTCAGGAGGTCGATTCGAATCGCCTTTAAAGCACATGAAAAGCGGCAAAACGTCGACAATGATGCCCTTGGCCAAAAAGGGCGTATGCGTTTTTTCCTGAATATATTCAGGAAAAAACGCATACGCCCTTTTTGGCCAACCAAGCAACCTGGAAAGGCAAATCAGCGCTACAAAGAAGTCTCGCTTCCCATCGGTCAAAAGGGCCATGCGGAAAAAAGTGTCAAAACCAGAAATGCAGAACAGGCCATGGAGAAATGGGAGCCTTGCTACGCTGATGGGCGGGATGTAAATTGCCAACAGCCACTCTGGAGAAGTGTACGGTGTGTCCTGAAACATCGAAAAAACACAGCTTAGAGCGCATAGGGCACTTCCACTCATGGGCGTATAAATGGGGAAAACTAAAAATCAGCAAGACACAGGCACCCCAAAGTTTAGGGCTGCTCTGTTTACAAGAACCTCCACTTCATGACACCTCAAATATCCCAGGAAAGAGAAAAATGGATAAAGAAGTGGTGGTCCTTATGTACAATGGAATATCACTCAGCCATGAAATCAATGTCATAAGGCTAGTAGCAGCATGATGAGTGGCTTTAGCTACGACGATTCTAAGTGAAATAAGTCACACAGAAAAAGACACTTATCATAAGCTATCACTTATAGAGGGAATGTAAAAACCGCTACACTTGAACTGAATTACAAAACAGAACAGAGTCACACGTTGAGAAAACACACTATGGCTGCTTAACGGGAAAGGTGGGGTGGGGTGATGCATAAAACAAGGGTTTCAAATGAGCTCAGATACCATTCCATAAACCCAATATGTCATAGAAAGACGTACTCCTTGCTCAGTGAACTGGACTCAACACCCCCTATTCACCGCACAAGAATATATCTGACTAGTAAGAATCTTAAAACCTATATATTGATATCTCTCTGGAAGTGAGTCAAGTGGGTGTAAAGCGGCAGAAACACAGCCGTGAAAAGCGGCTAAACCCCATTATAAAAATAAATTACTTTTAAAAACCCGTGAAACAAAGACAGTGAAAGAGAGAGAAATTCTTACAAAATTCGTTCAGGGGCTGTGATGCAACCTGGATTGACCATATCTAGACCCACAGCTGGAGGAGACATAAGGGTGGACACTCTCGGGGCTGAGAGGTTTGGTGAGGTTGGGGGAGCAAACGCAGAGCCTTTAAAGTAATACTGCCTGTTACCCATCCCATGGGTCCCAAATCTCCAGGTTCAAGGGCATCTTCCTACCTCGAAAACATGCATGAGAAACCCAGAAGGTGGTACACCGTGTGATCGGGAAAGGTTTCTAACACGCACCTCATTTCTCATCTCCTTGTGCTCGGGTTCGCCATTCCAGCCGCTTTACTAGCAATCTCCCTCCTTGGAGAATCAGCACCTGTAACCTCCCGTTCCGTACAGCTTGCAATTTGTCCTGAGGATGAACGGGAAGAGGGGGAGCCAATGAGAGACTAGCTCTAGGTGTTGGGACAGGCACAGGTCACTCTATTTTCCCATCAGGAAGAAGAATTAACCACAGGCTCAGCCTGCCGCCCGGAAGCAGAATAGGGCCTGAGGCAATCCTGCGCTTTTGCGGCCAGCTCCCAAAAAAGCGAGTTGAAAAATGGAGCTCAGGGGCACTGCAATTCACAAACCTGCAGAGTTATAAATGATAACTCTCGTCCACAAATATATTGAGGGAAGGCAACGAAGAGGATCTGAAAGCAAGGCAGAATTGCAGGAAACAGATTTCAGGAGGTCGATTCGAATCGCCTTTAAAGCACATGAAAAGCGGCAAAACGTCGACAATGATGCCCTTGGCCAAAAAGGGCGTATACGTTTTTTCCTGAATATATTCAGGAAAAAACGCATACGCCCTTTTTGGCCAACCAAGCAACCTGGAAAGGCAAATCAGCGCTACAAAGAAGTCTCGCTTCCCATCGGTCAAAAGGGCCATGCGGAAAAAACTGTCAAAACCAGAAATGCAGAACAGGCCATGGAGAAATGGGAGCCTTGCTACGCTGATGGGCGGGATGTAAATTGCCAACAACCACTCTGGAGAAGTGTACGGTGTGTCCTGAAACATCGAAAAAACACAGCTTAGAGCGCATAGGGCACTTCCACTCATGGGCGTATAAATGGGGAAAACTAAAAATCAGCAAGACACAGGCACCCCAAAGTTTAGGGCTGCTCTGTTGACAAGAACCTCCACTTCATGACACCTCAAATATCCCAGGAAAGAGAAAAATGGATAAAGAAGTGGTGGTCCTTATGTACAATGGAATATCACTCAGCCATGAAATCAATGTCATAAGGCTAGTAGCAGCATGATGAGTGGCTTTAGCTACGACGATTCTAAGTGAAATAAGTCACACAGAAAAAGACACTTATCATAAGCTATCACTTATAGAGGGAATGTAAAAACCGCTACACTTGAACTGAATTACAAAACAGAACAGAGTCACACGTTGAGAAAACACACTATGGCTGCTTAACGGGAAAGGTGGGGTGGGGTGATGCATAAAACAAGGGTTTCAAATGAGCTCAGATACCGTTCCATAAACCCAATATGTCATAGAAAGACCTACTCCTTGCTCAGTGAACTGGACTCAACACCCCCTATTCACCGCACAAGAATATATCTGACTAGTAAGAATCTTAAAACCTATGTATTGCTATCTCTCTGGAAGTGAGTCAAGTGGGTGTAAAGCGGCAGAAACACAGCCGTGAAAAGCAGCTAAACCCCATTATAAAAATAAATTACTTTTAAAAACCCGTGAAACAAAGACAGTGAAAGAGAGAGAAATTCTTACAAAATTCGTTCAGGGGCTGTGATGCAACCTGGATTGACCATATCTAGACCCACAGCTGGAGGAGACATAAGGGTGGACACTCTCGGGGCTGAGAGGTTTGGTGAGGTTGGGGGAGCAAACGCAGAGCCTTTAAAGTAATACTGCCTGTTACCCATCCCATGGGTCCCAAATCTCCAGGTTCAAGGGCATCTTCCTACCTCGAAAACATGCATGAGAAACCCAGAAGGTGGTACACCGTGTGATCGGGAAAGGTTTCTAAAACGCGCCTCATTTCTCATCTCCTTGTGCTCGGTTCGTCATTCCAGCCGCTTTACTAGCAATCTCCCTCCTTGGAGAATCAGCACCTGTAACCTCCCGTTCCGTACAGCTTGCAATTTGTCCTGAGGATGAACGGGAAGAGGGGGAGCCAATGAGAGACTAGCTCTAGGTGTTGGGACAGGCACAGGTCACTCTATTTTCCCATCAGGAAGAAGAATTAACCACAGGCTCAGCCTGCCGCCCAGAAGCAGAATAGGGCCTGAGGCAATCCTGCGCTTTTGCGGCCAGCTCCCAAAAAAGCGAGTTGAAAAATGGAGCTCAGGGGCACTGCAATTCACAAACCTGCAGAGTTATAAATGATAACTCTCGTCCACAAATATATTGAGGGAAGGCAACAAAGAGGATCTGAAAGCAAGGCAGAATTGCAGGAAACAGATATCAGGTGGTCGATTCGAATCGCCTTTGAAGCATATGAAAAGCGGCAAAACGTCGACAATGATGCCCTTGGCCAAAAAGGGCGTATGCGTTTTTTCCTGAATATATTCAGGAAAAAACGCATACGCCCTTTTTGGCCAACCAAGCAACCTGGAAAGGCAAATCAGCGCTACAAAGAAGTCTCGCTTCCCATCGGTCAAAAGGGCCATGCGGAAAAAAGTGTCAAAACCAGAAATGCAGAACAGGCCATGGAGAAATGGGAGCCTTGCTACGCTGATGGGCGGGATGTAAATTGCCAACAGCCACTCTGGAGAAGTGTACGGTGTGTTCTGAAACATCGAAAAAACACAGCTTAGAGCGCATAGGGCACTTCCACTCATGGGCGTATAAATGGGGAAAACTAAAAATCAGCAAGACACAGGCACCCCAAGGTTTAGGGCTGCTCTGTTGACAAGAACCTCCACTTCATGACACCTCAAATATCCCAGGAAAGAGAAAAATGGATAAAGAAGTGGTGGTCCTTATGTACAATGGAATATCACTCAGCCATGAAATCAATGTCATAAGGCTAGTAGCAGCATGATGAGTGGCTTTAGCTACGACGATTCTAAGTGAAATAAGTCACACAGAAAAAGACACTTATCATAAGCTATCACTTATAGAGGGAATGTAAAAACCGCTACACTTGAACTGAATTACAAAACAGAACAGAGTCACACGTTGAGAAAACACACTATGGCTGCTTAACGGGAAAGGTGGGGTGGGGTGATGCATAAAACAAGGGTTTCAAATGAGCTCAGATACCATTCCATAAACCCAATATGTCATAGAAAGACCTACTCCTTGCTCAGTGAACTGGACTCAACACCCCCTATTCACCGCACAAGAATATATCTGACTAGTAAGAATCTTAAAACCTATATATTGATATCTCTCTGGAAGTGAGTCAAGTGGGTGTAAAACGGCAGAAACACAGCCGTGAAAAGCGGCTAAACCCCATTAGAAAAATAAATTACTTTTAAAAACCCGTGAAACAAAGACAGTGAAAGAGAGAGAAATTCTTACAAAATTCGTTCAGGGGCTGTGATGCAACCTGGATTGACCATATCTAGACCCACAGCTGGATGAGACATAAGGGTGGACAATCTCGGGGCTGAGAGGTTTGGTGAGGTTGGGGGAGCAAACGCAGAGCCTTTAAAGTAATACTGCCTGTTACCCATCCCATGGGTCCCAAATCTCCAGGTTCAAGGGCATCTTCCTACCTCGAAAACATGCATGAGAAACCCAGAAGGTGGTACACCGTGTGATCGGGAAAGGTTTCTAACACGCACCTCATTTCTCATCTCCTTGTGCTCGGGTTCGCCATTCCAGCCGCTTTACTAGCAATCTCCCTCCTTGGAGAATCAGCACCTGTAACCTCCCGTTCCGTACAGCTTGCAATTTGTCCTGAGGATGAACGGGAAGAGGGGGAGCCAATGAGAGACTAGCTCTAGGTGTTGGGACAGGCACAGGTCACTCTATTTTCCCATTAGGAAGAAGAATTAACCACAGGCTCAGCCTGCCGCCCGGAAGCAGAATAGGGCCTGAGGCAATCCTGCGCTTTTGCGGCCAGCTCCCAAAAAAGCGAGTTGAAAAATGGAGCTCAGGGGCACTGCAATTCACAAACCTGCAGAGTTATAAATGATAACTCTCGTCCACAAATATATTGAGGGAAGGCAACGAAGAGGATCTGAATGCAAGGCAGAATTGCAGGAAACAGATTTCAGGAGGTCGATTCGAATCGCCTTTAAAGCAAATGAAAAGCGGCAAAACGTCGACAATGATGCCCTTGGCCAAAAAGGGCGTATACGTTTTTTCCTGAATATATTCAGGAAAAAACGCATACGCCCTTTTTGGCCAACCAAGCAACCTGGAAAGGCAAATCAGCGCTACAAAGAAGTCTCGCTTCCCATCGGTCAAAAGGGCCATGCGGAAAAAACTGTCAAAACCAGAAATGCAGAACAGGCCATGGAGAAATGGGAGCCTTGCTACGCTGATGGGCGGGATGTAAATTGCCAACAACCACTCTGGAGAAGTGTACGGTGTGTCCTGAAACATCGAAAAAACACAGCTTAGAGCGCATAGGGCACTTCCACTCATGGGCGTATAAATGGGGAAAACTAAAAATCAGCAAGACACAGGCACCCCAAAGTTTAGGGCTGCTCTGTTGACAAGAACCTCCACTTCATGACACCTCAAATATCCCAGGAAAGAGAAAAATGGATAAAGAAGTGGTGGTCCTTATGTACAATGGAATATCACTCAGCCATGAAATCAATGTCATAAGGCTAGTAGCAGCATGATGAGTGGCTTTAGCTACGACGATTCTAAGTGAAATAAGTCACACAGAAAAAGACACTTATCATAAGCTATCACTTATAGAGGGAATGTAAAAACCGCTACACTTGAACTGAATTACAAAACAGAACAGAGTCACACGTTGAGAAAACACACTATGGCTGCTTAACGGGAAAGGTGGGGTGGGGTGATGCATAAAACAAGGGTTTCAAATGAGCTCAGATACCGTTCCATAAACCCAATATGTCATAGAAAGACCTCCTCCTTGCTCAGTGAACTGGACTCAACACCCCCTATTCACCGCACAAGAATATATCTGACTAGTAAGAATCTTAAAACCTATGTATTGATATCTCTCTGGAAGTGAGTCAAGTGGGTGTAAAGCGGCAGAAACACAGCCGTGAAAAGCGGCTAAACCCCATTATAAAAATAAATTACTTTTAAAAACCCGTGAAACAAAGACAGTGAAAGAGAGAGAAATTCTTACAAAATTCGTTCAGGGGCTGTGATGCAACCTGGATTGACCATATCTAGACCCACAGCTGGAGGAGACATAAGGGTGGACACTCTCGGGGCTGAGAGGTTTGGTGAGGTTGGGGGAGCAAACGCAGAGCCTTTAAAGTAATACTGCCTGTTACCCATCCCATGGGTCCCAAATCTCCAGGTTCAAGGGCATCTTCCTACCTCGAAAACATGCATGAGAAACCCAGAAGGTGGTACACCGTGTGATCGGGAAAGGTTTCTAACACGCACCTCATTTCTCATCTCCTTGTGCTCGGGTTCGCCATTCCAGCCGCTTTACTAGCAATCTCCCTCCTTGGAGAATCAGCACCTGTAACCTCCCGTTCCGTACAGCTTGCAATTTGTCCTGAGGATGAACGGGAAGAGGGGGAGCCAATGAGAGACTAGCTCTAGGTGTTGGGACAGGCACAGGTCACTCTATTTTCCCATCAGGAAGAAGAATTAACCACAGGCTCAGCCTGCCGCCCGGAAGCAGAATAGGGCCTGAGGCAATCCTGCGCTTTTGCGGCCAGCTCCCAAAAAAGCGAGTTGAAAAATGGAGCTCAGGGGCACTGCAATTCACAAACCTGCAGAGTTATAAATGATAACTCTCGTCCACAAATATATTGAGGGAAGGCAACGAAGAGGATCTGAAAGCAAGGCAGAATTGCAGGAAACAGATTTCAGGAGGTCGATTCGAATCGCCTTTAAAGCACATGAAAAGCGGCAAAACGTCGACAATGATGCCCTTGGCCAAAAAGGGCGTATGCGTTTTTTCCTGAATATATTCAGGAAAAAACGCATACGCCCTTTTTGGCCAACCAAGCAACCTGGAAAGGCAAATCAGCGCTACAAAGAAGTCTCGCTTCCCATCGGTCAAAAGGGCCATGCGGAAAAAAGTGTCAAAACCAGAAATGCAGAACAGGCCATGGAGAAATGGGAGCCTTGCTACGCTGATGGGCGGGATGTAAATTGCCAACAGCCACTCTGGAGAAGTGTACGGTGTGTCCTGAAACATCGAAAAAACACAGCTTAGAGCGCATAGGGCACTTCCACTCATGGGCGTATAAATGGGGAAAACTAAAAATCAGCAAGACACAGGCACCCCAAAGTTTAGGGCTGCTCTGTTGACAAGAACCTCCACTTCATGACACCTCAAATATCCCAGGAAAGAGAAAAATGGATAAAGAAGTGGTGGTCCTTATGTACAATGGAATATCACTCAGCCATGAAATCAATGTCATAAGGCTAGTAGCAGCATGATGAGTGGCTTTAGCTACGACGATTCTAAGTGAAATAAGTCACACAGAAAAAGACACTTATCATAAGCTATCACTTATAGAGGGAATGTAAAAACCGCTACACTTGAACTGAATTACAAAACAGAACAGAGTCACACGTTGAGAAAACACACTATGGCTGCTTAACGGGAAAGGTGGGGTGGGGTGATGCATAAAACAAGGGTTTCAAATGAGCTCAGATACCATTCCATAAACCCAATATGTCATAGAAAGACGTACTCCTTGCTCAGTGAACTGGACTCAACACCCCCTATTCACCGCACAAGAATATATCTGACTAGTAAGAATCTTAAAACCTATGTATTGATATCTCTCTGGAAGTGAGTCAAGTGGGTGTAAAGCGGCAGAAACACAGCCGTGAAAAGCGGCTAAACCCCATTATAAAAATAAATTACTTTTAAAAACCCGTGAAACAAAGACAGTGAAAGAGAGAGAAATTCTTACAAAATTCGTTCAGGGGCTGTGATGCAACCTGGATTGACCATATCTAGACCCACAGCTGGAGGAGACATAAGGGTGGACACTCTCGGGGCTGAGAGGTTTGGTGAGGTTGGGGGAGCAAACGCAGAGCCTTTAAAGTAATACTGCCTGTTACCCATCCCATGGGTCCCAAATCTCCAGGTTCAAGGGCATCTTCCTACCTCGAAAACATGCATGAGAAACCCAGAAGGTGGTACACCGTGTGATCGGGAAAGGTTTCTAACACGCACCTCATTTCTCATCTCCTTGTGCTCGGGTTCGCCATTCCAGCCGCTTTACTAGCAATCTCCCTCCTTGGAGAATCAGCACCTGTAACCTCCCGTTCCGTACAGCTTGCAATTTGTCCTGAGGATGAACGGGAAGAGGGGGAGCCAATGAGAGACTAGCTCTAGGTGTTGGGACAGGCACAGGTCACTCTATTTTCCCATCAGGAAGAAGAATTAACCACAGGCTCAGCCTGCCGCCCGGAAGCAGAATAGGGCCTGAGGCAATCCTGCGCTTTTGCGGCCAGCTCCCAAAAAAGCGAGTTGAAAAATGGAGCTCAGGGGCACTGCAATTCACAAACCTGCAGAGTTATAAATGATAACTCTCGTCCACAAATATATTGAGGGAAGGCAACGAAGAGGATCTGAAAGCAAGGCAGAATTGCAGGAAACAGATTTCAGGAGGTCGATTCGAATCGCCTTTAAAGCACATGAAAAGCGGCAAAACGTCGACAATGATGCCCTTGGCCAAAAAGGGCGTATGCGTTTTTTCCTGAATATATTCAGGAAAAAACGCATACGCCCTTTTTGGCCAACCAAGCAACCTGGAAAGGCAAATCAGCGCTACAAAGAAGTCTCGCTTCCCATCGGTCAAAAGGGCCATGCGGAAAAAAGTGTCAAAACCAGAAATGCAGAACAGGCCATGGAGAAATGGGAGCCTTGCTACGCTGATGGGCGGGATGTAAATTGCCAACAGCCACTCTGGAGAAGTGTACGGTGTGTCCTGAAACATCGAAAAAACACAGCTTAGAGCGCATAGGGCACCTCCACTCATGGGCGTATAAATGGGGAAAACTAAAAATCAGCAAGACACAGGCACCCCAAAGTTTAGGGCTGCTCTGTTGACAAGAACCTCCACTTCACGACACCTCAAATATCCCAGGAAAGAGAAAAATGGATAAAGAAGTGGTGGTCCTTATGTACAATGGAATATCACTCAGCCATGAAATCAATGTCATAAGGCTAGTAGCAGCATGATGAGTGGCTTTAGCTACGACGATTCTAAGTGAAATAAGTCACACAGAAAAAGACACTTATCATAAGCTATCACTTATAGAGGGAATGTAAAAACCGCTACACTTGAACTGAATTACAAAACAGAACAGAGTCACACGTTGAGAAAACACACTATGGCTGCTTAACGGGAAAGGTGGGGTGGGGTGATGCATAAAACAAGGGTTTCAAATGAGCTCAGATACCGTTCCATAAACCCAATATGTCATAGAAAGACCTACTCCTTGCTCAGTGAACTGGACTCAACACCCCCTATTCACCGCACAAGAATATATCTGACTACTAAGAATCTTAAAACCTATATATTGATATCTCTCTGGAAGTGAGTCAAGTGGGTGTAAAACGGCGGAAACACAGCCGTGAAAAGCAGCTAAACCCCATTATAAAAATAAATTACTTTTAAAAACCCGTGAAACAAAGACAGTGAAAGAGAGAGAAATTCTTACAAAATTCGTTCAGGGGCTGTGATGCAACCTGGATTGACCATATCTAGACCCACAGCTGGATGAGACATAAGGGTGGACACTCTCGGGGCTGAGAGGTTTGGTGAGGTTGGGGGAGCAAACGCAGAGCCTTTAAAGTAATACTGCCTGTTACCCATCCCATGGGTCCCAAATCTCCAGGTTCAAGGGCATCTTCCTACCTCGAAAACATGCATGAGAAACCCAGAAGGTGGTACACCGTGTGATCGGGAAAGGTTTCTAACACGCACCTCATTTCTCATCTCCTTGTGCTCGGGTTCGCCATTCCAGCCGCTTTACTAGCAATCTCCCTCCTTGGAGAATCAGCACCTGTAACCTCCCGTTCCGTACAGCTTGCAATTTGTCCTGAGGATGAACGGGAAGAGGGGGAGCCAATGAGAGACTAGCTCTAGGTGTTGGGACAGGCACAGGTCACTCTATTTTCCCATCAGGAAGAAGAATTAACCACAGGCTCAGCCTGCCGCCTGGAAGCAGAATAGGGCCTGAGGCAATCCTGCGCTTTTGCGGCCAGCTCCCAAAAAAGCGAGTTGAAAAATGGAGCTCAGGGGCACTGCAATTCACAAACCTGCAGAGTTATAAATGATACCTCTCGTCCACAAATATATTGAGGGAAGGCAACGAAGAGGATCTGAAAGCAAGGCAGAATTGCAGGAAACAGATTTCAGGAGGTCGATTCGAATCGCCTTTAAAGCACATGAAAAGCGGCAAAACGTCGACAATGATGCCCTTGGCCAAAAAGGGCGTATGCGTTTTTTCCTGAATATATTCAGGAAAAAACGCATACGCCCTTTTTGGCCAACCAAGCAACCTGGAAAGGCAAATCAGCGCTACAAAGAAGTCTCGCTTCCCATCGGTCAAAAGGGCCATGCGGAAAAAAGTGTCAAAACCAGAAATGCAGAACAGGCCATGGAGAAATGGGAGCCTTGCTACGCTGATGGGCGGGATGTAAATTGCCAACAGCCACTCTGGAGAAGTGTACGGTGTGTCCTGAAACATCGAAAAAACACAGCTTAGAGCGCATAGGGCACTTCCACTCATGGGCGTATAAATGGGGAAAACTAAAAATCAGCAAGACACAGGCACCCCAAAGTTTAGGGCTGCTCTGTTGACAAGAACCTCCACTTCATGACACCTCAAATATCCCAGGAAAGAGAAAAATGGATAAAGAAGTGGTGGTCCTTATGTACAATGGAATATCACTCAGCCATGAAATCAATGTCATAAGGCTAGTAGCAGCATGATGAGTGGCTTTAGCTACGACGATTCTAAGTGAAATAAGTCACACAGAAAAAGACACTTATCATAAGCTATCACTTATAGAGGGAATGTAAAAACCGCTACACTTGAACTGAATTACAAAACAGAACAGAGTCACACGTTGAGAAAACACACTATGGCTGCTTAACGGGAAAGGTGGGGTGGGGTGATGCATAAAACAAGGGTTTCAAATGAGCTCAGATACCATTCCATAAACCCAATATGTCATAGAAAGACGTACTCCTTGCTCAGTGAACTGGACTCAACACCCCCTATTCACCGCACAAGAATATATCTGACTAGTAAGAATCTTAAAACCTATGTATTGATATCTCTCTGGAAGTGAGTCAAGTGGGTGTAAAGCGGCAGAAACACAGCCGTGAAAAGCGGCTAAACCCCATTATAAAAATAAATTACTTTTAAAAACCCGTGAAACAAAGACAGTGAAAGAGAGAGAAATTCTTACAAAATTCGTTCAGGGGCTGTGATGCAACCTGGATTGACCATATCTAGACCCACAGCTGGAGGAGACATAAGGGTGGACACTCTCGGGGCTGAGAGGTTTGGTGAGGTTGGGGGAGCAAACGCAGAGCCTTTAAAGTAATACTGCCTGTTACCCATCCCATGGGTCCCAAATCTCCAGGTTCAAGGGCATCTTCCTACCTCGAAAACATGCATGAGAAACCCAGAAGGTGGTACACCGTGTGATCGGGAAAGGTTTCTAACACGCACCTCATTTCTCATCTCCTTGTGCTCGGGTTCGCCATTCCAGCCGCTTTACTAGCAATCTCCCTCCTTGGAGAATCAGCACCTGTAACCTCCCGTTCCGTACAGCTTGCAATTTGTCCTGAGGATGAACGGGAAGAGGGGGAGCCAATGAGAGACTAGCTCTAGGTGTTGGGACAGGCACAGGTCACTCTATTTTCCCATCAGGAAGAAGAATTAACCACAGGCTCAGCCTGCCGCCCGGAAGCAGAATAGGGCCTGAGGCAATCCTGCGCTTTTGCGGCCAGCTCCCAAAAAAGCGAGTTGAAAAATGGAGCTCAGGGGCACTGCAATTCACAAACCTGCAGAGTTATAAATGATAACTCTCGTCCACAAATATATTGAGGGAAGGCAACGAAGAGGATCTGAAAGCAAGGCAGAATTGCAGGAAACAGATTTCAGGAGGTCGATTCGAATCGCCTTTAAAGCACATGAAAAGCGGCAAAACGTCGACAATGATGCCCTTGGCCAAAAAGGGCGTATGCGTTTTTTCCTGAATATATTCAGGAAAAAACGCATACGCCCTTTTTGGCCAACCAAGCAACCTGGAAAGGCAAATCAGCGCTACAAAGAAGTCTCGCTTCCCATCGGTCAAAAGGGCCATGCGGAAAAAAGTGTCAAAACCAGAAATGCAGAACAGGCCATGGAGAAATGGGAGCCTTGCTACGCTGATGGGCGGGATGTAAATTGCCAACAGCCACTCTGGAGAAGTGTACGGTGTGTCCTGAAACATCGAAAAAACACAGCTTAGAGCGCATAGGGCACCTCCACTCATGGGCGTATAAATGGGGAAAACTAAAAATCAGCAAGACACAGGCACCCCAAAGTTTAGGGCTGCTCTGTTGACAAGAACCTCCACTTCACGACACCTCAAATATCCCAGGAAAGAGAAAAATGGATAAAGAAGTGGTGGTCCTTATGTACAATGGAATATCACTCAGCCATGAAATCAATGTCATAAGGCTAGTAGCAGCATGATGAGTGGCTTTAGCTACGACGATTCTAAGTGAAATAAGTCACACAGAAAAAGACACTTATCATAAGCTATCACTTATAGAGGGAATGTAAAAACCGCTACACTTGAACTGAATTACAAAACAGAACAGAGTCACACGTTGAGAAAACACACTATGGCTGCTTAACGGGAAAGGTGGGGTGGGGTGATGCATAAAACAAGGGTTTCAAATGAGCTCAGATACCGTTCCATAAACCCAATATGTCATAGAAAGACCTACTCCTTGCTCAGTGAACTGGACTCAACACCCCCTATTCACCGCACAAGAATATATCTGACTACTAAGAATCTTAAAACCTATATATTGATATCTCTCTGGAAGTGAGTCAAGTGGGTGTAAAACGGCGGAAACACAGCCGTGAAAAGCAGCTAAACCCCATTATAAAAATAAATTACTTTTAAAAACCCGTGAAACAAAGACAGTGAAAGAGAGAGAAATTCTTACAAAATTCGTTCAGGGGCTGTGATGCAACCTGGATTGACCATATCTAGACCCACAGCTGGATGAGACATAAGGGTGGACACTCTCGGGGCTGAGAGGTTTGGTGAGGTTGGGGGAGCAAACGCAGAGCCTTTAAAGTAATACTGCCTGTTACCCATCCCATGGGTCCCAAATCTCCAGGTTCAAGGGCATCTTCCTACCTCGAAAACATGCATGAGAAACCCAGAAGGTGGTACACCGTGTGATCGGGAAAGGTTTCTAACACGCACCTCATTTCTCATCTCCTTGTGCTCGGGTTCGCCATTCCAGCCGCTTTACTAGCAATCTCCCTCCTTGGAGAATCAGCACCTGTAACCTCCCGTTCCGTACAGCTTGCAATTTGTCCTGAGGATGAACGGGAAGAGGGGGAGCCAATGAGAGACTAGCTCTAGGTGTTGGGACAGGCACAGGTCACTCTATTTTCCCATCAGGAAGAAGAATTAACCACAGGCTCAGCCTGCCGCCCGGAAGCAGAATAGGGCCTGAGGCAATCCTGCGCTTTTGCGGCCAGCTCCCAAAAAAGCGAGTTGAAAAATGGAGCTCAGGGGCACTGCAATTCACAAACCTGCAGAGTTATAAATGATACCTCTCGTCCACAAATATATTGAGGGAAGGCAACGAAGAGGATCTGAAAGCAAGGCAGAATTGCAGGAAACAGATTTCAGGAGGTCGATTCGAATCGCCTTTAAAGCACATGAAAAGCGGCAAAACGTCGACAATGATGCCCTTGGCCAAAAAGGGCGTATGCGTTTTTTCCTGAATATATTCAGGAAAAAACGCATACGCCCTTTTTGGCCAACCAAGCAACCTGGAAAGGCAAATCAGCGCTACAAAGAAGTCTCGCTTCCCATCGGTCAAAAGGGCCATGCGGAAAAAAGTGTCAAAACCAGAAATGCAGAACAGGCCATGGAGAAATGGGAGCCTTGCTACGCTGATGGGCGGGATGTAAATTGCCAACAGCCACTCTGGAGAAGTGTACGGTGTGTCCTGAAACATCGAAAAAACACAGCTTAGAGCGCATAGGGCACTTCCACTCATGGGCGTATAAATGGGGAAAACTAAAAATCAGCAAGACACAGGCACCCCAAAGTTTAGGGCTGCTCTGTTGACAAGAACCTCCACTTCATGACACCTCAAATATCCCAGGAAAGAGAAAAATGGATAAAGAAGTGGTGGTCCTTATGTACAATGGAATATCACTCAGCCATGAAATCAATGTCATAAGGCTAGTAGCAGCATGATGAGTGGCTTTAGCTACGACGATTCTAAGTGAAATAAGTCACACAGAAAAAGACACTTATCATAAGCTATCACTTATAGAGGGAATGTAAAAACCGCTACACTTGAACTGAATTACAAAACAGAACAGAGTCACACGTTGAGAAAACACACTATGGCTGCTTAACGGGAAAGGTGGGGTGGGGTGATGCATAAAACAAGGGTTTCAAATGAGCTCAGATACCATTCCATAAACCCAATATGTCATAGAAAGACGTACTCCTTGCTCAGTGAACTGGACTCAACACCCCCTATTCACCGCACAAGAATATATCTGACTAGTAAGAATCTTAAAACCTATGTATTGATATCTCTCTGGAAGTGAGTCAAGTGGGTGTAAAGCGGCAGAAACACAGCCGTGAAAAGCGGCTAAACCCCATTATAAAAATAAATTACTTTTAAAAACCCGTGAAACAAAGACAGTGAAAGAGAGAGAAATTCTTACAAAATTCGTTCAGGGGCTGTGATGCAACCTGGATTGACCATATCTAGACCCACAGCTGGAGGAGACATAAGGGTGGACACTCTCGGGGCTGAGAGGTTTGGTGAGGTTGGGGGAGCAAACGCAGAGCCTTTAAAGTAATACTGCCTGTTACCCATCCCATGGGTCCCAAATCTCCAGGTTCAAGGGCATCTTCCTACCTCGAAAACATGCATGAGAAACCCAGAAGGTGGTACACCGTGTGATCGGGAAAGGTTTCTAACACGCACCTCATTTCTCATCTCCTTGTGCTCGGGTTCGCCATTCCAGCCGCTTTACTAGCAATCTCCCTCCTTGGAGAATCAGCACCTGTAACCTCCCGTTCCGTACAGCTTGCAATTTGTCCTGAGGATGAACGGGAAGAGGGGGAGCCAATGAGAGACTAGCTCTAGGTGTTGGGACAGGCACAGGTCACTCTATTTTCCCATCAGGAAGAAGAATTAACCACAGGCTCAGCCTGCCGCCCGGAAGCAGAATAGGGCCTGAGGCAATCCTGCGCTTTTGCGGCCAGCTCCCAAAAAAGCGAGTTGAAAAATGGAGCTCAGGGGCACTGCAATTCACAAACCTGCAGAGTTATAAATGATAACTCTCGTCCACAAATATATTGAGGGAAGGCAACGAAGAGGATCTGAAAGCAAGGCAGAATTGCAGGAAACAGATTTCAGGAGGTCGATTCGAATCGCCTTTAAAGCACATGAAAAGCGGCAAAACGTCGACAATGATGCCCTTGGCCAAAAAGGGCGTATGCGTTTTTTCCTGAATATATTCAGGAAAAAACGCATACGCCCTTTTTGGCCAACCAAGCAACCTGGAAAGGCAAATCAGCGCTACAAAGAAGTCTCGCTTCCCATCGGTCAAAAGGGCCATGCGGAAAAAAGTGTCAAAACCAGAAATGCAGAACAGGCCATGGAGAAATGGGAGCCTTGCTACGCTGATGGGCGGGATGTAAATTGCCAACAGCCACTCTGGAGAAGTGTACGGTGTGTCCTGAAACATCGAAAAAACACAGCTTAGAGCGCATAGGGCACCTCCACTCATGGGCGTATAAATGGGGAAAACTAAAAATCAGCAAGACACAGGCACCCCAAAGTTTAGGGCTGCTCTGTTGACAAGAACCTCCACTTCACGACACCTCAAATATCCCAGGAAAGAGAAAAATGGATAAAGAAGTGGTGGTCCTTATGTACAATGGAATATCACTCAGCCATGAAATCAATGTCATAAGGCTAGTAGCAGCATGATGAGTGGCTTTAGCTACGACGATTCTAAGTGAAATAAGTCACACAGAAAAAGACACTTATCATAAGCTATCACTTATAGAGGGAATGTAAAAACCGCTACACTTGAACTGAATTACAAAACAGAACAGAGTCACACGTTGAGAAAACACACTATGGCTGCTTAACGGGAAAGGTGGGGTGGGGTGATGCATAAAACAAGGGTTTCAAATGAGCTCAGATACCGTTCCATAAACCCAATATGTCATAGAAAGACCTACTCCTTGCTCAGTGAACTGGACTCAACACCCCCTATTCACCGCACAAGAATATATCTGACTACTAAGAATCTTAAAACCTATATATTGATATCTCTCTGGAAGTGAGTCAAGTGGGTGTAAAACGGCGGAAACACAGCCGTGAAAAGCAGCTAAACCCCATTATAAAAATAAATTACTTTTAAAAACCCGTGAAACAAAGACAGTGAAAGAGAGAGAAATTCTTACAAAATTCGTTCAGGGGCTGTGATGCAACCTGGATTGACCATATCTAGACCCACAGCTGGATGAGACATAAGGGTGGACACTCTCGGGGCTGAGAGGTTTGGTGAGGTTGGGGGAGCAAACGCAGAGCCTTTAAAGTAATACTGCCTGTTACCCATCCCATGGGTCCCAAATCTCCAGGTTCAAGGGCATCTTCCTACCTCGAAAACATGCATGAGAAACCCAGAAGGTGGTACACCGTGTGATCGGGAAAGGTTTCTAACACGCACCTCATTTCTCATCTCCTTGTGCTCGGGTTCGCCATTCCAGCCGCTTTACTAGCAATCTCCCTCCTTGGAGAATCAGCACCTGTAACCTCCCGTTCCGTACAGCTTGCAATTTGTCCTGAGGATGAACGGGAAGAGGGGGAGCCAATGAGAGACTAGCTCTAGGTGTTGGGACAGGCACAGGTCACTCTATTTTCCCATCAGGAAGAAGAATTAACCACAGGCTCAGCCTGCCGCCCGGAAGCAGAATAGGGCCTGAGGCAATCCTGCGCTTTTGCGGCCAGCTCCCAAAAAAGCGAGTTGAAAACTGGAGCTCAGGGGCACTGCAATTCACAAACCTGCAGAGTTATAAATGATACCTCTCGTCCACAAATATATTGAGGGAAGGCAACGAAGAGGATCTGAAAGCAAGGCAGAATTGCAGGAAACAGATTTCAGGAGGTCGATTTGAATCGCCTTTAAAGCACATGAAAAGCGGCAAAACGTCGACAATGATGCCCTTGGCCAAAAAGGGCGTATGCGTTTTTTCCTGAATATATTCAGGAAAAAACGCATACGCCCTTTTTGGCCAACCAAGCAACCTGGAAAGGCAAATCAGCGCTACAAAGAAGTCTCGCTTCCCATCGGTCAAAAGGGCCATGCGGAAAAAAGTGTCAAAACCAGAAATGCAGAACAGGCCATGGAGAAATGGGAGCCTTGCTACGCTGATGGGCGGGATGTAAATTGCCAACAGCCACTCTGGAGAAGTGTACGGTGTGTCCTGAAACATCGAAAAAACACAGCTTAGAGCGCATAGGGCACTTCCACTCATGGGCGTATAAATGGGGAAAACTAAAAATCAGCAAGACACAGGCACCCCAAAGTTTAGGGCTGCTCTGTTGACAAGAACCTCCACTTCATGACACCTCAAATATCCCAGGAAAGAGAAAAATGGATAAAGAAGTGGTGGTCCTTATGTACAATGGAATATCACTCAGCCATGAAATCAATGTCATAAGGCTAGTAGCAGCATGATGAGTGGCTTTAGCTACGACGATTCTAAGTGAAATAAGTCACACAGAAAAAGACACTTATCATAAGCTATCACTTATAGAGGGAATGTAAAAACCGCTACACTTGAACTGAATTACAAAACAGAACAGAGTCACACGTTGAGAAAACACACTATGGCTGCTTAACGGGAAAGGTGGGGTGGGGTGATGCATAAAACAAGGGTTTCAAATGAGCTCAGATACCGTTCCATAAACCCAATATGTCATAGAAAGACCTACTCCTTGCTCAGTGAACTGGACTCAACACCCCCTATTCACCGCACAAGAATATATCTGACTAGTAAGAATCTTAAAACCTATGTATTGATATCTCTCTGGAAGTGAGTCAAGTGGGTGTAAAACGGCAGAAACACAGCCGTGAAAAGCGGCTAAACCCCATTATAAAAATAAATTACTTTTAAAAACCCGTGAAACAAAGACAGTGAAAGAGAGAGAAATTCTTACAAAATTCGTTCAGGGGCTGTGATGCAACCTGGATTGACCATATCTAGACCCACAGCTGGAGGAGACATAAGGGTGGACACTCTCGGGGCTGAGAGGTTTGGTGAGGTTGGGGGAGCAAACGCAGAGCCTTTAAAGTAATACTGCCTGTTACCCATCCCATGGGTCCCAAATCTCCAGGTTCAAGGGCATCTTCCTACCTCGAAAACATGCATGAGAAACCCAGAAGGTGGTACACCGTGTGATCGGGAAAGGTTTCTAACACGCACCTCATTTCTCATCTCCTTGTGCTCGGGTTCGCCATTCCAGCCGCTTTACTAGCAATCTCCCTCCTTGGAGAATCAGCACCTGTAACCTCCCGTTCCGTACAGCTTGCAATTTGTCCTGAGGATGAACGGGAAGAGGGGGAGCCAATGAGAGACTAGCTCTAGGTGTTGGGACAGGCACAGGTCACTCTATTTTCCCATCAGGAAGAAGAATTAACCACAGGCTCAGCCTGCCGCCCGGAAGCAGAATAGGGCCTGAGGCAATCCTGCGCTTTTGCGGCCAGCTCCCAAAAAAGCGAGTTGAAAAATGGAGCTCAGGGGCACTGCAATTCACAAACCTGCAGAGTTATAAATGATACCTCTCGTCCACAAATATATTGAGGGAAGGCAACGAAGAGGATCTGAAAGCAAGGCAGAATTGCAGGAAACAGATTTCAGGAGGTCGATTCGAATCGCCTTTAAAGCACATGAAAAGCGGCAAAACGTCGACAATGATGCCCTTGGCCAAAAAGGGCGTATGCGTTTTTTCCTGAATATATTCAGGAAAAAACGCATACGCCCTTTTTGGCCAACCAAGCAACCTGGAAAGGCAAATCAGCGCTACAAAGAAGTCTCGCTTCCCATCGGTCAAAAGGGCCATGCGGAAAAAAGTGTCAAAACCAGAAATGCAGAACAGGCCATGGAGAAATGGGAGCCTTGCTACGCTGATGGGCGGGATGTAAATTGCCAACAGCCACTCTGGAGAAGTGTACGGTGTGTCCTGAAACATCGAAAAAACACAGCTTAGAGTGCATAGGGCACTTCCACTCATGGGCGTATAAATTGAGAAAAGTATAAATCAGCAAGACACAGGCACCCCAAAGTTTAGGGCTGCTCTGTTGACAAGAACCTCCACTTCACGACACCTCAAATATCCCAGGAAAGAGAAAAATGGATAAAGAAGTGGTGGTCCTTATGTACAATGGAATATCACTCAGCCATGAAATCAATGTCATAAGGCTAGTAGCAGCATGATGAGTGGCTTTAGCTACGACGATTCTAAGTGAAATAAGTCACACAGAAAAAGACACTTATCATAAGCTATCACTTATAGAGGGAATGTAAAAACCGCTACACTTGAACTGAATTACAAAACAGAACAGAGTCACACGTTGAGAAAACACACTATGGCTGCTTAACGGGAAAGGTGGGGTGGGGTGATGCATAAAACAAGGGTTTCAAATGAGCTCAGATACCGTTCCATAAACCCAATATGTCATAGAAAGACCTACTCCTTGCTCAGTGAACTGGACTCAACACCCCCTATTCACCGCACAAGAATATATCTGACTACTAAGAATCTTAAAACCTATGTATTGATATCTCTCTGGAAGTGAGTCAAGTGGGTGTAAAACGGCGGAAACACAGCCGTGAAAAGCAGCTAAACCCCATTATAAAAATAAATTACTTTTAAAAACCCGTGAAACAAAGACAGTGAAAGAGAGAGAAATTCTTACAAAATTCGTTCAGGGGCTGTGATGCAACCTGGATTGACCATATCTAGACCCACAGCTGGATGAGACATAAGGGTGGACACTCTCGGGGCTGAGAGGTTTGGTGAGGTTGGGGGAGCAAACGCAGAGCCTTTAAAGTAATACTGCCTGTTACCCATCCCATGGGTCCCAAATCTCCAGGTTCAAGGGCATCTTCCTACCTCGAAAACATGCATGAGAAACCCAGAAGGTGGTACACCGTGTGATCGGGAAAGGTTTCTAACACGCACCTCATTTCTCATCTCCTTGTGCTCGGGTTCGCCATTCCAGCCGCTTTACTAGCAATCTCCCTCCTTGGAGAATCAGCACCTGTAACCTCCCGTTCCGTACAGCTTGCAATTTGTCCTGAGGATGAACGGGAAGAGGGGGAGCCAATGAGAGACTAGCTCTAGGTGTTGGGACAGGCACAGGTCACTCTATTTTCCCATCAGGAAGAAGAATTAACCACAGGCTCAGCCTGCCGCCCGGAAGCAGAATAGGGCCTGAGGCAATCCTGCGCTTTTGCGGCCAGCTCCCAAAAAAGCGAGTTGAAAAATGGAGCTCAGGGGCACTGCAATTCACAAACCTGCAGAGTTATAAATGATACCTCTCGTCCACAAATATATTGAGGGAAGGCAACGAAGAGGATCTGAAAGCAAGGCAGAATTGCAGGAAACAGATTTCAGGAGGTCGATTTGAATCGCCTTTAAAGCACATGAAAAGCGGCAAAACGTCGACAATGATGCCCTTGGCCAAAAAGGGCGTATGCGTTTTTTCCTGAATATATTCAGGAAAAAACGCATACGCCCTTTTTGGCCAACCAAGCAACCTGGAAAGGCAAATCAGCGCTACAAAGAAGTCTCGCTTCCCATCGGTCAAAAGGGCCATGCGGAAAAAACTGTCAAAACCAGAAATGCAGAACAGGCCATGGAGAAATGGGAGCCTTGCTACGCTGATGGGCGGGATGTAAATTGCCAACAGCCACTCTGGAGAAGTGTACGGTGTGTCCTGAAACATCGAAAAAACACAGCTTAGAGCGCATAGGGCACTTCCACTCATGGGCGTATAAATGGGGAAAACTAAAAATCAGCAAGACACAGGCACCCCAAAGTTTAGGGCTGCTCTGTTGACAAGAACCTCCACTTCATGACACCTCAAATATCCCAGGAAAGAGAAAAATGGATAAAGAAGTGGTGGTCCTTATGTACAATGGAATATCACTCAGCCATGAAATCAATGTCATAAGGCTAGTAGCAGCATGATGAGTGGCTTTAGCTACGAGGATTCTAAGTGAAATAAGTCACACAGAAAAAGACACTTATCATAAGCTATCACTTATAGAGGGAATGTAAAAACCGCTACACTTGAACTGAATTACAAAACAGAACAGAGTCACACGTTGGGAAAACACACTATGGCTGCTTAACGGGAAAGGTGGGGTGGGGTGATGCATAAAACAAGGGTTTCAAATGAGCTCAGATACCGTTCCATAAACCCAATATGTCATAGAAAGACCTACTCCTTGCTCAGTGAACTGGACTCAACACCCCCTATTCACCGCACAAGAATATATCTGACTAGTAAGAATCTTAAAACCTATGTATTGATATCTCTCTGGAAGTGAGTCAAGTGGGTGTAAAGCGGCAGAAACACAGCCGTGAAAAGCGGCTAAACCCCATTATAAAAATAAATTACTTTTAAAAACCCGTGAAACAAAGACAGTGAAAGAGAGAGAAATTCTTACAAAATTCGTTCAGGGGCTGTGATGCAACCTGGATTGACCATATCTAGACCCACAGCTGGATGAGACATAAGGGTGGACACTCTCGGGGCTGAGAGGTTTGGTGAGGTTGGGGGAGCAAACGCAGAGCCTTTAAAGTAATACTGCCTGTTACCCATCCCATGGGTCCCAAATCTCCAGGTTCAAGGGCATCTTCCTACCTCGAAAACATGCATGAGAAACCCAGAAGGTGGTACACCGTGTGATCGGGAAAGGTTTCTAACACGCGCCTCATTTCTCATCTCCTTGTGCTCGGGTTCGCCATTCCAGCCGCTTTACTAGCAATCTCCCTCCTTGGAGAATCAGCACCTGTAACCTCCCGTTCCGTACAGCTTGCAATTTGTCCTGAGGATGAACGGGAAGAGGGGGAGCCAATGAGAGACTAGCTCTAGGTGTTGGGACAGGCACAGGTCACTCTATTTTCCCATCAGGAAGAAGAATTAACCACAGGCTCAGCCTGCCGCCCGGAAGCAGAATAGGGCCTGAGGCAATCCTGCGCTTTTGCGGCCAGCTCCCAAAAAAGCGAGTTGAAAACTGGAGCTCAGGGGCACTGCAATTCACAAACCTGCAGAGTTATAAATGATACCTCTCGTCCACAAATATATTGAGGGAAGGCAACGAAGAGGATCTGAAAGCAAGGCAGAATTGCAGGAAACAGATTTCAGGAGGTCGATTCGAATCGCCTTTAAAGCACATGAAAAGCGGCAAAACGTCGACAATGATGCCCTTGGCCAAAAAGGGCGTATGCGTTTTTTCCTGAATATATTCAGGAAAAAACGCATACGCCCTTTTTGGCCAACCAAGCAACCTGGAAAGGCAAATCAGCGCTACAAAGAAGTCTCGCTTCCCATCGGTCAAAAGGGCCATGCGGAAAAAAGTGTCAAAACCAGAAATGCAGAACAGGCCATGGAGAAATGGGAGCCTTGCTACGCTGATGGGCGGGATGTAAATTGCCAACAGCCACTCTGGAGAAGTGTACGGTGTGTCCTGAAACATCGAAAAAACACAGCTTAGAGCGCATAGGGCACTTCCACTCATGGGCGTATAAATGGGGAAAACTAAAAATCAGCAAGACACAGGCACCCCAAAGTTTAGGGCTGCTCTGTTGACAAGAACCTCCACTTCATGACACCTCAAATATCCCAGGAAAGAGAAAAATGGATAAAGAAGTGGTGGTCCTTATGTACAATGGAATATCACTCAGCCATGAAATCAATGTCATAAGGCTAGTAGCAGCATGATGAGTGGCTTTAGCTACGACGATTCTAAGTGAAATAAGTCACACAGAAAAAGACACTTATCATAAGCTATCACTTATAGAGGGAATGTAAAAACCGCTACACTTGAACTGAATTACAAAACAGAACAGAGTCACACGTTGAGAAAACACACTATGGCTGCTTAACGGGAAAGGTGGGGTGGGGTGATGCATAAAACAAGGGTTTCAAATGAGCTCAGATACCGTTCCATAAACCCAATATGTCATAGAAAGACCTACTCCTTGCTCAGTGAACTGGACTCAACACCCCCTATTCACCGGACAAGAATATATCTGACTAGTAAGAAACTTAAAACCTATGTATTGATATCTCTCTGGAAGTGAGTCAAGTGGGTGTAAAGCGGCAGAAACACAGCCGTGAAAAGCGGCTAAACCCCATTAGAAAAATAAATTACTTTTAAAAACCCGTGAAACAAAGACAGTGAAAGAGAGAGAAATTCTTACAAAATTCGTTCAGGGGCTGTGATGCAACCTGGATTGACCATATCTAGACCCACAGCTGGATGAGACATAAGGGTGGACACTCTCGGGGCTGAGAGGTTTGGTGAGGTTTGGGGAGCAAACGCAGAGCCTTTAAAGAAATACTGCCTGTTACCCATCCCATGGGTCCCAAATCTCCAGGTTCAAGGGCATCTTCCTACCACGAAAACATGCATGAGAAACCCAGAAGGTGGTACACCGTGTGATCGGGAAAGGTTTCTAACACGCACCTCATTTCTCATCTCCTTGTGCTCGGGTTCGCCATTCCAGCCGCTTTACTAGCAATCTCCCTCCTTGGAGAATCAGCACCTGTAACCTCCCGTTCCGTACAGCTTGCAATTTGTCCTGAGGATGAACGGGAAGAGGGGGAGCCAATGAGAGACTAGCTCTAGGTGTTGGGACAGGCACAGGTCACTCTATTTTCCCATCAGGAAGAAGAATTAACCACAGGCTCAGCCTGCAGCCCGGAAGCAGAATAGGGCCTGAGGCAATCCTGCGCTTTTGCGGCCAGCTCCCAAAAAAGCGAGTTGAAAAATGGAGCTCAGGGGCACTGCAATTCACAAACCTGCAGAGTTATAAATGGTAACTCTCGTCCACAAATATTTTGAGGGAAGGCAACGAAGAGGATCTGAAAGCAAGGCAGAATTGCAGGAAACAGATTTCAGGAGGTCGATTCGAATCGCCTTTAAAGCACATGAAAAGCGGCAAAACGTCGACAATGATGCCCTTGGCCAAAAAGGGCGTATGCGTTTTTTCCTGAATATATTCAGGAAAAAACGCATACGCCCTTTTTGGCCAACCAAGCAACCTGGAAAGGCAAATCAGCGCTACAAAGAAGTCTCGCTTCCCATCAGTCAAAAGGGCCATGCGGAAAAAAGTGTCAAAACCAGAAATGCAGAACAGGCCATGGAGAAATGGGAGCCTTGCTACGCTGATGGGCGGGATGTAAATTGCCAACAGCCACTCTGGAGAAGTGTACGGTGTGTCCTGAAACATCGAAAAAACACAGCTTAGAGTGCATAGGGCACTTCCACTCATGGGCGTATAAATTGAGAAAAGTATAAATCAGCAAGACACAGGCACCCCAAAGTTTAGGGCTGCTCTGTTGACAAGAACCTCCACTTCACGACACCTCAAATATCCCAGGAAAGAGAAAAATGGATAAAGAAGTGGTGGTCCTTATGTACAATGGAATATCACTCAGCCATGAAATCAATGTCATAAGGCTAGTAGCAGCATGATGAGTGGCTTTAGCTACGACGATTCTAAGTGAAATAAGTCACACAGAAAAAGACACTTATCATAAGCTATCACTTATAGAGGGAATGTAAAAACCGCTACACTTGAACTGAATTACAAAACAGAACAGAGTCACACGTTGAGAAAACACACTATGGCTGCTTAACGGGAAAGGTGGGGTGGGGTGATGCATAAAACAAGGGTTTCAAATGAGCTCAGATACCGTTCCATAAACACAATATGTAATAGAAAGACCTACTCCTTGCTCAGTGAACTGGACTCAACACCCCCTATTCACCGCACAAGAATATATCTGACTAGTAAGAATCTTAAAACCTATATATTGATATCTCTCTGGAAGTGAGTCAAGTGGGTGTAAAACGGCAGAAACACAGCCGTGAAAAGCGGCTAAACCCCATTAGAAAAATAAATTACTTTTAAAAACCCGTGAAACAAAGACAGTGAAAGAGAGAGAAATTCTTACAAAATTCGTTCAGGGGCTGTGATGCAACCTGGATTGACCATATCTAGACCCACAGCTGGATGAGACATAAGGGTGGACACTCTCGGGGCTGAGAGGTTTGGTGAGGTTGGGGGAGCAAACGCAGAGCCTTTAAAGTAATACTGCCTGTTACCCATCCCATGGGTCCCAAATCTCCAGGTTCAAGGGCATCTTCCTACCTCGAAAACATGCATGAGAAACCCAGAAGGTGGTACACCGTGTGATCGGGAAAGGTTTCTAACACGCACCTCATTTCTCATCTCCTTGTGCTCGGGTTCGCCATTCCAGCCGCTTTACTAGCAATCTCCCTCCTTGGAGAATCAGCACCTGTAACCTCCCGTTCCGTACAGCTTGCAATTTGTCCTGAGGATGAACGGGAAGAGGGGGAGCCAATGAGAGACTAGCTCTAGGTGTTGGGACAGGCACAGGTCACTCTATTTTCCCATCAGGAAGAAGAATTAACCACAGGCTCAGCCTGCCGCCCGGAAGCAGAATAGGGCCTGAGGCAATCCTGCGCTTTTGCGGCCAGCTCCCAAAAAAGCGAGTTGAAAAATGGAGCTCAGGGGCACTGCAATTCACAAACCTGCAGAGTTATAAATGATAACTCTCGTCCACAAATATATTGAGGGAAGGCAACGAAGAGGATCTGAATGCAAGGCAGAATTGCAGGAAACAGATTTCAGGAGGTCGATTCGAATCGCCTTTAAAGCAAATGAAAAGCGGCAAAACGTCGACAATGATGCCCTTGGCCAAAAAGGGCGTATACGTTTTTTCCTGAATATATTCAGGAAAAAACGCATACGCCCTTTTTGGCCAACCAAGCAACCTGGAAAGGCAAATCAGCGCTACAAAGAAGTCTCGCTTCCCATCGGTCAAAAGGGCCATGCGGAAAAAACTGGCAAAACCAGAAATGCAGAACAGGCCATGGAGAAATGGGAGCCTTGCTACGCTGATGGGCGGGATGTAAATTGCCAACAACCACTCTGGAGAAGTGTACGGTGTGTCCTGAAACATCGAAAAAACACAGCTTAGAGCGCATAGGGCACTTCCACTCATGGGCGTATAAATGGGGAAAACTAAAAATCAGCAAGACACAGGCACCCCAAAGTTTAGGGCTGCTCTGTTGACAAGAACCTCCACTTCACGACACCTCAAATATCCCAGGAAAGAGAAAAATGGATAAAGAAGTGGTGGTCCTTATGTACAATGGAATATCACTCAGCCATGAAATCAATGTCATAAGGCTAGTAGCAGCATGATGAGTGGCTTTAGCTACGACGATTCTAAGTGAAATAAGTCACACAGAAAAAGACACTTATCATAAGCTATCACTTATAGAGGGAATGTAAAAACCGCTACACTTGAACTGAATTACAAAACAGAACAGAGTCACACGTTGAGAAAACACACTATGGCTGCTTAACGGGAAAGGTGGGGTGGGGTGATGCATAAAACAAGGGTTTCAAATGAGCTCAGATACCGTTCCATAAACCCAATATGTCATAGAAAGACCTACTCCTTGCTCAGTGAACTGGACTCAACACCCCCTATTCACCGCACAAGAATATATCTGACTAGTAAGAATCTTAAAACCTATGTATTGCTATCTCTCTGGAAGTGAGTCAAGTGGGTGTAAAGCGGCAGAAACACAGCCGTGAAAAGCGGCTAAACCCCATTATAAAAATAAATTACTTTTAAAAACCCGTGAAACAAAGACAGTGAAAGAGAGAGAAATTCTTACAAAATTCGTTAAGGGGCTGTGATGCAACCTGGATTGACCATATCTAGACCCACAGCTGGAGGAGACATAAGGGTGGACACTCTCGGGGCTGAGAGGTTTGGTGAGGTTGGGGGAGCAAACGCAGAGCCTTTAAAGTAATACTGCCTGTTACCCATCCCATGGGTCCCAAATCTCCAGGTTCAAGGGCATCTTCCTACCTCGAAAACATGCATGAGAAACCCAGAAGGTGGTACACCGTGTGATCGGGAAAGGTTTCTAAAACGCGCCTCATTTCTCATCTCCTTGTGCTCGGTTCGTCATTCCAGCCGCTTTACTAGCAATCTCCCTCCTTGGAGAATCAGCACCTGTAACCTCCCGTTCCGTACAGCTTGCAATTTGTCCTGAGGATGAACGGGAAGAGGGGGAGCCAATGAGAGACTAGCTCTAGGTGTTGGGACAGGCACAGGTCACTCTATTTTCCCATCAGGAAGAAGAATTAACCACAGGCTCAGCCTGCCGCCCAGAAGCAGAATAGGGCCTGAGGCAATCCTGCGCTTTTGCGGCCAGCTCCCAAAAAAGCGAGTTGAAAAATGGAGCTCAGGGGCACTGCAATTCACAAACCTGCAGAGTTATAAATGATAACTCTCGTCCACAAATATATTGAGGGAAGGCAACAAAGAGGATCTGAAAGCAAGGCAGAATTGCAGGAAACAGATATCAGGTGGTCGATTCGAATCGCCTTTAAAGCATATGAAAAGCGGCAAAACGTCGACAATGATGCCCTTGGCCAAAAAGGGCGTATGCGTTTTTTCCTGAATATATTCAGGAAAAAACGCATACGCCCTTTTTGGCCAACCAAGCAACCTGGAAAGGCAAATCAGCGCTACAAAGAAGTCTCGCTTCCCATCGGTCAAAAGGGCCATGCGGAAAAAAGTGTCAAAACCAGAAATGCAGAACAGGCCATGGAGAAATGGGAGCCTTGCTACGCTGATGGGCGGGATGTAAATTGCCAACAGCCACTCTGGAGAAGTGTACGGTGTGTTCTGAAACATCGAAAAAACACAGCTTAGAGCGCATAGGGCACTTCCACTCATGGGCGTATAAATGGGGAAAACTAAAAATCAGCAAGACACAGGCACCCCAAAGTTTAGGGCTGCTCTGTTGACAAGAACCTCCACTTCATGACACCTCAAATATCCCAGGAAAGAGAAAAATGGATAAAGAAGTGGTGGTCCTTATGTACAATGGAATATCACTCAGCCATGAAATCAATGTCATAAGGCTAGTAGCAGCATGATGAGTGGCTTTAGCTACGACGATTCTAAGTGAAATAAGTCACACAGAAAAAGACACTTATCATAAGCTATCACTTATAGAGGGAATGTAAAAACCGCTACACTTGAACTGAATTACAAAACAGAACAGAGTCACACGTTGAGAAAACACACTATGGCTGCTTAACGGGAAAGGTGGGGTGGGGTGATGCATAAAACAAGGGTTTCAAATGAGCTCAGATACCGTTCCATAAACCCAATATGTCATAGAAAGACCTACTCCTTGCTCAGTGAACTGGACTCAACACCCCCTATTCACCGCACAAGAATATATCTGACTAGTAAGAATCTTAAAACCTATGTATTGCTATCTCTCTGGAAGTGAGTCAAGTGGGTGTAAAGCGGCAGAAACACAGCCGTGAAAAGCAGCTAAACCCCATTATAAAAATAAATTACTTTTAAAAACCCGTGAAACAAAGACAGTGAAAGAGAGAGAAATTCTTACAAAATTCGTTAAGGGGCTGTGATGCAACCTGGATTGACCATATCTAGACCCACAGCTGGAGGAGACATAAGGGTGGACACTCTCGGGGTTGAGAGGTTTGGTGAGGTTGGGGGAGCAAACGCAGAGCCTTTAAAGTAATACTGCCTGTTACCCATCCCATGGGTCCCAAATCTCCAGGTTCAAGGGCATCTTCCTACCTCGAAAACATGCATGAGAAACCCAGAAGGTGGTACACCGTGTGATCGGGAAAGGTTTCTAAAACGCGCCTCATTTCTCATCTCCTTGTGCTCGGTTCGTCATTCCAGCCGCTTTACTAGCAATCTCCCTCCTTGGAGAATCAGCACCTGTAACCTCCCGTTCCGTACAGCTTGCAATTTGTCCTGAGGATGAACGGGAAGAGGGGGAGCCAATGAGAGACTAGCTCTAGGTGTTGGGACAGGCACAGGTCACTCTATTTTCCCATCAGGAAGAAGAATTAACCACAGGCTCAGCCTGCCGCCCGGAAGCAGAATAGGGCCTGAGGCAATCCTGCGCTTTTGCGGCCAGCTCCCAAAAAAGCGAGTTGAAAAATGGAGCTCAGGGGCACTGCAATTCACAAACCTGCAGAGTTATAAATGATACCTCTCGTCCACAAATATATTGAGGGAAGGCAACGAAGAGGATCTGAAAGCAAGGCAGAATTGCAGGAAACAGATTTCAGGAGGTCGATTCGAATCGCCTTTAAAGCACATGAAAAGCGGCAAAACGTCGACAATGATGCCCTTGGCCAAAAAGGGCGTATGCGTTTTTTCCTGAATATATTCAGGAAAAAACGCATACGCCCTTTTTGGCCAACCAAGCAACCTGGAAAGGCAAATCAGCGCTACAAAGAAGTCTCGCTTCCCATCGGTCAAAAGGGCCATGCGGAAAAAAGTGTCAAAACCAGAAATGCAGAACAGGCCATGGAGAAATGGGAGCCTTGCTACGCTGATGGGCGGGATGTAAATTGCCAACAGCCACTCTGGAGAAATGTACGGTGTGTCCTGAAACATCGAAAAAACACAGCTTAGAGTGCATAGGGCACTTCCACTCATGGGCGTATAAATTGAGAAAAGTATAAATCAGCAAGACACAGGCACCCCAAAGTTTAGGGCTGCTCTGTTGACAAGAACCTCCACTTCACGACACCTCAAATATCCCAGGAAAGAGAAAAATGGATAAAGAAGTGGTGGTCCTTATGTACAATGGAATATCACTCAGCCATGAAATCAATGTCATAAGGCTAGTAGCAGCATGATGAGTGGCTTTAGCTACGAGGATTCTAAGTGAAATAAGTCACACAGAAAAAGACACTTATCATAAGCTATCACTTATAGAGGGAATGTAAAAACCGCTACACTTGAACTGAATTACAAAACAGAACAGAGTCACACGTTGAGAAAACACACTATGGCTGCTTAACGGGAAAGGTGGGGTGGGGTGATGCATAAAACAAGGGTTTCAAATGAGCTCAGATACCGTTCCATAAACCCAATATGTCATAGAAAGACCTACTCCTTGCTCAGTGAACTGGACTCAACACCCCCTATCCACCGCACAAGAATATATCTGACTAGTAAGAAACTTAAAACCTATGTATTGATATCTCTCTGGAAGTGAGTCAAGTGGGTGTAAAGCGGCAGAAACACAGCCGTGAAAAGCGGCTAAACCCCATTATAAAAATAAATTACTTTTAAAAACCCGTGAAACAAAGACAGTGAAAGAGAGAGAAATTCTTACAAAATTCGTTCAGGGGCTGTGATGCAACCTGGATTGACCATATCTAGACCCACAGCTGGAGGAGACATAAGGGTGGACACTCTCGGGGCTGAGAGGTTTGGTGAGGTTGGGGGAGCAAACGCAGAGCCTTTAAAGTAATACTGCCTGTTACCCATCCCATGGGTCCCAAATCTCCAGGTTCAAGGGCATCTTCCTACCTCGAAAACATGCATGAGAAACCCAGAAGGTGGTACACCGTGTGATCGGGAAAGGTTTCTAACACGCACCTCATTTCTCATCTCCTTGTGCTCGGGTTCGCCATTCCAGCCGCTTTACTAGCAATCTCCCTCCTTGGAGAATCAGCACCTGTAACCTCCCGTTCCGTACAGCTTGCAATTTGTCCTGAGGATGAACGGGAAGAGGGGGAGCCAATGAGAGACTAGCTCTAGGTGTTGGGACAGGCACAGGTCACTCTATTTTCCCATCAGGAAGAAGAATTAACCACAGGCTCAGCCTGCCGCCCGGAAGCAGAATAGGGCCTGAGGCAATCCTGCGCTTTTGCGGCCAGCTCCCAAAAAAGCGAGTTGAAAAATGGAGCTCAGGGGCACTGCAATTCACAAACCTGCAGAGTTATAAATGATAACTCTCGTCCACAAATATATTGAGGGAAGGCAACGAAGAGGATCTGAAAGCAAGGCAGAATTGCAGGAAACAGATTTCAGGAGGTCGATTCGAATCGCCTTTAAAGCACATGAAAAGCGGCAAAACGTCGACAATGATGCCCTTGGCCAAAAAGGGCGTATGCGTTTTTTCCTGAATATATTCAGGAAAAAACGCATACGCCCTTTTTGGCCAACCAAGCAACCTGGAAAGGCAAATCAGCGCTACAAAGAAGTCTCGCTTCCCATCGGTCAAAAGGGCCATGCGGAAAAAAGTGTCAAAACCAGAAATGCAGAACAGGCCATGGAGAAATGGGAGCCTTGCTACGCTGATGGGCGGGATGTAAATTGCCAACAGCCACTCTGGAGAAGTGTACGGTGTGTCCTGAAACATCGAAAAAACACAGCTTAGAGCGCATAGGGCACTTCCACTCATGGGCGTATAAATGGGGAAAACTAAAAATCAGCAAGACACAGGCACCCCAAAGTTTAGGGCTGCTCTGTTGACAAGAACCTCCACTTCACGACACCTCAAATATCCCAGGAAAGAGAAAAATGGATAAAGAAGTGGTGGTCCTTATGTACAATGGAGTATCACTCAGCCATGAAATCAATGTCATAAGGCTAGTAGCAGCATGATGAGTGGCTTTAGCTACGACGATTCTAAGTGAAATAAGTCACACAGAAAAAGACACTTATCATAAGCTATCACTTATAGAGGGAATGTAAAAACCGCTACACTTGAACTGAATTACAAAACAGAACAGAGTCACACGTTGAGAAAACACACTATGGCTGCTTAACGGGAAAGGTGGGGTGGGGTGATGCATAAAACAAGGGTTTCAAATGAGCTCAGATACCGTTCCATAAACCCAATATGTCATAGAAAGACCTACTCCTTGCTCAGTGAACTGGACTCAACACCCCCTATTCACCGCACAAGAATATATCTGACTAGTAAGAATCTTAAAACCTATGTATTGATATCTCTCTGGAAGTGAGTCAAGTGGGTGTAAAACGGCAGAAACATAGCCGTGAAAAGCGGCTAAACCCCATTATAAAAATAAATTACTTTTAAAAACCCGTGAAACAAAGACAGTGAAAGAGAGAGAAATTCTTACAAAATTCGTTCAGGGGCTGTGATGCAACCTGGATTGACCATATCTAGACCCACAGCTGGATGAGACATAAGGGTGGACACTCTCGGGGCTGAGAGGTTTGGTGAGGTTGGGGGAGCAAACGCAGAGCCTTTAAAGTAATACTGCCTGTTACCCATCCCATGGGTCCCAAATCTCCAGGTTCAAGGGCATCTTCCTACCTCGAAAACATGCATGAGAAACCCAGAAGGTGGTACACCGTGTGATCGGGAAAGGTTTCTAACACGCACCTCATTTCTCATCTCCTTGTGCTCGGGTTCGCCATTCCAGCCGCTTTACTAGCAATCTCCCTCCTTGGAGAATCAGCACCTGTAACCTCCCGTTCCGTACAGCTTGCAATTTGTCCTGAGGATGAACGGGAAGAGGGGGAGCCAATGAGAGACTAGCTCTAGGTGTTGGGACAGGCACAGGTCACTCTATTTTCCCATCAGGAAGAAGAATTAACCACAGGCTCAGCCTGCCGCCCGGAAGCAGAATAGGGCCTGAGGCAATCCTGCGCTTTTGCGGCCAGCTCCCAAAAAAGCGAGTTGAAAAATGGAGCTCAGGGGCACTGCAATTCACAAACCTGCAGAGTTATAAATGATAACTCTCGTCCACAAATATATTGAGGGAAGGCAACGAAGAGGATCTGAAAGCAAGGCAGAATTGCAGGAAACAGATTTCAGGAGGTCGATTCGAATCGCCTTTAAAGCACATGAAAAGCGGCAAAACGTCGACAATGATGCCCTTGGCCAAAAAGGGCGTATGCGTTTTTTCCTGAATATATTCAGGAAAAAACGCATACGCCCTTTTTGGCCAACCAAGCAACCTGGAAAGGCAAATCAGCGCTACAAAGAAGTCTCGCTTCCCATCGGTCAAAAGGGCCATGCGGAAAAAAGTGTCAAAACCAGAAATGCAGAACAGGCCATGGAGAAATGGGAGCCTTGCTACGCTGATGGGCGGGATGTAAATTGCCAACAGCCACTCTGGAGAAGTGTACGGTGTGTCCTGAAACATCGAAAAAACACAGCTTAGAGCGCATAGGGCACTTCCACTCATGGGCGTATAAATGGGGAAAACTAAAAATCAGCAAGACACAGGCACCCCAAAGTTTAGGGCTGCTCTGTTGACAAGAACCTCCACTTCACGACACCTCAAATATCCCAGGAAAGAGAAAAATGGATAAAGAAGTGGTGGTCCTTATGTACAATGGAGTATCACTCAGCCATGAAATCAATGTCATAAGGCTAGTAGCAGCATGATGAGTGGCTTTAGCTACGACGATTCTAAGTGAAATAAGTCACACAGAAAAAGACACTTATCATAAGCTATCACTTATAGAGGGAATGTAAAAACCGCTACACTTGAACTGAATTACAAAACAGAACAGAGTCACACGTTGAGAAAACACACTATGGCTGCTTAACGGGAAAGGTGGGGTGGGGTGATGCATAAAACAAGGGTTTCAAATGAGCTCAGATACCGTTCCATAAACCCAATATGTCATAGAAAGACCTACTCCTTGCTCAGTGAACTGGACTCAACACCCCCTATTCACCGCACAAGAATATATCTGACTAGTAAGAATCTTAAAACCTATGTATTGATATCTCTCTGGAAGTGAGTCAAGTGGGTGTAAAACGGCAGAAACATAGCCGTGAAAAGCGGCTAAACCCCATTATAAAAATAAATTACTTTTAAAAACCCGTGAAACAAAGACAGTGAAAGAGAGAGAAATTCTTACAAAATTCGTTAAGGGGCTGTGATGCAACCTGGATTGACCATATCTAGACCCACAGCTGGAGGAGACATAAGGGTGGACACTCTCGGGGCTGAGAGGTTTGGTGAGGTTGGGGGAGCAAACGCAGAGCCTTTAAAGTAATACTGCCTGTTACCCATCCCATGGGTCCCAAATCTCCAGGTTCAAGGGCATCTTCCTACCTCGAAAACATGCATGAGAAACCCAGAAGGTGGTACACCGTGTGATCGGGAAAGGTTTCTAAAACGCGCCTCATTTCTCATCTCCTTGTGCTCGGTTCGTCATTCCAGCCGCTTTACTAGCAATCTCCCTCCTTGGAGAATCAGCACCTGTAACCTCCCGTTCCGTACAGCTTGCAATTTGTCCTGAGGATGAACGGGAAGAGGGGGAGCCAATGAGAGACTAGCTCTAGGTGTTGGGACAGGCACAGGTCACTCTATTTTCCCATCAGGAAGAAGAATTAACCACAGGCTCAGCCTGCCGCCCAGAAGCAGAATAGGGCCTGAGGCAATCCTGCGCTTTTGCGGCCAGCTCCCAAAAAAGCGAGTTGAAAAATGGAGCTCAGGGGCACTGCAATTCACAAACCTGCAGAGTTATAAATGATAACTCTCGTCCACAAATATATTGAGGGAAGGCAACAAAGAGGATCTGAAAGCAAGGCAGAATTGCAGGAAACAGATATCAGGTGGTCGATTCGAATCGCCTTTAAAGCATATGAAAAGCGGCAAAACGTCGACAATGATGCCCTTGGCCAAAAAGGGCGTATGCGTTTTTTCCTGAATATATTCAGGAAAAAACGCATACGCCCTTTTTGGCCAACCAAGCAACCTGGAAAGGCAAATCAGCGCTACAAAGAAGTCTCGCTTCCCATCGGTCAAAAGGGCCATGCGGAAAAAAGTGTCAAAACCAGAAATGCAGAACAGGCCATGGAGAAATGGGAGCCTTGCTACGCTGATGGGCGGGATGTAAATTGCCAACAGCCACTCTGGAGAAGTGTACGGTGTGTTCTGAAACATCGAAAAAACACAGCTTAGAGCGCATAGGGCACTTCCACTCATGGGCGTATAAATGGGGAAAACTAAAAATCAGCAAGACACAGGCACCCCAAAGTTTAGGGCTGCTCTGTTGACAAGAACCTCCACTTCATGACACCTCAAATATCCCAGGAAAGAGAAAAATGGATAAAGAAGTGGTGGTCCTTATGTACAATGGAATATCACTCAGCCATGAAATCAATGTCATAAGGCTAGTAGCAGCATGATGAGTGGCTTTAGCTACGACGATTCTAAGTGAAATAAGTCACACAGAAAAAGACACTTATCATAAGCTATCACTTATAGAGGGAATGTAAAAACCGCTACACTTGAACTGAATTACAAAACAGAACAGAGTCACACGTTGAGAAAACACACTATGGCTGCTTAACGGGAAAGGTGGGGTGGGGTGATGCATAAAACAAGGGTTTCAAATGAGCTCAGATACCGTTCCATAAACCCAATATGTCATAGAAAGACCTACTCCTTGCTCAGTGAACTGGACTCAACACCCCCTATTCACCGCACAAGAATATATCTGACTAGTAAGAATCTTAAAACCTATGTATTGCTATCTCTCTGGAAGTGAGTCAAGTGGGTGTAAAGCGGCAGAAACACAGCCGTGAAAAGCAGCTAAACCCCATTATAAAAATAAATTACTTTTAAAAACCCGTGAAACAAAGACAGTGAAAGAGAGAGAAATTCTTACAAAATTCGTTAAGGGGCTGTGATGCAACCTGGATTGACCATATCTAGACCCACAGCTGGAGGAGACATAAGGGTGGACACTCTCGGGGTTGAGAGGTTTGGTGAGGTTGGGGGAGCAAACGCAGAGCCTTTAAAGTAATACTGCCTGTTACCCATCCCATGGGTCCCAAATCTCCAGGTTCAAGGGCATCTTCCTACCTCGAAAACATGCATGAGAAACCCAGAAGGTGGTACACCGTGTGATCGGGAAAGGTTTCTAAAACGCGCCTCATTTCTCATCTCCTTGTGCTCGGTTCGTCATTCCAGCCGCTTTACTAGCAATCTCCCTCCTTGGAGAATCAGCACCTGTAACCTCCCGTTCCGTACAGCTTGCAATTTGTCCTGAGGATGAACGGGAAGAGGGGGAGCCAATGAGAGACTAGCTCTAGGTGTTGGGACAGGCACAGGTCACTCTATTTTCCCATCAGGAAGAAGAATTAACCACAGGCTCAGCCTGCCGCCCGGAAGCAGAATAGGGCCTGAGGCAATCCTGCGCTTTTGCGGCCAGCTCCCAAAAAAGCGAGTTGAAAAATGGAGCTCAGGGGCACTGCAATTCACAAACCTGCAGAGTTATAAATGATACCTCTCGTCCACAAATATATTGAGGGAAGGCAACGAAGAGGATCTGAAAGCAAGGCAGAATTGCAGGAAACAGATTTCAGGAGGTCGATTCGAATCGCCTTTAAAGCACATGAAAAGCGGCAAAACGTCGACAATGATGCCCTTGGCCAAAAAGGGCGTATGCGTTTTTTCCTGAATATATTCAGGAAAAAACGCATACGCCCTTTTTGGCCAACCAAGCAACCTGGAAAGGCAAATCAGCGCTACAAAGAAGTCTCGCTTCCCATCGGTCAAAAGGGCCATGCGGAAAAAAGTGTCAAAACCAGAAATGCAGAACAGGCCATGGAGAAATGGGAGCCTTGCTACGCTGATGGGCGGGATGTAAATTGCCAACAGCCACTCTGGAGAAATGTACGGTGTGTCCTGAAACATCGAAAAAACACAGCTTAGAGTGCATAGGGCACTTCCACTCATGGGCGTATAAATTGAGAAAAGTATAAATCAGCAAGACACAGGCACCCCAAAGTTTAGGGCTGCTCTGTTGACAAGAACCTCCACTTCACGACACCTCAAATATCCCAGGAAAGAGAAAAATGGATAAAGAAGTGGTGGTCCTTATGTACAATGGAATATCACTCAGCCATGAAATCAATGTCATAAGGCTAGTAGCAGCATGATGAGTGGCTTTAGCTACGAGGATTCTAAGTGAAATAAGTCACACAGAAAAAGACACTTATCATAAGCTATCACTTATAGAGGGAATGTAAAAACCGCTACACTTGAACTGAATTACAAAACAGAACAGAGTCACACGTTGAGAAAACACACTATGGCTGCTTAACGGGAAAGGTGGGGTGGGGTGATGCATAAAACAAGGGTTTCAAATGAGCTCAGATACCGTTCCATAAACCCAATATGTCATAGAAAGACCTACTCCTTGCTCAGTGAACTGGACTCAACACCCCCTATCCACCGCACAAGAATATATCTGACTAGTAAGAAACTTAAAACCTATGTATTGATATCTCTCTGGAAGTGAGTCAAGTGGGTGTAAAGCGGCAGAAACACAGCCGTGAAAAGCGGCTAAACCCCATTATAAAAATAAATTACTTTTAAAAACCCGTGAAACAAAGACAGTGAAAGAGAGAGAAATTCTTACAAAATTCGTTCAGGGGCTGTGATGCAACCTGGATTGACCATATCTAGACCCACAGCTGGAGGAGACATAAGGGTGGACACTCTCGGGGCTGAGAGGTTTGGTGAGGTTGGGGGAGCAAACGCAGAGCCTTTAAAGTAATACTGCCTGTTACCCATCCCATGGGTCCCAAATCTCCAGGTTCAAGGGCATCTTCCTACCTCGAAAACATGCATGAGAAACCCAGAAGGTGGTACACCGTGTGATCGGGAAAGGTTTCTAACACGCACCTCATTTCTCATCTCCTTGTGCTCGGGTTCGCCATTCCAGCCGCTTTACTAGCAATCTCCCTCCTTGGAGAATCAGCACCTGTAACCTCCCGTTCCGTACAGCTTGCAATTTGTCCTGAGGATGAACGGGAAGAGGGGGAGCCAATGAGAGACTAGCTCTAGGTGTTGGGACAGGCACAGGTCACTCTATTTTCCCATCAGGAAGAAGAATTAACCACAGGCTCAGCCTGCCGCCCGGAAGCAGAATAGGGCCTGAGGCAATCCTGCGCTTTTGCGGCCAGCTCCCAAAAAAGCGAGTTGAAAAATGGAGCTCAGGGGCACTGCAATTCACAAACCTGCAGAGTTATAAATGATAACTCTCGTCCACAAATATATTGAGGGAAGGCAACGAAGAGGATCTGAAAGCAAGGCAGAATTGCAGGAAACAGATTTCAGGAGGTCGATTCGAATCGCCTTTAAAGCACATGAAAAGCGGCAAAACGTCGACAATGATGCCCTTGGCCAAAAAGGGCGTATGCGTTTTTTCCTGAATATATTCAGGAAAAAACGCATACGCCCTTTTTGGCCAACCAAGCAACCTGGAAAGGCAAATCAGCGCTACAAAGAAGTCTCGCTTCCCATCGGTCAAAAGGGCCATGCGGAAAAAAGTGTCAAAACCAGAAATGCAGAACAGGCCATGGAGAAATGGGAGCCTTGCTACGCTGATGGGCGGGATGTAAATTGCCAACAGCCACTCTGGAGAAGTGTACGGTGTGTCCTGAAACATCGAAAAAACACAGCTTAGAGCGCATAGGGCACTTCCACTCATGGGCGTATAAATGGGGAAAACTAAAAATCAGCAAGACACAGGCACCCCAAAGTTTAGGGCTGCTCTGTTGACAAGAACCTCCACTTCACGACACCTCAAATATCCCAGGAAAGAGAAAAATGGATAAAGAAGTGGTGGTCCTTATGTACAATGGAGTATCACTCAGCCATGAAATCAATGTCATAAGGCTAGTAGCAGCATGATGAGTGGCTTTAGCTACGACGATTCTAAGTGAAATAAGTCACACAGAAAAAGACACTTATCATAAGCTATCACTTATAGAGGGAATGTAAAAACCGCTACACTTGAACTGAATTACAAAACAGAACAGAGTCACACGTTGAGAAAACACACTATGGCTGCTTAACGGGAAAGGTGGGGTGGGGTGATGCATAAAACAAGGGTTTCAAATGAGCTCAGATACCGTTCCATAAACCCAATATGTCATAGAAAGACCTACTCCTTGCTCAGTGAACTGGACTCAACACCCCCTATTCACCGCACAAGAATATATCTGACTAGTAAGAATCTTAAAACCTATGTATTGATATCTCTCTGGAAGTG